>NW_027361703.1:18685000-19885000 GCF_039654945.1 Dendrobates tinctorius
TTACAGCGATATTGCTAGCGATATCGCAGTGTGTATCGGGGGCTTTAGTGTGACCCCGGCCTAATATCTCTAACCATCGCTCTCAACCTTTCACAGTTTACTAACGTTCCTATGTATGAAGATGGAAATACATTTGTACCTAGTCTTATCGTGTCCGTCAGTAAAACACTGATGCTTCTGTGCTTGCAATGAACATGTGTGTCAGCACAATTATATTAGGGTGTTAGCCTCCTGATGTGCCCACCCAATGTGTTGTGGATGGGTGAAACGCGTTGATACGTCTAATAAATACCTAGACATAGGTTATACACAAATATATCTAGATAGGCACAGGGATGGAGGAAATAGTTACCCAGATGCCAATTCAGTTGCAAGTTCTGATATTATTGTAGGAGTGTATAGATAGAACAGTGTATTAGGTATATATTTGTGTGTTAAGATCTGTCAATTGGGTCAAGGTCCTTTTAAAGATGAGGACTATTAATTCAGCAGGATATTTGTTAATAGGATCTAGCATAATATTATGGTGTTCCATAGGTTGTAAGGGCAGGGCAATATTCCTAAATAATGTGAGAGGGCAATTCTGAAATTACATTAGGTTATCCTCCTGCTAAAAGAGTAATACCATTAAAGGTAACCAAAACACTGTGTAATATCATTAACCCCTTTCTGACCTTAGACGTACTATTCCATCCATGTGCCCTGGGTCTTAATGCCCATGGACGGAAAAGTACATCATCATCGATCAGCGGCGCTCACGGAGGGAGCGAGGCTGATCGCGGCCGGGTGTCAGCTGATTATCACAGCTGACATCCGGCACTATGTGCCAGGAGCGGTCACAGACCGATCCCAGCACATTAACCCCCGGCACACTGCGATCAAATATGAGCACAGTGTTCCGATGGCAAAGGGAAGCATCGCACAGGGAGAGGGCTCCCTGCGTGCTTCCCTGAGACCCTAAGAACAATGCGATGTGATCATGTTGTTCCAAGGGCCTCCTCCCTGCAGGCCCCCAGATCCAAGTTGGCCATGGGGTCCTTCCGGGACCTGCAAGGAGGTGACTTCTCAGTGCCTTCTGAGAGCAGTGGTTGAGAAGCCTCCTACACTGCCTGTCAGATCGCTGATCTGACACAGTGCTGTGCAGAGTCAGATCAGCGATCTGACTTTGCATAGTAATGTCCCACCCTGGGACAATGTAAAAAAAGTTTAAAAAAAATTAACATATGCAAAAATAATTTTGAAAAAAATCCTAAATAAAGAAAAAAAATATTCTCCAATAAATTCATTTCTTTATGTAAATAAAAAAAACAATAAAAGTACACATATTTAGTATCGCCGCATCCGTAACGACCCTCCTTATAAAACTGTTCCACTAGTTAACCCCTTTAGTGAACCCCTTAAAAAAAACAAGGCAAAAAACAATGCTTTATCATCATACCGCTGAACAAAAAGTGCAATAACATGCGATCAAAAAGCTGGGTATAAATAAACATGGTACCGCTGAAAACATCATCTCGTCCTGCAAAAACAAGCAGCCATACAGCGTCATCAATGAAAAAATTAATAAGTTATAGCTTGCAGAATAAAGCGATGCGAAAATAATTATTTTTTTTACATAAAATTGTTTTAATTGTATAAGAGCGCCGAAACATAAAAAAATTATATAAATGAGGTATCGCTGTCATCGTACTAACCTGAAGAACAAAACTGCTTTATCAATTTTACCACACGTGGAACGGTATAAATTGCTGTTTTTTGTTAATTCTGCTTCCCAAAAATTGGAATAAAAAGTGATCAAGAAATGTCATATGCCCGAATATGGTACATGACTCTGTGGGATAAAATATGGAAAAATTATAGCTCTCAAGATGTGAGGATGCAAAAACTATTTTTTGCAATAAAAAGCGTCTTTTAGCGTGTGACAGCTGCCAAACATAAATACCTGCTATAAATAGTAAATCAAACCCCCCTTTATCACCCCCTAAGTTAGGGAAAAATAATAAAGTAAAAAAAAGTATTTATTTTCCATTTTCCCATTAGGGTTAAGTTTAGGGCTAGGGTTAGGGTTAGGGCTAAAGTTAGGGTTAGGATTGGGGCTAAAGTTAGGGTTGGGGCTAAAGTTAGGGTTAGGGCTAAAGTTAGGGTTGGGGTTAGGGTAGGAGCTAAAGTTAGGGTTAGGGTTGGGGCTAAAGTTAGGGTTCGGGCTAAAGTTAAGATTAGGATTGGGATTAGGGTTAGGGTTACGTTAGGGTTAGTTTTGTGATTAGGGTTATGGTTAGGGTTGGGATTAGGGTTAGAGGTGTGTTGGGGTTAGGGTTGGAGAATTGGGGGGGTTTCCACTGTTTAGGCACATCAGGAGCTCTCCAATCTCGACATGGTGTCTGATCTCAATTCCAGCCTTTTCTGCGTTGAAAAAGTTAAATGTTGCTCCTTCCCTTCCAAGCTCTGCCATGCGCCCAAACAGTGTTTTACCCCCACATATGGGGTATCAGCCTACTCAGGACAAATTGCACAACAACTTTTGGGGTCTAATTTCTCCTGTTACTCTTGGGAAAATAATAAATTGGGGATTAAAATATCATTTTTGTGGAAAAAAATATGATTCTTTTATTTTTATGACTCTACTTTATAAACTTCTGTGAAGCACTAGGGGGTTCAAACTGCTCACCACACATGGATCACTGCTGTGATAACCTTGTAGTAAAAACAGGGCACCACTGAATGGTATGTAAAAAAAATATTCTTTATTGACATAAATTTAAAACACATATCAAGGCAAGTTTCTGAATAAACATAGAGGGACACACTAGCCATGGAATCACCACCCAACAATGTAGTCTGACTGCAATAGACAGGTTTCACTATTTAAATATCAATAGAAAACCACAATGTTCTGTCATGAATTATTCATGAACTAAATAGATAGCATCTAAATACAAAGGACAGCGCGTCAACTTATCTATAATTATGTGCTAGCCTGTGCTAATGCAATACTGTGAACCAATTGTAATGAAAAAACATCTGTGTATATACCAGGGAGCAGGTAAGCAGTGATCCCCGGATGTCCCTCTGCCCCAATATTTTTGTTTTATATACCATTCAGTGGTGCCCTGTTTTACTACAAGGTTATCACAGCAGTGATCCATTTAGTCTGTGGTATATTTATTGCTATGGGGATATTAAGGTTTTTGGGCATTTACGTGAATTAATTGCTCACCACACATCTAGATAAGTTCCTTGGGGGTCTAGTTTACAAAATGGGGTCACTTGTGGGGGTTTCCACTGTTTAGGCACATCAGGGGCTCTTCAAATGCGACATGACACCTGCAGACCATTCCATCAGTCTGCAATCCAAAACATCACTACTTCCCTTCTGAGCCCCGACATGTGCCCATACAGTAGTTTTCTCCCACATATAGGGTATCAGCGTACTAAGGACAAATTGGACAACAACTTTTGGGGTCCAATTTGTCCTGTTACCCTTGGGAAAAATCAAATATTGGGGACTAAAAGATCATGTTTGTGGAAAAAATATGATTTTTTTTTTATTTTCATGCCCGGGCATTATAAACTTCTGTTAAGCACTTAGGGGTTCAAAGTGCTCACCACACATCTAGATAAGCTCCTTGGGGGTCTAGTTTCCAAAATGGGGTCACTTGTGGGGGGTTTCCACTGTTTAGGAACATCAGGGGCTCTCCAAATGCGACATGACACCTGAAGACCATGTCATCAAAGTCTGCATTCCAAAAGTCACTATTTCCCTTCCGAGCCTCAACGTGTGCCCATACAGTAGTTTTCTCCCACATATGGGGTATCAGCGTACTCAGGACAAATAAGACAACAACTTTTGTTGTCCCATTTCTATTGTTACCCTTGTGAAAAAGGGACAGATGGGACAAATGCTACCACCTCTGAACTGGATGATGACAATTACGATGCTAGAAATCTAAAGGCCCTTTTACATTTAGCGATGCACCAGCGATCCGACCAGCGATATGACCCGGTCAGGATCGCTGGTGCATCGCTAAATGATCGCTAGTGAGCTTTCATACAGAAAGATCTCACAGCGATGCAGCAGCGATGCAGCGCACAATACTCACCTTTCACACACAGCGATGAAGACGTCCTCCCGCCCGCGTCCATGCGTCGCTCGTCTCACACAGCAGGAAGCCCAGCAGGAAGCGCCCGACGAGAAATGGAGCCGCGCGATCAGCGATGGACAGCGGGGGAGCCGGTCGGAGGTAAGTATCACACATAGCGATATCGCTAGCAATATCGCTGTAACGTCACAAAACCAGTGACGTTTTAGCGATATTGCTAGCGATATAGCTTAGTGTAAAACCCCCTTAAGAGCGTCTGCTATTTTTTCTAACAGTAGATCTGAATCTACAGCTGACACCCAAGAACTAGACAAACTTATGAAACTGTGGGAAAAACAGAGGGTAAAGGAGCTCCTTTTTTGGTGGGACTGTACCACTCTAGAATCCTATCTTGATCAGGACATGATCCCTTGGGGATTGAGGATCAAAAAATCGGCCACCACTCAATTTTCTGAGGAGTTTGAGAAAAAATGGTTTAATACCCTTAGCGAATGCTCTTTTAAACTGATGGATCTCATTATAGCAGAGGAGGAATCCTTGCTATCAGCCATTAAACTTGAGATCCAAGAGACCAAAAATGCATTACAGCAGTACAAGTCTCTTGAAAAATTTCATCAATGGTCTGATAATATTAAAACCAACCTGGCAAAGTTGGAAGACCAGATCACTAATATTAAAAAATCCAAATATCAAAGAGACTGTAATGACTATAACTGCAATGAGGTTTATTTCTGGTCTAATGAGCGTCGCTGGAGAAATAAAAAAATCAATCCTCAAACAGAGTGGAGATAAATCTAATGGCCGACAACGCAGAGTGGTATTTTCCGACACGGATACTTCACACACTTCACGTGAGAACTCTGAGGACAATGATACGGATGATTCATTAGGTCCTTTTGAAAGGAGATTAAGTGGATCTACATCACATCGTATGGAGAATCAGCAAATTACATCACAGAGAAGAACTGATTTACAATATTCAGCTTCAAAAAACGGAGGAGGAGGAGGAGGGGCAGGAGAGCTGGGAAGAGACACAGGAAGGTATTCCCTGAGGAAAAAACCGTTATAAACCTTTCCAGTTATATTGTGTCTGAAATGCAGCAAAAAATCCTCTCCAAAGGACTCTCCTTTTCTCCAACCAAAGAACTAGATGTATACCATACACTCCTGGACCTAAATAAACTTGTCAGGAATTTGACACTGAAATGTCATTTTCTGGATGAGACCAGTGAAAATGATACAGAAATTTCCACCATTAGTGAACAAACTCCACCATTGTCTTCAATTCCCTTGTTTGAAGAAGTATGTTGTCTGCAAAATCTTAAAATACTGGGTGCAGAATCCCTGTCTCAAGATGAAGATCTTAACAGACATTTTTGTGTGAAAAAGCCTTTTTACTAGCCAATAAAATCAAGACCCCAGATCTTGGACACATTCCAATAAATTGTTGAACAGGATTTGATTAGCCTGAAGGAAAATGCTGACCAGGAGAAGATAAGACACAATCTCAGCAGAGGCGAGAAGCAGGCTCTGAAAGAGTTAAAGTCAAACACTAACCTAACCATCAGAAGGGCAGACAAAGGAGGCGCTGTGGTCCTCCTGGACTCATGTCTTTATGAAAAGTTGAATCAGAACATGCTACAAAATGAGAACATATGCAAACCTCTGAGCAACAATCCTACACAAGTCTTCCAAAATAAATTAAAAACTCTCTTGTTGGAAGGTGTAGCATTGGGAGCAATCAGCCCGAAATTATCAGAAGATTTGTATGCTGAATGCCCAATTATTCCAATCCTACACTCCCTTCCCAAACTTCATAAGGAAGTTTTTCCTCCTCCTTTGAGGCCGATTGTGGCTGGGATAGGGAGTGTAGGAGAGAAATTAAGTGCCTGGATAGATATGTACCTGCAGCCTCTAGTACTACAAATCCCAGGATACATAAGAGACTCTAAACATCTTATTTCATCGCTTGATGGTTTCAAACTGTCTGAAAATTGTATGTTTATTGCTTGCGATGTTGAGGCCCTGTATCCTTCGCTGCTCTACGACCTGTCTTTAAGGATTCTATCCAATCACTTAAATAAATTTAGTAACTATAAAAAATCAATTCAAGAGTTTATAGTGATGGGGGTAGAGTTCCTACTTAAGTACAATTATTTTTCATTCAACAAAAATTTTTATTTGCAGGTTCGTGGAGCACCGATGGGCAAGTTTATATTTTGCAGTTAGGGAGCAGGATTTTGTTTTTTCTGGCACGGATCCCCTCTCCGCTCACATCAGGTGGATGGGTCTTTATATGGATGACCTCTTCCTGGTGTGGGACGGGACGTGGAATCCGCATCAGAATTTATTCAAAATTGTAATGACAATGGAATGAATCTGAGATTTACCCATTCAATTGGAATCAGCTCCATTAATTTTCTGGGTGTGACGCTCAGTTTGGATTCCACAAATAAAATCATAGTGTCCCCCTACCGTAAATGTACAGCCACAAACTCCACTCTATTAGCACAGTCCTGTCACCAAAAGAATGTCATTAAAAACGTCCCCCTTGGAGAGCTGTATAGGTTCAAAAGAAATTCATCTTTACATGAAACGTTTGAAAAAGTGAAAGATGAGACAGGTGTCAGACTGACAGGAAGGGGTTACTCTAAGTGGATGCTAGATAGGACTGAGGACATAATCAGTAACAAGGACAGAGCAGAGATGCTTAAAGAAACAGGAGAAATAAAAAAATGTCACAAATATAGATCTAATCACGCAGGTAATAAAAATAATGGAGTGTTTATTACAACTATGCACAGCCCATACTTCAAAAATATTACTAACATCATTAAAAAACGATTACCTATATTATATCAGGACAAAAAATTGGAGAAAATCCTGACAAATCCTGTGAAATGTATTGCCAAAAAAGCCTCCACTCTGGGAGATATTCTGTCCCCCAGCCCCTATCTCAGCGATAATAGTAAAAAGGACAACTGACTCAGCACTAGAGGGTCATACAAATGCGGCCACAGTGTCTGCACCTGTTGCAAGTATATAAAAAATACTAAAACTTTTGCCTCTTGAGCAAATAAAAAAGAGTATATCAGCTGCACAGGAGGACCATTGAAAATCAGGATAAGACGTCACCTCTCAGATACCACCAGCAAAATCGTTAATAAAAGTTCAGCAATTTCAAAACATTTTATTAATAGTCATGGAGGGGATGTGTCCGCTTTTGAGGTTTCAGGTATAGAAAGGATTCAAATTCCAGCCAGAGGTGGCGATATTAAAAGAAAACTGATTAGCTGATAAATCCACCATGTTTCCCGGCTTAACACCAGGGTCCCGCATGGCATCAATATTAGACAGGATCTGATTTATCACTATGAATGAAAAAAAAAAATAAAACATATCTGATGTCATATATGATTCCAGCCTGTAAGGGGTTAATTGTCTATCAGGTTTCTCTACACAGCTGTCCCTATCAGGTAGTTGGATCTGGTGGGTGCGATTGAACTGTGAACTAGTCTAAAATGTTCAGCCATTAGATCTCTGTCAATGATTAAGACGCACGGTTTTGCGTTGAAACGCGTTTGATTTTAATGTTTTGGACTAAGACGTAATTGCTTTTATGCTACTGAAAGTGATGGAATAAAAAAAAGTGGATTTTATGGGCTTACAGCGCTGGACTTATTTTTTCTAACGACTTTTGTTGTCCCATTTCTCCTGTTACCCTTGCAAAAAAAATGGGGACTAAAACATCATGTTTGTGGAAAAATTATGATTTTTTTATTTTCACGCCCGTGCGTTATAAACTTCTATGAAGCACTTGGTGGTTCCAATTGCTCACCACACATCTAGATCTAGATAAGTTCAGTGGGGGGTCTAGTTTCTAAAATTGGGTCACTTGTGGGGGTTTCCACTGCTCAGGCACATCAGGGGCTCTCCAAAAGTGACATCTTGTCTCATCTCAATTCCAGCCAATATTGTGTTGAAAAAGTCAAACAGCGCTCCTTGCCTTTGGAGCTCTACCATGCACTTAAACAGTGGTTCCCCCCACATATGGGGTATCAGCATACTCAGGACAAATTGCACAATAACTTTTGGGGTCCTGTTTCCCTTGGGAAAAGAAAAATTGGGGTGAAAAGATCATTTTTGTGGAAAAAATATGATTTTTTAATTTTATGGCTGTACGTTATAAACTTCTGTGAAGCCCTTGGGGGTTCAAAGTTCTCACCACACATCTAGATAAGTTCCTTTGGGAGTGTAGTTTCCAAAATGGTGTAAATTGTGGGGTGTTTCCACAGTTTAGGCACATCAGGGGCTCTCCAAATGCGACATGGCGTCCAATCTCAATTCCAGCCAATTTTGAGTTGGAAAAGTCAAACAGCGCTCTTTCCCTTCCATGCTCTGGTTCCCCCCACATATGGGGTATCAGGGTACTCAGGACAAATTGCACAATAACTTTTGGGGTCCAATTTCTCCTTTTACCCTTGGTAAAATAAAAAAAAAATTGGACCTGAAGTAATTTTTTTGAAGAAAAAGTTAAATGTTCATTTTTTTTAAACATTCAAAAAATTCCTGTGAAGCACCTGAAGGGTTAATAAACTTCTTGAATGTGGTTTTGAGCACCTTGAAGAGTGCAGTTTTTAGAATTGTGTCACTTTTGGGTACTTTCTATCATATAGACCCCTCAAAGTCACTTTAAATGTGATGTGGTCCTTAAAAAAAGATGTTGTAAAAATGAGAAATCGCTGGTCAACTTTTAACCCTTATAACTTCCTAACAAAAAACATTTTTGGTTCCAAAATTGTGCTGATGTAAAGTAATCATGTGGGAAATGTTACTTATTAAGTATTTTGTGTGCCATATCTCTGTGATTTAAGGGCATGAAATTTCAAGGTTGGAAAATTGACACATTTTCGCCACATTTCCGCTTTTTTCACAAATAAACGCAAGCTATAGCAAAGAAATTTTACCATTATCATGAAGTACAATATGTCATGAGAAAACACCGTCTGAATCAACAGGATTTATGGAATAGTTCCAGATTTATTACTTCATGAAGAGACAGTGGTCAGAATTGTAAAATTTGGCCTGGTCATTAATGTGCAAACCACCCTTGGGGGTTAAGGGGTTAAGGTTAACCAAAACACTAGCAACATTTATTGATAATACTTTGGGTATCATAAATAAATAAAACATCCTCTAATGCCACACCATGAAGTATTATTTTATGTGGTATGCATAGAATGACAGAAGCAAACAGAATAAGATAGCACATACGGTATGTATGATTACCTTATATTAGTATCCATAATATAACCCTATGTAGGGCTGACTTGGATAGACTGTGCATAGCACAGTGGACTTCAAAAAATAAACTTTATAAAATTCTAATAAAGGTTATATTTTTTGGTTTAGTGAGTAATAATGTTTAATTTAGTAAACTTGTTAAGCTTTGTAGGTACTCATTCAATCTGGTCTTATCCTTTCTCTGCTCAGTATGATGTAGAAATTTATATGGGTAGATATACCTTTTTGCGTGCTGTGTCCTGCTCAAATTAGACAGTCTTATTGAGCGCTCAAAGGAAAAGAGGAACCTACACTTGGTTAGCAACAACTCATTCCAGCAGAACTCTGGAAACTTTATTGAATATACTTGGTTTTATCAGCTGTACAGAATGGAGTGGTTACTCATTAACATAAAGGCTGGACTTCTTATCTAATTGGTCAGTTTAAATACATGAACATTTCTCAGGTCAGAAGACAATGCTATCATGAAATGACTGGGTAGCAGGTCAACTTCCACCAACTAGTTATAAGGTTCAAACTGTGAATATGTATCTGTATGCATATGGCTATATAAGAATACATGAGTATATGGAGTATATAGCCTATAGCAGGCAAGTGAGATCTATATGAAATACATATACATATATATTTCCATAACAATCCCCCCTTAGATATCACTTGCCCTAAAATCCTGCTCCTGGCCCAAAGCGCTGTAACTCTTTTATGCTGCCAGTGGACTGACATATGCCTAGTGCATACATCCTCCTCTGTACAGACTTTCCGCAAATGGGCGGTCAGGAGATCTATCCCTAAAGGGGGTGTGGTGCAATGTAATCAAAGTCTCTTAGTTAGCAGTCTATGCAGTCAGTGCATGTGTAGTCTCTGTCAGGTAGGTGATTTATTCAGTCAGGTAGGTGATCCACAGCAACATTCCAGCTCAGGTGTATCTTCTGGTATGAAGGCCTTTTCCTGCAATGCGATGCGTGGATCCAGATGGGGGTTTTCCCTCCAGGTTGGTGGCGTCAGCACTTGGAGAAGGGCCATTGGATCTGGGATTGAGTGCTTCTCTTTACGGACTTTTTCCACCAACACTCAGCAGTCTCCTGAGTTCAGGGCGTGCATACCAGACACCGAATCTGGACCTGGCAATGAAGGAGAAAAACTCGAGAATGGACATTAGCAAGACTCTTGATAAATTCAATTACACATGCAGACAAAGTATCATATTGCATAGTCAACTGCTAAGTAAAGAATACCCCTAAACTGGGTTTTTTACTCAAATAAAGTTTCATATTGGTGACAGCTTTTTCTGAGCCTAGGGGAGTGTCTAATGCAAGGGTTTGTCTGTCACTTGGGCAAATTTTTTAGCATGCTGCTCTTAAGTGTCCCATCTAGTCTATGGTGTGGGATGGTGAGAAGTGTGTAGGCCTAAGTCTGACCCTACTGCTAATCAGATCTCTTGTGTCAGGTTTGCTGTGAATGTGGGTCCCTGATCATTTGCTATCGCTTCTGGAACCTCCATATCTGCACACTATTTTTGAGAGTAGCTTCTTTGCAGTAGTCTTCTCCAACCGGTTCCTTACTAGGAAGTCTTCAGGCCAGATGATGTGGGGGAACTTTTCCCGCTTGTCCGATGTTAAATTTGTCAGAGACCAAACAGCTGCTGGGAATCTTTGCTGTTAAGGTGTGAGTTGAGTCCAATCAGGTCATTCATCTTTGTCTTCAATTCTGTGTGGGGGCCATGTGTCCATTGAACCACCGTAGGGTACACACTTTGAGGTAGGCTGGGTCTGTTTTGAGGTAGACGTTTTGAGGTAGACGTTTTGAGGTAGACAGGTTTCTTGGAGCCCAGTGCTTTTGCCCTTCAGCATCCAGCTTCCCTTCTCCTCCTTCCGAATCTGGTCCTGCTACTTCTTGTACAGGTTTTCTCGTCTTCAGTCATCATGTAGTAGCCGTCCGTCTCTACGACCTCTCCCATTTTCCATATTGTCTTCTTCTTGGCTGCTTCTTTGGCTGCCACGTCTGCTGTTGATGCCCCGTGTCTCTACTGTGTTCGGTTTTCCGTGTGCCTTGACCTTCAACACTGTCACCACTTTTAGTAGTTGAAAAGCGTCCAGCCGGTCTCTGATGGCTCCATGGTGCTTCACGGTCGATCCGCTTGCTGTGATGAAGTTTCTTGCAGCCCAGATGGGTCCGAAGTCGTGTGCTATGCCATGCGAGTACCTGGAAGTTTTGTTCTTCGCAATCTGGCAGGTCTTTCATCAGCTCTATCAGCTACGTTTCTTTGGCTCTTGGGCTGACAGACTTCTGGACCATAGGATGTCTTGAATGCTGGTCACTGCACATCCCGTGTGGACCCTTCCTTCATCATCTGCAAAACTGGAGCCATCTACGGTATCTTGCAGATTTTTCATCTGAGGGTCCGTATCCACATCCCCCCTTGGGAGTGGAAGTAGAGACAGGTAACGGCTGAGAGCACTGAAGAGTGGTGGAGAGCAGCCTTGTCAGGAGGGCGTGTGCTGCAGATATTGCTTTCATGTAGGAGGGCCCCCCCTTGCAACTGGATCCAGGCCGGCTGAGAGGTAGCCTAGAGGCCTTTGGTTTTACTCGGCAGGTCTGTTTCAGGACTGGCCAGTAGCATGACCTTCTCCATCTTTGCCCTTCCTTTTCTGTTCGGCAAAGACGGGATGGCTTCTCGTAGTCAGGGAGGCCTAGAACTGGTGCAAAGACTATGAAGTCTTCCAGTTTCCTGTACGAGATGAAGACTGCAATGCGTTGATGCAATTGTACAGAGACTGCATTAAGGCTGGAGCACCAGGGATCCAAGTTCTACAGTACGAGACTAGACCAAGGAAGGCCTGCATCTTCGGAGTTGTTGAGGGAGCCATCTTCTCCTCCGCGGTCTTCCGGTCATCTGTCAAGTGTTTCGTCTAGTGGGTGATACGGTGTCTTCAGCAACTTGCTTTTGACACCACTGGACTCTGTTTTTGCAGAACTTACATTGCTGCTCCGTCAGGCAGAGTAGAGGAGACATGGAAAGCGCTGTGCAGGTAGCGGTGTCGATGACTTCTGCATGCTCCGCAATCCAGTTGATGGGGATGGAGGACAATGCTCTGGCGAGCTGTGAAAGGCTGTTCTGGGCCCTCTTGGGCATCACTGTCCATTTGTTCTGCATCCCCCTTTTGCGTTTTCTGGAACTGGTCGTTCAGGTGAGGGGGAACATTGAGGGGAGCTTCGGGCAGATCCATTGCTGTGAGCACCGTTGCTGTGGCTGGCACGTTTGTCAGCAGAGTGTGCAGATCTGCACAACTGGGGTTTCAAGCACGGTTGCTTTGCTCACAGTCCTCAGGTTATGCACCATTCAACCGAGTCTGGTTCTCCTTTCACAGTCTTCCTCTTGATTGAGAAAAGCTGGGACTGCATGATGATTTCCATGGGTGAGGCGGCTCAATCCGGCCTTGCTCTTCACAGTGCCGTGAGTGACTCCCATCTTCTGGCACAGGGCCGGCAGGAAAACAAGTCATTATACTGGGGTCCTCTTCATGAGAGATGACGTCCAGCTGAGCTTTCTTGCTCTCTCAGGGGGTCTTTTTGCTGGGGCGTCTTCTTCACCACCCAGCAGCAGTTCCTTTCTCCCAGCTTGATCTCAGGTCAGCATCTTGTTAACCAATTTGAAGAGCTGAGTGGCTGTCTTCTGGTCCAGGACCTGGATTAACTTCAGGGAGCACCTTCAGAATCTTGTCCAAGATGATCCTCAGGCGCTGTAGCCGGAAGCAGTGCAGCCATTTCACGAAGCGGGTATGGTCCCTCTGGGTTGAGAGTTTTCCTGGCCCATGCCACAGTTCTTAGGCTGTTTTTTGAACCACAGTTCCACTTAGACCTCCAGTTGGTCAGAGGCAGTTTGGCTCTGGGTGATGAGCAGCGGATGCAGTGCCTTCTGAGCGTCTGGGGTTCCAGACTTGGAATGACATCCGCACTGGTGCAACTTGAAGTCTCCCTTGGGCCATAGGCTTCTGGGTGCTATGTCCAGCACCTTCTTGGGTAGGCTTGCACCGGTTGTTCGAGTGAGGCTCTTGTAGGGCCACCAGCATGGGCATGATTGATTCTTCTTGGATCTGGGGTGGAGAAGAGGTCAAGTTCACATCTTCATGGGACACTTTTGTCACCTTCAGTTCCTGCAGTAGGTCTGCGCTCATCAGGTGGGGTGGGCAGGTCTCCACCGTAAACTGGAACAGGATGGAGTATCCTGGCTGTGTCCACATGCTCAGGGGCTTGCGAGCTGGGGAACGTCTGTCTTGACCTTTAATCCCCACACAAGACACAGAGTGCTCTTATAGACTGGTGGGGTCAGGGATTTTCACTTCTGACCGCACCAGTGTCCACAAGGAAAAATATGACAGCCCCCAGTGATTTGAGGTATTGGGTCCACTGACAGGGTTTCACATGTCAGGGGCGTGACGTCTGGCGGACTTGGTTTGCCTCTGTCTTATGGACAGCGTTCTTCATTGTCTTCTGTGTTTCTTTCTTGGCCTATTCCTCTGCGGGATAACCTGGGTTGCCGGGGTGCTGTGCACTGGTTCTGGAAATGGCCAAGGTTGCCACAGTTGAAACACCTGACAAGTCTTCTGTCTCTGCAGGGTGGTTGCTCCTCCACGTCAGTGGCCACCACAGGAAGGCCTGTCCTCCACACTCCTGGGAGGGACTCAATTCTTCTGGCTACTGCGAGCAGGACCTCTACTGCTATTGTCCTGTACTCAGGCCTGGCCTCTATCAGTAGTTTCTTGATTGGTTCTCTTAGTCCATGCACAAAGGCCTGTGCCAACATTTGTCCGTGTACCTGATCATGAATAGTGAAGCCTAAAATTTGGAATACTTACCTCACTCTGCCATGAAACTCATCTACAGACTCTGTCTCGGCTTGGCTCATGTTATGCAGGCTGAGTGCTTGTCTGGCGTTGGCCCACTCTCTAAGCTGTTCAATTAGCTTTGATCCTGATTCCCAGGAATGCACATCTAATTCTGATGGAAGCTTGAAATATTCCTTCATGATTGGCCAGAGTGTTTCACCTGCTTTTACCTCCATTATGGACCAGAGATCACTCCAGGTTGCAGCATATGTCTGCTGGCTCTGCTGCATTCTTCTGTAAAATGGCAAGGGGTCCATATCTGGGTCTGGCAGGTTTATTAGAATACTGAACACCTGACTAGGGGTGAAGGGCACATAGTGTAAGAGTTCTGGATCTATCTGCCCCTGCCTACATGGTGTCTGTGAGTTTCTCCTAGTACTATGCAGCATAATCTCCTCTTCATGTTCATCAGAGGAGGAACTGTGCCATTGTGTGTTTGACTTGTGTGGATAGCACTCCCCCCTTCTGAGACTGCAGCTTCGTATCAGACTTAGCAGTTGCAGTCTCTGATGGCACACACCTCCCTTCTGCTAGCTGTTGCATCAGGAGGGCACCTGTGTTATGTGTGGGGAGTGATTCACTTTCTTCTCCCGGTGTTATAGTTGTCTCTTTAGAGAGGGCACCCTGTGGAACTAGGGACACCTCATTGTCTGGATCTGGCACTGGGCCAGCGGGTGACGATAAACTGAGAGGTGGGTGAGGAAAAGAAAGAGGGAAGGGTGGAGGAAAGATTTGGAATAGGAGTAGTGAGAGATAGTGGAGGAGAGTGAGGAGGAGACAAAAGAGGAGGAGGAGATGGTGAAGACAAGGAGGAGGAGGGAAGAGGAGAGGGATGAGAGGTGGGCATTGGTGATGAAGATGGAGAGGGAGGAGAGATGATAGAGAGAGAGAGGAGGAGATATAGGTGGAGATGAAGAAGATAGGGAGGGGAGAGAGATGACTAGGGAGAATGAGGTATAGGAGGAGAAATAAATGAGAGGAGGTGGGAGTGAGAATAGCGGAGATAGAGGGAGGAGAGAGGTGAGGGAGATGGGAGGAGGGAAGAGTGGGGAGAGAGGAGATGGTGGGGGGAGCGAACTGCTTCCCCCCCCTGCCGTCACAGAAGGCATTTTTAGACCTGTGGTCCTTCTCAGACGGCATAGATTAGAATACCGCTGGAAACACTTTTTCTGCAATTACTAGCTACTTCCCTTTTCTTTTCAATACATTATGCCATGCTACAGCATACGGAGCTGCCCGTAGAAAATGACATGCTTAACTTTCTGAATAACACCTACTGTGTCTGTTCCAAAAACTTCAAAAAGGTGAGTGATTAAACTTAAAAACTTTGCAACCCCTTTTAACCTGCTTAAAAGGGGAGGAAAAACAAAACAAGAATATTTAGTGAAAAAACTCCAAAAGTAGTGGAAACAGAGACGGAAAATCAAAATTGACAAGAGAACACAGGATTAACCCAACCCAGGTAAAAATTCTCTTTTTAACAAAACTGAAAGAAAGAAGTGAAAACAAAATCTAAAAAACTGATAAAATGTCACAAAAAGTGGAAGAAAACTAAAGAGATAAAAAGGGAAAAATGATTTTCTTTCTTTTTTTTTTTCCTTAAAAAGATTTTTAAAGGATGAAACCCAAAAAATTGATAAAATCAAAAAGTATATCAACTTTAAAAAGAACCACTCAGAAAAACCAAAAACCAATAAATTCATGGAAAATGGAGGGAAAAAGAAAGAAAAACAAAAGGCACAATCAAGAAGTTGATAAACCTTGGAAAAAACACTCCAAAATACTTATAAGAATCTAAAAGTCAGTACAACTTCCAACAATAAAAGGGTTAATGCAGAAATGATGCAGGATACACACTTCCCTTTTTTCTGCCTGTGTCTTTCAGTGACATGAAGAGGAAAAAAAAAACAAACATTGATATGCTCAAAAAGACCCAGCTTTCCCGAAAATTCTCACACTACAGTAACAAGAATAAAAATCTCCACCAAAAAAGCAAGATAAAACATAAAATAGGGAAAAGCAGAAAAGCAAAGTATAGAACAAAATGTAACAGTATGAAAATATATATATCAGGGGCACACCCTGTAGGCAAAAGAGGAAGTTTACAAGACGAAAGGAAAAAAAAAACAAAAAACTTTCTGCTTCAAATCTTTGTGGAAACCTGCAATGAATTCACATATAGACGTCCGGGGAGAGAGATCAAAAGCCCTTGTTTGTGACGCGTATGTGAAACAGCTGCTGGTAACTGATAACTGCCAACCACACTGGGTGCACTGCGCTGGTGACCCGGGAATGTTAACACACTGTAACGGACGTCCTGCCTGGCTCGTTAGTATCAGTAATGTGATAACTCCCACAATGTTGCCACCACCTGATACCTGGGCCGGCTTCTCCTGTCCTTCCCTATGACCAGGTGTGTTGGTGGCAACCTGTCAAGTGGTTTGGCTTGCAATATCTCCCCTAAGCTAACCACCACGTGGCCTGGCGCTGTTGTCCCTTCCTGTGCACGGGTGTTTGCTGTGATAGCTTGATGTGAGATTCGCCTTATGATAACTCTGTAAGGCCCCACCACCTGTCCCTGGGCAAGGTTTCTCCTGTCCTCCCCCTGTGTCCAGGTGTATTTGTGAGGACCTATCTGAGTGGGTCAAACTCCCCTTTTATCGGTTTTCCAGCACCCACAAACACAAATCTGTCACAATTTTCCACCAACTCTCTCACCCGGATCTTAGACACACAGGACCACAGCAGACACTTAGCTTATCCCAGGGTTTGGATAAAAGTGTGGACTTTTTTTAACCTGGGTTTGGTGACCACACTGACTGGCTAGAGTTGCTGACCCAGACTGGGCACAGGGAACATTCAGGTAAGATAACTAGATTTTCTTACCTTACTTATGGAGTTGTGCAAATCTCTGTTCCCATGAGCAAAGACCTTGGCCGGCACCTCTGTCCTCTCCGGTCAGCAGGATCCCAGTGCGTTTTCGTTCACGGCCCCACGTTGGGCGCCAATTGATGTAGAAATTTATATGGGTAGATATACCCTTGTGCGTGCTGTGTCCTGCTCAAATTAGACAGTCTTATTGAGCGCTCAAAGGAAAAGAGGAAGCTACACTTGATTAGCAACAACTCATTCCAGCAGAACTCTGGAAACTTTATTGAATATACTTGGTTTTATCAGCTGTACAGAAAGGAGTGGTTACTCATTAACATAAAGGCTGAACTTCTTATCTTATTGGTCAGTTTAAATACATGAACATATATGGGTATCCGACCTGGGGTTACTTAGACACCACGTGATTTACTGTCCGGAGTCTTGCACTCGTCAGCAAGTCTCCAATATCGGCTGGACCATTTGGCCTTACTTCCTCATTCCCTATGTCTGCTAGATATTTCTCAGGTCAGAAGACAATGCTATCATGAAATGACTGGGTAGCAGGTCAACTTCCACCAACTAGTTATGAGGTTCAAACTGTGAATATGTATCTGTATGCATATGGCTATATAAGAATTCATGAGTATATGGAGTATATAGCCTATAGCAGGCAAGTGAGATCTATATGAAATACATATACATATATATTTCCATAACAAGTATATAGTTTTACTAACTCCCCTCTATATCTCTCTGACTACAACCTTCTTCCTTTCTCTGTTAAGAACTGTTGCCTCACCCAAGATATCCTTGCTGACCAGACATACAGAAATCTATGTCATCAATGCCTAGCTACCTCCGATCTCCTCCATCTCCTGTAGCATTGTCACATATGGGACTAGATGTGTGCCCGATGCTATCTCATCGGGAGGGCAGTAACATCATGATGGGGACAGCTTTATGGCACTGGGGGTGGCGGCCCACCCACTTCCGTGCAGTCACAACCGGCAGGAAAGACTGTGTGTTGCTGCCTGTTCTGGAGATGGTGTTCGGCACCACCAGAGGGTGGCTGCACCCAATCTCCAGCACAGGCCTCAAGCCGTGGTCTTTCCTGCCGGCTGTGACTGCACGGAGGTGGGTGGGCAGGCAGCGGCAGGACCTAGCGCGTGTAGTCAGGCGGTGAGCCCTGGTGGAGGTCCAGCGGCATCCCTCTCATTACTCCCCCCTCATTACACCCTCTCATTAACCCCCTCAATACACCCTCTCATTATACACCCTTCATTACACCCCTCTCGCTATACCCCCTCGTTACACCCCTTTCACAGCCTCATGATCGCAGCGGCGGCATGGATCCGAGCGGCAGCTGGGATTCGAGCGGCAGCCAGGATCCAAGCAACGGCTGGGATCCCAGTGGCGGTCGGGATCGCAGCGGCGCTCGGGATCGCAGCGGCAGCTTGGATCCAAGCAGCAGCTAGGATCCCAGCAGCGGTCGGGATCGCAGCTGTGTCCTGGATCCGAGTGGCATCACTTGGGTGTTCCAAAATGGTGGTCGGCATACTTCCAGTGCAGCGCGGTGGATTGTCGGATTCGGGGACATCCAGACGGAAGTGAATGATGGACAATTTAAGGCAATTATATATATACTGCAAAGTAGCAAACAACACCTGCTACACTCAGAAAGACCCGACATAGACAATGGTAACCTTGACACATACTGCAGAAATAATTTTGTCCAGTGTTGCTCAAGGTGTGTCAAGCGTCACTGTAGAAAATAATTTTCAGCAAAAGACTTCATCCACTATACGTTCATGATCAAAATTTGTAAATGTGGTCTCCATCTTGCCAAACAAGCCTACTTGAATGCCCTCATAACATTACAATCCAACAATCCCAAATGACTATTCAAAATTTTCCACTACCTCCTGAGCCTTAAAGCACAGGCTGGTCCCCAATCTCAGTGCAAATGATCTGTCCACTTATTTCCAAGAAAAAAATCTACTATATTCATCAGGATGTTTTCACCCAGTCCTCTCAGAGCTTGAACGTCCTTCCCTATTGCACCTAATGCTCAGTTTCCACAATTAAACCCGTGACGGAAGAAGTTACCACACTCCTCACTTCTTCTTGCCTTACAAATGTCAACAATGACCCTATTCCCTCACATCTCCTTCAATCCTTTTTCGCGGCTATCATTGCCCACCTAACTAAACTATTTAACCTCTCTCTTTCATCTGGTATCTTTACCTTTTCATTCAAACAAGCTGTCATAACTAGGGATGGGCGAATCTACTCGTTAGGACTCGTTACTCTGCGAGTAGTAGGGGACTCGCAGGAGTCGGTACTCTGCGAGTTTCCAAGCGATTACTCGCACAGTACCGAGTCCAATGCAAATAAGGCTAAGTGCACATGTACCGGAACTCTCGCGGAAATTACCGCGAGAATTCCGGAATTCCATTCCGCGGGAAAATCGCATTTTAAATTCCCGCGATTTTCCCGCGGAAAAACTAGCATTTTGCAAGCGTAATTAGCTTGCAAAATACTAGCGTTTTCCAAGCGATCTGTAGCATCGCTTGGAGAACTGATTGACAGGTTGGTCACACTCGTCAAACATAGTGTTTGACAAGTGTGACCAACTTTTTACTACTGAGGCCGCCTATGCGGCATCAGTAGTAAAAGATAGAATGTAAAAAAAAATAAAAAATATTGTTATTCTTACCCTCCGACGTCCCGCGCAGCCTTCCCGCCTCTCCACGCATCCGTTCCCAGTAATCCTTTGCGAAAATGCCCGCGATGACGTCCGTTCTAGCGGGATCGCGATGTCTCGCGGTAATTCGCGATGACGTCGCGCGAATGACCGCGAGACTTCGCGATCCCGCGAGAACGGACGCCATCGCGGGCATTTTCGCAAAGGACTACTGGGAACGGATGCGTGGAGAGGCGGGAAGGCTGCGTGGGACGTCGGAGGGTGAGAATAACAATATTTTTTATTTTTAAATTCTATTTTTTACAGGGATATGGTACCCAAAGCCCGGAGGACAGTCTCCTCTCCTCCGGACCGTGGGTACCATCCGCAATTGTTCTGCTTACTTTCCGCATGGTGTGCACAGCCACATGCGGGAAGTAAGCGGAACAAAAAAAATGGCAGCACAGGAATCGCTGCAATACTCGCATCCCCATTCATTAACATTGGACTCGCTAGACTCGCAACGAATAGCGAGTTTCCGAGTCGGACTCGTTAGAGTCTAGCGATTCCGAGTATTTCAGGATTCGCCCATCCCTAGTCATAACTAGAGTCGAGTGAAATGGGTCGGTCATATTCAAAAGTTGGCGACTTTCGCTGAAGTCGGGTTTTATGAAACGAAACCTGACCATAGCGTGAGGTCGGCCATGAGGTCGGCGACCAGAGCGCCAAAGTCGCGTTTCAAAAGATGCTTTCAGCGCCCTTTTTCAGCCAATGATGGAGGACGCACACTGTGGGCAACGCGATGACATAGGCATCGGTCACCAACATCTTTGAGAAGGGCATGCAAGTGATTGGCTGGCTTTGTGTGGCGTCACAGGGGCTATAAAAGGGCATGAACGCTGACCGCCATCTTACTTCTGCCGATATTAGCATTAGGGAGAGGTTGCTGCTGTTGACTCACAATAAGGGAGAGCGTTAGGCAGGGAAGGAGAACCAAAAAACTGCATCTGCTGTTGGCGATTTCCACTTACAACACAACACTTTGTGTGCAGTGACAGGGGAAGCTCTATTTTTGTGCATCAACTCTGTTGGTTAAAAGGCTGCCTTATAAGGCTCCCTGATAGCTGCATTGCTGTTTGCACACTGCTGTGCAAACTGCTTTTTTAAAAGCAAAAATACTTTTCTTCCTCTTTTCTGCACAGTTACCAAGCGTTCATTTTTCCACCCTTTTGTGTGTGCAGCAGTCCTGCTTATTAGGCTGCCTGCGTCCATACTTGGACTGAGAGCATCATTGTCAGCGTCCTCAAATCTCTAGTGAGATCCAAATTCTCACCGAACCTTTAGACACCCTCCACCTTGTCACACACCATCCAATTTCAGCCTGTTACATTGAGGTGTAATCTCTCCTGGGCCTGAGACTATAGTTCTGCATCCTCAAATCTATAGTGAGATTCAAATTCTCACCAATCCTATAGACACCCTCCACCTTGTCATACACCATCCAATTTCAGCCTGTTACATTGAGGTGTAATCTCTCCTGGGCCTGAGACAATAGTTCTGCGTCCTCAAATCTATAGTGAGATTCAAATTCTCACCAATAGTAAATACACCTTCTACCTTGTTTTACAGTGCCATATAGCTGGAGGTATTTTAGGTACATTTTCACAAAAATGAGGAAGTATGGTGGAAGACGCCATGGCAGTGGTCGTGGGTTGCCAGCTGGTCCCGATGGTGGTGGTGGTGGTGTTGCATCTGTTGGTAGTGGCAAAGCACAATAGCACCTAAGGCAGGAGGTGTTGAGCCTGCATCATCATCTGGCTCCACAAGGCCTCAAAGGCTCTCTTTTCTGGGAGTAGGTAAACCACTTTTAAAGCAGGAGCTTCAGGAACAAGTTTTGGCTTACATTGCTGACACAGCCTTCAGCTCTCTCGCCTCCTCTTCTGAAGTTTCAAAAAATAAAAGCACTGAGTCGTCAGTGGAGGCTCCTGGTCAGGAACAACACCTTTCCTTGTGTCCTTCACCCCTACCAAAAGTGAAGGATGTGGCAGGCCACACTACCGATTACTCCATGGAGCTCTTTTCACATACCATGCCTGGGTTAGCAAGTCAAATCGTGAATTCCCCAGTCCAAGATGAATCTGACATGGAGTGCACTGATGCACAGCCACTGCTAGATTTTTCTGCTGGTACATTCACTCAGAGCACTACATTGTCCTCGCAGTGTACTGAGGCAGAATCAGACCCTGATGAAACTCAGGTGCCCCTTCCCGCATACTATACTGTCATGGAAATATATATGTATAGGTATTTCATCTAGATCTCACTTGCCTGCTATAGGCTATACACTGCTATAAAATCATGTATTCTTATATAGCCATATGCACCTAGATACATATTCACAGTTTGAACTTTATAATCAGTGGCTAAAGATGACCTAACCCCATGAAGCCAGAGCATTGTCTTATGACATTTGTCCCAGACATACAGAAGAGGAAGTTAGGCCAGGTGGTCCAATCAGATATTGGAGTCTTGCTGACATTGTAAGACAAGGGGCAGTATATCATCTGATGCTTAAGTCACCTTAGGTCGGACACCCATATATGTTCATGTATTTAATCTGACCAATTAGATAAGAAGTTCTGCCTTTATGTTAATGAGTAACCACTCCTTTGTACGAACTGATAAAAAACCATGTATATTTCAATAAACCAGCAGAGTTTTGCTGGAATGGATTGCTGCTAACTAGGTTTGGTGTCTTTCCTTCCTTGAGAGCTCAATAAGACTCTGTCTAATTAGGACAGGCCACAGCATGCACGCGGGTATATCTACCTAATCAAAAATCAATCTATGACAATTCTACCTTACACGGTGACACAGAGGAAGGTGCACATGAAATTGAAGAGGAGGTGATGGATGACCCGGTTGTTGACCCAGATTGGCATCCATTGGGGGAAGAGGGTGCCGCTGCCAATAGCTCAGAAGAGGAGGAGGAGGATCCGCAGCAGGCAACGACATCGCAACAGCTGCTATCTGGCATGACCGTAGCAGTCCAAAAACGTGCTACAAAAACCAAAAGAGTTGCAGGAAAGCTTGGCCAGACGGTCAAATTAGCACAGTGTGCAAGGGCTCAAAATGTCTTCCATAGTAGGAAGAGTGCAGTGTGGCACTTTTTTGAACAAAATCCTAATGATCAGGCAAAAGTTCTCTGTAAGATGTGTGCAAACACCTTTAGCCGAGGGAAAAATCTGATAAATTTGAATACCAGTTGCATGCTTAGACATTCAACCACCATGCACTTGCAAGCGTGGACGGACTACCAAACCTCACGTACCACATGTGCACCTGCTCCGAATGAAGGTAGTCAGCAACGCTACATCGCTTCCCCCACTGTAAGCCCACCAGTTAGCACACCACCAGCAGCAAATGTCGAGGTGTCGTCGCAAGGACAAAGCAGTCATGGAATCACAATGTTATTGCTACGAAAGACTGAATCTAGGCCATCAGCAACACCACCAACACCATCACCAACTGTCTCTCAGTCCGCCATGTCCACCGCTAGTTCCACCATATGCAGCTCTCAAGTCCAGCTCACCCTACTAGAGACTCTGAGTAGGACAAGAAAGTACTCATCCTCTCATCCGCGTACACTGGCTTTGAACGCCCACATTGCCAAACTAATCACATTAGAGACGATGCCCTACCGGTTGGTTGAAAGCAAAGCTTTCCACGAGCTCATGGCCTACGCAGCACCATGCTATGACCTACCCAGTCAGCACTTCTTTTCACGAAAAGCCATCCCAGCCCTTCACGTGCATGTGAAAGACCGCATTGTCCATGCACTCAAGCAATCAGTGAGTGGAAAGGTGCACCTCACAACAGATGCATGGTCCAGTAGGCATAGCCAGGGCCGTTACGTGTCCATCACTGCGCACTGGGTTAATGTGGTGGATGCAGGGTCTACAGGGGACAGCAGCGGTGGGACAGTGCTGCCTAGTCCACAGTATAGGAAACAGTTGTCTGTAGGCGTTCGACCCTCCTCCTCCAGAAGCAAAAGCTCGTCCACAGAGCGCAGTCGCGCGAGCACTCCATCCGCAGCTGCCAGTGTTGCACACGAGTTGTCCCACTATCGAACAGCTAGTGGTAAGCGTCAGCAGGCTGTGTTGAAGATGATGTGTTTGGGCGACAACAGACACACTGCAAAGGTACTGGCTGACTACTTTCAGCGACAAACTGAGTCATGGCTGGGCAGTCTACATCTTGAGGCAGGCAAGGTAGTTAGTGATAACGGCCAGAAATTTGTGGCAGCCATAGCCTTTTCAAAACTTAGACACATACCTTGCCTGGCTCACACCTTGAACCTGGTGGTGCAGTGCTTCCTGAATAATTATCCAGAGTTAACACCCCTGCTCCATAAGGTGCGAAGACTGTGCTCGCACATCCGCCAGTCGCCCGTACACTCCAGTCGTATGCAGAAGCTGCAGCGATTGCTCTATCTTCCCAAGCACTGCCTAATTATCGACATTGCAACAAGATGGAACTCCACCCTGCACATGGTTCAGAGGCTGTGCGAACAGAGGCAGGCTGTAATTCTTTTGTGGGAGGATACACGGGCAGGCAGTTTGCAGGCAGACATGGAGTTGTCTGGTGTGCAGTGGTCAAAGCTGAAAGACCTCTGTAAAGTCCTTCAGTGTTTTGAGGAATGCACACGGCTGGTAAGTGCAGACAATGCCATCATAAGCATGAGCATCCCACTTATGCGTCTGATCATGCAAACTTTGACGCACATTAAGGAGCAGGCGTCTGCAGCCGAGGAGGAGGGAAGCCTTGATGACAGTCAGCCATTGTCTGCTCAGGGAAGTCTCGTGGACGAGGTGGAGGAAGAAGAGGAAGAGGAGGAGGATGATGGGGATGATTATTTTGGGGAGGAGGATGCTCCTCAGAGGGCAAGAAAAAATGTTTGCGTAGCAAGATCAGGTACAGGGTTTGTGCGTGACTGGAGGGATGTGGATTTGCCAGAAAGTGCTCCTCCACCCAGCACTCGCAGTGCATCATTGACACCTGGAACATTGGCCCACATGTCTGATTATGCCTTGCAGATCCTAAACAGGTACCTCCGCATTGCCAAAATGAACGATGATGACTACTGGTTGGCCAGCATCCTGGAACCACGCTATAAAGGCAAATTCCAAAACATCGTGCCACAGGAGACCCTAGAGCTAATATTGGCTAACAAACAAGCAACTCTGGTAAACTGTTTGTTTGAGGCATTCCCAGCACACAGCGGCGGTGATGTTTTTCCAACAAGCCGTAGGGGGCAACATGGAAGAGGTGTTTGTGGTGCACACAGCCAAAGTGGCGTTGGACACGGGTTTCATGACCATGTTGTGGACTGATTTTTCAAGTACCGCTCACACGACTGGTAATACTGCATCGATCGAAAGTGACAGGAGACAGCAGTTGTCAACTATGGTACCAAACTACTTCTCGTCCCATATCGATGTTATCCCTCACCGGTCATTCCCCTTTGACTATTGGGCCAGTAAACTTGACACCTGACCTCAGTTGGCACAATATGCCTTGCAGGAGCTCGCTTGCCCTTCTGCTAGTGTGTTATCTGAACAAGTCTTCAGTGCTGCTGGATCAATCCTGACAGAAAAAAGGACCCGTCTGTTGACCCAAAATGTTGATGATCTAGCCTTCATTAAAATGAACCATGCATGGGTTTCAAAGGATTTTGTCCCACCCTCCCCTGCTGACACGTAGGTTGCCAGAAAAATGGCTTGCTTTTGTCCTCCTCTTCTGCAGACTTCTCCAATTACTCCATTTGCAGCTGCTGAATATCCAACATCAATATATGCCATTTTTTCCACCTCCCTAACTGGGCTGCCTCCCCCTACAGGTCCGGGGTCACCACCTGGCACATGCACCCGTGTGAGTGCCGTTGCCTTGGACAGGTGGGTGGGCACACTCTTTGGCAACGGCACTGGCACAAGGTCCCTCATAGTAGAATCAAGTGTCTCTGTCGGTGGGGGTGCACACCCGCCGTCAGACACACCGGCGTACTATGAGGGGCCCTGTGCCAGTGCCGTCGCCAACGAGTGGGCCCCCCGCTTGCTCAGGATCACAGCACTTGCAAAGTTGAAATACTTATCTCTCCCTGCTCCACCGCCATGACGTCTTCCGCGTTTCCTTACAGTGACATTCTGGTCAGAGAGCGCGATGACATCACGTCTGTACGCCCTCTGCCTAAACAGTCCAAGTGCAGAGAGATGGAAGATGGGGACGACGAGGAGTCCAGACTAGTACAGGGATTCCCTAGCGAGGAGACTTATTTAATTGTTTTCAATGTTGGGACAGCTATTTTTGGGGAGCACTATACTCTGGAGAATGATATATGAGGCCCACCATACACTGGAGCATTCCAAAGGTGGATATCAGAGACTGGAGCAGCATTTACAGGGCCCATTATGCACTGGAGCATTAGAAATGGGGCCTATTATATATGAAGCATTATTTGGGCCCATAACACAGTGGAGCTTCATCCATGGGGACCAACATATACTATAGCATTATGTGGAGCTCATCATATACTGTTTCAAACATTATATGGGACTAATGATTCTGTATGGAGAAATATATGGGCCTCATTACTCTGTATAGCGCACTATGCGGTGACCATAATACTGTATGGAGTAATATACTGTTTGTTTTTGGAGCTATTGGAGAATTTAAAATGGATATCAGTCATGAGATGTAAGAAGTGAAGTATTTTTCATTGTACTATACCACTATTTCTCTGCCGTATCAGAGGATCATGAATTGTGGCATGTGTTAAAAGAGCCCAGTGACACTCTTTGGCCCAGGGCCCACGAAAATCTGGAGCCAGCCCTACCCCCCCCCCCACAACTTTAGCCAAATAACCCCAAGTTTTCAATGCCTAACTATTATTATAAAGTAAATTAAGGTTGACAAGCTTAAGTAATAAGAATTGTTGTTTTTGGCATTAAAATTGGCACTGTAGGTGTGTTTCCTGTCCTCCACTCCCTGCCGACCTTGGTTCCCCATTGACTTGCATTGGGTTTCGTGTCAAAAGTCGGGTCGATTTCGTTCGACCCGACTTTTGAGAAAGTCGGGTTTCATGAAACCCGACTCGACCTGAAAAAAGGCAAAGTCACTCATCTCTAGAACACCACAACACAGACGGCGACACGTTTCCTGCAGCGGTGCTCCAGGTGCGCCGAAAGTCTGTGGAGAAAATCCAATCAACATGAAGATTTCATCCATTATAAGTTTATGCTTCGAACATACAACACTGCCCTTCACCTATCCAAACAAACCTATTTCAACACCCTCATCACCTCACTGTCCAATAACCCGAAACGTCTCTTTGACACTTTTCATTCTCTACTCAACCCAAGAGTACAGGCTCCAACCACGGAGCTCCGAGCTGACGATCTGGCCAATTACTTCAAAGAAAAAATTGACCAGATCCGACAGGAAATTATCTCCCAATCACCTCATACCATGCACTGTCCTCCCTCCCCCACTGCATCTAGCTCACTCTCTGATTTTGAACCAGCCACACAAGAAGAAGTAAGCAGGCTCCTTGCATCTTCTCGCCCAACCACTAGCATCAGTGACCCATTTCCGTCACATCTTCTCCAGTCCCTATCCCCTGCTGTCACCACTCACCTAACTAAAATATTTAACCTCTCTCTCTCTTCTGGTATCTTTCCCTCCTCATTTAAGCATGCCATCATACATCCTCTACTTAAAAAACCATCCCTCGACCAGAACTGTGCCGCTAACTATAGACCTGTCTCTAATCTTCCCTTCATCTCTAAACTCCTGGAATGCCTGTCCACTCCCGTCTTATCCGCTATCTCTCTGATAACTCTCTTCTCGACCCTCTCCAATCTGGCTTCCGCTCCTTTCACTCTACTGAAACTGCCCTCACTAAAGTCCCTAATGATCTACTAACAGCTAAATCTAATGGTCATTACTCCATGCTAATTCTCTTGGATCTCTCTGCAGCATTCAACATTGTGGATCATCAGCTCCTCCTCACTATGCTCTGTTCCATTGGCCTCAAGGACACCGTTCTCTCCTGGTTCTCCTCCTATCTCTCTGACTGCTCATTTACTGTATCTGTTGCCGGTTCCTCCTCCTCTCACCTTCCCCTTACTGTCGGGGTTCCTCAAGGATCAGTCCTAGGCCCCCTCCTCTTCTCCTTGTACACTGCCCCTATTGGTCAAACAATCAGTAGATTTGGTTTCCAGTACCATCTCTATGCTGATGACACCCAATTATACGCTGCTTCAACTGACATCACGCCAGCCTTTCTAGAAAACACCGGCGATTGTCTAAACGCTGTGTCTAACATCATGTCCTCACTATATCTGAAACTGAATCTGTCAAAGACTGAACTCCTTGTGTTTCCTCCCTCTACTAATGTACTTATACCCGACATTGCCATTTCTTTGTGTGGCTCCACTATTACTCCCCAGCATCATGCCCTCTGTCTTGGGGTCATACTTGATTCTGAGCTTTCCTTTGCCCCCCACATTCGATCACTGGCTCGCTCTTGTCATCTGCACCTCAAAAACATTTCTAGAATTCGACCTTTTCTTACTTTTGACTCTGCAAAAACTTACTGTTTCTCTTATTCATTTTGGACTCGACTATTGTAACTCTCTTCTAATCGGTCTCCCTCTTACCAAACTCTCCCCTCTCCAATCTGTCTTGAATGCTGCAGCCAGGATCATATTCCTCACCAATCGTTACACCGATGCCTCTACCTTGTGCCAGTCATTACACTGGCTACCCATCCACTCCAGAATTCAGTATAAACTTATTACCCTCACCCACAAAGTCCTCCATGGCTCAGCACCACCCTACATCTCCTCCCTTGTTTCAGTATACCACCCTACCCGCGCCCTCCGTTCTGCTGATGACCTGAGGTTAGCATCCTCAATAATCAGAACCTCCCACTCCCGTCTCCAAGACTTTACACGTGCTGCACCAATTCTTTGGAATGCACTTCCCAGGTCAATACGATTAGTCCCCAATCCCCACAAGTTTAAGCATGCCCTGAAACCGCATTTATTCAGACTGGCCGTTCGCCTCAATATATTAACCTAATCTATCCCTGTGTGGCACAGCCAAAAGTTTTACCATAACCAGGTTCCCAGCATCATGTTCCCACATGCTTTATGCATCCATTAGCCCTCTGTGTCTGTACTGATACACGCTTAACATTATGGCTGGTCCATACAATTAGGGCAACTGTTACCACCCACCTTTCGTGTCTCCCTTTTTTTCCTCATAGATTGTAAGCTTGCGAGCAGGGCCCTCATTCCTCTTGGTATTTGTTATAATCTACAGTTGTGGCCAAAAGTATTGACACCACTGCAATTCTGACAGATAATACTCAGTTTGTTCCTGAAAATGATTGCAAACACAAATTCTTTGGTATTATTATCTTCATTTAATTTGTCTTAAATGAAAAAACACAAAAAGAATTGTCCTAAAGCCAAATTGGATATAATTCCACACCAAACAAAAAAGAGGGTGGACAAAAGTATTGGCACTGTTCGAAAAATCATGTGATGCTTCTCTAATTTGTGTAATTAACAGCACCTGTAACTTACCTGTGGCACCTAACAGGTGTTGGCAATAACTAAATCACACTTGCAGCCAGTTGACATGGATTAAAGTTGACTCAACCTCTGTCCTGTGTCCTTGTGTGTACCACATTGAGCATGGAGAAAAGAAAGAAGACCAAAGAACTGTCTGAGGGCTTGAGAAACCAAATTGTGAGGAAGCATGAGCAATCTCAAGGCTACAAGTCCATCTCCAAAGACCTGAATGTTCCTGTGTCTACCGTGCGCAGTGTCATCAAGAAGTTTAAAGCCCATGGCACTGTGGCTAACCTCCCTAGATGTGGACGGAAAAGAAAAATTGACAAGAGATTTCAACGCAAGATTGTTCAGATGTTGGATAAAGAA
Organism: Dendrobates tinctorius; assembly: GCF_039654945.1. Lineage (NCBI taxonomy): Eukaryota > Metazoa > Chordata > Amphibia > Anura > Dendrobatidae > Dendrobates > Dendrobates tinctorius. The sequence goes on from NW_027361703.1 coordinate 18,714,852, forward strand.
CCTCGACTAACATCCAAACAAGTTCAAGCTGCCCTGCAGTCCAAGGGTACAACAGTGTCAACCCGTACTATCCGTCGGCGTCTGAATGAAAAGGGACTGTATGGTAGGAGACCCAGGAAGACCCCACTTCTTACCCCGAGACATAAAAAAGCCTGGCTGGAGTTTGCCAAAACTTACCTGAAAAAGCCTAAAACGTTTTGGAAGAATGTTCTCTGGTCAGATCAGACAAAAGTAGAGCTTTTTGGGCAAAGGCATCAACATAGAGTTTACAGCAGAAAAAAAGAGGCATTCAAAGAAAAGAACACGGTCCCTACAGTCAAACATGGCGGAGGTTCCCTGATGTTTTGGGGTTGCTTTGCTGCCTCTGGCACTGGACTGCTTGACCGTGTGCATGGCATTATGAAGTCAGAAGACTACCAACAAATTTTGCAGCATAATGTAGGGCCCAGTGTGAGAAAGCTGGGTCTCCCTCAGAGGTCATGGGTCTTCCAGCAGGACAATGACCCAAAATACACTTCAAAAAGCACTAGAAAATGGTCTGAGAGAAAGCACTGGAGACTTCTAAGGTGGCCAGCAATGAGTCCAGACCTGAATCCCATAGAACACCTGTGGAGAGATCTAAAAATGGCAGTTTGGAGAAGGCACCCTTCAAATATCAGGGACCTGGAGCAGTTTGCCAAAGAAGAATGGTTTAAAATTCCAGCAGAGCATTGTAAGAAACTCATTGATGGCTACCGGAAGCGGTTGGTCGCAGTTATTTTGGCTAAAGGTTGTGCAACCAAGTATTAGGCTGAGGGTGCCAATACTTTTGTCTGGCCCATTTTTGGAGTTTTGTGTGAAATGATCAATGTTTTGTTTTTTGCTTCATTCTCTTTTGTGATTTTCATTTAAGACAAATTAAATGAAGATAATAATACCAAAGAATTTGTGTTTGCAATCATTTTCAGGAAGAAACTGAGTATTATCTGACAGAATTGCAGGGGTGTCAATACTTTTGGCCACAACTGTATCTGATTGTTATGCTGTAATGTCTATTGTCTGTACAAATCCCCTCCAAAATGTAAAGTTCTGCGGAATATGTCGGCGCTATAGAAATAAAATTTATTATTTTTATTATTATCTCTAGTCATAACCCCTTAACTAAAAAAAATCCCTCAATTAGAATTTCAATGCTAACTATAAGCCAATCTCTATTCTCCTCTTCATCTCTAAACTCCACTAATGCTTGGTCTACTTTCAAGTAATCTGCTACCTCACAGATAACTCTCTTCTTGACCCTTTACAATACGGTTTCCGTTGTTTACACTCTACTGAAACTGCCCTTACTTAAGTTTCTAACGATCTGCTTACAGCTAAATGTAATGGTCAATACTGCATGCTGATTCTCCTGGATATTTCTACTGCATATGACACTGTGGAAGACCAGCTCTTCCTGACTATGCTCTGCTCTATTGGCTTCAAGGACACCATTCTCTCCAGGTTCTCCTCTTATCTCTCTGACCACACCTTACTGTTGGGGCTCCTAAAGGTGCAGTCCTAAGTCCCCTCCTCTTCTCAATACACCCCCCTTATCGAACAACCCATAAGCATATTTGATTTTCAGTACTATCTCTATTGTGATGTCATCCAATTATACACATGGTCTTCTAATATCACCCCATTTTAATACAAAATACCAGGAATTGTCTGTCTCTAGGGTTGATTGAATAGCTTCGGATAAGAGATTATCCAAATAGCTACAGCGCTTACCGAATAGCTGCATCGGGAACCCGGATACCTGGAGCACTCCTGATGATCATCTGTTCGGCTCTTCAGCTGCATGTGTTGCAGCTGTTTCACTGTCACAACACATGCATGGAAAGCATGTTTGTTGGGCATATAATTTTTCATAATTCCTCATATCCAGCCGCTCACTCACTTATGTCATCTGCATCTTAAAAACATCTCCTGAATCCGATCTTTTCTCACCTTTGAAACTACAAAAACGTCTACTGCCACTATTATCCATTCTGATGTGGACTCCTGCAATTCTATTCTGATCGGTCTTACTCTTAGCATTCTTTCATTCTCTAAAATACAACCTGAATGTAGCAATCATAGTTATATTATTGTCCAGCCGCTTCACTGACACCTTCACCTTGTTCCAGTCATTGTACTAGTTACCTAACCTATACAGGTATAATATAAACGTATCTCTCTCATTCACAAAGCTCTCCACAGTTCTGCATTAAGCTACATCTCCTCCCTCATCTGTCTTTCACCCTACCCATTTTATCTGCTCTGCAACTGATCTAAGACTAACATTCTCCATAATTCAAACCTCCATTTCCATCTCCAAGACTTCTCTTGTGCTGCACAAGTTTTCTTGAATGCATTACCCTGGACATTTGGATTAATACCTAGGCAGCACATTTTCAACTGTGCTTTAAAAAACACATCTCTGTAGACAGGCCTATCACTTTACTTCACTAAAGTAACTCTTCACTAGAGTTGAGCGAAACAGGTCGGCCAGATTCATAAGTTGCCGACTTACGGCAAAGTCCGGTTTCGCCAACCAAAACCCGACCACAGCGTGAAGTCGGCCATGCGGTCGGCAAAACGAGCGCCAAAGTTGGATTTCCCAGAATGCTTGCACGTGACTTTTTTCAGCCACTGAGCAAGGACGTACACTTTGGGCAATGAGATGACATGTGCAGCGTCCGGGGGGAGAGAGACATTGCGCACTTTAAAAAAGCGGTCCGGCATGTAGGTGTGTTTACTGTCCTCCACTCCCTGCTGACTTTGCTTCATCATTGACTTGCATTGGGTTTCGTGTTTTAGTTGGACCTTCGACTTTTCCCGATAGTCAGCAGATTTCGTTTGACTCGACTTTTGAGAAAGTTGGGTTTCATGAAACCCGACTCAACCCTATAAAAGGCAAAGTCGCTCATCTCTACTCTTCACTGTTCCCTCTTTCTAAATTTTCTTCAGAATCTGGTCTCTCCTATTCATCTGTCTCCACATCCCCATTCACTCAAAAGCACTTGGTAACTGTATATAGATTCTGGCTGATGACTGGTTCATGCAGCTTATTTGAAGTGACCTATTTATTATAATGATAACTGAGCCATACAATACAAGCATTTTTTACCTTTTGTGTCTGCCCTATTTCCTTATAGATTGTAAGCTTGCAAGCAGGGCCCTCACTCCACCGGTAATTGTTTAACTATGTGTTATTTTTTAATGTTGTTATTGTTTGTACATGTTTCCACCTAATTGTAAAGTGCTGTGGAATAAGTTGGTGCTGTATACAGTAAATATTATTATTATTTTTAGAATCAGCCCAGGCCTGCGCAGTTTCATGATGTAGAATAAGCACTGTCAGATCCTGAATCAACTGTAGGAGGAACTGCATCTAATTTACTGCACTATAGATATTATCCATATTTTGGGCCAGTTATACTGTTACTGGGGCAGCACATAATAGCCTGTTCATGGGTACTGGCTAGTAAAGAGTAGACAGTGAGCCACATCAAAAGTAGGATGTCCAGAGCAGAAGCAAAATTGTAAGGCAGATGGATGGTTAAGCAGTAGACTGAGGTCAACAAATGGAGATTACTAGTGAACTGAAGCAGCTAAATGTGTTCAAAACAGAATACAAAACTATAACTGCCAATTGAAACAGGCCTTCACAATCTTTATAGCCAGCAACCCCACCCAGGATCAACAACAGGATCCTAAAAGCAAAAATTGAACCCCAGTGCTCCTAGATAGGGGGGACTGCAAGTCCCTGGATATGACAAAACCATCGCACTGCCTTTGCATTGCCTCCAAGAAAGACAGAATGTAGCCTGTCCATAGGAACAGAAACAGAGATTGCAGACTTCGACATAAATGTCACCACAAGCTTGACTGCTGCTAAATTCACACTTCTCATTTTTGTCATGCAATGAGAAGAATAGTGGGCTGGGGACTTTCATTCTTCTGATCAGTTTAGGAGTCAGGGTAGGGGCCCTCAGTGAGTAAAAATGTATGACTTATCTAATGTCTTTTATGGGAAAATACATTTAAATATTAAATAAAAATGTGACAGATTGACATAAGTGTATAATCAGGCTGTAGGTACGATGTTACTATAGGTAAATACACGGTTATCATTATTCTGAAAATTAACTATAAGTTTGATTCATTTTAGTCAAATGAAATCCCAATATTTTATTTATCAGATCAAAGTGACTGAATTCTAAAAAAAAAATTGGCCCCTTCATGATGAAATGTTTGATCGAATATAGTGTAACATAGGTGCAGACTAATAATGCAATGTTTGCCCCTCCATTAACTTACATTTGTTCTCCCACTCCCATAAATACTGATCTATTGTTAAATATTTGTCTGAACCAGTTGGCTATTCTTAATCTCTAAAGACTCCTTTTAATTAAACCATTTCTTTGTCCCACATATTTAATCTGCTCCCTGGCATTTTATATACAACAGACCTTGCTGCAAAAAAGGTCAAACAATACAGTTATAAACAGAAAGAGATTAAAAGACCTCTCAAGCTATTGTTAGATCTATGAAAAGCTACATACAAGTTGTGGTCTGTAGGCATAGCGTGTTGAATGCAAATGAATGTCTTCTAATGAATTTACCCTTCACCTCTTGTTTTATTGCTAACCTAATGACTTTTTTTTCCGACAGTATAAAAAGAAATGATGAAAAGTGTCTACAGTATTTATTTTTTTCACGGTTTCATTTACTTTGAGGAAGAACTACATAGGAAGCAAACAATTCTAGGTAATGAGACAATATTTACGGCACAAGAGTATACAGAATAGAAAACACATTGTACTCACTCATTTTAAATGCATTAAAACATTTGCTAAACCAAACACCTATTATTGAAATATTTAGCTTTCCTGCTTATTATTGTAAACCACATCAGAATTACTAGTAATTTCAATTTTTAATTAAAAAAATATGGTATGCATTTGTGATAGAATCTGTATAAGAAAAAAACAGTAACTGCAAAATATAGAGGTTTTGACACTTTTGACATCAGAAGCATATAGTTACATGATGCGGTTGAAAAAACACACATGTTCAGCAATTTCAACCAAAGGATGGGAAAGGATAAATGGAAAGGGTATGGCTACATCAACAACACATGATTCAATGTACCCTAAATAGTGAGCTTTTTTACTGTAGATTGATATTCAGAACAAGAATTTTACACATGTGCTTAAGTATTTATTTCCTTTTTTTAAAAAAAGGATCTAAGCATTTTTTAAACTAAGTTCCTGAAGTAGATTTTCCATATATTTAGAGTGAGTTTACATATGTTAGTGATTATCTTTAGCTAATAAAATTGCGTAAAGTTTTAGTCTGAAATCTTCATTTATTCCATTCATTTTCAGATCTCCTGATATGATGTTTAGAGCTTGATACAAAGTTCAGAGTTTCTTGTGGGAGTTTCTCTTACAGTAAAATAGGCTGGATGTGAGGTCTATGGGTATCTAGTGTACATCGTGTGCAATACCTGAAAACCCACCTCTTCAAGAAAGCCTACAGCCTGCAATGACCCCGCTACCTCCTTCTCTCTCACCATTACCAGTGATATCACCTCAACCAACACCGGAACTGCTGCAACCCACCAACCTACTCTCTCCTTACCCACCATGTTGTAGCATGTAAGCCCGAAAGGGCAGGGTCCTCTCTCCACTCTGTATCAGTCTGTCATTGTTAAGGTACTGTCACACTTAGCGATGTACCAGCGATCCCGACCAGCGATATGACGCGGTCAGGATCGCTGGTACATCGCTAAGTGGTCGCTAGTGAGCTGCCACACAGGCAGATCTCACCAGCGACATCGCTGGGGACGGGGATCGCTACTTACCTGTCACACCAGGCGATCCTGCGTCCTCCCACCCGCGTCCACGCATCGTTCGTCATCACAGCAGGAAGCGCCGCAGGAAGCTGACGACGAGAAACAGTCCTGGACGTTCTCGCTCGATCAGCGATAACCAGCGAGGGAGCCGGTCGTAGGTAAGTATCAGACATAGCGATATCGCTAGCAATATCGCTATAACATCACTAGTTATAGCGATATTGCTAGCGATATCTCTTAGTGTGACAGGCCCTTTAGTTTGCTTACTGTAAGTGATATCTGTAATTTGTATGTAACCCCTTCTCATGTACAGCACCATGGAATCAATGGTGCTATATAAATAAATAATAATAATAATAATAATAATAATAATAATAATAATAATAAATACAGCTCTGGCAAAAATTAAGAGACCACTTCCAAATGCTCTGTTTGTCAGATTTTTCTCTTTATAGTTATATTTTTGAGTAAAATGTAAATTGTTCTTTTAGTCTACAAACTTCTGGCAACATGTCTCCAAATTTCCAAACAATAAATTTTGTTTTGTTTTTTTCTGAAAAGGAGAAATGGTCAAAATTAAAAAAACAAACAAACGGTGCTTTCAGACCTCAAATAATGCAAGGAAAACAAGTTCATAATCATTTAGAAACAACAATACTAATGTTTTAACTCAGGAAGAGTTCAGAAATCAATATTTTGTGGAATAACCATGAATTTTAATCACAGCTTTCATGCGGCTTGGCAGGCTTTCCACCAGTCTTTCACGCTGTTAATTGCTCACAAATTTCAGCAGTTCTTTGTTTGATGGCTTGTGACTATCCAACATCCTCTTGATTACATTCCAGAGGTTTTCAATGGGGTTCAGGTCTGGAGAATGGGCTGCCCATGACAGGGTTTTGATGTGGTGGTCTCTTAATTTTTGCCAGAGCTGTATGTATACAAAGTTGAGTGTATATGAAAGTGAAAAGCATAAATGCAGAATTTATTGGAAAGTCATTGTAGAGATCTGAAAGGTTATATTCACACATAGCATATCCCCTGCTGAATTTTTCAAAGTGTAAAAACCACACTGCTACAGTAAATACTACTGTGGATTTAATTTATTTTCATGTACAACACGGGTACTATATTATGCAATGGATTCTTCTCTTCTCTGAATTAAATGTACCATAAAACCAACCATATGGAAGAAGATAAAATACCTTTATTAATACAGGTAAATAAGTAGTAATCTACATAAAAAATGGTTGTGCATACACAATTTAATGAAATATAAATGAAATCTTGGATATATGAAATCACCAAGGTACTGAAGTGCATATATTATCAAAGACATATAAAGAAAAGAGCACCGACCAAATTGAGACTAAAAAGACTGTGATTAATACTCAGCAATGTGTCTAGTGCAAAAAGTGCATCTATATAAAGTGACAATACTAAATCTCAATGCATATATAAAAAGAAAACATCAGGGGCGTAACTACCGGGGTAGCAGCTGAAGCGGTTGCTTTGGGGCCCGGCCCATATAGGGGCCCAGGTCCCCAGCTCCCGACCACGCTGGCAGCCCGGTCCGCGCTAGGGCCCCCCTACATTTTATTCAGGCGTCTGCTCTACAGCTTTATTTTCAATGAAAACCCAGCGCCTGCCGAGCCCCCCCCACCATGGTCCAGCCAGCTTTGCAATCCCCCCCTGCACAATGGTCCAGCCACAGCACCGGCCTCACCTTATGTCACACACTGCTCTGCTCCACTTCCTCATTCGGTCAGTGTGTGCCACGTGGGACTGGGAGAGGGACGGCCAGGTAACAAGAAATTTTTTTTTTTTTTTTGAGAGCGGCGATCCGGGGGGCCTGGGGCAGAATGCTGGGGGCCTGGGCCAGAATATCGACCGAAACGTTTTCTGGTACTACAATAAACTGCCTCACCAAGCATTAAGTTGAGTGCCAGGTTTTCATTTTATCATATATGGGCCAGAATACTGGACATGGGGCAGAATGCTGGGCACGATGGTGCAGATTGCTGGTCATGATGGGGCAGAATGCTGGGCATGATGGGGCAGATTGCTGGACATGATGGGGCAGAATGCTGGGCACGATGGGGCAGAATGCTGGTCATGATGGGGCAGAATGCTGGGCATGATGGGGCAGAATGCTGGGCATGATGGGGCAGAATGCTGGTCATGATGGGGCAGATTGCTGGTCGTGATTGGGGCAGAATGCTGGGCACGATGGGGCAGATTGCTGGACACGATGGGGCAGATTGCTGGACACAATGGGGCAGATTGCTGAAGACGATGGGGGCAGAATGCTGGACAAGATGGGGCACAATGCTGGACATGATAGGGGCAGAATGTGATTGTGAGACACAGGAGGGGACTGAATGGACACGGGGGCAGCATGTGACAGTGAGACACAGGAGGGGGCAGAATGTGAGGCACGGAGGCAGAATGTGACATTGAGACACAGGAAGGGGCACAATGAGATACAGGGCATGATTGGAGACACAGGGGGCAGTGTTATGAATGAGTCACCGTAGGAGGCAAAAGCAGAAATACAAGCCAAGTCCAGAAAACCAGAGAAGTTGGCAACTATCAGATTGCAGACCCCTGAACCTATCAACACAACTAGCAGTAGCCGTGGGGGGTTCCTACGATGCCCTAGACCCCTCGATCACAGCCGGAGAAATACATAGGCCTAAAGAAAGGGGAAATCTAAACTGCCCCAGAGCAGACCCCAAAGCAATAGGCAGCCCCCAACATATAATGACGGTGAAGCAAGATGAAAATACTAACACAGACAGAAAGATAGACTGAGCAAAGACGGGGCCCCAAAACTACCTAGATAGGAAAGGACAGGAAGGCTGCTGTCTGCAATCTGCCAAAACCCTATCAAAGACATAAGCCAACCAGCTGATATGAAAAAGGCCCTGAAGCAGCTAGGCTTCAAAAACTGAATCAGCACTCAGGTAATTTCAGAAGACAGAGCTAAATGAATTCAGCACACCCCAGCAGGGAATGGCAGAAATCCAGAAAAACAAAGCAAAAACAAAGTCAAAGCACAAAAGCAAAAGGCCGAGCAGCAAACTTAGCTTTGGAGGAGCAGGAATTCAGACTGGTCTCCAAGGATCCCACAGAGAAATCACCCGCAGGGCAGAAGGGCGTCGGCAGCATTATATCCAGTCCGTAACTCCACTCAGCCAGTCACAATCATCAGCTTCAGGTGTTTGACAATCAGGCTCACTACCTTTCTTTACCAGAAGAGGGAGTTCCTCGGGCCTCAGTAATGAAGGGGAAAATGAACTCACAACAGGGCAGGATCAAAGACATGGGGGCATGACTGGAGAAACTGGGGGCAGGATTGGAGACAGATCGTGCAGGATCATGGGGCAGGATGGATACAGTGGAGACAGATGGGGCAGGATGGGGAGATCATGTGGGGCAGAATGGATACTTATGAGGGCAGGATGGGAGAACGGGCTGAAGCCAGGAATGAGACACACGGGGGTCAGGATGGGGGATATTATTACCACAGGGTCTAATTAAGGGATATTATTACTGCAGTGATGTATTTATTTTATTTTTTGAGTATACTGTTTTAAATGGGGGGGCGGTCCTGTTACTGTGTAGAGTGACACTATGTCTCCTTTTTTTCTTCATGTGATGTAATGTAGAAGTTGGGAAAAATAAGTAATGTATTATTTCCTGCAGAGACGAGCCCTGGCTGGAAGACGTGATGGCGATCTGTGCTGGATGAAAGATGAAAAACAAAGATTAAGGACTTCACCTAGTGAGTTAGTGTGTTACCTGTACACTGACACTATACACTGTACAGAGGCCCTGTGTATAATGTCATTGATCACTGTATTACCTGTACACAGACACTGCATACTAAGTACAGATCTCCTGTGTATAATGGCACTTATGGCAATAGTATCGTGTTTTTTTTATTACTGATCAGTATTGTAGTATTCAGTCACTGTGGTGGTAATGTGGTCTTGTCATGGTGCGGTGGTGTTCCTTGTATGTGATATTATTCGGTCACTGTGGTGGTAATATGTGGTCTGGTCATGGTCTGGCAGTATTTGTTCCTTGTGTGTGGTATTATAGGTCACTATGTGGTCTGGACATGGTGTGGCGGTATTTTTCCCTTCTATGTGATATTACTGGTCATTTTAAAAATTGAAAAATTAAAAAAACCTAAATTGTATCACATATTTTAACAAATATTTAATAGGTTACAGAAGAGTAGGGCTCGACCAAAAGAGTCTACCGTGTTATGGTGGTAGCTTAAAAAATCTTTGGCCAAAACAAAAGCTGCCGGCTATATGTGTGATCTGGTGATGGAAACTGTTAGTGTGTGATTGGCGAGAAATGGAGTTTTTCCAAGAGAGAGCGGTGGGGCTTTGGACAGTTCGAGGGGTGGAGGCGAGGCAGGGGTGGAGCTTGGGCGGAGTCTCAAGGGGGCCCTGAAAATTTTACCAGTATGGGGCCCCGAAATTCCTAATGGCAGCCCTGAGTGCAATTAAGTACATTACTGCGGCGCTCCAGCGGGTGCTGTGGCCAATGCAGTCTTGGGGGCCCGCCGGCCCGGTGCATGTATGGGATCCGGGGCCCCGGCGGAAAAAATGTACACTATGATTTCGCAGCCTACCCTGCATTTCTGTGCCTGCTGTGCGGAGCGAAGCACATATTGGGCCCGCCTCCCTGCAGCCAGTGTATTGCTTCAGTTCAGTCCCGCCCCTTCCCTGAGCCCTCGTGTCTTGAAGGGGGTGTGTCTTGAAGGGGGTGTGTCTTGGAGGGTGTGTGTCTTGGAGGGGGTGTGTCTTGAAGGGGGTGTGTCTTGAAGGGGGCCTCGTTTAAAAGTTTGCTATGGGGCCCAATCAGTTCTAGTTACGCCCCTGGAAAACATGATGGGATCAAATCACACAATAAAAATAAGGATAAATTCAATTATAAAGTGCCAAAGTGCAATTACGCAAGGGTAACAGGGTGTTCAAATAATATAAGCCCCGCACATGGGCGTGATGCAATATAATCAAGCAAGTACCTGGAATGGATGAGACACATGCACAACGCAGCCCGATGCGCGTTTCGGTATTACTCCTTCGTCAGGGGATGTAAATATTCTACAGAAACTGGGTTTATATATAGGGGCCCATTAATGAAGGTGAGAGGTGGGAGGAGACCCAAGAAATAACCGGCGCGTGTGCGCCCGAGAAGGTGTGCTATCCTCATGGATCCCATACAAGCTTTGGCTGAACAGGTCAAGCAGCTGACCCAAATGTTTCATAAACTCAATGTGGAACAGCGCACAATGGCCCATACCCAGCAACAGTTGGTGGTTACTGTGCAGGGGGCTGTCGATGCAGGGGCTCCTAGTTCTGGGGGTAGAGATGTGTCATTAGCGTCCCTCGAATCTCCGGTCAAATTGCCAGACCCTTTCTCAGGGGATAAAAAAAGGGAGTTCAGGTCTTTCAGAGAAGGATGCAAGCTTTTTTTTTCTCTAATGCCCCCCTCCTCTGGGGACGAGTTCCAGAGGGTGGGGGTCATTATTTCCCTACTTCAGGGGACTCCGCAAGCATGGGCTTTCTCTCTCTCTTCCTCTGCTCCTGAACGTATGTCTGTGAACCTGTTCTTTGAGGCTCTGGGGCACATTTATGATGAGCCTGATATAGAGTGCATCTGGCAGAGGATATGGTGATGAGTGTGACACAGGGGAGGCACTCTGCAGAATGGTTCTGCTCAGAGTTTAGACGTTGGACGTCCGAAGTATCCTGGAACGGTGGCGCCCTATGGGGGTTGTTCCGCAGGGGCCTGTCTGACCGTCTGCAGGACGCTCTGGCATTACATCCTCCTCCTGATACCCTGGAGGACGCCATGATGCAGGCGGTCCGTATGGACCGGAGACTCCGTGCTAGAGGAAGGATGCAATAGGAGTCTCCCTTGTACCCCAAACACCTCTTCCCGGGCGCTACATTAGATGTATGTACACCTTATCACATGGCTATAAGTCTGACCATGTAAACACTCAGTGCTCTTCCCCCTCATCACTCCCGGAAATTGGCATCATTTTACTGAGGTATAATCTTTAAATAACGGCCTTCTATGCGCCCGGAGCAAGCCACACACTGCGTGGTCACGTTGGCCAGGGAGATTGAGCCCTCATCATTTGACCCCTGATGAACCCTCATGAATATGGAGGGGGAAACGTGTCGGGTTTTTGCCTGAATCTATGGCTGATAAGTATACACTGCACATCATGTTTCTGTGACAGATTCCATGTGGCATTTTTTCTAATGAACAGTGTTAACCCCTCAAGATGGAGATTTCTCTGCACTTTGTCTGAGATGTGAAAAGCTGAGGAGTGCAAGGCTATGTTATATGTGAATCTTCACTGTCCCCTGCATTGCTATGGGGAGTATATCTAGCACAGTTCATCTATTTAATGTGCTTGTATATCCGAAGGGTTACTGTATGGTGCTTTATTTTATTTTGCCACATGAGAGATTGAGGCTTATGGGGGTGATGCAATTTTAAACCTCCTGATGTATTGCCTTATATTAACGCAGTTGCTGAAATAGTGCTTATATTTATATCATATGCACGTCTACTGAGGTTGATTGAGCCTCAGGTTATATCATCAAATTAAATTTAGGTGCATGTGCAACAGCTTTTTGACATATATTTTTTCTGTCATCCAAGTGTGCAGTGGTTACAGTGTTTTTTACTGGCCTTTAATTTTAGACAAACATATGTATTTTGGTACACTGTGAACTAGCGACATTGATCCCTATGTAGACTTTTTTAAAGATTTTTTATGGGATTGATCTATTGCAGCAGGCGAATATTTTTGATTACGAGATAAGTCTTATTTTTCCTGCTGAAATCCATATTATGAATCAAGCATTTCAAAAGACTTTTTAGACTACGAGATAAGTTTACAGTTTTCTACTATGAGATAAGTTTACAGCACTTAGCACTTTTTTTTTGCATGAGACAATTATTGTCTCCTCACTTTTTTCTCGGTATTGTGGGTGTGAGTGTGGATATTTTTTGTGTCCCCTATTTTTGTATACGTAGGGAGTTATAGGGCGTTACTAGGGATGCCGACGTTGAGCGGGGGCGCCACATTGTCAACAACTAGGGTGCCAACCTCCGCGGTCAGGAAGGGTCTTGGTAGGGCACATCAGGGCAAAGTAGCTTTTGGTCCGTTATATCTGTGAATTATTGAATTATTTGGATACCAGACTCTTTGCTCATTTTTCTTACCTCCTTTGTATTTAGGTAATTTTATCATATCAAGCTTTTTAGTGATTGAATTAAAAGTTAATTTTTATGGATTATTCTTTTTCTGGTTCTTTTTAGAGTATATAATCCTGAATATTTCGTTTTTTGGAGGTCGTTTTGCGACATCTTGATATACTCTGAGGACAGTCAGTCACACTTACACCATTTACGTACGGTCCTTATGAGACTCCGGGAGAACCATTTGTATGCTAAGCTGGAGAAGTGCTCATTTTTTATGCAAGAACTATCTTTTCTGGGTGTAATTGTATCCGGGGAGGGATTCCGCATGGATCCAGGGAAGGTTCAGGCCATTACTGATTGGGTGCAGCCTCATGACCTGAAGGGGTTGCAGCGATTTCTGGGCTTCGCTAATTATTATAGGAAGTTCATTAAAGGGTTTTTGCAGGTGGTGAAACCCTTGACGGACCTCACTCTTAAACGGGCAGATGTAAAAAATTGATCCGTGGCCGCAAAAGCTTCCTTCCTTACATTAAAGAAGTGTTTTACCACAGCTCCAGTGTTGGTACAACCCGAATCGTCAAGACCTTTTATCGTCGAGGTCGACGCTTCGGAGGTGGGGGTGGGGGCAGTATTGTCACAGGGCCCCTATACCCTGACTAACCTCAAACCCTGTGCTTTTTTCTCTAAGAAGTTCTCTTCGGCTGAGAGAAACTATGATGTCGGCAATAAGGAATTGTTAAATTGGGCTTCGAAGAATGGAGGCATTTTTTGGAGGGGGGCCACTGATCCCATTACGGTCATCACTGATCATAAAAACCTGGCCTATATCGAGTCTGCTAAGAGATTGACCCCCAGACAGGCTCGGTGGGCACTTTTCTTTTCTCGATATCATTTTACCATCACGTTCCGACCAGGGTCTAAAAATGTAAAGGCGGATGCCTTATCCCGAAGTTTTGATTCTGTGTCTCCTCCAGAACCTCCTTCCTCCATTCTTCAACCAGGAGTGGTTGTAGCTGAAATCTCCTCTGAGTTACAGAGGGAGATCCTGGAAGCACAAGCTAAAGCTCCCAGGAATAAACCCCCAGGTAAATTGTTTGTACCCGAACAATTCCGTCTCACACTCCGTCAAGAATTTCATGATTCTGTGTTAAGTGCACACCCTGGTATTGCAGCTACCCGGAGGGCAGTAGCTAGGGGTTTTTGGTGGCCCTCTATGGGCACTGATATAAAAAGGTTTGTAAAGACTTGTGGGGTGTGCACTTGCTCTATAGGCTCTCAGGTCCGGCCGGCCGGGGAATTGGTGCCTTTGCCAATTCCGGAAAAACCATGGACACACCTGTCCATGGACTTTATCACTAATCTTCCATCTTCCAAGGGCAACTCAGTGGTATGGGAGGTGGTTGATAGATTTTCTAAGGAAGCCCACTTTGTGCCATTACCTGCGTTACCATCTGCTGAAACCTTGGCCCGCTTGTTTATACAGGACATTGTTCGGTTGCATGGAGTGCCTGTGAACGTGGTGTCAGACAGGGGTGTGCAATTTGTGGCCAGGTTTTGGAGAGCGTTTTGTATGAAGTTGCGGGTCACGTTGTCATTCTCCTCTGCCTATCACCCGGAATCCAACGGACAGACTGAACACACCAACCAGTCGTTGGAGCAGATTCTGAGGTGCCTGGCCTCCTCCAGACAGGAAGACTGGTGTGAGGTATTAACCATGGCAGAATTTGCATTTAACTGTCGTATTAATCAGTCTACCAGATAGTCTCCCTTTCAGGTCAATTATGGGTTTGTTCTGCAGTTTGGGAATTTTCCCGTATGGATTCGGATTGCCCTGGTGCCGAGGGGATGGTACAACAGTTAAAAACCCTCTGGAGGGAGGTGCAGGGGAACATCTCCAAAGCCAAGAAGAGGTACAAACATTTTGCAGACAGGAGGAGGAGGTTGGGTCCTGCGTTAACTGTGGGGGAAAAAGTCTGGTTGTCCACCCATAACATCAAGCTTAAGGTACCCTCTATGATGTTGGGCCCCAAATTTATTGGCCCCTACAAGATTGTAGAGGTGATCAACCCGGTGGCATACAGATTACAGTTGCCCACCTCCTTCAAAATATCTAACGTCTTCCACAGGTCCCTATTAAAGCCTGTGGGGACAGTTCGAGAAGATCCCTCAAACGTGGCTCCACCAGTATTGGTAGAGGGTCAACTGGAGTACGAGCTAGGGCGCATCAGTGATTCATAGTGGGTGCGCCGGAGACTTCTGTACCATATTCATTGGAAGGGATATTCCGTTGAGGATCGGTCATGGGTTCCGGCCAGTTCGATGCACGCTGATCGACTGGTGCGGGCTTTTCATGCCAGATACCCTGAAAAACCTGGGGTCCAGTGGCCCCCCATTAAGAGGGGGTACTGTCATGGTTAGGACATGGTTAATGTCCTGGTTTCTCAGGGTTAATTTTGCTGGCCTCTCTTTGGATCTGGGAGGGGTATTTATACTCACTCCAGATTAGGATTCCTTGTCAGCTATACTGTTATTCTGGCTCTGTGCCTGACCCCCCTGGTGTGCTGGTAAACTGCATTGCTTGCTTGATTCCCATGTATGACCCGGTCTGTCCCCTCACTCTGTTCTCTGTCTCACGTTTTGGTACTATTGTCTTCTCTGGTTCTGACCTCCTTGCTTGGCTATTGTTACTCTGTTACCGTTTGCCCCTTTTGTACCGTCTATTGCCCGTTCTGGTTTTCTGATCTATTGCTACGTCCTGACTATCCGCTCTGGTTAACCCTTTGGTACTGTCCTACTATCTCGTTTCCGTCCCTGTCTATGCCCCTTGATAACTTGTCCCGTAGTTACCTTTCTAGGAGTTTCCCTGCAGCTCCTAGCTCTGTGGAGCTTAGGCCATGCCCCCTGCAGTCAGGTCCTGATAGTCTGAAGCACACATCGTCACTGCTGCTGCCCTGCTCCACAGGTATCTTTGAGCACTGTTTTTGTACTCAGGACACACGCACTGGCTCAGTGAGCAAGTGCAGTGCGGTGTTCCTGACAGTGAGGTTCAGATTATTGAGGATGTTAGTCTTAGGTCATTAGTGGAACAGAGAGCACAGGTAGGGTGATATACTGAGACAATGGAGGAGATGTAGGGTATTGACTGAACCATGGAGAGCTTTGTGGATGAAAGTAATAAGTGTATTTTGGATTATGTAGCGGATGGGCAACCAGTGCAATGACAGGGACAGAGTTGAGGCATCGGTGTTGTGGCTGGAAAGGAATATGATTCTGCCTGTTCCATTCAGGAAGAATTGGAGAGGGGAGAAGGGAGAGTTTAGTAAGAGAGGGAGACCGATTTCTAGAGAGATTCAGTAGTCCAGACGAGAGTGAATAAGAGCAACTTTAAGAGTCTTTGCAGCATCAAAGGTAAAAAAAAGTTGAATTCCAGAGATTTTTTTGAGGTGTAGGTAACATGAACAAGTGATTGATCGGATGTAGGGAGTGAAGGAAAGATTTGAATCAAATATGACTCTAAGATAGTAATGGTATAACTATACATGGAAATGGCAATATCGGACATAGGTAGTTTAGTGAAGGGAGTAATCACAAGGAGTTTAGTATTTGACATATTCAGTTTTAGATAAAGGCAGGACATAATGTTAGAGACAACGGAAAGAAAAACACTGTTATTTTGCAGTAATGCAGGGCCAATGTCAGGAGATAATATGTATAATTTGGTGTGATCAGCACAGAGATAGTACTGAAAATCGAATCTACTGATTGTCCAATAAGGGCAGTACATAAGGAGAATAGGAGAGGACCTATAACTTATCCTTGAGTAACCCCAATGGCAAGAGGAAGAGGAGTCAGAAAAAAATACAGTGAAGGAGTAGTCAGAGAGGTAGGAGGAAAACTAGGAGACAACAGTATCTTTTAGAATGATAGAGCGAAGCATAGTGAGTAGTGGGGAGGAGCTGGCGATCCACAGTGTTGAATGCTGCAGAGAGTACTAGAAGAATTATCAGGGAGTAGTGGTCATTAGATTTAGCTGTTAGTAGACCATTAGAAACTTTAGTGAAGGCAATTTCAGCAGAGAGTAGGAAGCAGATACCAGATTGTAAAGAGTCAAGAAACGAGTTATCTGGGAAATATTGGTTTAGACGGGAGTGATCACACAATCTATTTGAACAATCTGAATAGTATAAAAGGTCTCACCCGAAAATATCTGTGTAACCGGTCACACCAAGCAGCCCCAACGCGCGTTTCGCTTGGGCTTCCTCAGGTGTGACCTTTTATACTATTCAGATTATTCAAATAGATTGTGTGTGGATACTAGTTTGGCATATGCTATATGTATATATATGTATATCTAAAGTGGCATAAATGACTCTATATGTCTGGTACCATTGGTATATGTGAAGATATTATAAGGTTGTCTCCCTGATCTGTAATTATAGTAACTGTGTTGGACCTTATGTCTTGTGTCCTTCACATTTTTGATTACATTTTTTTTTATATAAATAATAATGAATAAAAATCTTTTTTTATAACTTATGAATATATTCAATAAAATACTATTTGCATATGGTATTAGATGCTCCTTATTCTTTCTTTTTTGTTTACAAGTTTTATTGGAGTATACCTTTTATTATTTTTATCACCAAGTTTTAACTCCTTTTTCTGGGATTTTTTAATTAAACTTTTATCCCAAGCCTGGACTACCCCTTTACAGGGAGTCTGACAGGTGATACAGGCTGCTCAAACTATATGCAGCGTGTTTCAGCACCGGCTGTAGTATCTCACCAGGTGTGAATGTCTCTGTAAGGGTATGTGCACACGTTGCGGTTTCGTGTTTGGAATTTTCTGTGCGGAATCTGCTATGTTTGGTAGAATCCGCAGGGAAAAATCAGCTCGTTTTACCTGCAGATTTCCTGTAGATTTCCTGCAGATTTTGTGTGGATTTGGCATGCGTTTTTACACCTGTGGATTCCTATAATGGAATGGTTGTAAAAATGCTGCAGAATCCGCACAAAGAATTGACATGCCGCAGAAAATAAACCGCTTTGTTTCCACACGGATTTTTCTGCAGTATGTGCACAGGGTATTTTTTTTGCCATAGGAAAACATTGTACTGTAATCTCTTGCGGATCCGCACAGCAATCCACGTGTGCACATACCCCTAAGCTGTGAAGTTTCAGAGAAAACATACTAATAGCTGCTGGGGAGCTAGCGGCGCTGTGCACTAACCCTACAGACAGGTCCCTGGCAACCTCTTCCTGCCTGCTGACAGTGACTGAAACGTGTCATCCTATGTGTGTATAGCAGAGACTTGTCAGTAACCATCAGCAGCTGGGGAGAAGCCGCCAAGGACCTGTCTGTAGGACTAGTGCACAGCGCCGCAAGCTCCCCAGCAGCTATTAGTATGTTTTTCTCTGAAACGCCGCAGCTTTTGGGTATGTGCAGAAGTTCAGGAATTGGCAGCGCTTTCGATGTAGCACATGTCCATCTCCGCAGGTGAGCTGTGGATGTCGGTGCACGCATAGTGGACATAGGATTTCTAGAAATCCCATCCACTATGCTGTAACATCTGGATGCTGTGGGTTGGGCGCTGTGGATGTACGCACCGTCAAACCCGCAGCGTTTACTGATCGTGGGAACATACCCGGCTGGGACACTACAGCCGCTGCTGATAGACGCTGCACAACCCATGAGCGTCCTGTATCACTGGTCAGGAGAGCTTTAATAACTTTATTATTATAATAAGTAATTTAATATAACAGTACTACATATAATGCAGCTCATGCCGCCGTTACTGTATGGGGGCTTGTTAAACTCAGACCCCTGGCTGTAAGAATAATAAGCTACCTACCTCCCTTTCAGCCCCCCAAACAGCACATGTGCTGTGGTGTAGTTCAAAATAGTAAGTTAACACTAATAATAAGCCCCCTGCCCTGTCCTCCCTCCACCACCCACCCTACCCCCATCTTATCACATACACCCCACAGTGATCATTACATAACTGAATTTACTTAGCATAATACATTCTGGCCGCCTTCAGATGAAGTTTGCAGGGGCCCTGGCAATTTCTCATCCAGTGCTGCAGGTGAAGAGCATGTGATGAGGTCAGGCCCAGGCAGTGACAGAGAACACTCAAGGGTGAGCACTAGGACCCAGGGGAGCCCCAGCCTGCATGAGCCAGAGCAAGGAGCAGAGCTAACCCCAGCCTGTCAGAAAGTGATCAGGTCAGCTCTGTATTACTGCTGCACTGAGGACTCTGCCATGCTGCGAACCTGTGTGCACATTCTCAGGCAGGCAGCCTTATGACAGAAGCGATCATGGATTGGGGCGCCCCTTCATGGGACGAGGCCCCTGGGCGACTGCCCCCTCTGCCCCCCCAGCAGCTACGCTACTGGCTATCATATTCCGCAGATCTTACATACATACATTATTAACACTGTCTCCAATGGGGCTCACAATCTATATTCCCTACCAGTATGTCTTGGAGTGGGGGAGGAAACTGGAAAACTCAGAGGAAATCCACACAAACATGCAAACTCCATGCAGATGTTGTCATCGGTTGGATTAAAACCCAGGACCCCAGAGCTGCAAAGCAACAGGGCTAACCACTGAACCACTGCGCTGTCCGTAAAATGTTGCAATGTATCTGATGAAATTATTAAAAAAATCAATTATACAAAACATGCATAGATTTTTCTTTATTTCATTGGTTAAAAAAATCAGAATTTTGTAAAAAAAAAAAAATTATCTTTTTGTTGCAATTTTCCGAGATCTTTCTATGTTATTCTTATTTTTCGGTCAATAATGAATTTGACAGCATGTGCAATATATTTATTGGTTTTGACTGTTTTTTAGAGAGTTGTGACTGAATAAAACACAATTACAGTGTTTTGTTTTCCTTTCTACAGAATGCTTTAATCTTTTTTTAATTGGTTTATTTTTTATACATTTTTTTTAAACTTTTTAATTTTTTTTTACTTTACCTTTTAGTCTCTTTAGGGGACTTGAACCTATGATCATCTGCTAGCTTGTACTATATACTGCAATACAACAGTATTATATTATATTTTGAAAATGGAGGTCTCATATGAAGATTAGCCACAGGAATACCAAAGCGCTTAAAGAACATATAGGTCAGTTTGCACTAATGGGTTAATGTCACATACAGTGATATAGGTGGTCTCATGTACTGACCTCAGCGGAGCTAAAATTTTTACAGAGAGCTGCAGCAATGATGTCATGTCAACTGCTGCAGACAAGTTCTATGACTAAACGACAGCACATTTTATAGGAAACATTAAAAATATTCTGTTTGTTTGAAAAAAATATCTTTCAAAGTGTAATTAAGGAAAGCAGCGGACTCATTAATAACTGAAAGAAAATAAACTATTTTTATTTTCTTCTTTTTTATAGATATGTTACAACAATCCTAATTTCATAGTAAAAGTGTCACAATTCTGCCAGTCAAACTCATAATAGTACATTAGCATCACATCCTACTGTTTCATTTGCTGAAATCAAGCAGCAAAGAAAAAAAACAGGTGTAGCTGATCTCAGTCAACTAAAAAGCAGATTGTATCAATGTCACAGGTTCAAAAATGTTAATGATATAATTAGCACTTATATGCAGATGTTGATGTGTGACATTTCTTGTGAAATGAGAAAAAAAGACAAGTGCGTTTCACTAATTAGATTACACGTAGCGCGATTTCTAAGAACTTATATCCCTTCCGTAATATGTGTGATGAATCTTTTTCCTCGTGTATTGCGTTGATATTTATAAGTAAATTATGATTAAATATTATTTCTCTATATGAAAAATCATGAATGCTTAATATGATTACATGTATGAGAATTTTAAGAAAAACAATAATTTGAGTAGGTCAGTTATGTATTTATGATAATTGTTTCGACGTCGGGGGCCCAAATATGTTTACTTTTTTGTTTGTTTGTACAAATTTGTTATTATTTCTACTGAAAGTTTCTTAGATTTATTCTAATGTTCCAAACTTGTATTTTAGAATATCTATCGACTGCTCTTTCAGAGATTGTTGGGTCAGAGAATATATCAAAATGCTGTTCTGCACAGCTTCACAATTGAAGAGGCAAGCTGTTATGCAAACTTAAGGTATTGTCACACTTAGCAATGTACCAGCGATATGACGCGGTCAGGATCGCTGGTGCATCGCTAAGTGGTCGCTAGGGAGCTGCCACACAGGCAGATCTCACCAGCGACATAGCAGCGGTCGGGGGTCGCTACTAACCTGTCACACTAGGCGATCCTGCATCCCCTCGCCCGGCTCCACGCTCGTCTCTCCACAGGAAGCGCCACAGGAAGCTGACGACAAGAAACAGTCCAGCCTGTTCTCGCGCAATCAGCGATAACCAGCGAGGGAGCGGGTTGTAGGTAAGTATCACACACAGCGATATCGCTATAACGTCACAAGTTATAGCGGTATTGCTAGCGATATCGCTTAGCGTGACAGGCCCTTAACAATCTGTAGATTTTAAGTAACAAAAAGTTTAGACATTTGGACAAGATATTGAAACAGCTTCTATAAAGCAGTTGTGTACTCTAAATGTAAAACAATCTATGTAATATTGTAACTACAGAAGTCATTTAATTAGGAATGAAATGTTTTGCCAGATTTTACAACTTCAGAAAAAACCTCAAGCACATAGTAGTATGTTTCTGCAGCACCTCTTACAGTCAAATGCTAGAATTAGGCTATGTGCCCACGTAGTGTTTTAAAACGCTCACTAAAAACCGGACTCCTTCCCAGAAATCGCGCGTTTTTTTCCGCGCGATTTCACCGCGATTATGATCGCGATTTTGCCGCGATTTTCACGTACGATATTCAAGCACTTTCCAAGAGATTTGAAGCATCGCTTGGAAAGTGATTGACAGGTTGGACACACTCATCAAACATAGTGTTTGACAAGTGTGACCAGGTTTTTGCGGCCTCAATAGTAAAAGAAAGGATGTTAAAATGCTAAAAAAAATAAAAAAATCGGGGTATATTTACCTTCCGGCATCCCGCGCTGCCATCCCAGGCCACAGCGTTCCCAGTAATGCCTTGCGAGACCTGTGAAGACGTAGTCTCGCGTTGCTATAGCGATCTCGTGAGACCGCTAGAGTCACGCGAGACTACGTCATTACAGGGCCTTGCCGCAAGGCATTACTGAGAACGCTTAGGCCGGGAATGCAGCGCGGGACACCGGAAGGTAAATATACCCTGATTTTTTATTTTTTATTCTTTTTTTTACAGGGGTATGGTACCCAGGGCCTGGAGGACAGTCTCCTCTCCTCCACACCGTGGGTACCAACCGCACATGAGACGCTTAACTTCCCGCATGGTGGGCATAGCCACATGCGGGAAGTCAGTGATTCTCATGCATTCCTATGGGTGCGGAATCGCGGCAATTCTTTGCGATTCCGCACAAAAGAATGAGCATGCTGTGATTTTTTCCGCGATGCGATTCCGCCGCGGAAAAAAGCGCAGAATTAGCACAGCATGTGCAGAATGCCATAGGAATGCATGGGGGGCGTTCTGTACACGATTTTTAAACTTTTTCGCAGCGTTTTCGCGCCGAAAATCGCGGCAAAAATGCTTAAAAATCGCTATGTGGGCACACAGCCTTAGTTTGGAAAAGGAAGTAAGTGTAAATAATACTTACACATGCTCTTTTTGCACCCATGTATGGATAGAACTATCATGTTTTATTACTGCAGTAGTCTCACTTTATAAATTATGAAAATATATTCAATGTGAATACTTTTCCGGCCAATGATGACAAAAGTATTCTCAGAGTGATACCTTTATTGGCTAACCAGAAAATAATATGGCTTTTAGAGCACAGAGGCTCCTTCTTCAGGCAAGATAACAAAAGATATCAGGCAAGATATCTTGCCTGAAGAGGAGCATCTGTGCTCTGAAAACCATATTATTTTCTGGTTAGCCAATAAAGGTATCACTCTGAGAATACTTTTGTCATCATTGGCCGGAAAAGTATTCACATCGATTTTTCTGGCTAGCACGGTACCACAATATAATTTATTATTGTACACGAAAATATACTCAGATTTACTTTAGTATAACAATAACAACTCAGTTGTTACATGTAAAGGTATTAGTGGTTAATTTGTCAGCTGAGCTAAGCTGTGAGGGATTGATAAGTGTTTTCATCATGTGATCTATATACATATATTTACATTAATACCTTAAATTTTTCTTCTTAACAGATAATTACAGTATAACATACTCTGTTCTCAAACCTTTACACCAAGACTCATTTTGTCTGGAAAATAATCTTCTTGTTTACATGTAAGACTGATTATAGAGAGCAATTAGCAGTTTATCTGCAAAGTAATAGAAACAAATGAAAGTGGAATGTGTCAGTAAAGGGCCTGTCACACTAAGAGATATCGCTAGCAATATCGCTATAACTAGTGACGTTATAGCGATATTGCTAGCGATATCGCTGTGTCTGATACTTACCTACGACCGGCTCCCCCCCGCTGGTTATCTCTGATCGCGCGAGAACGTCCTGGACTGTTTCTCGTTGTCTGCTTCCTGCGGCGCTTCCTGCTGTGACGACGAGCGACGCGTGGAGCCGGGCAGGAGGACGTAGGATCGCCTGGTGTGACAGGTAAGTAGCGACCCCCGTCCCCAGCGATGTCGCTGGTGACATCTGCCTGTGTGGCAGCTCACTAGCGACCACTTAGCGATGTACCAGCGATCCTGACCGTGTCATATCGCTGGTCGGGATCGCTGGTACATCGCTAAGTGTGACAGTACCCTAACTTGCTAGCGATATCGCTATGTCTGATACTTACCTCCGACCGGCTCCCCCGCTGATTATCGCTGATCGCGCGAGAACATCCTGGGCCGTTTCTCGTCATCAGCTTCCTGCTGGGCTTCCTGTGGCACTGATGAGCGACGCGTGGATGCGGGCGGGAGGACGTCTTCATCACCTCGTCTGACAGGTAAGTAGCGACCCCCGACCGCTGCTATGTCGCTGGTGAGATCTGCCTGTGTGGCAGCTCACTAGCGACCACTTAGCGATGCACCAGCGATCCTGACCGCGTCATAACGCTGTTCGGGATCGCTGGTGCATCGCTAAGCGTGACAGTACCTTAAGGCTATGTGCACACGTTGCAGATTGAGCTGCGGGTTTTTCCGCTCGGATTCGCAGGTAAAACCGCAGGTAAAGTGACCTGCCGTTTTCCTGCGGTTTAGCCCTGCGGTTTCACACCTCTACTATGTTAAAGGTGTGAAACCGCTGCGGAAACTGCCCAAACAATTGACATGCTGCGGTTTGTAAACCGCAGCAAAACCGCGTGGAAAAAACCGCACCGTCAGCACAGCGTTTTTGAAAACCCATAGGGTTTCATTGTACTGTATTTGGTCTGCGGAACTGCTGCGTTTCCGCAGGGCCAAAACTACTGCGGAAACGCAGCAGAATCCGCACCGTGTGCACATAGCCTAAGGCTGAATGTCAATATATGCAAAACAGATGCTTGTGGTTGTATTTTTCCTTTGTATTTATATGGAATGATTAAAGATGAGCCAATCAGTTTGAGGTGAATTGAATTTGCTTCAAATTTAAAACAAAAAATATTTGACGAATCCAGTTTTTTATAATTGACTTAATGGAAATCAAGCTAAATAATGGTCACCTAATATTTCACTCTTTAAGGCCACCTTCACATGTCTGTATAATACCAGTACCCGAAAAGTCAGAAAAATCAGTACCAGTGTCTTCAGTATTTTGGATAAATGTGCCATCAGTGTGTCATCTGTGTGCCATCTGTTTTTTCACGTTATTCCTTAAGTAAAATCAATTTCAAAGATTCCACTCTACTTGGGCGGCACAGTGGATAACACTGCAGCCTTGCAGTGCTGGGGTCCTGGGTTCATATCCCACCAAGTACAACATCTGCAAGGAGTTTGTATGTTCTCCCCGTGTTTGCATGGGTTTCCTCCGGGTACTCCGGTTTCCTCCCACACTCCAAAAAACATACTGATAGGGAATCTAGATTGTGAACCCCATTAGGGACAGTGATGATAATGTGTGCAAATTGTAAAGCGCTGTGGAATATATTAGCGATATATAAAAATAAAGATTATTATTATTACTTGTTAGAGATGTACAACAGGGATGATAAATACAGTACAAATAAAAATAAAAATAAACATATCAACATTGATGGAATCTAAAATAGTAAAGGTTTCCCCAGACCTTTGACAGGTGTCTGTTTTGCAATTTCTTATGTGCTTCTAATTATTAATTTGGCCACTGGAGGTCATTATTATTATGTATACTTACCATCACTCCCACTGTGGCTGAATTTAGGTCTATTTTGACCGGTTTTTGTTTACATACTCTTTAATTTCTTTTTCTATTTCTGCATTCCATTGTTGTTGGAATATTTATCTTTATTTGTACTGTATTTATCATCCATGTGTATGTTATATATATATACTCCACATAGCACTATTATTCATATTGATCTTGGGTGGGGGGATCTCGGTTTGTTCTATTCTACCATATTAATTTTTATTGGTTTTATCATGTATGTCTATGTCTGTATGTCAAGGAAATTAGCAGGGGAGAATCGTGCAGATCCCACCACTGCCACCAGTTGCTAGAAGACACAACTCCGCTGTCTCCAATCATCAGGACAATTACACAACTGACTAACGAATGATGGATGAGGCCGTGACTGTCTCCACTACTAAGCAAGTTATCTGGGAACTCACAGTGACCGTATGGTAGATACACCGCTGATCCAATTCATGGAATATATATATATATATATATATATATATATATATATATACTTCCTTCTCACCCCTCACTGGGGTTGTCTTTGTTGTCCTTTCTCATTCTTGAGTCCTGGGAGTTTGAGGGTTCTGTGTGGGATCTTAGTTGTTCCCAGTATTGTGCTTTTCTGGACAGAGCTCAGATGTTGCTCCTGGGATCTGTTGTAGCCATTCTTCCAACTTATGGGTCACTGCATCAAGTGCTCCTGTCACCACTGGAATCACTGTTGCCTTCACCTTCCACATCTTCTCCAGTTCTCCTTTGAAGCCCTAGTATTTCTCCAGCTTCTCATATTCTTTCTTTCTGATGTTGCTGTCACTTGGCACTGTCACATCTATTATCATTGCTGTCTTCTGATCCTTGTCTACTATCATATAAAAAAACCAACAACTCCCTTCTCACCCCTCAATGGGGGTGGTCTTTTCCGTCCACATCTAGGGAGGTTAGCCACAGTGCCATGGGCTTTAAACTTCTTGATGACACTGCGCATGGTAGACACAGGAACATTCAGGTCTATGGAGATGGACTTGTAGCCTTGAGATTGCTCATGCTTCCTCACAATTTGGTTTCTCAAGTCCTCAGACAGTTCTTTGGTCTTCTTTCTTTTCTCCATACTCAATGTGGTACACACAAGGACACAGGACAGAGGTTGAGTCAACTTTAATCCATGTCAACTGGCTGCAGGTGTGATTTAGTTATTGCCAACACCTGTTAGGTGCCACAGGTAAGTTACAGGTGCTGTTAATTACACAAATTAGAGAAGCATCACATGATTTTTTGAACAGTGCCAATACTTTTGTCCACCCTCTTTTTTATGTTTGGTGTGGAATTATATCCAATTTGGCTTTAGGACAATTCTTTTTGTGTTTTTTCATTTAAGACAAATTAAATGAAGATAATAATACCAAAGAATTTGTGTTTGCAATCATTTTCAGGAAGAAACTGAGCATTATCTGACAGAATTGCAGGGGTGTCAATACTTTTGGCCACAACTGTATATATATATATATATATATATAGTAAGGTAGCGCTGTTATTCAAGTAGGGGATCCTCGCTTAGCCGCCACAAAACCAGATTCGGCACGGGTTTTCCATAAACAATCATAGTCCATGCGGTTTATTTAGCATCATAAACCCACAGCAGCAACATAAACTTCATAGTGTCAGCATAGCGCCCATGACAGAGTTCAGCTCTGTTATCCCTGTGGTCACACAGGTTATGCATACACAGGCTCTTCAGCCTCAGTTATCTCACCCACATCAGGGTTTCCTCATAGTTCCTTCATCATGCTGCAGACGTCCATTCCCTCCAGGGAATCATCAGGCATGGGCAGCCTTTCAACACAGCCACTTCCCATGCTCTTAGCCAATAGACACATCTCCCAGCAGGACCTTCCACAACGGACCAACCAGGTCCCTGCATTCACTTCATGTGACCTACCTTGGCCACCTTATATGGTCCGTAGCCACGCCCACCGGGTCACATGGCTATGACCTCATCACAGGTCCTTGAACCACTCATACACACTTTATAATAGCGTTCTTAAACACACCCCCTGGATGGGTTTGTAGGTCACTAGTCCCTGACACATTGAAACAGCACCTCAGCAGTATCACTGCTGATCAACACACACATATGTCTCCATCTCAAGGCCACCCACCTTGAGATACATAAAGGTCACTCAGCTTGAGACACATTACAATCATTCATGACACTGGAAATGCTTATACTCTCGTCCTGGGACATCCACAAAGCACCCCCTAGTGGACCTAGTGGTCACTACAACACATACCTCCCCCCTCTGTTCAAACTTATGGGGTTGAACACACAACATTACCCCAGAATCTCGAGACCGGGCACTCACTACACCTTGCCCCACAGGTCGAGAGAACCATCTGTCCATCATATGGCCTCATCTCTACGTTAGGCCTCCCCCGCCCCCAGCGGTCAGAATATCGGCCCTGATCTTTGGCCCTCCAGTCACAATCTGTCTGCGTCATCTGACACTGTTTAGTCATCACATTTCTCTTCCTGTCTGTTCCGCTCCCCGACCAGCTCCCCCGGTTGGAACGGTCATCAGTCTTAGTTAAGCCTACTGTCTGGCTTGAGTCTGACTCATTCAGTGTCTCACAGGAACTACGGTCTCTCAGCTTCGTCCTGCCAGACGAACTACTACTTGCTGACATTCTTTGGCCATCTGCCATGTCACTTCTTGGAGGAACCCTTAGGGTCCTTACATCTTAGGTTGAAGGCGGCCATCACCTGGTGTTCCGTACCTCTTTATTAATTCGACGACAGTCCAGCCTCAACTGCTCAATCTCTTGCAGGTACCCCTCTCGATACTCCAAGAGCATCTGAAAATTTCTCAGGCTTTCCACGGAGCCAACCACCATGATGGGAATCCTACCCTCTTCACTGGATACCTGATCTTCATCATCAGGAGGGATCCTCACCACACCAGAGATATTTACAATGTCTTGCATTACCTTGCCAAATCTTCCAACGTTTCTCCCAATCAAACCTTTGGGAACCGGAACTACATCTTTCCGCAAACCCAGCCAATCCATAGCCTCCCTTGCTAACTCTAGGCGTCAAGCAGCTTTCATATTACTCCGCCTAACCAGCTGTTTGGTGTGAAGACATTGCATATGCATGTTTTTCAGGACAGCCACCCACTTTGCTGTGTCTTTCCTGGCTGATATTATCACCAACTGCCGAGTCTCAGGCGCAAAGTGCACCTTACACGCCTTGACCGCCTCTTTAAAAGCCTCATGCACACCTTCATCAGCACAGGCTTCTTGCATGTCCTCTGCAACATCAATCACAAACTTGAAGGTCGTGGCCTTGCTCTATTCGTGGCCAGGAGGCTCTGGCTTTACCACGGACACTTCCCTCACTACAGTTGACCCGACCGGGTGACTGACTTCTTCAGTTCTCAGCTCCTCAACTTCTCGAGATCTCATCTCTTCACGACCCTCTGCCAAGATAGGCACCGGCAGCTTCATCCCACCACCAAATGGACCCGGCCGCTGTACGAGTACATCACTGTGTAAGCTCTTCTCCCACAGAAGATCTTTTACTACTCCTTGGAGTTCTTGCTTCTCTTCCTTAAGGGTCTTGTTCACACTATGCCACGTTGACAGGTGACATCTGAGCTCCAAAACTTCTTTCTCGAGTCCCTCGAGCCTGTGCTCGGCCATTTGTCTCAGGACCCTTTCTCATTCGACATGTTCTTCCACTGTCTCTTTTATCAGCTGTATCTCATGATCCTGTTCTTTTGGCCAGTACGTGCCACACTACGACTTCTTTAATTATATTGTCAAAGGGTATAACTGAGTCAGTCCTGTCCGCCAAGTGAACCCTCCAGTTACCATCCACCAATGTGTTTAGTCCAATCGTCTCATCTCCCAGCCCACCATCCGTCATGTCACGAGACGTCAGGTCGGTAAGTTGGGCAGATGTACTTATTCCGGTCAGTTCTACCTTTGACCTGTCCACGTCAGAAGCTGTCACCGTCTCAATGTCTGCTGGCCCCACAGTCGAAACATCTCCATTGTCTGACCATACATCATCAAACAAAACAAAGTCCCGGCCCCTCTCCAAGGCATAGACTAAGTCCCGTGGTATCCCGCCCCCTTGGCACTCACCCCTCAAACATTATTCTGTCTATGGCAAAGTGCACCGTGACCCCGTGTTTACAGCAAACCCTGATGTTTTTCTCGGCCAGAGATAAAACGAGAGGAGTTCCTGTCAGAGTCACCTGACTCTCTCAGTCCAGTCTACCAGAGACTCCTTCCCGGTGCAGCATCACGGTACACACCTGTGGCCCATCATTATCTGGAAAATACATGCCGCACTCCTCAAAAGACATACACACACACTGCGGTTCCCCAGACATACCCACTGAGGCAACCAGTGCTGCCATTTCCTCTTTTGACACACCGGCCCCTTTCTGGACCACCATCCCAACCTGGGCCACCTCCTCCCTCTGGGACTCCACCCCCTTTTGGGCTATCACCCCGATTTGGGCCACCGCCCCTTTCGGGATTTCCCCATGTCCGTTATACCGGTCTTCTCAGACCACAGTTCACACCACACAGTTTATGTCTCTTACGATACCACACAAGTCCTTGTTGGCACCACCACAGCTCCTGCCGTCACCGATCTTCAACACCACCGGCTGCCGTTCACACACAGCAGCTGGTGTCACCTTCATAACCCCGCCGAGTTACCGGAAGCCGCTTGTCCCCTTCGTAACCCCGCCGAGTTACAGAAAGCCTCTTGTCACCTTCGTAACCCCGCCGAGTTACAGCAAGTCGCTTGTCACCTTCTTGACCCCACTGAGCCACCGCAGGCTGACTTGAAAGGGAAAAGATAAAAACACACATGCAACACAAAACACACGTGTCCTGTCTGTGTGCTATTCAGGACGTTCCGTCTCCACCTGACACCGTCCAGCACACAGGGTGCAACGGGTGCTATTCAGGGAGCTGACCCTCCTCTCAGGGTTTCCCAACACACCGGCTTCACCAGGTCCAGGAGATTAGCGGGTGCTCTTCAGGACATCGGTATCCGCCTGAGACCGCCCAACACTCACACCTCACCAGGCCCAAGGTCATACCACGTGCTCCAGGGATCTGATTCTTCTTCCACAACATCCCAACACTGACCCTCCAGGACCTTGCTCACTGAACCCTCCAGGTACAGTCTTTCTCATTGACCCAGGTCAGTACAACACGAACACCTGTCCGTTACCTGTGTCGGCCACATAGGTCCTCGGGTACCTCTTCTCCACAGAGGCACCTAGCAATCACCAGTCTCTTTCTCTGACCCCGGTCAGTACAACACGGCTTTTACAACCGTCACCTCCTGGCCGCGCAGGTTCTCGGACCCGTATACCGCAGAGGTGTCCAATAAGTCTTTTCCACTGACCGGCTTTCCCGGCTCAGCGTTGCCAGCACTGCACCATGTACCTTTGGAAACCATTGCCCTTAGCTACCGAATTTGGCAGTCCTCTTCCATTGCTCCTAGCAACAAGGCTACAATACTGCCCGCATTCTCCACCAGTTGTAAGGTAGTACTGTTATTCAAGTAGGGGATACTCGCTTAGCCACTACAAAACCAGATCCAGCACAGGTTTTCCACAAGCAATCATAGTCCATGCAGTTAATTTAGCATCATAAACCCACAGCAGCAACATAAACTTCATAATGTCAGCATAGCGTCCATGACAGAGTTCAGCTCTGTCAACTCTGTGGTCACACAGGTTATGCATACACAGGCTCTTCAGCTTCAGCTATCTCATCCACGTCAGGGTTTCCTCATAGCTCCTTCATCATGCTGCAGATGTCCATTCCCTCCAGGGAATCATAAGGCACAGGCAGCCATTCAACACAGCCACTTCACATGCTGCCACTTCACATCTCCCAGCGAGACCTTCCACAACGGACCAACCAGGTCCCTGCATTCACTTCATGTGACCTACCTTGGCCACCTTACATGGTCCGTAGCCAAGCCCACCGGGTCACAAGGCTATGACCTCATCACAGGTCCTTGAACCACTCATACACACTTTATACTAGCGTTCTTAAACACACCCCCTGGGTGGGTTTGTAGGTCACTAATCCCTGACACATTGAAACAGCACCTCAGCACTATCACTGCTGATCAACACACACATATGTCTCCATCTCAAGGCCACCCACCTTGAGATACATAACGGTCATTCAGCTTGAGACACATTACAATCATTCAGGACACTGGAAATGCTTATACTCTCATCCTGGGACATCCACACAGTGCCCCCTAGCGGACACAGTGGTCACTACACCAATATATATATATATACAGTATATATATATATAGTGGGTACGGAAAGTATTCAGACTGCTTTCAATTTTTCACTCTTTGTTTCATTGCAGCCATTTGGTAAATTCAAAAAAGTCCATTTTTTTCTCATTAATGTACACTCTGCACCCCATCTTGACTGAAAAAAAACAGAAATGTAGAAATTTTTGCTAATTTGTTAACAAAGAAAAACTGAACTATCACATGGCCATAAGTATTCCGACTTTTCCTCAGTATTGAGTTGGAGCACCCTTTTGAGCTAGTACAGCCATGAGTATTGTTGGGAATGATGCAGAATAAAGTGAATCAAAATTAAATATTTTTTCTATAAAATAGATTTTATTGTGTAAAAGCGCCAAAACATAAGAAAATGATATAAATTGGCTATCGCTGTAATTGTACTGACCCAAAGAATAAAGCTGCCTTACCAATTTTACCACACGCAGAATGGTATAAAAAAAAAAAAAAGCAAATTTTTGAATTGCCGTTTTTTGTTATTTCTGTCTCCAAAAAATCATAATAGAACGCAATCAAAAAATGCCATGTGCCCAAAAATGGTACCAAAACAAGCCATAACATGACTCTGTCGGCCGAAATATGGAAAAATTATAGCTCCTAAAATATGGTGATGCAAAAACTAGTTTTCACAATAAAAAGCATTTTTTAAAGTGTGACAGCAGCCAAACATAAATCTGGTATCGCTGTAATTGCACCAACCCAAAGAATAAAGTCACCTAATCACTTATACTGCATGAGTAACGGCATAAAAAATAAAGCCAAATCTTCACATGCTGTTGATTTTTTCATTCTGTCTCCCAAAGATCGAAGTAAGGCTTGGCACACATTTATCCTGTGCTCTGCGCTGAGCGCTTGCATCGGGGTTTCTGTGTAAATCTCTGAAATACGTGATTGAGAGAATCCCCGGAGGAAGATTCCCTATAATGAGGCAGATGGTGGCACTGTGGGTGCCATAGGACCTGTGATCCGGTGGTGTCTGTCTTTTTAGGATTGCACAAAAGTGCAGTCGGCCACAGTTTTGTTCACCTCTGAAAAGGACACCGTTTGACATCTGTCATTGCCAACAAAGGATATATAACAAAATATTGAGATTAACTTTTGTTAATGACCAAATACTTATTTTCCACTATAATTTGCAAGATAAATCTTGCCAAATCAGACAAGGTGATTTCCTGGATTTGTTTTCTCATTTTGACTCTCATAGTTGTGGTCTATCTATTATGTCAATTACAGGCCTCTCTCATCTTTTTAAGTGGGAGAACTTGCCCAATTGGTGGGTGACTAAATACTTTTTCCCCACTGTATATCAGGAGCTGTGATGGCATTTAGCCTCCTGTAGTCCACACAGAACTGGGATGTCTGGTCCTTTTTCATGACTAGGACTACAGGCGAGGCCCACACAGTTTTGGATATTTGGATCACCCTCAGGCATAACATTTGGTTTATCTCCCTTTTGATGTCCTTAAGCACCTCTAGGAAGACATAGTATGCATTTTGGCAGACTGTTTGGTGACTCTCTCTGTTCACCTCGTGGATGGATAGCTGTGTCTTCCCTGGTACACCAGTGAAGATGGTCAGGAAAGACCGGGACACCCTCTGCAGCTGGGACCTCTGGTCCATTGATAGTTATGGGATGAATTTCATGTCCTCAACAGGGACTACTGCTAGGAAATAATGACCATGTAATTTACATCTTTCAGGCACTGAAGCACAAGGTATGGACCTTCACAGGCTGAAGCTTGTTCTGGGTCAATGGGACAAGAACCCACACCTTCTCGCCCAGGTTGTACCCTCACTTCCAGGTGTTCTGGTCGCACCAAAGTTTCTGGCTGGCCTGGGACTACATCATAATCTCATGCACCAGCCACATCATTGACTGTATTTTGTCACGGAGCTGCATGACATACTCAATGACATACTCTGACGATACATGCTCAGGCTCTGAGCCCACATCTTTGCCTGGACATGTCATCCATCCATGGCTGTTAACTAGTTAAATGCCACTGTCAAACGCTGACAGTGGCATTTAACCTGAGCTTCTGACCATTGTAGCAGAGCCAATTGGGTTGTGGCAGCTTCTAGGCTCCCATGGAGACTATAGAAGCATGCCAAAAGTAAAAAAAAACATGTTTTTTTAAAAAAAATTCAAATCATCCCCTTTTGCTCCATTCAAAATAAAACCAATAGAATACAATCAAACATACACATATTTGGTATTGCCACATTCAGAATCATCATATCTATCAATAAAAAAAGGATTAACCTGATCGCTAAACGACATTGCCGTGACATTTCATTAAAATGCAATAATGGGCGATCAACAAATCGTATCTGCACCAAAATGGTATCACTAAAAAACGTCAGCTCGGCACGCAAAATAAGCCCTCACCCAACCAGGAATCACAAAAAAGGGAGACGTTACGGGTATCAGAAAATGGCACAATTTATTTTTTTTTGTTTTAACAAAGTTTGGAATTTTTTTTTCACCACTTAGATAAAAAAAAGAACCTAGACATGTTTGGTGTCTATGAACTCATAATGACCTGGAAAATTATAATGACAGATCAGTTTAGCCTTTAGTGAACCTAGTAAAAAAGCCAAACAAAAAACAAATGTGGGATTGCACTTTTTTTGAAATTTCACCGCACTTGGAATTTTTTTTCCTGTTTTTTAGTATTCGACATGGTAAAACCACTGTTGTCATTACAAAAGTACAACTCGTCCCGCAAGAAGCAAGGCCTCACATGGCCATATTTATGGAAAAATAAAAAAGTTATGGCTCTGAGAAGAAGGGTAGCAAAAAACAAAAATGCCAAAAATGTAAAACCGAAAAAAGAAAGGGTTAAGCACATAGAAATTATGCAGTCAGTGCCTGATGTATGCTGCTCACGGATTGAACAGCATGTATCAGCTGCCAGGTTCCCTTTAATGATTCAAACTCCTTGTGATTTTTTGCAGATATGCTGGCTTTTCACATTTTTTTCAGCTGTTTTTTTTTGGGGGGGGACAAAAATAGTGCAGCAACTATACTTTTACAACTATACATGACATTTATCTCTTAGGGAATCATGAATGAATGCTGAAAAGTTGACAGGGGCTTTCAAGGAGTGTAAATCACTTAAAGTATATTTTTAGCAAAGTATAAAGAAATGCCACTAACATATTTTTACTAGTGACCTTTTCATATTTCAAAGGCTCCCTAGAGGTAAATACAGTTTGATGTATCAGCAGAAGAACCTGTTCATATGTAAGCAAGTCAACAACTAAGGAGGAAAATGAGCAAGCTGAAAGAAAGGTCATTCACTAATACAGTGTTGAATATAACACCTGATATGAATAGGATAGTCTTTACCCAATTTGTACTTTAAACCTGTGAGATCTGACATGGTCTAGGACAGGTTCTGAAATAGGAAAACAAAAACTGAAGCAAAACATCACACAATGATGGAATCAGAACTAGAGATGAGAGAATTTGATGGGTCAAGGCTTATTCAGCAATCTATAGCGCTTACTGAATAAGGGGGAACCTGGCTTCCTGGAGCGCTCCAGCTGATCAGCTCCGCAGCTGCATGTGCCGTGGCTGTGTGACAGTCATGACCCATGCATGGAGAGCCTAACAAACAGGCTCTACTGTACATGCATGTGTCATGACTGTCACACCTCGGCAACACATGCAGCTGTGGAGCTGAACAGATGATCAGTTGGACCAAAACTTGTCGCATCATTCCCAAGAAGACTCATGGCTGTACTAGCTCAAAATCGTGCTTCTACCCAATACTGAGCAAAGGGTCTGAATACTTATGACCATGTGATATTTTAGATTTTCTTTTTTAATAAATTTGCAAAAATTTCTACATTTCTGTTTTTTTCAGTCAAGATGGGGTGCAGAGTGTACATTAATGAGAAACAAATGAACTTTTTTTTTTAAATTTATCAAATGGCTGCAATGAAACAAAGAGTGAAAAATTTAAAGGGGTCTAAATACTTTCCGTACCCACTGTATGTGAAAATTTTCTTCCGGCATAAGTTTGGCAGGTTTATGTCTAGATATATTTTTTTATTACAATATTGAATCTTCAGAAGAACCCACAATAAAATTTATAGTTTTTACAGTATGTATAGTATGCACAGGAAGTCGTATACATATGTGTTCATATTGGCACATTTTTCATGGTATATATTTTTTTACATGCAAATGTTAAGTGTATAGCTCAAACATTGTAAATAGAGCCTAAGGCTAATTGAAGATTCCAACAATAGCTTTGGCATATGGCATAGTATGAATATTGAATTTCAAGAGTAATGGTTATTTTATATAAATTGCATCCATGAAAGTGCATATGAACTGTCAACTTTGTGAGCCTCTACAAGGATGAGAAAGAACATACCATTATAACCTACATTTGGATGCAACACTTATTTCTGGTGTGGTTACCTAGCCTATGTGATTTAATATTCAGCTTTCTCCTGAAATTCAGTATTGAATTTATGCCATGCACTATATTTACTCTAAGAAACTCTTAAATATCTATGTTCATTTGTAGAGAAATTATCCAAAACAATGACATAATGACTAGTAAAGAGATTCATAGCCCACAAAAATTAAGTGTTACAAACAGCTAATAGATTTATAGTACCTATACAGAAAATGGAGTACCTAAACTCCAAATAAAATAGACAAATAAATGTGTAAAAATATAACAATTTGTATTATATATCTAAAATACATGAAAAGTATGCAAAGAGTATAAGTAGTAAACAAAGGTCAGTGGTGAAGGTGTAAGGGGGTGAGATATAATGTCTTTCATGTTTCCCTTCCCTCTGATTGTCTTCTGGTTCTTAATGTTTACAAATGTGTTTTATGATAATTGCCTGTGGTACTGCTACATGTATAACTATGAATTACCGCTCATTGATTAGATTTTTGTCATATGAATGTGTTACTATTCTATAGAAAACTTTAATATATTGCCTTGTATTCCTGTATTATAGTATTGCAGATATTACATGCCTTTTGCACATGTACAGTTAGGGAAAGTTAGTGCATCCTTTCTTGGGACATTATAGGAGGGCACTCTTAGTACATAGTTTCCTCATAGACCGGGTAGATATAATTATGTTGTGGGCCACTAGATGAGGGTATACTAGTAGGACCTGATAGGATGTTCATAGCGGGTTAATTGTTGGAGGGTCTGCTGGGAGTTAAGGTTAGTGCTGAAGAGTAGTTTAATCAGACGGGGCCAGGGCGCCCAAGTGTCCACATGGGGTATAGGCCCGGACAGCCCAGCAGCCATGTAATGTTAAGTCATTATAGCCCACGTTACCCATGGCCACTGCGGGTCTTAGCAGTGGATCAGTACAGGAAAAGGAAGATGTGGCATCTGATCGCCTGGGCCAATGCTTATAGGGCAAAAGTTGGCTGGACTAAGGAGATGAAGGGAGTTGGGGCTTTGCCGAGATCAGTACAGATGGGCCAGATGCTTCACCAGGGGCCACCAAATGTAGTGACTTGTCTGGGGTGAAACAGGCTGAAGGAAGTGTCATTATAGCAAGGTCAGGCCAGGAATGAACTGGGAAGCAATCTGAGATGGTCCGGTCCGGGCGTGTACTGCACAGAAGTGACAGCAAACAAGGGAAAAATGAGGAAGCAAGCAAATGTTATGATGTATAAACTGTGGATGTAACGTGCAAAATCCTAAGTAAAGTAAAGTATTAAAGTTGTCTCAGACTGTGTCTCCATTGATGTAAGTCGCCAAGAACAGGGACCGTTATGGCCTGGGAAGTGCCCGGGTGAAGCTGAATCTGGAGATGCAGGAATGCCGAGGAGAAAAGTATTATTTCATGTAGGGGAATGACTGGACACACCTTCTACAGTAATACAGGTCACGACTACAGTCCTGTCACTCCCTTACACTGGCAGAAAAAGTAGACCATTACATGCATATCAGGAAATTGCTAATGGTGGCAATAATACTAGAGACTGCTGAATAACATCAATGCGGTAGAATATGTCTTACAATGCAGCCGCCCGAGGAACCCCACGCAAAACACATGTCAGGGCTGCAGTCGTTCATACCAGTACATAAGTGAGCATTGTCACTTATTTATAGTGCTGTCTACTGTCTTTTGAATATACACTACCGTTCAAAAGTTTAGGGTCACTTAGAAATTTCCTAATTTTTGAAAGAAAAGCACAGTTTTTTCCAGTGAGTCTAACATTAAATGATTCAGAAATGCACTCTATACATTGTTAATGTGGTAAATGACTATTCTAGCTGCAAACGTCTGGTTTGTAATGCAATATCTTCATAGGTGTATAGAGGCCAATTTACAACAACCATCACTCCAGTGTTCTTATGGTACTTTGTGTTTGCTAACTGTGTAAGAAGACTAATGGATGGTTAGAATACCCTTTAAAACCTTTGTGCAAGTATGTTAGAACAGCTGAAAACAGTTTTACTGATTAGAGAAGATATAAACCTGACCTTCCTTTGAGCTATTTGAGAATCTGGAGCATTACATGTGTTGGTTCCATTAAACTCTCAAAATGGTCATAAAAAAGAACTTTCAAGTGAAACTCGAGAGTCTATTCTTGTTCTTAGAAATAAAGATTTCCTACAGTGGTGTGTACTACTCCCTTCAGTGGAGAGCACAAACAGGCTCTAATCAGAGAAGAAAGAGAAGAGGGAGGCCCTGCTGCACAACTGAGCAACAAGACAAGTACATTAGAGTCTGCAGTTTGAGAAATCGACGCCTCACAGGTCCTAAACTGGCGGCTTCAATAATTAGTATACGCAAAATGCCAATGTCAATGTCTACAGTGAAGAGGCGACTTCGGGATGCTGGTGTTCAGGGCAGAGTGGCAAAGAAAAAGCCATATCTGAGACTGGCTAATAAAAGGAAAAGATTAATATGGGCAAAAGAACACAGACATTGGAAGATTGGAAAAAAGTGTTATGGACAGATGAATCCAAGTTTGAGGAGTTTGGATCTCACAGAAGAACATTTGTGAGATGAAAAAAAACTGAAAAGATGCTGGAAGTGTGCCTAACGCCATCTGTCAAGCATGGTGGCGGTAATGTGATGGTCTGGGGTTGCTTTGGTGCTGGTCAAGTGAGAAACTTGTAAAAGGTAAAAGGGATTCTGAATAAGGAAGGCTATCACTCCATATTGCAATGCCATGCCATGTCCTGTGGACAGCGCTTGATTGTTGACAATTTCATCTTACAACAGGACAATGACCCAAAGCACACCTCCAAATTATGCAAGATCTATTTAGGGAAGAAGCAGGTAGCTGGTATTCTATCAGCAATGGAGTGGCCAGCACAGTCACCAGATCTCAACTCCATTGAGCTGTTGTGGGAGCAGCTTGACCGTATATTACGCAAAAAGTGCCCATCAAGCCAAACCAACTTGTGGGAGGGGCTTCTGGAAACATGGGGTGAAATTTCTCTAGATTACCTCAGCAAATTAACTACTAGAATGCCAAAGGTCTGCAATGCTGTAATTGCTGCAAAGGGAGCATTCTTTGACAAAAGCAAAGTTTGAAGGAGAAAATTATTATTTCAACAAAAATCTTTTTTTTTGAACCTTGTCAATGTCTGGGCTAGATTTTAAATTTATTTGGCAACTCATTTGATTAATAAAAGTATGAGTTTTCATGGAAAGCACAAAATTGTCTGGGTGACCCCAAATTTTTGAACGATATTGTAAGTAGCGATGAGCGAGTGTATTCGTTACTATTTGCTATTCACACGGACAGTACGGTATTCGGCTTACTTGTTACATTGCGAGTATTTGTGTACTCACCTTGCTATATTTGGATGTCCCACCCTGCAGTTTTGGTGCCTCCTTTGCAGCCACTAAACATGCTGGGCTTCTTAACCAATCACAGTATTGCCACAGACATCTTGGTTGTGGCATTACTGTGATTGGCTGGCAACCCAGGGTCAAAGGGTCTTTTGAAGCCCTGCCACCACCATTTTGCACACATTGCATCCAGAACCTGCGTTCTACAAGCATAGTGAGAGATCACTCAGCTGCTAGGGAGAGTCTTTAGGCCTCTTGATAACATAAAAGCCCTTTTCAGGGCTACTTGCAGTGTATACTAGGTCATTGTAGAGTAGGGGGAGAGAGACACTCGAGCAGGGACAGTTTAAAGGAGCCATAATACCACCAAAAAATAGGTATTTTCATAGCTGAAGACACACAGCAAAGTCAGAGTACAGGGTGGGAGAGATTGTGTATTAGGTAGGGAGAGGTTAAAGTGTTCTTCCAGTGTCCATCTTAAAACAGCTCTTGTTAGAGGCAAAGCAATATTTTTCCAGCACACAGGGTACTAGCATTTAGTGCTGACTTTTTTTAAGGAACCGATCTATTTTCCCTGCTGATTTTGGGGTCAGAGCCTGGCTTCTGCTGTCCACACATTAGCCCACTTAAAAAGGTGTTAAGTGCCCTATGCAAAGCAGTAATCCAAACATTTCCTGCTGCCTGCTACCAAGCACGCACCAGGCCATTTTCCCCGCTTTTATTGGGGTCAGAGCCTGACTTTTGCTCTTCACAGTAGTCCACTTGAAAAGGCATTAAGTACCCTATGCAAAGCAGTAATCCAAACATTTCCTACTGCCTGCTACCAAGCATACACCCGGCCATTTTCCCACTATTTTGACTGTGACAACTAACTTGGCTTGTGCCATCAACATCTTGAAATCTGTGAGCAAATCCCCAAATGCCAAAAAAGTCTGTTGTTAAGGGACAGGGAGATGGACGTGTATTTAGTGTTGTCAGTGGTGAACGAAAAGGCACTGAATCTGTGTCAGGTCAGAAGAAGCTTGATGCATCTACTATGTTCCTGGAAAAATTTCCCTGTCTGGAATGTAAATGTGTGTGGAAGCAAGAAGAGTGAGAACAGATTCTGTCTTGGATAGCAGACAAGGCCTCTGCGCATTTGTCAAGCAGCAACAAATCTTCCACAACCACACAGTCTACTGTCGATACACAGAAGGCTGGCCCATCCAATCCTGAAGCTGGTTCTCCTTCCTCCTGCCATTATCAGTCACAGGAGACATATGACCCCAAGCTTGGCCACTCCAAGGATCTATTTGCTATGTATCATTTGGTTAGCTCTGGCCTATCACCATGTAGCATTGAAGAGGGACGTGAGGAGGTGGAGTGCATTGATGCTTAAGTATTTGAGAACCTATAGCCAGAAGAAAGCCACTTGGAAGAATGTCATTTACTGTCTCCAGAGGTGGAGGCTGATGATGAGACAAAATTGTCATCCGGTCAGCCTACAATGTCACCTGGGAAGGTCGATGAGATGGAAGACGAGGTGGTTGATGATGAGTTCACTGATCCGACCTGGCATGCATAGCCATCACAGCAACACAGAGGAAGATGAATATATAGCATCAACACAGGCACCAAGGGTCATTGTTTGCCCATAGTGAGAACTGGGTCAACTGTTCCCAAGCACACCCTCGCTGTGCGCCATGTCAGGGCAAGGGGGCGTTGAGCCGCTGTGTGGAATTTTTTTTCTTAAAGTCCTTCAGAGAAAAACATTGTAGTCTGTAGCATCCGCCATACCAAGTTGAGCAAAGGTCAGGTCAAAGGTAACCTGAGCACCCCCAGTAGTATGCAAAACCACATGGCAGCAAAGCACCCCTGTAGGTGGAAAGAACACCAGGGTACCAAATCTGTGTTTGCAGGTCAAACCACTGCCATTTCGTCTGGGCTATATCCTTCAGAAAGTGCTGTTCAGTAAGGAGGCACTTATATCTCCTGCCCACAAGCTGTGGTTGCTCACACACATGAAACATCAACCATATCCACTTCCTTGTCCCAGCAAAACATCCAATTGTCCGTGCCTGAGAGCTTGGAAAGAAAGCGTAAATACCCAGCCATGCACCCATAGGCACAAATACTAAACTCGCACATTGCCAAATAGCTAACTGTGGAGATGTTGCCGTTTTGGCTTGGGGGAACACAGTCTTTCCATTATCTCTTGGCTGTGGCCGCCCCATGATACAGTGTTCCCAGCTGCCACTATTTTGCCCAGTGTGTCTTTCCTGCATTGTACAATCACGTGTTAAACAAACTGAACTGTGCTCTCTCCAACGCCGTAACCGGGAAGGTCTACCTAACAACAGACACTGGACAATTTGTTGTGGACAGGGAAGATACAATTCTGTTACAGCACACTGGGTGAACCTGGTGGAGGGTGGGACAAAGGCGTAAACTGGAACATCACACATCCTAGCCAAGCCAAGAATAGCGGGCCCAACATCTGTCAATGTTTCCACCTCTTCATATTCCACTTCCTCTCTCCCCTCCTCCTACTCCTCATCCTCTGTTGAAGTAACCTCCCCATCACTGCCAAGCTGGGACATGTACAGCAGCGCATTGACAAAGTGGCAACATGCTCTCCTGAAGCTGCAGCAGAGCTGTGGTAAGCTTTAAACCAACAGACCGATCATTGGCTCTCCCTGCTGCACCTCCAACCCAGTTTGGTCTTCTGCGATGATGGGCCTCACCTGGTGGTGGATTTAAAGGTGAGAAAGCTGGTACATGTGCCATGCATGGCTCACGTGCTGAACATAGTTGTTCAGAAATTTCTGAAAAGTTACCCTGCCTTGCCGTGCCTACTTGAGAAGGTGCGCCGTATTAGTGTCCATTTCTGCCATTCCTCTGTCACTTTTGCTGGTCTTACAGTGCTGCAAAAGCGCTTGAATTTGCCAAGTCAGCGACTTATTTGCGACCTGCCCACGCGGTGGAACTCAACCTATTCAACCTATCATATGTTGGCGACGATTAGTGAGCAGCAGAGGGCAGTAGCTAAATATTAGCTTCAATATGCCTGTCAAACTGAGAGTCAGCCACCACACATAACAACTGTCACATGATTGTGGATCGCTGACATTTGTGAAGTTCTTGAGAACTTTGAGCACTGCACCAACCTCATGAGCGGTGATCAGGCTACTATTAGCGTAATTTTTATTAGATAGTTAAACACATTTAAAAGGACCACATGTTCAAAATTTCATCAAAGCACGCCCCCGGAAGAAGCAGTAGGGCTAAACGTGCATCGGGGTGCAGAGGACAACAGCGGAGCATGCACTATCAGCACCTTATTAGGTAATTACCATTCATAATTTGGTTTAGCTTCATTGAGAAATATGCTACATATATTGAATAGTTTGTATTAATCAGGCTATAGTTGGGGGATGGTTTTCTGGGTATCTATTTAGTATACACTTGGTTTGATCCATGGTTGATTATTCTTTAAATTAATGCACTGGCACTTTTTTGGATTAATTATTTTCTATTTTTTTGTTGATCCTGATTGAATTTTTTAGCTACTCCTTGGCAACCTAATATGTGCTGATTACTGTTATATTATTAAACCACATTTAGGAGGTTATCAGTTACATAGATTCTATATCTCTATTCTTCTAGAATTCTTTTTATAATTGATGCTTTTTTGCACATGGTACGTAGATATTCATTTTAACATATAAGATCTGTTAATCTTAATATACCTCCGTTTGGTAGCTTTAATATATTAGCATTAATCTGCTGCTGCCCCCTTGTGGTGTATGTTTTGATGAAATTTTGAATATGTGGTCCTTTTAAATGTGTTTAACTTTCTAATAAAAAGTAAATTTTATATTTATTTTTGCATGGTTCGCTTCCTTGCAGAGGCACAAGCATTGTTGCCCTATGTGTATAATATAAGCCTTGAAGTGCCATTTAAGTATTTTTGGACACATTGTTGAATTATTATTATTAGCATAACCATCCCGCTGCTGTGTCTCTTGAAACAATCACTGCATAATCTCAAAAAGGAAGCTGTGGCGTCCGTCTGTGGTCTGGGCTGCGGCCAGCCAACACCCCGAGAAACACTGATACCCTTTACCCCTATACAGGGATCTGGATTTATAGCAGAGCCCAGGAGGCACTGTCTGAATAGGAGCAGTGGCCAGAGCAGGACGGTCGCCAGAAAGTTGTTCCAAAAACAAGACAAAAACGTAGTGGTATCCGGGTCTAAACCAGTCAGGCAGCAAGGTACAAAAACAGTAGACAGTAGCAGAGTCAGATTCAGGCCAAGGTCAGAGTTATAAACCAGGAGGGCAGCAGAGGTACAGAATCGTTAGGCAGAAGCAGAGTCAGAAGTCCAGGCCAAGGTCAGAGTCAGTCAGCTATAGCAATTCACACAGTAACACGCAGGGGAACCAAGAATATATCCGGCGGCTTGCAAGCCCAGTCCCAAGGTATTTGAGGGATCAGGACATCCCTCACAGGCTCCCGGGCTGATGATGTCATCAGGACCGCCCCCAGGACCAGACCTGATGACGATGCACCAACCCCTTCATGACTGACAGAGGAGCGGAGTCTGCGTCCACCAGACGCCTGCGCAGAAGCCCTTTCACTGTTGCCGCCATCACTCGGGCGCGAGCCACGGCGCCTCCTAGTGGCTGAGGGCGGGACAGCAGGCCATGAATTCGACGACGACATGTCAGTCCGGCGCCTCCTGGTAGCCGAGGCCTGGACAGCAGGCCCTGAGCCCGAGGGTGGCGTGACAGTCCGTCGCCTCCTAGTGGCTGAGGGCGGAACAGCAGGCCCCGAGTCTGACGGCGACGTGACAGTACCCCCCTCTCCAGGAGGGGCCTCCGGACCCTCAAAACCCGGTTTGTCAGGGTGAAGAAGATGAAATCTCCTAATTAATGCCTAGGCATGGACGTTCCCCGCAGGAACCCAGGACCTTTCTTCTGGGCCGTAGCCCTTCCAGTGTACCAGATACTGTACTGAGCCCCTCACAAGGCGGGAGTCAAGGATACCCTGGACTTCATACTCCAGAGCTCCCCCGACCGAAACAGGAGGAGGAGGGGACTGAACAGGGTGAATGGGAGAACGATAAGGTTTGAGGAGAGACCTGTGGAATACGTTAGGCAATTTTAATGACTGTGGAAGTTTTAAGCGGAAGGCTACTGGGTTAACCACCTCGATAATTTCGTATGGGCCCATGAACCTGGGACCTAGTTTGGCGGACGGTACCTTAAGCTTGATATTTTTTGTAGAGAGCCAAACCTTGTCGCCAACTCCCAGGTGCGGC
The DNA here is from genome assembly GCF_039654945.1 of Dendrobates tinctorius. Lineage (NCBI taxonomy): Eukaryota > Metazoa > Chordata > Amphibia > Anura > Dendrobatidae > Dendrobates > Dendrobates tinctorius. The sequence continues at coordinate 18,759,765 of NW_027361703.1, forward strand.
CCCTTAGATCGTCGTCTATTTGCAGCCGAAGCCTGTCTAACCTGAGCCCCTTTCAAACTTGAATTAACCTCAGACCAAATCGTTTTTAGCCGATGTATATTTTGCTCAACCCCAGGGAGCTCCGACATCCTGGCCGAAAACGACCCAAAGCGCGGATGTAGTCCAAGGTTACAAAAGAAAGGGGTGGTTTTAATGGAGTCTTGATATCGATTATTGAGGGCGAACTCAGCCAATGGCAGATGTTCCACCCAATCGGTCTGATGTCCTGACACATAACAGCGGAGGTATTGTTCCAGGGCTTGGTTAGTACGCTCAGCTTGACCATTAGTTTCGGGATGGTATGCCGAGGAAAAGAACAACTCCACACCAATGCGTCTACAGAATGCCCTCCAGAACTTCGAGACAAACTGGGTACCCCTGTCGGACACAACATTTGCCGGAACGCCGTGCAGACGTACAATGTGCAGGATGAACAACTTACTTAAAGTCTCAGAGTTAGGCAACCCAGACAGGGGAATAAAATGGCCCTGCTTGCTGAACCTGTCTACCACCACCCAGATACAAGTTTTCCCATCTGATGGCGGCAGGTCTGTAATGAAATCCATGGAGATGTGGGTCCATGGAGTCTCAGGGGTGGGCAAGGACTGAAGCCAGCCGGCAGGGCGACTATGGAGGGACTTGGCGTGGGCACAGACTTCACACGCTGAAACATAGTCCTTACAGTCCTTGACCACCGTCGGCCACCAAAAGTTCCTAGTTACCAACCTGGTGGTATTATTGAGACCCGGATGGCCTGCCAGGACAGAGTTGTGTGATTCTTTTAGAACCTGCAGACGAAGATTAGCCGGAACAAACAATTTTTTGGGGGGCGTAGTGTCAGGAACTTGCTCTGAAGACCTACGGATCTCCTCCAGAAGGTCCAAAGACACTGCCGACATGACGATTCCATTAGCCAATATTGGGACTGGTTCAAAGTCCTCGGTCTGTGTGGGGCAGAAACTGCGAGAGAGGGCATCTGCCCTCACATTTTTAGTCCCGGGGCGGAAGGTGATTATAAAATCAAACCTGGAGAAAAACATGGCCCACCTAGCCTGCCTGGGGTTTAGTCTTTTAGCTGACTCTTGGTAGGTTAGGTTTTTGTGGTCTGTAATAACAGTGACCTTGTGTTTGGCACCTTCGAGGAAGTGGCGCCATTCCTCGAAGGCCCATTTGATCGCCAGTAATTCCCGATTAACGATGTCATAGTTTCTCTCCGTGGCAGAGAATTTGCGGGAGAAAAACGCACATGGGCGAAGCTGAGTGAGGGATGCAGTGCCTTGTGATAGCACTGCTCCCACTCCGACTTCGGAGGCATCAACTTCTACAATAAACGGGCAGTCTAGGTCCGGTTGAATCAGAACCGGATTGGCCACGAAGCACTCTTTTAGTGTGGAAAATGCCCGAATAGCCTCAGGATTCCAATTAGTCACGTCCGCCCCTTTTCGGGTAAGGTCCGTGAGTGGCTTGGCAATCTCAGAGAAACCCCTGATAAACTTGCGGTAATAATTCGCAAATCCCAAAAACCGCTGCAGCGCTTTCAGCGATTTGGGTTGCACCCAATCCTTAATGGGTTGAATCTTGGCAGGGTCCATGCGAAACCCCTTGCCTGAGACCATGTATCCTAAGAACTGTACCTCTTCGGCAAAAAAAACACATTTTTCTAGTTTCGCAAACAAAGAGTTTTTTCGCAGTCTCTGCAATACCGAACGGACGTGTTGAGCATGCGTCACAGGGTCAGCCGAATAAATCAAAATGTCATCAAGATACACGACGACATACACCCCACAAATGTCCCTGAAAATGTCATTGACAAAGTGTTGAAATACGGCAGGTGCGTTACTGAGTCCGAACGGCATTACAAGGTACTCAAAGTGACCAAGAGGTGTATTAAAGGCCGTTTTCCATTCGTCACCGCTTCTTATGCAGACCAGATTATATGCCCCCCCGGAGGTCCAGTTTAGTAAACCAGCGGGCTCCCAGTAGCTGATTAAACAGATCAGGAATGAGTGGGAGGGGGTACTGATTTTTTACAGTAATTGCGTTCAGCTCACGATAATCGATGCATGGTCTGAGTCCACCATCTTTTTTTTCTACAAAGAAAAACCCACTCCTACAGGTGAGATGGAAGGTCTAATAAAGCCTTTACGTAGGCTATCTGCTATGTAGTCATTCATGGCTACACGCTCTGGACCAGAGAGGTTGAATATTCTCCCCTTAGGGAGACGGGCACCTGGGACCAAGTCTATAGGACAGTCGTACTCTCTATGAGGAGGGAGTTTCTTCAGACTCCACTATGGAGAAGACATCTTCACAATCTCTGAATTCATATAGAATGGAGGGGGTTTTAATTTTAATTTGGTTCACTGACAGTGACATACAGTGATTCTGACACCGTGGACTCCAGCGCACGATATCACCTAAGCGCCAGTCAATAACTGGATTAGGCCTCTTTCACACATCAGGTTTTCGCCGTCAGGCGCGATCCGGCGGTTTTGACAGAAACCGGATCCGGCGAAATGCAATGCCGGATCCGGTTTCCCCCCCATTGACTTGCATTTGCGCCGGATAGCGCCGGATGGCCATGCGTTTCATCCGGTTTTCGCCGGATCCGGCAATGTGTCGCGATCCGGCGTCTGGAAAAAACGTCTACTGTAACGTTTTTTGTCTCCGGCGTAAAAGCCGGACACGCCGGATCCGGCGCATCCGGCTTTTTCACACAATGAAAGCCTATGAGCGCCGCAATGCGCCGGATCCGGCGGCCGGATCCGGTTTTTTGGTCTGAGCATGCTCAGTAGCTCTGCCCACAAGACATATAAAAGCAAGACAGTGGGACCCACAGCCACACCCAACATGCCACCCAAGACAGCAACCAGGCGCAGGAGAAGGCAGGAGACATCTGCAGCAGCACCATCAGCACCACCCCAATTGGAGCAGCATGCTGAACAACGGGAGGGGAGTCCAGCAGCAGATGAGAGACGGTAATTATCAAATCACCCATTCCTCCAAACTAGGGCTATTGAATATCAAGATATTCATTGGCCCTTTGTTTCTCTTTATTCAACAGCCGCCCAATAGATGCAGCAGCAGCAGCAGCAGCAGCAATGGCAGCAGCTGGAACACCACCCACAGGCATGGAGTGTGGCCACCAGGAAGACAGCACATCATCTTCTGGGAGCCCTCCCTCGCATCGTCAGCGTTTGACGGTAAGTTTTTATTTCCAAAATCCATCTTCTCTGTAATATATGTCTATTCATGGCCTTTTATTTCAAAACAGGAATCACAAGATGAAGAGGAGCTCCCAGAAGAAGAAGGAAGGGGTGGACAGACACCTAGAGTGGGCTCACAATTGGTAAGTTTTTTGCATCAAACGCAGAAACACAACATCACACTACACACAACACATAGAAAACAATGTTCTGCAGACCACACACAGCAAACAAATGCCTACATCCAAAGACATAACTTTTTTTGTTTTCTTCTCTAGTCTTCCCAATCTGGTGCTTGGCCAAGAGGTCCTCGCAGTGCCTCCCAGGGTCGTCGGCGACAGCAACGCGGCGGTCACCAGCGTGTAAGTATAAATATTTTTGCTTTGTTTTTTTGCACTTTTTATTTCATTTCTTTTGTGGAGGCTAATTATGTTATTTTTGTCTTTTTCTTTAACAGCCTTCACAGCGTGCTCCCGACTCTGACGTTGAGGATGGAGGGATTGATGTGGACCGCCTCATCGATCTCGTCAGAGAAAGGGAGCCGCTCTGGAATATGGCTGACCGCCGCCACGCTGACCTGATCGTTACCCGACGACTCTGGGAGGAAATCTGTTCGCTCCTTGTGGGCCGCTGGGAGGACCTCGATGATCGGGCCCAGATTACAGAGCGTAAGTATATACAGTACCGGTTGCTTGATTTAAACCAGTGTTTCCCGAACTCCAGTCCTCGTGGTCCCCACGGATCATGTGTTCAGGATTTCTATTTACTATGGAAATCCTGAAAACATGACCCCTGGGGACCATGAGGACTGGAGTTTGGGAAACACTGATGTTGTATACTAACCACTCCTTTCTCGTTTCAGGGAACAGAATTGTGAATCGGTGGCGGTCTGTGAGGGATCGTTTCAAGAAGGAGTTCAATAAAGAGATGCGGGCCCCGAGTGGATCTGGAGGACGCAGGAGCAAGTACAAGTACGCAGAAGCCCTGTCGTTCCTCCGGGAAACAATGGTCACCAGAAGGTAAATATTACACACCACATGTGAAAAAAAATGTTAGATGTAAAAAAATTTTTCAGCCAGGGCCATACCATGTCAGTATTTTAATTGTTTTTTTTCTCTTTATTCCACAGCACGATGAGCAGCACTCGGGGGCACGATTGGACCCTTCTGAGGCGATCCCTGAGGAGACCGGCACCGAGCGACACTTTGACCGCCCCGGTACATCTGCACCTTCCCAGCCTTCCCACACATTCGACCCATCTGTCCCATCCACCAGCACAGGAGCATCGTGGCCGCCTACATTACATGAAGCTGCTGGTGAGGAGATCGCTTTCCCTTTACCCCACCCTTCTGCCCCTGCCACCTCTAGTACACCTGCGGGTACTGGGCGGCAGCGGCAGAGGGGTCAGGAAAAGACTTATGCGCCAGAGTTCTTGCATCTGAATGCATCTTTCCAGAACTGTCTAAAAGTCTTGTCAGAGCAAATCTCCGCAGGCTATCAGCAGATCAACTCCAGCATTCTGGAGGTGAAGACACTTCTGCAAACCATGCATTCAGAAGCAAGATCTTCGCCAAACCACACCTTTTTCAGGTCTGTTGTGGAGCGCATGGAAACGCTCTCTCCTGCCCAGCAGATGCATGTAATGCATTCATGCCACGCTGCTCTCCAGCAAGTTACCTCCCAACCTCCTCCTCCTCCCACCACAGTAGTTCCTCCACCTGCACCCCCTCCAGCCACTTTCCATCCTCCCCCTCCTATTACATCTACACCCCCTCCAGCCACTTTCCATCCTCCCCCTCCTATTACATCTACACCCCCTCCAGCCACTTTCCATCCTCCCCCTCCTATTACATCTACACCCCCTCCAGCCACTTTCCATCCTCCCCCTCCTATTACATACCATCCACCTCCAGCCACTTTCCATCCTCCCCCTCCTATTACATACCATCCACCTCCCCAGCACCATCCACCTCCCCAGCACCATCCACCTCCCCAGCACCAGCAACCTCCCCAGCACCAGCAACCTCACCAGTACCAGCAACCTCCACAGTACCTGCAAACTCCCCAGTACCAGCAACCTCCCCAGTACCAGACATCTCCCCACCTCCAGCAACCTGCCCCGTACCAGACATCTCCCCACTTCCAGCAACCTGCCCCGTACCAGACATCTCCCCACTTCCAGCAACCTGCCCCGTACCAGACATCTCCCCACTTCCAGCAACCTGCCCCGTACCAAACTCCTTCCCCATACAACTTGCCATCAACATCATCTGCTCCTACAGTCCCTGCCCAACCCTCCACTCCACCACCCACCACCTCTTCTGCTTCCCACATGTCCACCCATTCTGTAGTTTTTTCCACACCTTCACCTCTAACTGTTCCTTCCCCACCACGATCCCAGTCCTCTCTCCTCACTCCCAGTGTCGAAGTGTCCCGCAGCCCCTACAGCAGTATTTCCACCACACACTACACAGAATTATAATGTGTGTATTTAAATAAAAATGACCAGTTTTATGGTTTCAGTTTTATAGTTTCAAATTTTTATTAAACATGTTTATTAAAATTTTAAAAAAGTTTACTAAAAAAAACATTTTTCAATAAAAGTTAAATTATTTTACACTGGTTGTCTGTCATTTCTTTCTGCGGCGAAAAAGGTTAAATACAGGGTATTTAAAAGGTGAAATGGTATTCAAAACTAGGTATATAACTGTGGGTAAATTTTAGCTTTTTGCCACAGTTGTGTTCCTGGTTGTGTTTGAAGCAAAGTATTTCACCTAAAAAGTTGTGTTTATTGTTGGTGATTTCCTAACAATGTACACAACTTTTGTTAAAAGGTGAAATACTTTGCATAAAACACAACCAGGTACACACCTGTGGCCTAAAGCTAAAAATAGAAACCATGACAAGATAGCCAACTTTGGTTGGCAAAGGTATATACTGTTGGTACAGAAGGTACACAAGTTTGGTTAGGGCACAAATCTTTCACACTCTGTCATCCTGCCAGTGTACTCTGCCTTGAGGTGACATAAAGTATAGTGCAAAATTGTCCCTCATTACTGAAACCGTCACAGAACTTCTAAAGGTAATGTCATGGTAATCTTGCAAGGTGGTTTCTTCAGAGGTGTCCTCAATGGAAATGGGTTCCTTGCAGATAACAAAATTGTGGAGTACCACGCACGCTTTGATCACCTCGTCCACAGTTTCTGTCTTGAGGTTGATCGCAGTCAATAGGACCCGCCATTTGGCTGTCAGAATACCAAAGGTACATTCAACCATTCTTCTTGCTCTTGTGAGGCGGTAATTAAAAATGCGTTTTGGTCTTGTCAATCCTCTGCTAGAGTACGGTTTCAAAAGGTGTTCTGACAGCTGGAAGGCTTCATCCCCTACACAGACAAATGGCATAGGTGGACCAGATGTTTGCGGCAGCGGTCTAGGTGGTGGGAACTGGAAGGTGTTTCCATACAGTTTACGCCCCATGGCAGACAGTTTGAAAACTTGAGAGTCATTGGAGCGGCCATAGGCCCCAATATCAACCGCAATAAATTTGTATTCCGCGTCAGCGATTGCCATGAGGACAATTGAAAAATATTTCTTGTAATTGAAATATTCCGATCCCGATCCAGCTGGCTTTACAATGCGGATGTTTCCCGTCCACAGCGCCCAAGCAGTTTGGAAACTGACATATCTGTTGAAACTTGTCAGCAATTTCAATCCACCTCTCTGTTGTGGGCTCTGGTAAAAACTCTTCAGCTAAGGAGTCCCACAGTGCACGGCATGTGTACTTCACAATTCCAGATATGGTGGAAATCCCGAGTCTGTACTGGAAATGCAGTGACGAAAGGGATTCTCCAGTTGCAAGAAATCTGTGGGGAATTAACAAACAATAAATTAGTTTTAAATCACAGCATTACATACCAAAACTGACCTATAACACTTGGAGATACAAATTACCACCAACAAGATTGCAGTGAAAGTGTGCTCTGATGCGATCATATCCAATAAATGTGGCTTACCTTAAAGTCACCATCAGACGCTCTGCGGGTGAAACTGAGAAGCGGCAATAGGTGTCCGCTTTTCTTATGAGGTGTGCAATGCGCTCCACCAAGTAATCAAAATTCTCCATTTTCATCCTAACATATCCAAAAAATTTATCCGGGTTTCGTCGAAGGTCCATGCATAGTGTAGAATAGACCCCACGCGTCATTCTCTTGGCTGTGATGGGGTGGATCCACAAACGTCGTCTACGATGCCTGATGCGCTGCTGTCTCGCTCTCTCCTTCTCCAGAACAATCACCCTCAAACGATTTGCCTCCGCTGTAAAATCCGCCAAATTCTTCAAAATATTTCCAATGACAACATCCATCTTCGCCAGTACTTGCTCTTCTCTCCAACCTGCACTTTCTCCTCTACAACCTGTCAAAGAAGGGCTGTAGGAACATGCTATATATAGTTTTCCAGTAGCCAATCCCGTTCGGAAGGCCACAAGGGTCAATTTTAAAAACCGGATCCGGCGTAATCCGTCGAAAAACGGATAGAAAACGGATGAACCGGATGAGACGGATCCGGTTTTGTCTGTCAAGAAAAAGACGGATCCGGCAGAAAACCGGATCCGTCACATCAGGTTTTAATAAACATTTGCCGGATCCGGCGTTCCGGCACGACGCCGGATCGCGCCTGACGCCGAAAACCTGATGTGTGAAAGTAGCCTTATGCTGGTGCAACCATGGCATGCCTAACACAACTGGATTAGATAAATTATGTATAACAAAAAATGACATCTGTTCGTTGTGTAATGCCCCCACTGACATAGCAATGTCTGTAGCAACAAATTCCACTCCACCCTGGATAATGGATGTACCATTAATCGCAGTGGTCCGAATAGAGACATTAAGTTTTAGCAGAGGTACACCAAGATCCTTTGCAAGCAAAAAATCCATGAAGTTGCCTGCGGAACCACAATCCACATAGGCCTTCACACACAGATTTATTAGAAAATGAGAGAGAGACGGGTAATAAAAGTTTAGCCGCATTTGCGGGCAATACCTGAGCCTCTGGGCCAGCACGACCAGAGCTGCCCAGAGGCCGACGTCCCAGAAATGTGGATCTCTGACGCTCAGCACTTCCCTTGAAGCTTCCAGGCTGCAGCATGCTGGTGTAGGAAGATGGGAGTATTCCTTCAGGCTGTGCTCTGGAGCAGGTGTTAGGCCAGGAAATCAGCTCAGTCAGAAGAAGAAAGAAAAAAAAATTCAGGAGACTGCTTTTATGTAAGATGGACATATACACAAAAAGCAGTTTTTTTTTTATATATGTGTGGCCGGATATAATGTGGCGTCCGTCTGCGGTCTGGGCTGCGGCCAGCCAACACCCCGAGAAATTCTGATACCCTTTACCCCTATACAGGGATCTGGATTTATAGCAGAGCCCAGGAGGCGCTGTCTGAATAGGAGCAGTGGCCAGAGCAGGACGGCCGCCAGAAAGGTGTTCCAAAAACAAGACAAAAACGTAGTGGTATCCGGGTCTAAACCAGTCAGGCAGCAAGGTACAAAAACAGTAGACAGTAGCAGAGTCAGATTCAGGCCAAGGTCAGAGTTATAAACCAGGAGGGCAGCAGAGGTACAGAATCGTTAGGCAGAAGCAGAGTCAGAAGTCCAGGCCAAGGTCAGAGTCAGTCAGCTATAGCAATTCACATAGTAACACGCAGGGGAACCAAGAATATATCCGGCAGCTTGCAAGCCCAGTCCCAAGGTATTTGAGGGATCAGGTCATCCCTCACAGGCTCCCGGGCTGATGATGTCATCAGGACCGCCCCCAGGACCAGACCTGATGACGATGCACCAACCCCTTCATGACTGACAGAGGAGCGGAGTCTGCATCCACCAGACGCCTGCGCAGAAGCCCTTTCACTGTTGCCGCCATCACTCGGGCGCGAGCCACGGCGCCTCCTAGTGGCTGAGGGCGGGACAGCAGGCCCTGAATTTGACGACGACATGTCAATCCGGCGCCTCCTGGTAGCCGAGGCCTGGACAGCAGGCCCTGAGCCCGAGGGTGGCGTGACAGTCCATCGCCTCCTAGTGGCTGAGGGCGGAACAGCAGGCCCCGAGTCTGACGGCGACGTGACAGAAGCTTTGTGTGCCCAGCATGTTGGTATGGAGCTAGATTTCACAATAGGTGATACTACTCAGTCTATCCGATATTCTGAGTCAACATTGGGTGATGAGGAGGAAGATGAGGAGGATGAAGAGGGAGAGGACTTGTTTTTTTGTGCTACCTAGGGAACTCCTAATGCTACAGAGGGGACACCCAATCCAAGTCTCATGTCTGTGCAGTCTGGATGGGCTGGAGAGGAGGTGGTGGAGGAGGAGGCGAGACAGCATGAAGAGAGGATGGATACTGTTCCTACTATTGGGGACACAGAACATTTGCCTTTTTGCAGCTTTGCTCACATGGCACAGTTCATGTGTAAGTGTCTGTTGCAAGACCCTCGTGTGATACACATTTTATCCAACAACCAATATTGATTGTCCACCTTTCTCGATCCACGATACAAGGAGAAATTTCCTTATCTCCTTTTGGAGTCAGCAAAGAGTTTTACAACGGAATCGTTCAAGAGGGCCGTTGTAGATCAGTGGCTGAAAATATCACCCTCAGACAAAGCTGGTGGCAGAGGTAGCATCTGTTTTCAACACCAAGGGATAATGGGGAGAGACACAAACACCAGGTCCAACAGAGATGGGGGAGAATGTGCACATATTGGGCAATTTTCAATAAACCAGCAAAAGAGCAAGGGCTATGTCATGGGGTTACCACGACAGAGCAGAGCCAGAAGACCGCAGCAACTGAAGGCTCCTGCTTCGCCGCTGAGAAGAAGCACTTCTCTGGTGTATTAAATGTGTTTGTTTTCTTTCAGCGGGACAGGGGTTAATCGGCCAAGTGGAAATCCCTACATTCAGCTGTGCTCAGTTAGCCACTCCTCTCTCCTATAAAAGCTAGGCCTGATGGCCAGGTCCTTGTCTGAGTTAGTACTTGCTATATAGTTATGGAGAGGGAGAAGCTGGTCTTTGGAGAGCTGGAGGAGTTTATTGTGCGACCTGTGCTTGGTTTGTACGCTTGGAGATACCTCATCCTTACCTGCTTTATTTTCATCCCCCTAACTTCACAGCCTAGTGAATACCTCTGTTATTTGTAAGAGTATATTTTGTGTGAGTGGAATTTTCTATTACCCTTGTCTTTGTTCCCCATGTCTGTTGGGTTGATGTACTGCGGTACGTAGTAGCGCCTCTCTTCCCTGGGTGAAGGAAGGGGACAGATGCAGGGCTGCAGCTAGGAGCAGAGGCCCCGGCATCCTCGCCATCTGAGGTATACCAGGGAACAGGGAGAGCTAGGGCACCTCCTAGTGTTAGGGCCAGGAAAGGTGCCAGTTACCTGGTCCCAGTTTACTCGCCAGTCCTATCGTGATAGGCTATCTGTGCCTGGAATAATGCCAAGGAGAGAGAAGTTGCAGAACATTGTCAAGAAGTACTTAAGTGACCATTCGCATTTATGAATCCTTTTTGATGCTTCAGTTCCCTTTAATTATTGGGTGTCCAAGCTGAACACTTGGCCCGACCAATCCTTATGCGCCTTGGAGATGCTGGCCTGCCCATCTGCTAGTGTGATGTCAGAGCCTGTTTTCAGCTCCACTGGGTCAATCATCACTGATAGGCGTACACGCCTCTCCACAGAAAATGCAGACACACTTACTCTTTTAAATTTAATGAGCACTGGATATCTCCACAGTTTGCAATCCCTCCAGATGACAGCAAGCCAACTTAAATTCACCAAAAATGCTGACTCATGATACTGCTGTTAACGTCAACCCCTTCACATAAAACCTGTTTCCTTCCTTCGTCAACCATGACTCAAACCATAGGGCTAATTTTTACATACCCTATGCACATTGTGCAGTGCACAAACCAGGACAGTATTCCTACTCCAGCCTAACTAAAATTTGTGATTGGAGGCCCTTGGGATGGTGGCTTACTGCGTCAACCATGACACCCCATAGAGCTAATTTTTACAAACCCTATGCACATTGTGCAGTGGACAAACCAGGTCAGTATTCCTACTCCAGCCTAACTACTATTTGTGATTGGAGGCCCTTGAGTTGGTGGCTTCCTGCGTCAGCCTTGACTCAGCCCATACTGTAGAGCTAATTTTTACAAACCCTATGCACATTGTGCAGTGGACAAACCTCATCCCAGAAACTATATGTGAGTCAGAAATGCATGCAAGCATATTCTCCAGGCTCTTCTGTTATGAATGGGTCACCGAGGAGGAAAAACCTAAAACAAGCAAAGCCCCAGGAAAACCAGAGAGGTTGGTAACTATGCAGATTGCAGATCCCTGATCCTAACCACACAACTAGCAGCAGCCGTGGAACGTACCTACGATGAGCCTAGATGCCTCGTCATGGCCGGAGGACTAAATAAGCCTAAAGCAAGAAAAGGGGAAAACTAACCCAGAGCAGACCCCAAAGGAATAGACAGCCTCCACACATGTATTGATGGTGAAACAAGATGAAAACACAAACACAGGAAGGAAAATAGGCTGAGCAAACGATGGGGCCCAAACTAACTAGAAAGGAGAGGAAAGGAAAGACACTGTCTGCAATCTGCCCAAAACACTACAAAATAATGTCCAACACTTCTGATAACAAAATTAACCCTGAAGTCACTAGACTTCTCCCACTATATCAGCGCTGTGAAATATTCTGAGACAGAGCAAAAAGAGGCCAATCTAATAAGGGACAAAAAGCAAATTGGCAAATACAGATAAATAAGAGTGGAAATTCAGCACAGCTCCAGCCGGGGCTGGCTGACCACACAAAAAACTGAATAGAACAACAAAATCAAGTGTGAACATTGGCAGAAAAACTTAGCTTGAGCTGACTGGAACAGAGCTGAGAACCAAGACCTGACAAGCAGAAGGAATCACCAGCACCAGAGTAGGGCATCGGCTATCTTAAATCCAATCTGAGATTCCTGAGGTCCAATCGTCATCCTCATTATCAGGTGGCAGATCTCTACTGATTAAATCAGCTTCACTACCTCCTGTTACCACCAGAGCGAGCCTGGAAGGAGAACTCACAACTGGTAGACCAGAAAATGAACTCACAACAGTACCCCCCCTTGAGGAGGGGTCACCAAACTCTCATCCACGCCACCAGGCCGATCAGGATGGGCCCGGCGAAAAGCACAAACCAATTTATTGGCATGAATATGAGAGGCAGAGACCCAACAATTATCCTCCTGGCCATAACCCTTCCATTTGACCAAATACTGGAGTTTCCATCTAACCAATCGAGAATCCAATATTTTCTCTACCTCATATTCCACATTGCCTTCAACCAACACAGGGTCAGGAGGTGCTGCCATAGGAACCACTGGCTCAACAAACCACTTCAACAGAGATCTGAGAAATACGTTATGGATCTTGAACGTAACTGGAAGAACCAATCGAAAAGAAACAGGATTAAGAATCTCCAAAATCTTATAAGGTCCAATAAATCTAGGCTTAAATTTTGGAGATGCAACCTTTATAGTAATATTCTTAGACGACAACTAAACCATATCACCCACTTTAAACCGGGGACCAATGGTCCTATGCCGCTTGGAAAATCGCTGGGCCTTTTCCTGAGAGAGTGACAACTTATCCACCACTTGGTCCCATATCTGCTGCATTCTCTCAACCACAGTGTCCACACCTGGGCAGGACAAAGATTCCACTTGCCCTGAAGAGAATCGAGGATGAAACCCAAAATTACAGAAAAAGGGTGACATCAAAGTGGCAGAACTAGCTCTATTGTTCAGCGCGAATTCGGCCAAGGGCAAAAATGAGACCCAATCATCAGCAGATTTAAAACATCTTAAATAAGACTCCAAGGTATGGTTTGTTCTCTCAGTCTGTCCATTGGTCTGGGGATGAAACGCGGAGGAGAAGGATAACTGAATTCCCAGACTGAAACAAAAGGTTTTCCAGAATCTGGATACAAACTGAACTCCTCTGTTGGACACAATGTTCTCTGGAATCCCATGTAACCGAACCACCTGTTGTAAAAACAAGGGCACCAACTCAGCGGAAGCTGGCAACTTTGGGAGTAGTACCAGATGGACCATCTTCGAAAATCTATCACAAATCACCCAGATAACAGTCATTCTCTGAGAGAAAGGAAGATCAGAAATAAAATCCATTGAGATATGGGTCCATGGCCTCTTGGGCACCGGCAGGAGCATCAGCAACCCACTAGGACGAGAACAGGGTTTAGACCGAGAACAAGTCCCACAGGACTGTACAAAATTCCTGACATCACGAGATAAGGCAGGCCACCAAAAGGACCGACTCACCAAATCTCTGGTACCAAAAATACCAGGATGACCAGTCAATGCGGAGCAATGAATTTCAGACATCACTCTCTTTCTCCACTGGTTAGGAACATACAATTTTCCCATAGGGCAACGCTCAGGTTTAGCCTCCTGAAATTCCTCCAGGGCGCGTCTCAAAACGGGCAAAATGGCAGAAAGAACTACCCCCTCACCTAGGATGGTAGTAGGCTCGGTCACATTAAGAGAATCGGCAAAGAAACTCCTAGAAAGGGCGTCTGCCTTAACATTCTTAGTGCCCGGAAGAAAAGAGACCACAAAATTAAAATGTGTGAAAAACAAGGCCCATCTAGCCTGTCTAGGATTCAAGCATTTGGCCGACTCCAGATAAATCAAATTCTTGTGATCGGTGAGGACCACAACTTGATGTCTAGCTCCCTCCAACCAATGTCTCCACTCCACAAATGCCCATTTCATGGCCAACAATTCCCGATTCCCCACGTCATAGTTGCGTTCAGATGGGGAGAACTTTCGAGAAAAGAAGGCACAGGGATTCATCTTAGAAGTTACAGGGTCTTTTTGGGACAAAACAGCTCCTGCACCAATCTCAGAAGCATCTACCTCCACCTGAAATGGAAGTGAGACATCAGGTTGCCGTAAAACCGGAGCTGAAGTAAATCTCTGCTTAAGCTCCTGAAATGCTGAGACAGCCTCAGGAGACCAATTCAGCACATCAGCGCCCTCCTTGGTCAGATCAGTCAGTGGTTTGACAATACCAGAAAAATTACCTATAAATTTACGATAGAAATTAGCGAAACCCAAAAACTTCTGGAGGGCCTTCAAAGAAGTAGGCTGAACCCAATCATAAATGGCCTGTACGTTGGCCGGGTCCATGTCAATAGTCGATGGAGACAAGATAAATCCCAAAAATGAAATCCTCTGTACACCAAAGAGGCATTTCGATCCCTTAACAAACAGGGAATTCTCCCTCAAAATCTGGAATACTGGATGTGTTCCACATGAGAATACCAATCACTAGAAAAGATCAAAATATCATCCAGATAGATGATCAAAAACTTTTCCACAAAGTCACGGAAAATATCATTCATAAAGGACTGGCAGACAGAAGGGGCTTTAGTGAGCCCAAAAGGCATCACCAGGTACTCAAAATGTCCCTCCGGAGTATTAAATGCCGTCTTCCATTCATCCCCGTTCTTGATGCAAATAAGATTATACACCCCCCCGAGGTCAAGCTTAGTAAACCAGCAGGCACTCTTAACTGGAGAATAAATCAGACATCAGAGGTAACGGGTACTGATATTTAACCGTCATCTTGTTAAGGGAACAATAATCAATACACGGTCTTAATGAACCATCTTTCTTGGCCCCCCAAAAAAACCCAGCACCTAAAGGTGAAGAGGACGGTCGAATATGACCCTTCTCCAACGACTTCTTAATATAGGATCGCATAGCATCATGTTCGGGTACTGATAAGTTGTAAAGCCGACCCTTGGGAAATTTACACCCAGGCATCAACTCAACTTCACAGTCATAACTCCTATGAGGAGGCAAAGATGCAGACTTACTCTCACTAAATACATCAGAAAAATCGGCTAGATAATCAGGAATATCATGAGACTGAGGAGAGGTGGAGAAAACAGGAGCATCCCTAAGAACACACTGACAACCCCAACTCACCACAGTCCCAGATTTCCAATCCAAAACTGGATTATGAGTTTGCAACCAGGGAAAACCCAGAACAATAGTATCATGCAAATTATGCAGCACCAAAAATTTACAATTTTCTTGGTGGTCTGGGGCAACTCGCATTATCACCTGGGTCCAAAACTGAGGTTTATTCTCTGCCAAAGGAGTAGCATCAATACCCCTCAAAGGAATAGGCGTCCACAGAGGGGTCATGGAAAAACCGCAACGTTTAGCAAAGTCCAAATCCATCAGATTCAACGCTGCTCCTGAATCCACAAAAGTCTTAGTGGAAAACGTGGATAAGGAGCAGATCAGAGTAATTGCCAAAAGGAACTTAGGTTGTACGCCACCCACAGCAAATGTGTGTGCAAAATGTTTCTCTCGTTTAGGGCAGACAGAAATAGTATGAGAGGCGTCGCCACAGAAAAAACACAGCTTATTACGCCTTCTAAACTCCTGACGTTGCGCCCTAGACAAAACCCCATCGCATTGCATAGGTTCAGACGTTTGTTCAAAAGGTGGCAGCGCCTCCCGTGTAGTTTTACGTTCACATAAACGCCGATCAACTTGAATGGCCAATGACATAGAAACATCCAGACCAGGGGCAACAGGAAATCCCACCACAGCATTTTTTACGGTCACTGATAAACCCTTCCGAAAGAGAACTACCAAAGCACTATCATTCCATGTAGTAAGGACCGCCCACTTTCGGAATTTTTGACAGTATAACTCTACAGAATCCTGACCCTGGTTTAATGCCAACAGGGTTCTCTCAGCTAGATCAACAGCATTAGGTTCATCATACAACAACCCCAAGGCTTGAAAAAATGCATCCACACGATCAGACAATTGCTTATTCTCCATTAGGAAAAAAAAATCCTCCTATGGCCCCAGAGAAAAAGAGGAAAAAATACATAAAAAAAAAAAAATTCGGACACTTTTTTTTTTTTTTTAACATCTTCTCTTGCTTTTGAGTACCCTAGAATCTGCGGTATGGCTGGTGATTCTGTTATGAATGGGTCACCGAGAAGTAAAAACCTAAAACAAGCTAAGCCCCAGAAAAAACAGAGAGGTTGGTAACTATGCAGATTGCAGATCCCTGATCCTAACCACACAACTAGCAGCAGCCGTGGAGCGTACCTACGATGAACCTAGACGCCTCGTCATGGCCGGAGGACTAAATAAGCCTAAAGCAAGAAAAGGGGAAAACTAACTGCCCCAGAGCAGACCCCAAAGGAATAGACAGCCCCCACACATGTATTGACGGTGAAACAATATGAAAACACAAACACAGGAAGGAAAATAGGCTGAGCAAATGATGGGGCCCAAACTAACTAAAAAGGAGAGGAAAGGAAAGACACTGTCTGCAATCTGCCCAAAACCCTACAAAATAATGTCCAACACTTCTGATAACAAAATTAACCCTGAAGTCACTAGACTTCCCCCACTATATCAGCACTCTGAAATATTCTGAGACAGAGCAAAAAGAGGCCAATCTAATAGGGAACAAAAAGCAAATTGGCAAATACAGATAAATAAGAGTGGAAATTCAGCACAACCCCAGCCGAGGCTGGCTGACCATACAAAAAACTGAATAGAACAACAAAATCAAGTGTGAACATTAGCAGAAAAACTTAGCTTGAGCTGACTGGAACAGAGCTGAGAACCGAGACCTGACAAGCAGAAGGAATCACCAGCACCAGAGTAGGGCATCGGTTGTCTTAAATCCAATCTGAGATTCCTGAGGTCCAATCGTCATCCTCATTAACAGGTGGCAGATCTCTACTGATTAAATCAGCTTCACTACCTCCTGTTACCACCAGAGGGAGCCTGGAAGGAGAACTCACAACTGGTAGACCAGAAAATGAACTCACAACACTCTTCCCATTCTGTTCCATCAATTTCTCATCCTCAGCCTTTTCCTCAGGTCCCCAGACCCCTTTGTAGGGTCCAGAAGAAAATTACTTGCATTTCCCATTGACTTGCATTGTACTCACTATTCAGAACGAATACACGATTTTTACAAAGTACTCGTTACAAGAA
This sequence comes from Dendrobates tinctorius, assembly GCF_039654945.1. NCBI lineage: Eukaryota > Metazoa > Chordata > Amphibia > Anura > Dendrobatidae > Dendrobates > Dendrobates tinctorius. The sequence goes on from NW_027361703.1 coordinate 18,777,118, forward strand.
TAGTAATTACGAAAATGACGGTACTCGCTCAACACTAAATATTAGGTCTAATCATCAGGTTAATTTTAGTTCCTATTAGAGATGAGCGACTTTGCCTTTTTTCGGGTCGAGTCGGGTTTCATGAAACCCGACTTTCTTAAAAGTCGGGTTGAACGAAATCGGCCGACTATAGGGGAAAGTCGGGGTCCGACTGAAACACGAAACCCAATGCAAGTCTATGGGGAAGCAAAGTCGGCAGGGAGTGGAGGACAGTAAACACACCTACAGTGCCCATTTCAATGCCAACGACATAAATTCTTATTACTTAAGCTTGTAAACTTTAATTTACTTTATAATAATAGTTACGCATTGAAAACTGGGGGTTATTTGGCTAAAGTTGTGGGGGTGTAGGGCTGTCGCCAGGTTTTCGCGTGCCCTGGGCCAAAGAGTGTCAGTGCGCCCTTTTAACACATACCACAATTCATAATGCTCCGATACGGCACAGAAATATAGGTATGGTACAATGAAAAATACTTCACTGCTTACATGACATGACTGATATCTATTTTAAATTCTACTATAGCTCAAAAACGGACAGTATATTACTCCATACAGTATTATGGCCACCACCTAGTGCGCCATACAGAATAATGAGCCCCATATATTTCTCCATACAGAATCATTGGTCCCATATAATGTTCCATACAGTATATGATGAGCTCCACATAATGCTATAGTATATGTTGGTCCCCATGGATGATGCTCCACTGTCTTATGGGCCCAAATAATGCTCCATAGAGTCCATATATAATGGGCCCCATTTCTAATGCTCCAGTGTAAAATGGGCCCCGTAAATGCTGCTCCAGTGTTTGATGTCCCCCATTTTGAATGCTCCAGTATATGATGGGCCAAATGGATGATGCTCCAGTGTATGATGGGCCCCATATATCATTCTCCAGTGTATATTGCTCCCCAAAAAATCCTCCCAACATTTAAAAAATTAAATAGCTCTCCTCGCTGGGCACTGCTCTACTCTGGACTCCTCAGCATTGCCATCTTCAAGCTCTCTGCACTTGTACTGTTTCGGTAGAGGGCATACAGATGTGATGTCATCGCGCTCTCTAACCTGAATGTTACTGTCAGGAAAGGCGGAATACGTCACGGCGGTGGAGCAGGGAGAGGTAAGTATTGCAAGTGCTGTGGTCCTGAGCAAGCATGGGGGGCCCACTCGTGGACAATGACACTGGCACAGGGCCCCTCATAGTACGACGGTATGCCTGAAGGCAAGTGGGCCCTCCCACCGGCAGAGACGCTTTATTGTACTATGAGGGGCCCTATGCCACTGCCATCGCCCACAAGTAGGACCCCCCACCTGCTCAGGGAACCAGCATTTTCATCTGCACCTTCCTATGTGTCGCCGTGTAAGGTGGTATAGTATGCGAGAAGGGGTACCTGAGTTTCATCAGTGTCACATTCTGGCTCTGTAGAGTGCGAGGGGAATGTAGTGCTGTGGGTCAATGTACCATCAGAATCATCTAGCAGTGGCTGTGCATCAGTGCACTCCATCTCCGATTCATGTTGGACTGGGGAATTCAGAATTTCACTTGATAACACAGGCATGGCATGTGAAAAGAGCTCCATGGAGTAATCTGAAGTGTGGGCTGCCACATCCTTCACTTTTAGTGGGGGTGAAGGAAAGGGATGGTTCCTGACCAGAAGCCTGCACTGACGACTTAGTGTTTGCATTTTTTTAAACTTCAGAAGAGGAGGCGATAGAGCTGGAGGCTGTTACGGCAATGTAAGGCAAAACCAGTTCCTGATGCTCCGGCTTTAAAAGCGGTTTACCTACTCCCAGAAAAGAGAGCCTTAAAGGCCTTCTTGTGCCAGATGATGACGCAGGCTCAACACCTCCTGCCTTAGCTGCTATTGTGCTTTTGGCAGTACCAGCAGATGCACCACCACCACCATCAGTACCAGCTGGCCCCCCCACACCCATGTCTGCAGCCTCTTCCATCATACATAATAATTTTTGTGAAAATGGACTCAAAATACTAGCAGATATATGGTACTGTTTCAGAAGTGGACAGCTCTATACAGTCTAGGGATAATTGTAAATCTCCGTATATATTTCATGAGTCAGACACAGACCGTCACAGGCTCAGTATGGATTAGACAATGATATAAAAATTTGCAAAAGGGTACAGTATCACTAGATACAAGGTATATATAGTATAGTTTAAACATACTGAATCTCCGTATGCATTTCAGGAGGCAAACACAGACACCCTCAGGCCCAGTATGGATCCGACAACAATATAGAAAGTTGAGAAAGGGTACTATGGTGCCCCTGAGGGTACGGTCACCACAGAAGTACTGCACCTTATCCAAAGCTGTGGTATCCAACCCTCAGGTAAGGAGGGATCACCACTCAGGACTCCTAACCCTCCACTCAACACACACACTAGTTAGTCAGTGCTTTCTGGGTGTACCCGGCCTCATCCCAGACTGACTAGGAAAGGGTGTTGGGGGTTAGTGTGGAAGATATGGAACAGTGGGAGGAGCTTAGGTAGTGGAGTGATTGTGGGCATCCAATCAGAGAGACCAAGGTGACAGTTGGTGGGTGTAGCTAGTCTGAGGTAAATGGATCTTTCTAGAGAGTTGTCAGTCGGTGAAAGGACAGAGGAAGAGCAGGATTGCTGTGAGAGGGCTGAGGGTCAGAGAAGAGAGAAAAATCTTGTCCAAGCTCCTAGACTGAAGGAAGGGGTCCTTGGGGCACGGGAAATGCAATAAGCCACCTGTGAAGCCAATTTCTAGAGAAGGAAGCACCAGGCCTCGTTGGGGAAGGTGGCCCCTGAAGGTAGTGGAGAAATACAGGGCTCAGCTAGAAAGACGGAGGCTGAGGTAACTTTAAGTGCCTCAGTCGCAGCCGCATTCAATACTCAAAAAGGCAGCAGTTGGAATAAAGGACCCCGGAGCCTGACCCACGTCGCCTGGTGTGATCTGTGGCTGCTGGCTTGGGACACTGTTTGCGAAGGCACACAGCAGGAAGGAAGGGAGAGATCAGCGCAGAGACATGGCCTAGAAAGGATACAAAAGGAGGAGTCTTGAACAGGTGTTTCTGATCTACCTTGGAGTTTGCCAGACCTCTCCCTCAGATGATACAGTACCAAGCGGGTCATCTTGTGCACAAAACTTGTGAGGAAAAACTCAGAAACTGCACCCAACTGTGTCCTTGGCGTCTTTTACAACTCGCCTGCTACACACGCTACACTCACCATCCCCGTCAACGGCTCACAAACACCATCTCAACCGCCCTGGGATACAGCTCTGCCCATGGAGAGCTTCATCATCTTGTCTGCTTTAACACCGGCCCAGAGGATCTGCATTGCAACGTCGGCTACCCTAGCCGAGTACCACGGGTGGTGTCACAATCCCCCTTCTCCAAATTAATTATCATACCATCTTCCCCCTCATCTGAACTGTCATCTTCTTTATTGGACACCCCGGGCCACGGACTGGGTCCCAATCAACACCGAGACATACTTCCCCCTTAATAGAGCCTGAAAGGCCCAGTACTGAGTAACCCCCGGCCCTGCGTGGCGTTTCATTTTAACACAAGATAACAGGGATATATTGTATAGTTTCAACATTATAAATCTACGTATATATTTGAGGAGGCAGACACAGATGCTGTCATGGCCTGTATGGATTCGACAACAATCTAAAAAGTAGAAAAAGGGTACAGTTTCACCAGATACAATGTATATATAGTATAGTTTCAACATTAAAAATCTCCGTATTTATTTCATAAGGCAGACACAGACGCTCTAAGGCCCAGTATGGATTACACAACAATATAAAAAGCAGTAAAAGGGGAATGGATCCCAAGCGTACTGCTGTATACAGTGTTGGGGTCATTTGCCGATCTACATATATATTTCAAGAGTAACACGCAGCCTCTCACAGGCTCAGTATGGATCACACCATAATATAAAAAGAAGATCCGCAAGAAATAATCACACATGTGGGCCAATGTTCCAGGTGTCAATGATGCACTTTGAGTGGTGGGTGGAGGATGAATTTCGGGCACAAAAGGTACTGGATGAACAAATACAAGGTATATATAGTATACTTAAAATACAAAAAATCTCTGTATGTATTTCAGGAGGCAGACACATATGCTCACAGGCTCAGTATGGATTAGACAATAATCTAAAAAGTTGAAAAAGGGTTCAGTATCACCAGATGCAAGGTATATATAGTATATTTTAAACATTCTAAATCTCCGTAGACATTTCAGGAGGCAGACACAGATGCTCTTAGTCTCAGTATGCATTAGCCAAGAATATAAAATGTATAAAAAGGTTACTGTATCACCAGATACAAGGTACATATAGTATTGTTTAAACATTATAAATCTCCTTATTTTTTTCAGGAGTCAGACACAGACGCTCTCAGGGTCAGTATGGATCACACAATATAAAAAGCAGTAAAAGGGTAGTGGATCAGAAGCATACAGCTGTATACAGTGTAGGGGTCATTGTAAATCTCAGTATAAATTTCCAGTCAGAAACAGACTCTCACTGGCTCAGTATGGATTAGACCACTATATAAAAAACAGTAAATGGGTAAGGTATCACAAGCGTACAGCTGTATACGGTGTGGGAAATAATGAACGTTCATTCACTGTGCAGAAAAAAGAATAAAAGTATTAGTGCTGTGTAAAAAGCTGTCTGCACAGCACTGTACACACAGCAATACTGCTCTAAGGCAGGCTAATAATCGGCGCTGCTGCACACAAGAAAATCCTCCCCTGTGACTGCACCCTAACTGTACCCAACAATTGCGTTCAGCACAAGCACAGCAGAACTTCTGTTTACAGGCCTAAGTGTCTCCCGAAAGACAGGGGCCGGAGCGAGCCAAACCCTCCCTCCCCAGAGGCGTAAGTGGAGGCCCACATGACAGTGGGTGGGAGGAAGGGGGTTAACTGTCCCTGGGGGGTGGAGTATGGAAATAAGGGGGGTATTTGAAGTCAGCTTATTGGGCGGTTACCTCAGTTCCCGCTACAGAGCCACAGAGACTGTCACACGCCCAGACGGCATGGAGTCTATATCAGCTGGATTGGAGAGGCTGCGCGCTGCAGCGGAGTTGCAGCCTGCCGGAATGAATCGAGGAGCAGGTCGTGGGGATCATCGGTGGAAGCAGCGGGTCGGCCGCAGGTGTCTCTTCCCGTCCGAGGTGGCGGTCAAGGGTCACGGAGCGTTTATCCCCCGACGCAGATCCCATGACCCAGCGCTGGTGACTGAGCCCCTTCCAGGGACCGTGCCTGCTGGTAAGCGTGCTGGCAGGCCCCGGGCTGGGAGGAATCCACGAGCCGGGCTGTGTCCAGTGGCAGTTGCAAGTCCTTCTCCCCAAGCAGAGCGGGAGGCGGGGCCTGCACTCGCCGGGTCGGCGATGAACAATGACGTCACCGCAGGCCGTCATGGAGCCAGGCTGTCTGCCTCCTCTTCTTGGGGCAGCGGTGGGAGTAACCCGGAGGGGGGTCGTCGGGCAGCAGCCCCCCGTCGCCCGAGGCTGTCAGCTATGCCCACTACCTCGGGCACCCTGACCGGAACAACGGCGGTGGATCAGCAAGGATGGTGCATCAGGCAGTTGGTGGGGGTTGCGGGACGTGGGTGTCTGCAGGCGGAAGCCCCCGTGGCTGTGCAGCTCACTTGCCTCAGCAGGGACCGGAGAAGTAAACAGCCCTGAACAGAGTTCCCCATGAGGGCGTCGTCGTCGAGAAAGCCTGTTTCACAAGGTGGCGGACCTCTGGGGACAGAGGGTCTGAGGGGAAGCTATGTAGTCGACGCACAGCGGGATACGGGATTGGCGGCTGGAGGATTCACAGCGTCATCGCAGCCCGGTGAGTATGGCTCCGTGTCTTGTTTGTCCTCATCTCTATTGAGGTCCCCTGCAGTCGGGAGTGGGTTGGGGGACCGGCCGGAGGCGTTAGGTCAGGGAGTTGTGGACCAAGTTCCTTCATGGATTGGGGGGCTGTGGGAGATGTTGACTTCCATGCGGGATTTGTTGGCGCGGATGGAGGGATTTGGAGCACCCCCAGGGCATTTAGCCGCTTGGGTGGGGTTGCAGGAGCGATGGAGCAGTTTGTTGGGGGCGGTTACCAGGGTGTCAGTTGGCCGGTTCAGACTGAGAAGGAAAAGGAATGTCGGATCAATGTAGATGACAGGGCACATGGGGAGGTATATGTATGCTTTGAGGGCCCACTGGGCGCTCATCGTAAGAAGGAGGTGCAGGAAAAGATATAGAAGGACGAATATGTCGCGATTTTGTCACTGCTTCCTTTGGAAAAGTTGAACTTTGACAAAGGCAAGAAGGATGATAGCCAAAAAGAGGAGGAGGAAAAACAGAGATGGCGATTGATTCCACACAGATTATCTAATTGGCTACAGGCATTTGATATTTTGGCTAGCGTGTTTGGAGAGAATGCGCCTGAGAATTGTTCTCCTCTTTTTTGTTTTTGGATTCAATTGGGGAGGCTTATAGGGTGTAGGGGGTTCAGGCTTGGCTCCGTTACGACAAACAGTTTAGGCATAGGAAGGCGGTTCGTCCGGCAACTCGGTGGGAAAAGAAAGACAAACGTCTGTGGTTGAAGGTTATGACGCCGACTAAGTTCGGCCATTCCTTTCCTGTGGGTGCCGGGGGTGCCAGTTCGTGAAATGCACAAAGCTGTGGACAAGGGGCAAGGGGGTCAGTCAGGGCAATCGGTCAGTCAGAAGCAGGGTCTCTGCTGGCAATTGAATGATGGCCAGTGTAAATTTTGGGCTACATTGCTGCAAATTCCAGCACCTTTGATCCCATTGCAAAGGAACCTCGCATAGTGCTTCCAGATGCTTTAGGAAGCAGAAAGGAGAAGCAGAGTGAGAGTGCTAATTCAAAAGGGGTAGATGCCATTGAAACTGGCCACGATGGTCCCTTATGTAAGTAGGTTTCCGGATGGGGTTAAGTAGGAACTGTTGTTGTCCATTTTCAGTGAAGGGTTTAAAATTCCCGCCCCTCCTTTTCAGATACCACAGGTGATTAACAATCTGAGGTCAGCTGATCAATATGCTGAGGTGGTATCGTAACAGTTGGGGAAGGAGGTTAAGTTGTGAAGCACGTCTGTGCCATTTAGGGATCCTCCGTTTGAGGATTTGGTTGTCTCGCCCCAGGGTATAGTGCCTAAGAAACAGCAGCATATGTTCCGGCTCATTCATCATCTGTCTTTCCCTTGTGGTAGGTCGGTGACTGATGGAATTGACCCGGAGCTGTGCTCTTTGTTTTATAAGTCATTTGAGGAGGTGGCAAAGTTTGTCCGGAAATGTTGGAAGGGGGCACTTTTGCCTAAAACGGATATTGAGTCGGCGTTTATGCTAATCCATGTTCATCCGGCTAGTGTTAAGTTGTTGGTGTGTTACTGGGATGGTGCTTTTTGGGTTGATAGGTGTTTGACAATGGGTTGATCGGTATCTTGTGCGTTTTTTGAGGCATTCAGTTCTTTTCTCTAATGGGTTGTCTGTGAAGTATCGGCTTTTGATTCCTTGATTCATTACCTGGATGATTGCTTGTGTATCGGTCGGGCTAATTCTGGTTGTTGGGAGAGGTTACTTAGAGCGGTGGACTGGGTGGAGGAGCATTTCGTTCTACCGCTTGGTCAGGGAAAAACAGAGGGGCCTTGTACGTGCCTAACCTTTTTGTGAATTGTGATTGATTCGTTAAAATGTGAGTTCCGTTTGACGGAGGATAAGGTAAAGGCGTTGCGGGATGAGGTGTCTCGGGCAAGACGGTTGAAGAAATTGTCATTGACATAGGTGCAGTCACTACTTGTGAATTTGACTTTTGCTTATCGCATTACTACAATGGGTCAGGTCTTTTCTCGACGGTTGTCGAGTGCTACGGCGGGAGTGTGGGCTCCGAATCATTTTGTTCGGCTTTACAGTGAACATAAGGCTGATTTTTAATTGTGGGACTATTTTTTGGAGCAAAACAACGGACGTTTTTGGCTCATGGAGGAGGCAGTTGTAAATTATGACTTGGAGTTGTTTACAGATGCGTGTGATGGAGTGTGTTTTGGGTCATATTTTAGGGGCCTGTGGTGCGTGGCTGCATGCCCTGAGGAGTGGTTTCAGCTGGGCCATGTTAGGAATATTGCTTAGTTGGATATTTTGTCTATACTGGTGACTGTGAACTTATGGAAGGAGGAGTTTCGGGACCGAAGGATCCATTTTAATTGTGACAACCTGGGAGTTGTGTGCTCCATTAACAGCTTGACGGCGTCCTCTCCACCAGTGATTCAAGTCCGCGGGATTTAATTTTGACTTGTTTAACGCTTAATGCTCATGTGACCGCTTCTCAGGTGGCAGGTATTAGAAATTCCACTGCTGATTCTAAATCTCGTTCACAGTGGTAGCGTTTTCGGTAATTGTCCCCCGATGCGGAAGAAGAGGGTTTCTTTGAGTCCAGTCGGGCTTTGGAAGGTGGTCTCAGGGCTGCAGAACCTTTCATATGGGCATCTCTGTTTTCTATTACTTGGTTGATCTAACAGTCAGTATGCATTTAACCATAATACAAAATGTTGGAAAAAGTTACTGTATCAGCAGATCCCAGGTGTTTCCAGTCTAGGGGTAATTGTAAATCTCCATCTATACTTCAGGCTTCAGACAAAGACAATCACAGCCGCAGTATGTATTACACAAGAATATAAAATCTTGAATCTTGAAAAAGGGTAATGTTTTACAAGCGTTCAGCTGCATACAGTGTTGGTGTCATTTTAAATCTCCTTATATTTTCCAGCGTAAGAAACAAACTCTCACAGGCTCAGTATGGATTACACCAGAATATAAAAATGAGAAAAAGGAAATGTATTCTAAACGTACACTAGTATACAGTGTTAGAGTACTTTGAAATCTTCGTTTATATTTCAGTGTCAGTCAGCCAGTACAGACTCTCCGCTAGAGGAAGCTAGATGGATAAAAGTACAGACGTAAAGTCGAGTGATTTCAGAAGTGTTGGAATTACTATTCATGGGAAAACCTCCCGGGAGAATTTGCATAGTCGATGCTGACCCTCAATAACTTTTACTGTGGATACAGCTGAGACGCAAATTAGTGAAGAAAGGATTGCTGTATCTCAGTGGCATCGATACCATCACCGTTACTCGTCTCCATCAAATTGTGATCGCATGGAGAGCTGTAGACATGGTCTTCACTGTCTATCATGATCTGTCTGGTCACTTTGGAGTGCAAAACACAGAAGCCACAGGCCGTAAGGGATTCTATTGGATTGCCATGAGAGGAGACATTGAAAAATGGTGGCAGGAATGTCATACATCTGTGACTATGAAAAATGTGGAAGGTGATCATAAAGCACCACTGCATCCGATTGGGAGTTGACGTCCATTACAAATGGTAGCCATTGGTAATCTGAAGGTTGAGACCTGCAGGACAGGACATAGCTACATCTTAACCATCATCGATCAGTACACCAAATTTGTAGTGGCAGTCCCTGTGAAGGATTTAACTGGCCAGACTACACAGCGGAGGAGTAGGGAGAGGTAAGTATTGCAAGTGCTGTGTCCCTGAGCAAGCAGGGGGTACCCACTCATGGGCGCTGGTACTGGCACAGGGCCCCTCATAGTACGCCAGTGTGTCTGACGGTGAGTGGGTCCCCCCCACCGTCAAATACACTTTATTGTACTATGAGAGGCCCTGTGCCAGTGCCTTCGCTCAAAGGTGGGGCCACACACCTGTTCAGGGCAACAGCACTTGCCCGGGTGCGGCAGGTGGTGACCCCGGTCCTTGGGTGGGGGGGCAGCCCATTTAGGGAGGTTTAAAAAATGGCATATGTTGATGTGTAGGCTGGACTTTCAGCTGCTGCAAATGGAGGAATTGGAGAAGTCAGAGGAAGAGGAGGACAAAAGCGAGCCTTTTTTCTGGCAACCTATGTGTTATCAGGGGAGGGTGGGACAAAATCTTTTGAAACCCATGCATGGTTCATTTTAATGAAGGTTAGATCATCAACATTTTGGGTCAACAGATGGGTCCTTTTTTCTGTCAGGATTGATCCAGCAGCACTGAAGACTTTTTCAGATAGCACACTACCGGCAGGGCAAGCGAGCTCTTGTAAGGCATATTGTGCCAATTCAGGCCATGTGTCCAGTTTTGAGGCCCAATAATCAAAGGGGAATGACCTGTGAGGGAGAGCCTCGATATGGGAGGAGAAGTAGTTTGTAGCCATAGTTGACAACTGCTGTCACCTGTCGCTTGCAATCGATTCTGTATTAGCTGTCGTGTGCGCTGGACTTGAGAAATCATACCACAACATGGTCAGGAAACTGCTGTCTCCAACGCCAGTTCGGCTGTGTGCACCACGAACACCTCTTCCATTTTGCCCACTATGGCTCATGGGAGAACCAGCTCCGCTGCTGTGTGCTGAGAATGCCTCAAACAACCGGTTTACCAGAGTTGCTTGTTTGTTAGCCAATATTAGTTCTAGGTTCTTCTGTGGCATGATGTTGTGTAATTTTCCTTTGCAGTGTGGATCGAGGATGCTGGCCAACCAGTAGTCGTCATCCCTCATCATTTTGGCAATGGGGGGGTCCCTTTTTAGCATCCGCAAGGCATAGTCACACATGTAGGCCAATGTTCCAGGTGTCAATGCTGCACTGCCAGTGGTGGGTGGAGGAGCACTTTCTGGCAAATCCACATCCCTCCAGTCATGCACAAACCCTGTATCTTACCTTGCCACGCCCACATTTTCTCTTACCCCTGAGAAGCATCCTCCTTCCCAAAATAATCATCCCCCTCATCCTCCTCCTCATCTTCCTCTTCTTCCTCCACCTCGTCCACACCAGTTCCCTGACCAGACAATGGCTGACTGTTATGAAGGCTTCCCTCCTCCTCCTCCCCTGTTGCTCCTCAGCTGCAGACGCCTGATCCTTAATGTGTGTCAAAGTTTGCATGAGCAGACGCATAAGTGGTATGCTCATGCTTATGATGGCATCGTCTGCGCTTACTAGCAATGTGCATTCCTCAAAACACTGAAGGACTTTACAGAGGTCTTTCAGCTTTGACCACTGCACACCTGACAATTCCATGTCTGCCCTCAAACTGCCTGCCCGTGTATCCTCCCACAAATGCATTACAGCCTGCCTCTGTTCGCACAGCCTCGCAACCATGTGCATGGTGGAGTTCCATCTTGTAGCAACGTCTATGATTAGGCGGTGCTTGGGGAGGTTGAGTGATCGCTGCAGCTTCTGAATACGACTGGAGTGGACGGTTGAGTGACTGATGTGCGAGCACAGTCTTCGCACCTTATGGAGCAGGGCTGCTAACTCCGGATAATTACTTAGGAAGCACTGCACCACCAGGTTCAAGGTGTAAGCCAGGCAAGGTATGTGTGTGAGTTTTGAAAAAGCTATGGCTGCCACAAAATTCCGCCCATTATCACTGACTACCTTGCCTGGCTCAAAATGTAGACTGCCCAGCCATGACTCAGTTTGTCGATGCAAGTAGTCAGCCAGTACCTCCGCGGTGTGTCTGCTGTCGCCCAAAGACATCATTTTTAAAACAGCCTGCTTCCGCTTACCACTAGCTATTCGATATTGGGACACCTCGTGTGCAACACTGACAGATGTGGATGGAGTGCTCGTGCGAATGCGCTCTGTCGACGAGCTTTCGCTTCTGGAGGAGGAGGGTCGAACGCCTACAGCCAACTGTTTCCTATACCATGGGCTAGGCAGCACTGTTTCACCGCTGCTGTCCCCTGTGGAGCCAGCATCCACCACATTAACCCAGTGTGCAGTGATGGACACGTAACCGCCCTGGCCATGCCTACTGGCCCATGCATCTGTTGTGAGGTGCACCTTTCCACTCACTGATTGTTTTAGTGCATGGACAATGCGGTCTTTCACATGCCGGTGGAGGGCAGGGATGGCTTTTTGAGAAAAGAAGTGCCGACTGGGTAGGTCATAGCGTGGGACAGCATAAGCCATGAGCTCTCGGAAAGCTTCGCTTTCTACCAAATGGAATTGCATCATCTCTAATGAGATCAGTTTGGCAATGTACTGTATCAATACAAAAAGGGTGGGGGAACAAGAGGCGCAATAGTGCCCTATCACTAGTGACGCTACGATGTGAGTGGTGTAATGCAGTTCCACTCACCTATTCCAGTTGTGTGACCCACAACTGGCTTGAAGACATAACACAGTATCAGCTGCTGCAGGACCTCCACCGACCACTCCAAAGTGGAAAAACTGCCAGAGAATATGGGAAGCAAGATGTGCCACAGTCCGCGCTGCTGAATCCACAAAATCACCTGGGATGCAAGATGTAGTAACAAAGTACTTCTTTATTCCTTCCTACGCGTTTCGGCGCCCTTCCTGGAAGGTGCCAGGAAGGGCGCCGAAACGCGTAGGAAGGAATAAAGAAGTACTTTGTTACTACATCTTGCATCCCAGGTGATTTTGTGGATTCAGCAGCGCGGACTGTGGCACATCTTGCTTCCCATATTCTTTGGCAATGTAGGCATTCAAAGCCAGTGTACGTGGATGAGAGGATGAGTACTTTCTTCTCCTACTCAGAGTGTCTGGTAGGGTGAGCTGGACTTGAGAGCTGCATATGGGGGAACTAGCATTGGACATGACGGACTGAGAAGGGGTTTGTGATAGTGAGGGTGTTGATGGCCTAGATTCAGTGTTTCCTCGCGAAAATATTGTGATTGCCTGACTGCTTTGGCCTAGCGACGACACCTCAACATTTCTTGATGGTGGTGTGCTTAGCGGTGGCCTTACTGTACAGTGGGGGAAGCGATGGAGCATTGCTGGCTAACTTCAGTCGGAGCAGGTGCACATGTGCTACCTGAGGTTTTGTAGTCCGTCCACGGTTGCAAGTGCATGTTGCTTACATGTCTAAGCAAGCAACTGGTATTCAAATTTCATAGATTTTTCCCTCTGCTAAAGGTCCTTCGGCACTTCTTACAGATAACCTTTGCGTCATCAGTAGGATTTTGTTCAAAAAAGTGCCACACTGCACTTTTCCTACTATGGTACAAATTTTCAGGGCTTGCACGCTGTGCTAATTTGACCGTCTGGCCAAGCTGTCCTATAACTCTTTTAGTTTTCTTAACAAGTTTTTTGACAGCTACGGGCCTGCCAGATAACCGCTGCTGCGATGACGATGCCTGCTGCGGATCCTTCTCCTGTTCTGACCTATTGTCACCAGCACCCTCTTCCCCCAATGGATGCCAATCCAGGTCAACAACTGGGTCATCCATGGCCTCATCTTCAATGTCATCTGCACCTTCCACTTTACCATCCTCTGTGTCGCCGTGTAAGGTGGTATAGTATGCGGGAAGGGCACCTGAGTTTCATCAGGGTCTGATTCGGGCTTAGTAGACTGCGAGGGCAGTGTAGTGCTGTGGGTGAATGTACCAGCAGAATCATCTAGCAGTGGCTGTGCATGAGTGCACTCCATGTCAGATTCATCTTGGACTGGGGAATTCAGGATTTGACTTGATAACCCAGGAATGGTATGTGAAAAGAGCTCCATGGAGTAATCTGAAGTGTGTGCTGCAGCATCCTTCACTTTTGGTGTGGGTGAAGGACACAAGGAAAGGTGTTGTTCTTGACCAGAAGCCTGCACTGACGACTCTGTGCTTGCAGTTTTTGTAACTTCAGAAGAGGAGGCAATAGAGCTGGAGGCTGTTTTGGCAATGTAAACCAAAACCTGTTCCTGATGCTCCAGCTTTAAAAGCGGTTTACCTACTCCCAGAAAAGGGAACTTTAAAGGCCTTCTTATGCCAGACGATGACGCAGGCTCAACACCTCCTGCCTTAGCTGCTATTGTTCTTTTGCCAGAACCAGCCGATGCACCACCACCACCACCATCAGTACCAGCTACTTCCTCATGTTTGGGAAAATGTACCAAAAATACTAGCAGAGAAATTGTACTGTATGAGTAGTGTACAGCTGTGTAAGGTCTATGTAAAAAGTGAAATCTCTGTATATATTTTGTGAGTCAAAGACGCTCACCCAGTATGTATTTCACCGTAATCCAACAAGCAGATATACAGTACTGTATCAGAAGTGTACAGCTGTATACGTTGTTGGTGAAACTGTTAATCTCCGTATATGTATTTATGGAGTGTCACACACACACCCTGACTCTGCATAGATGTGACCGTAATAAGAACAGCAGATATACAATACTGTTTGAGAATCGGACAGCTCAATATGGTGTATGGAGGAATGGAAATGTCCGTATATGTATTTACAGAATGTCACACACACATGCTGACTCTGTGTAGATGTGACCGTAATAAGAACAGCAGATATCCGATACTGTTTGAGAATCGGACAGCTCAATATGGTGTATGTATGGAAAAATGTTAATCTCCGTGTATTTGTTTACAGAGTCACACACATATAGCATGTATTTGTCCGTGATACCAGCCGGTACATGGTAGTGTGTGAGGAGTGTACACCTCTATACGGTGTGTGTAAAAATTTACGCTCAGTATCTACTGTACAGAGAAAAGGAATAAAAGTTTTTTTGCTTCAAAAAAGCACTCTGCACAGCAGTGTGCACACAGCAGTGCAGCTATCAGGTAGCCTTAAAAGGCAGCTTAATCACCAACAGAGCTGCTGCACACAAATATAGCCTCCCCTGTCACTGCACACTATACAGTTGTGTTGTACAGTGAAAATCGCTATCAGCAGAAGCAATTTTTCTTTTCTGCCTAAACACTCTCCCTATTGAGAACGAGCAGCAACAACCTCTCCCTATGCTAAGATCGGCAGAAATAAAATGGCGGTCGGTGGTCACGGCCTTTTGTAGCCACTGTGACGCCACACAAAGCCAGCCAATCACTTGGATGCCCTTCTCTAAGATGATGGGGGCCGCTGACTATGTAATCGTGTTGCCCACAGTGTGCATCCTTGATGATTGGCTGAGAAAAGGCGCAGGAAGCATTGTGGGAAACGCGACTTTGGCGCTCAAGTTGGCGACCTCATGGCCGACCTCACACTATGATCGGGTTTCGATCGGCGAAACCCGACTTTAGTAAAAGTCGGCGATTTCTGAATTTGGCCGACCCGTTTTGCTCAACTCTAGTTCCTATGTTACTTTATGGCTTCCTCTCTAGGCACTGGTGCATTTTCATAGATGTATTCTACCTGCTGTTTTTCAGCAGTCTGTAATATTATTGGCACCATTACCAATTTACTGTCTGATATGCATATATTTGTCCGATTTCTACTGACGATTGTTTACTACTTATATTCTTGCTTACTTTTAATGTATTTTGGATTTATAATAAAAATTGCCCACACCTTTTACTTGTCACAGGTGAGTTTGATCGAGTATCACATGCTTGAAACAAAATTGTTTAAGCATAACTTTGGAAAGGTGCCAACAACTTTGTCCTTACTTTTTTAGAGTTTTGTGTAAAATTATGGCCAATTTGCCTTTTTTTCTATTTTTCTGTGTTGTTCCAATACATACAAAGGAAATAAACATGTGTATAACAAAACATGTGTTATGGCAATCAATTTCTGGGAGAAATACTTAATTTTCTGGAACAATTTTAACAGTGCCAACACTTTTGGCCATGACTGCATATACACAGTACTGTCTAAAAGTTTTAGGGAGATGCTGAAAAAATGCTGTAAAATAAGAGTGTTTCCAAATTTTGCAGTAGTAAAAGTTAATTTTATCAATTAATAAAATGGAAAGTGAATTAACAAAAAGTAATATACAAATGACATTAATATTTGTAATGATCAATCTCTGCCTTCAAAACAGCTTCATTGCATCAGTTCTGCAAGGTACACGTGTACTTAATTTTTTAACCCCTTACCGACCAGGGATATTTCAGTTTTTAAATTTTCGTTTTTTGCTCCCCTTCTTCCCAGAGCCATAACTTTTTTATTTCTCAGTCAACATGTCTATGTGAGGGCTTGCTTTTGTGAGACAAGTTGTACTTTTGAATGACATCATTGGTTTTAACTAAAGTTGAGCTAAACTGGTTGGCCAGATTCATAAGTCGCCGACTTATGGCAAAGTCGGGTTTCGCCGACCGAAACCCAACCACAGCGTGAAGTTGGCCATGCGGTCGGCAAAATTAGCACAAAAGTCTGATTTCCCAGAATGCTTGTACCTGACTTTTTTCAGCCACTGAGCAAGGACGTACACTGTGGGCAACGAGATGACATGTGCAGTGTCTCGGGAGAGAGAGAGAGATTTTGCGCACTTTAAAAAGCGGTCCGGCATGTAGGTGTGTTTACTGTCCTCCACTCCCTGCTGACTTTGCTTGCCAATTAACTTGCATTGGGTTTCGTGTTTCAGTCGGACCTCCGATTTTTCCCGATAGTCAGCCGATTTCATTCGACTCGACTTTTGAGAAGGTCGGGTTTCATGAAACCCGACTCGACCCTAAAAAAGGCAAAGTCGCTCAACTCTAGTTTTAACATATTGTGTATTGTAAAACAAATTCCAAGAGAGGTAAAAATGCAAAAAAAGTGCAATTCCACAGTTGGGTTTTTTTTTGCCATGTTCACTAAATGCTAAAATGGACCAGCCATTGTGATTCTCCAGGTCTTTACGAGTTCACAGACACCAAACATGTCTAGGTTCTTTTTTATTTAAGTGGTAAAAATATCCCAAATTTGTTAAAAAATAGTGGTGCCATTTTCCACGACCTCCATTTTTCATGATTTACGGCTGGGTGAGGACTAATTTTTTGTGTGTCAAGCTGATGTTTTTATTGATACCATTTTGGTGTAGATATGATCTTTTGATCGCCTTTTATTGCATTTTATTGCAATGTAATACTGGCATTTTGAATTTTTAATCATTGCGTCGTTTAGCGATCTGGTTAATTCTTTTTTTATATTGATAAATCGGGCGATTTTGAACTTGGTGATATCAAACGTGCATAGTTAATTTTTTTATAGTTTTATTTTGTATGGGGTGAAAGGGGATGATTAGAACCTTTACATATTTTTTTTAATATTTTAAAAAACTTTTTTTTTACTTTTTGCATGCTTCCATAGTCTTCATGGAAGACTAGAAGGTGCAATACTTTGATCGCCTCTGCTACAAACAGGTGATCAGATCACCTGTGTATAGCAGAAATGATCACTTGCTATGAGCGCCAACCACAGGGCAGTGCTCATAGCAATCTGGCAATGGCAACCATAGAGGTCTGCTGCAGACATCTGGTTTTAATGCCTACTCATCGGTGACCCTCGATCATGTGACAGGATCACCAATGGGCGGCATTACTGATGCCCTTCCTGTAAGCATGAGTTAAATGCCGCTGTCAGAGATTGACAATGGTATTTAACTAGTTAACAGCTGCAGGTAGATTGCGATTCCTCCCACGGCTGTTGAGGGCTCATGTCAGCTGTATAGATCAGCTGTCATGTGCCCAGAACAGTGAGGGCTCAGCGCTGGAGCCTGCACCAAACAAGTGGAGTCTGATATGGGTGTACTATTATTCTGATATGGGTGTACTATTATGCCCAATGTCTGAAAGGGGTTAAAGAACTTGGCATGGAGATTGTTCTAAACATCTTAGAGCATAAACCACAGATCTTCTGTGGATATAGGCTTGCTCAAACTCTTTTGTACCTTTATACAATTTCTGACAGCCGCAATTATGTTGATATCAGGTCACAAAGGGGGACAAATCAGCACTTCCAGGATTCCTTATTGTTCTTTACGCTTAAAATAGTTCTTAATGACATTGGTTATATGCTTAATGTCGCTGTCCTGCAGCATTTCACATTTGAGGCAATCAGACAACACCCTTATGCTATGGCTTTTTGTAAGTGATGACATGGTCTTCTCAGAGCCCTGATCTAAACATCAACAAGTCTGTCTGGGATTACAAGGAGAGACAGAAGGTTTTGCACAAATCTACATGAACAGAATATCTGTGGTTAGTTTTTCACCTCACTGCCAAGCTTCTAGCAAACTAAGTGCAAGTGTACCTAGAAGAAATTATGCTATGATACTGTTTTAGAGGTAAAGGATGGTCACACCAAATAATGTTTTGATTTAGGTTTCTGTTTTGTTCACTCACTTTTCTTAATTGATAAAAAACTATTAAAACCATTAAAACTTAGATGTTTAAAGGCATTGCTACTTTGCATCTTTTTTTCCAGAACCTGCCTAAAACTTTTATACAGTACTGTGTAAGATTTAGAAACAATATTTTATACAATGGTTTTCCTCGTTCTTGGAATGTGCTCATTGTAAATTCAAGCTAAAAGAAATAAAACCACTAAGGAATACATATGGAAAGAAAACGTGTGAAACTAACCAGAATATGTGTTAAAAAGATTCCTTAAAGTACCCCTCTTTTACTCTGTTGACAGTTTAACACACTGTTGGTATTCTCTCAAACAGTTTCATTGGGTAATCATCCGTGATGGCTTCCAATAAACAGGTATGCCTTGTGCATTTGTTGAATCACTAGCCTTCAGAAAGTGTTTGCGACCATCAGGTGTTTTTGCAGAACTGTTGTTGGTATACAGTTCTATACAGTACTGAGCTTTATTTCACAATTGTTCTAAGTCTGAATATGGCAAGAACCTCTCAACTGAGTAAAGAGAAATGACAGTCCAACATTACTTTAAAGCATGAACAAAGAACAAGCAAGCCCTTATAAAACAGCCCTCATAATTGATGAACCAACTTCAAGTAGCAGACACATCTCAATACCAACTATCCAGAGGAAACAGGAAGAAGCAGGCCTTTATGGTCAATATGCTACAAACAAGCCACTAATGAAGACCACAATTAAAATGAGACTTGTTTGCTCAAAGTAATCCAAAGACTGCACATTAGATTAGCGGAAATCTGTGTTATCGTCTGCTGAATCAAAATTTTAATTTTTTGGTACCAGCCGCCATGTGTTTGTGAAGTGCCAAAAAGATGACCCAATGGTTTCTACATATGTGGTGCTTCCCGTAAAGCATGGATGAAGAGATGTGATGGTGTTGGGGTGTTTTGCTGGTGACACTGTGGGTGATTTATTACAAATCATAGACATACTTACCCAGCTTTAAGAACACATGAGACATGCACGTAAAGGAACAGGTCAGTAAGAAACTGTTCACACCACCCAAAGACTAAGACACAGAAAAAACACAGTATGACAAACGTGCATGAATACTCTGTTGCAAAATATATGTAACAGTAAGCAGCAAGTGCTAGTAAAAGATGATAACAAACACAGGGTATTTAGTTGATACGTTTTTTGTAAAAAATGTGTATTAAGCCACTCCACCACATCACGGTAACCCTTCCCACACTTGTTTTTTGCTTGGCTTTTTTTCTAAGTTCACTAAATGCTAGAACTGATCTGCCATTATGATTCACCAGGTCATTATGAGTTCTTGCAGCTCTGGAGTCCTGTGTTCAAATCCCACCAAGGACAACATCTGCATGGAGTTTGTATGTTTTCCTCGTGTTTGTGTGGGTTTTCTCCAGGTACTCCGGTTTCCTCCCACATTCCAAAGACATACTGATAGGGAACTTAAGGGCATGTCACACTAAGAGATATCGCTAGCAATATCGCTATAACTAGTGACGTTATAGCGATATTGCTAGCGATATCGCTGTGTCTGATACTTACCTACAACCCGCTCCCCTGCTGGCTATCGCTGATCGCGCGAGAACGTTCTGGACTGTTTCTCGTCGTCAGCTTCCTGCTGTGACGACGAGCGACGCGTGGAGCCGGGCGGGAGGATGTCAGGATCGCCTGGTGTGACAGGTAAGTAGCGACCCCCGTCCCCAGCGATGTCACTGGTGAGATCTGCCTGTGTGGCAGCTCACTAGCGACCACTTAGCGATGTACCAGCGATCCTGACCGCGTCATATCGCTGGTCGGGATCGCTGGTACATCGCTAAGTGTGACAGTACCTTTAGATTGTGAGCCCCATCAGGGACACTGATGATAATGTGTGCAAACTGTAAAGCGCTGCGGAATATGTTAGCGCTATATAAAAAAAATAAAGATTATTATTAAGATTATTCATAAACCCCAAACATGTCTAGGTTCTTTTTATCTAAGTGGTGAAAAAACTCCAAACTTTGTAAAAAAAAAATTGTGCCATTTTCCAATACCCATAGCGTCTCCATTTTTCATGCTCTTGGGTTGGATGAGAGCATATTTTTTGCGTGCCGAGTTGACATTTTTAATGATACAATTTTGGTGCAGATATGATTTTTTTATTGCCCGTTAATGCATTTTAATGGGGGTGACATGAACTTTTATAATTTTTTTATTTTTTTTATATTTTTAAACATTTTTTTCTTTTTACTTTTGGCATGCTTCAATAGTCTCCATGGGAGACTAGCAGCTACCATAGCCCGATCGGCTCTGATACATAGAGCTGATTATCAGATTTGCCTCTATGTAGTAGAATTACTCACTTGCTATAAGCGTCGACCACCAGGTGGCGCACATAGCAATCTGGCATTGACAACCATGGAGGTCTCCAGGAGACCACTGGTTGTCACGCCAACTCAACGATGACCCACTATCACATGAAGGAGGTCACCAGTTGGCAGATTTCTGGCATGATTGCTGGAAGTGCATATTAAATGCCTCTGTCAGAGTTTGACAGCAGTATTTTTCGGGTTAATAGCCATGGGTGGATCGCGATTCCACCCACAGCTGTTCAGGGCACTTGTCAGCTCTTCAAAACAGCTGACATGTGCCGGGAAAGATGTGGGCTCACCGCCAGAGCCCACATCAAAGGGAGAAATCTAAGGTTTAACATGTAGTTTTTTCACACTTGTTTCTTCACTTCTTGTTTCCATATGTAATATCTAGTGATTTTGCTGCTTTCAGTCTGAATCGACAATTTGCACATTCCAATAGGAGCAAGGAAAACTACTGCATGTACAGGTGTGTCCAATCTTTTGACTGTTTTTATAAATGTATGTATATGTATATATAAAACCAAAAAAGGTTCTTTAATTTTATGTATTAGAGCATAATACAAAAGTATAGGTTATTAGAAGGTTTTAAAATTACTGTAGGTAAATGTAACCTGAAGTGAAAAAGAACACATGACTAATTACATTGTGTTGTTATTTATTTAATAATGGCCAAAATGTGAAATTTTAAGTACATTTCATGAATTAGCAAATATATATATTTTTATATGATTTTGTCACTCATATTTATACAGTGATTTTGACTCACTCTTCTTTCAACTTTCTTAAAGTTCATTGAAGTTTATGGACATTTATATATGCATAGCTTTCTTAAAGAGTAACTGTTGATTTAATTTGTACTTCAGAAATCAATAGTACACATGAAAATAAGCAACTTTGTAACATATGTTATCAGATAAATTTGCTTCTTTCTTTGCCAAAATTAATCAGTCATTATGAAAGTTATCATTTCTGAGGATTAAATTTGTGTTCTGTGCAGATAGACCATTACTGAGAAAAAGACATACTGTACAAGGGATAGGAGGAGGAGAGAGAAGCTCTGCGTCTAGCTCCTCTCTTCTTACGTCTACATAGAATCCTATCCGTTGCATCTGGAAATTGTAAAATAAAGTTTTATTTGTGCAAATCAACAAAAAAGCATAGTGCTGGATATGGGAACATATGCGACTAACAACATTACTTTTTCTACCTGTCCCAGGTTTCTTTCAAATAGTCGCTCTGTTCAGAGAGGAGGATTACAGTGGACAGTGCAGTGTGCGCTGACAGAGTACGCTGTCTGGACAGAGCGATTGTTTGAGAAAAAAACAGGACTAGTGGAAATGTGACTTTACCAGTTGCATATATTCTCTTACCCAGCACCATGATGTTTTATTAATTTGCACAAATAAAACTTTAGCCACCACCCAGTTTAACCACCACCTCCCTACTATGCTGAGTGCGTACAAAATCTTTTTACATTTGGAAAATTGTCAACAGTCTTTAATATTTGCAAAAAATGTGAATGTGAATAATCTTTCTTATGGTAAAATGATGTAGTTCCTTCTTGGCATTGTATTGTCATGGGCCTGAACCATCCAGACCAGCAAACTGTTAAAACTTTTGCTTTTGTAGAGGTGGTCACAATCCAAATGTTGTTGGATTTTGGCCCCGAATCTGATTTTGACATATTCGAGCCATATTTGAACACTATTCGTGGCAAATGTTTGTCTTATGATCAGTTCCGAACATATTCGGTAATTTTTACTCCCATTGACTCTAATGACGTTCGGATGTGTTCGACGAATATTGCAAAAACAATATTCGATGCCGATCGTATTCGGAACCGAATCCGAACAGATTCGCTCATCTCTAGTCACAATTGCTGATGAATATTTGGTAAAATGTATTTGACCCTCCAAGGAACAAATGTTTATTTATTATTTCAATATCTAAAACCTTAGGATTCAGTGAGGGTTTACATCATTTTTCTCATTACTGTATGTAAAGTATGTATTAGTGTCTTCTTCTCACCTGGAATAATCATTTTGCATGTGATGAAATGGTACATTTTTTGAAAAAAGAAGGTTTCTTTAATATGTAGTTTTGGCCCATAGCGTTAAATGTGCACCTTGATCTTTTCTAGGCACTTGGTGAAAGATGATTCAGCAGTAGCTCTGTTGATAATCATGGGCTACGTGCATTTTTATAAATAGCTTGCCTCTTGTGTAGTGCAGAAGGCCAAACTTTGACGGGCAGCACCAGTTGTTCGGCCGTCTGCATCATCCAAATGTAAAGGTCATTGCAACAGTTGCTAGTATCCAATTCCTGGCAGTCTCTGCCATGCCAATGTGTGATATTGTTGAGAAGCAACATGCTGCTGATGTCATCCTTACAGCTAGCAAATCTGACATGACAAATCATAGATGCTAGTAACTATTATATGAGTTTTAAGCTGTTGTTTGCTCCTTTTATTTTATTTTTTCCAGCTTTATGCTTATTGTGCAGTTCTGTGATTTTTTTAATTGCATGACGCAATCTATCTATCTAAAAGGATGTATTCAGGCCTTTTGGTCCTGACTCGGATTCCTCCAATAATATAGTAAAACAAAATGTGCAGCACTCTAATATGACAAAAATGATTGTTGCTTTACTAAGTCACATCCAAGCAATATAGATAAGTAAAGAAATCCTCACTTATTGCACATTTTTTACATTTTGCGCAAATTCTTAATAATAATAATATAATAAATTTTATTTTTATAGCGCCGACATATTCCGCAGCACTTTACATTTCAGAGGGGATTTGTACAGACAATAGACATTACAGCATAACAATAATCACATACAGTAGATTATAACAAATACCAAGAGGAGTGAGGGCCCTGCTCGCAAGCTTACAGTCTATGAGGAAAGAGGTAGACACGAAAGGTGGGTGGTAACAGTTGCCCTGATTGTATGGACCAGCCATAATGTTAAGTGTGTAACAGTACAGACACAGAGGGCTAATGGATGCATAAAGCATGTGGGAACATGATGCTGGGAACCTGGTTATGGTAAAACTTTTGGCTCTGCCACACAGGGATAGGTTAGGTTAATGTGTTGAGGCGATAGGCCAGTCTGAATAAATGCGTTTTCAGGACACGCTTAAAATTGTGGGGATTGGGGACTAATCGTATTGACCTGGGAAGTGCATTCCAAAGAATTGGCGCGGCACGTGTAAAGTCTTGGAGACGGGAGTGGGAGGTTCTGACTATTGAGGATACTAACCTCAGGTCATCAGCAGAACGGAGGGCGCGGGTAGGGTGGTATACTGAAACAAGGGAGGAGATGTAGGGTGGTGCTGAGCCATGGAGGGCTTTGTGGGTGAGGGTAATAAGTTTATACTGAATTCTGGAGTGGATGGGTAGCCAGTGTAATGACTGGCACAAGGTAGAGGCATCGGTGTAACGATTGGTGAGGAATATGATCCTGGCTGCAGCATTCAAGACAGATTGGAGAGGGGAGAGTTTTGTAAGAGGGAGACCGATTAGAAGAGAGTTACAATAGTCGAGACGAGAATGAATAAGAGAAACAGTAAGAGTTTTTGCAGAGTCAAAAGTAAGAAAAGGTCGAATTCTAGAAATGTTTTTGAGGTGCAGATGACAAGAGCGAGCCAGTGATCGAATGTGGGGGGCAAAGGAAAGCTCGGAATCAAGTATGACCCCAAGACAGCGGGCATGTTGCTGGGGAGTAATAGTGGAACCACAGACAGAAATGGCAATGTCGGGTGTAGGTACATTAGTAGAGGGAGGAAACACAAGGAGTTCAGTCTTTGACAGGTTCAGTTTCAGATATAGTGAGGACATGATATTAGACACAGCGTTTAGACAATCGCCAGTGTTTTCTAGAAAGGCTGGCGTGATGTCAGGAGAAGAAGCGTATAATTGGGTGTCATCAGCATAGAGATGGTACTGGAAACCAAATCTACTGATTGTTTGACCAATAGGGGCAGTGTACAAGGAGAAGAGGAGGGGGCCTAGAACCAATCCTTGAGGAACCCCAACAGTAAGGGGAAGGTGAGAGGAGGAGGAACCGGCAAAAGAAACAGTAAAGGAGCGGTCGGAGAGATAGGAGGAGAACCAGGAGAGAACGGTGTCCTTGAGGCCAATGGAATGGAGCATAGTGAGGAGGAGCTGATGATCCACAGTGTCGAATGCTGCAGAGAGATCCAAGAGAATTAGCATGGAGTAATGACCATTTGATTTAGCTGTTAGCAGATCATTAGAGACTTTAGTGAGGGCAGTTTCAGTGGAGTGTAAAGAGCGGAAACCGGATTGGAGAGGGTCGAGAACAGAGTTTTCTGAGAGATAGCGGATAAGACGGGAGTGGACCAGGCGTTCCAGGAGTTTAGAGATGAAGGGAAGATTAGAGACAGGTCTATAGTTAGCGGCACAGTTTTGGTCGAGGGATGGTTTTTTAAGTAGTGGATGTATGATGGCATGCTTAAATGAGGAGGGAAAATTACCAGAAGAGAGAGAGAGGTTAAATATTTTAGTTAGGTGAGGGGTGACAGCAGGGGAAAGGGACTGGAGGAGATGTGACGGAAATGGGTCACTGGTGCAAGTAGTTGGGCGAGAAGATGCAAGGAGCCTGCTTACTTCTTCTTCTGTGACTGGTTCAAAATCAGAGAGTGAGTTAGATGCAGTGGGGGAGGGAGGACAGTGCATGGTATGAGGGGATTTGGAGATAATTTCCTGTCGGATCTGGTCAATTTTTTCTTTGAAGTAATTGGCCAGATCGTCAGCTCGGAGCTCCGTGGTTGGGGCCTGTACTCTTGGATTGAGTAGAGAATGAAAAGTGTCAAAGAGACGTTTCGGGTTATTGGACAGTGAGATGATGAGGGTGTTGAAATAGGTTTGTTTGGAGAGGTGAAGGGCAGTGTTGTATGTTCTAAGCATAAACTTAAAATGGATGAAATCTTCGTGTAGATTGGATTTTCTCCACAGACGTTCGGCGCACCTGGAGCACAGCTGCAGGAAACGTGTTTGCACCGTGTGCCAGGGTTGTCGCCGTCTGCGTTGTGGTGTTCTATTTATAGGGGGTGCAAATTCATCCAGGGCAGTTTGAAGTGTTTCATTGTAATGCTTCAATGCAGAATCAGGACATGAGAGGGAGGAGATAGGGGCCAATGAAGACTGCAAGTTCTTCAGAAGTTTCTGGGTGTTAATGGCCTGTGTGTTTCTATAAGTCTGGACAGTGGGGGTGACCTGAGCAGCCTGGCAGTTCTTTATAGAGAATGAAAGAAGATTGTGGTCAGAGAGCGGGAGAGGGGAGTTTGCAAAATCATCCACTGCACAAAGCCGAGAGAAGACCAAGTCGAGGGAGTTTCCGTCTTCATGCGTTGGAGAATTAGTAAGCTGCGAAAGGCCAAATGAGGAGGTTAGAGATAAAAGGTGAGTAGCAGATGGGGAGAGGGGAAGAGCAATGGGGATGTTGAAATCTCCCATGATGAGGGTAGGGATGTCACAGGAGAGAAAATGTGGAAGCCAAGTGGCAAAATGATCCAGGAACTGATGGGAGGGGCCGGGAGGACGATACACCACCGCCACTCGCATGGAGAAGGGGGTGTAGAGTCTGACGGCATGGACCTCAAAAGAAGGGAAGACAAGTGACAAGGAAGACAAGGTTTCTTTCTTAAAAAGAAACCTCTAAAAGTCAGTATGATCCTATCTACACCAAGGCCCATGGAGGATGTGTCTGCTTCAGCAGGATGTGTATACATGGATGCACATTCAGTTGAAATGTAGTGATGCGCATTGCATCACTAGCAACACACCGGGGACAGTTTAATTGCTAAAAATGATGTGACAGGTTGCAAGGGAATCTGTCACCTCCCGGGACATATATGACCTATTAATATGGGCATACAGGTAATAGAAATGTTAAACTATTCCTACCTGTCTGCCTCATATTAATGGTCTTGTTGTTGAGAAATGTTATACAGTCATGGCCAAAAGTATTGACACCCCTGCAATTCTGTCAGATAATATTCAGTTTCTTCCTGAAAATGATTGCAAACACAAATTCTTTGGTATTATTATCTTCATTTAATTTGTCTTAAATGAAAAAACACAAAAGAGAATGAAGCAAAAAGCAAAACATTGATCATTTCACACAAAACTCCAAAAATGGGCCGGACAAAAGTATTGGCACCCTCAGCCTAATACTTGATTGCACAACCTTTAGCCAAAATAACTGCGACCAACCGCTTCCGGTAACCATCAATGAGTTTCTTACAATGCTCTGCTGGAATTTTAGACCATTCTTCTTTGGCAAACTGCTCCAGGTCCCTGATATTTGAAGGGTGCCTTCTCCAAACTGCCATTTTTAGATCTCTCCACAGGTGTTCTATGGGATTCAGGTCTGGACTTATTGCTGGCCACCTTAGAAGTCTCCAGTGCTTTCTCTCAAACCATTTTCTAGTGCTTTTTGAAGTGTGTTTTGGGTTATTGTCCTGCTGGAAGACCCATGACCTCTGAGGTAGACCCAGCTTTCTCACACTGGGCTCTAAATTATGCTGCAAAATTTGTTGGTAGTCTTCTGACTTCATAATGCCATGCACACGGTCACGCAGTCCAGTGCCAGAGGCAGCAAAGCAACCCCAAAACATCAGGGAACCTTCGCCATGTTTGACTTTAGGGACCGTGTACTTTTCTTTGAATGCCTCTTTTTTCTCCTGTAAACTCTATGTTGATGCTTTTGCCCTAAAAGCTCTACTTTTGTCTCATCTGACCAGAGAACATTCTTCCAAAATGTTTTAGGCTTTTTCAGGTAAGTTTTGGCAAACTCCAGCCTGGCTTTTTTATGTCTCGGGGTAAGAAGTGGAGTCTTCCTGGGTCTCCTACCATACAGTCCCTTTTCATTCAGATGCCGACGGATAGTACGGGTTGACACCGTTGTACCCTCGGACTGCAGGGCAGCTTGAACTTGTTTGGATGTTAGTGGAGGTTCTTTATCCAACATCCGCACAATCTTGCGCTGAAATCTCTTGTCAATTTTTCTTTTCCGGCCACATCTAGGGAGGTTAGCCACAGTGCCATGGGCTTTAAACTTCTTGATGACACTGCGCACGGTAGACACAGGAACATTCAGGTCTTTGGAGATGGACTTGTAGCCTTGAGATTGCTCATGCTTCCTCACAATTTGGTTTCTCAAGTCCTCAGACAGTTCTTTGGTCTTCTTTCTTTTCTCCATGCTCAATGTGGTACACACAAGGACACAGGACAGAGGTTGAGTCAACTTTAATCCATGTCATCTGGCTGCAAGTGTGATTTAGTTATTGCCAACACCTGTTAGGTGCCACAGGTAAGTTATAGGTGCTGTTAATTACACAAATTAGAGAAGCATCACATGATTTTTCGAACAGTGCCAATACTTTTGTCCACCCTCTTTGTTATGTTTGGTGTGGAATTATATCCAATTTGGCTTTAGGACAATTCTTTTTGTGTTTTTTCATTTAAGACAAATTAAATGAAGATAATAATACCAAAGAATTTGTGTTTGCAATCATTTTCAGGAAGAAACTGAGTATTATCTGACAGAATTGCAGGGGTGTCAATACTTTTGGCCATGACTGTATTGTTTCTTTATGCTAATGATTTCTTCCAGGCTCTGGTGCGTGTGGTGACATGAAGAAATTCCGGCCTCCTGTCATCATTGTAATAGCATCCTTCTCCCATGCATGTCAGTTATGGTGCCATTCTGTAGACACTGCATTCAGGGATCTTCTGTGTCCTCTCTGCATAATCATTGCTATGTACACATGGTTCCTAGTGATGACTATGCAGGGAGGAAGTGGGGAGAACACTTTATCGTCTTGCACACCAGAGGTCACAGTGACTCGCGAGTGCTTGTGCAGAAGATCCCTGAATGCAGTGCCCACAGAAGGGAGAAAGAGGTACAAATTGTGGAGGGATGGCAAGGCGCAGGATTCCGAGGCCATAACTGACGTGCATGGGAGTGGGTAGTGTTACAATGAAGATGAGAGGCAGGGATTTCTACCAGGCACAGCACGCCCCAGAGCCCGGATGATATCATTAGCATAAAGACAGAATATAACCCTTCCCAACAACAAGATCGCTAGTATGAGGTATACAGGTAGGACTAGTCTAACATTTCTATTACCTGTATGCCTATATTAATATGTCATAAATGTTCCAGGGGGTGACAGATTCCCTTTAATATTGAGTGACTGGGCAATTGTTCATCTATTCTATCTATCTATCTATCTATCTATCTATCTATCTATCTATCTATCTATCTATCTATCTCATATATAACTATTTATCTATCTATCTATCTCATATCTATCAATAATCTATTATATATCATATCTATCTATCTATCTATCTATCTATCTATCTATCTATCCCATAACTATCATTATCTATCTATCTATCTATCTATCTATCTATCTATCTATCTATCTATCTTGTAACTTGGCCTAAATGCATCACGCAGTCTGTATTTTCTGTGTAATAAGTGAACATAGCATAGTAGAATGTGGAACATATCGATGATAATCCATCAAAATTGTGTTTTTTTAAAGAATAGGTTATTAAAAAGGAAATATGGAATATAAAAGTGCATGCTTAGCTATAACACTTCTAATAACTAACTTTATAATAAAGGATGATGTTCGCTTAGGTAATTTATCCTGTTCAGCATCTTATTGTTGCTATTATGTTCAGTTTTGAATGCACAACCCTCTGCCTTCCATGGGAGTATGCATTTAGGGTTGGCCACCAGAATTGTGGTTCACCAAAAGCCAATTGTTTGAGAGCATGTTTCATTTGTAGTAGTTACTATTCAGCTTTTTTTTTTTTAATGGGGCTTAGTAGTAATATGTACAAAACCCATTATGTGGGCCGGGCTTAGATAAGCTATGGGAGGCCCTACATATCAATCACATTTAATACTAGCTGAAGAGCCCGGCGTTGCCTGGGCATAGTAACCAACTATGGTTAGTTATATGCAAAGGTGAACAGATTTTTGGCAGTTCCAACTCTTGAACAGATCACGTAAAGTTGACCATGAGAAAAGCATGGAGATTGCAAATCGATCCCTACTACTTAAATCGATCCCTACTATTTTCAAGGACTGTCCCTGAGCATTGTTAATGGACATTGCAAATAGCAGTTGAACTGGAAACTGGAGGCGTTTAAAATAAAAAAACAAATCAGATGAAATGAGTGAAATTCTTGGAATGAGAATGTCCTCTCCTTTGGCACATCCTGTTTCTGAGCTGTGTATCTAACCCTATCCTGTGTTAGGGTATGTGCACACTTTGCGGATTCTGCTGCGTTTCCGCAGCGGTTTTGGGCCTGCGGAAACGCTGCAGATTCTGCAGCGTTTTACAAACCCTTTATTTCCTATGAAAATAAAAAAACATGTGCACATACTGCGGATTTTTCCGCGCGGTTTTGCTGCGGTTTACAATCCGCAGCATGTCAACTGTTTGTGCGGTTCTGCTGCGTTTCTGCACCCATTGACTTCCATTGAGTCACGCAATTCTGCAGCAAAACCGCAGAGATAAAAATATCTGCGGTTATTGCTGCGGAATTGGGTGAAAAAACGCAGCAGAAGGAAGTGATGTCGGGAGGAAGAGGAAGTGCGTGGGCGGAGTGTAGGGAAGAAGAAGGAAGTCGCCATAACGTCATGGAAGGCTACCGTCGCATGGGGATCGATGTGGGCCGTCTCATAGATTTGGTATGTATGCATGTATGTATGTGTGTGCGTCAGTCTGTGTGCGTCTGTATGTGTTTGTCTGTGTGGGTCAGTCTGTGTGCGTCAGTCCCCATGCGACGGTAGGCCCACAATTGTGCTCAGTCGCTGTATGGGAGAGTAGTCCCTGCGGCGACCGTGCACAATTGCTCAGTAAAGGGTTAAAAAAAAAAATACATGACACATACAATACACATACAACATACAATAAAGGACATACAACATAAACATACTCACCACATAGCGATGCTCCTGCCATTTTTCATGGAGTTTTCCGGTGTTCGGGTGCTCCGGGACCTCGCTTTACGGCAATGTAGCTGCATGTGACATTTCCCACGCAGCATTGCCGTAAAGGAGAGTACCGGAGTCAATGAACTCCGGTAAACTCTCTCACGCATGCGCAGTAACACACTGCAGGAGCTTAGCTCCTGTCAGTGTGTTTCTGCAGCCATGGAGGATGGTCACATCTCAGGATGTGACTGTTCTCCATGGCAGATCGTCGTGGGACCCTCGTTTATGGACTGTGACGGAACAGGGAGTATAAATTTGGTTTGTTATTTTTAATTTTTTTCTAGGAGAACGAGGGCGTTGGATTGAGTGAAAAATAAGAATTTTTTGTCAAAAACTTGTGTTTTTTTATTTCATTAAATTTTTTTTTTTTGGTGTCTGTGTTTTATTTCAAAATTACCTTTTTTGGCTTAATAATGGATCGGCGTCTTCTTGACGCCTCTCCATTATTAACCGGGCTTAATGTCACCGATGAAAGGTGACATTAACCCCTTCATTACCCCACATCCCGCCACTGTGCGGGAGTGGGAAGAGAGGGGCTAAGTGCCGGAATTGGCGCATCTTTGATGCGCCGGTTCTGGGGCGGCTGCGGGCTGGTATTTGTAGCCGGGGGGGCCAAAATCCATGGCCCCTTCCTAGGCTATGAATATCAGCTCGCAGCTGTCTGCGTAGCCTTTCTGGCACTAAAATATAGGGGGACCCCACGTAAAAATTTTTTGGGTTGGGACCCCTTTTTTTTAGAGCCAGAAAGGTTACGCAGACAGCTGTGGGCTGATATTCATAGCACGGCTACAAATATTAACCCTCAGCTGTCTGCGTAGCCTTTCTGGCCCTAAAATATAGGGGACCCCACGTAAAAAAATTTTTGGGTTGGGACCCCTTTTTTTAGAGCCAGAAAGGTTACGCAGACAGCTGTGGGCTGATATTCATAGCACGGCTACAAATATTAACCCTCAGCTGTCTGCGTAGCCTTTCTGGCCCTAAAATATAGGGGGACCCCACGTAAAAAAATTTTTGGGTTGGGACCCCTTTTTTTAGAGCCAGAAAGGTTACGCAGACAGCTGTGGGCTGATATTCATAGCACGGCTACAAATATTAACCCTCAGCTGTCTGCGTAGCCTTTCTGGCCCTAAAATATAGGGGGACCCCACGTAAAAAAATTTTTGGGTTGGGACCCCTTTTTTTTAGAGCCAGAAAGGTTACGCAGACAGCTGTGGGCTGATATTCATAGCACGGCTACAAATATTAACCCTCAGCTGTCTGCGTAGCCTTTCTGGCCCTAAAATATAGGGGGACCCCACGGAAAAAATTTTTTGGGTTGGGACCCCTTTTTTTAGAGCCAGAAAGGTTACGCAGACAGCTGTGGGCTGATATTCATAGCACGGCTACAAATATTAACCCTCAGCTGTCTGCGTAGCCTTTCTGGCCCTAAAATATAGGGGGACCCCACGTAAAAAAAATTTTGGGTTGGGACCCCTTTTTTTAGAGCCAGAAAGGTTACGCAGACAGCTGTGGGCTGATATTCATAGCACGGCTACAAATATTAACCCTCAGCTGTCTGCGTAGCCTTTCTGGCCCTAAAATATAGGGGGACCCCACGTAAAAAAATTTTTGGGTTGGGACCCCTTTTTTTAGAGCCAGAAAGGTTACGCAGACAGCTGTGGGCTGATATTCATAGCACGGCTACAAATATTAACCCTCAGCTGTCTGCGTAGCCTTTCTGGCCCTAAAATATAGGGGGACCCCACGTAAAAAAATTTTTGGGTTGGGACCCCTTTTTTTAGAGCCAGAAAGGTTACGCAGACAGCTGTGGGCTGATATTCATAGCACGGCTACAAATATTAACCCTCAGCTGTCTGCATAGCCTTTCTGGCCCTAAAATATAGGGGGACCCCTCACCGTCACTGCCATACCTCCTCACTTTCACCGCCATACCCCATCCGAAGAGCCTTCGTGCTTCTATTGCGGAGGCCAAAAAAAAAAATCGCTGCTGGTAGCAAATTAACTTTATTCCTTTTGTCAGCCTTGGCCTTTCAGTCACAGAGGTGGCCGGCACGGCGTCAGTCACGGCTCGCTGTGTGACAGTGTAAATCCACACGGAATAAATAACGTGCCAGGTTGCGGTTCTTCACAGAGGCTTGTTTTTGACTTGTGCATTTTTTATTTATTTATTTTTTTTACATATTTTTACTATTTTCACTGAGATTAGGTGTAGGGTTTGGGTTAGGGTAAATATTTTTTTTTTATTGCCGTAAATGCTTTTCCTTTTTTTTTTTTCTTTTTCTGGTAAACATAGTATTTAATGATTGTAATCTCTACATTGTAGGTCCGTGATTTTCAAGCCATATGGGACCCTTCTGACGAGGCCTACAAGGACCGCTATTACCAGGATCACTGCTGGACCAAAGTGTTACGCCGGCTGTATCCTGACTGGGATTCGTGTAATAATGCTACACAGTTGCAAATTGGTAATTCAAATCTTCGCTGACACTACAAAAATAGGTGTACCTAAATATTAGAATTAATGTTTTTTTTTCTTTTTTGGTTTAGAGAAAGATGTCAAGCAACGATGGAGATCCGTGAAGGACAGATTCCATAAATATGTGGCAAGCTGCAATAAAAGTGGATCGTCTCCTACCCGACACTCGTTCCCTTTTTATGAGGAACTACAATTTTTGTTAACTGGCCGGACACTGCGTAGGTAAATGTTTTTTTTTAAATAAAAAGTATTTTTAAGCTATCCATCCTCTCTTTGTAGGTGGTATGACAGAATTGGCTGTGTATGCAATGCTTCATACAACGCCACCGTTATTTTTATTTGTTGTGCCCACATAGAACAGCATAGTAGAGGAGATGTGATGAATTTCCCTCTCCACTATGTGTAAAAACTGTGGAGGTTGTAGAGCTACGTCCCTGGACACGTGTTTTGCCCCCACAGCATGTCGCTTGTCTTGCGTTTGCACTGTGTCTCTACAAGATTAGTATATATTATATTGACATTATGCTTTTTTTTCCTAAAACAGCACTCAAGGCAATATTAACCCTCCGGCAGAGGAAGATTCTGAAGAGGCTTCTGGACCTTCAAATGTAGCTGCTGTGACCGGTTCTTCAGCTGGTGAACATGTTGCTGGTGCTGCCCCATTGTCATCAGATGCTGTGGCATCGGCTTCCACCGTTGCTGAAAATATTGTTGTAGCGGAAACAGTTAGGGCTGGCGGTACGGTGTCAGGACAGCCCAACCAAAAAAAAACCAAAAAAAAAAACGAGGATAAAACAATCAAAGCCGCTAATGAGACGCTAGCCTTGATAAAGAGGTCTAGCACGGAAGACGAATTTGATTTTTTTGCTCTCCAAATTGCAAACAAGGCTCGCTCCCTGCCACCGGATCGCCAGAACATTTTCACAAGCCTGGTACAGATGTCGCTTACAGCGTTACATGATCCCGCACCGATTTTGCCGTATGATGAAATTTTGATGTCCGTGTTAGGACTTTTCAGAAAAAAAAACCAAGGCCAACCACTAAATGCCCAATCTCAAGGCAGTCACCCATACACAACTGAGCTGCTAGGTCCCCCACCAAATCATTACACTCAGGACGCAGCAACAAACTATGGGTATTACCCACAGTACCATAATTTAAACTAAATAAAGTTTGTGGCTGACATTTTTGTTGTTGGGCCAAAATGTTGTTGGCCATCTGTTCTCTTTCACATTGAAAAATTAATTACAATGTTTGTAATAAAGTTTATTGTTTTTCAAATAAATTTTTATTTGAAAATTTACTTTGTGTTCTTTCTCTAAATTCGAAGGGGCCTAAACTACGGCTACATATGGCCAGTGTCATGGGTACATCCTGACAACACTACTGTGTAGATTCAAACTATGGTGATGCTGTTACGGGACTATGGTACCTAGATAATAAACATGACCTAGTGCAAATTTAAAAATGAGGTCCATAACATTATCAATTTAAAAAATTTTTTGGGCGTAAAAGGATACATAGAAACTATAATTCTAGCCTAGGATATCATACCACTAATTGATGATTATATAATAACTCCAATCTGTAAGGGCAACTCAATAGACAAACAACAAATACACCAAATGTGTTCAACCAATCCAAAAACTTTAGTCATGCATTACGACAAAGTTAAGCACAAAAAAAAATTTCACTTGTGCACAAAGGTGTAAACATTTTATTTTAACATCAGCTTTAAATAACATCTTAGTACATCCAAAATGTTACTCATATATGGTGGAGAATCAGGCCAGGACGCCCGACAACATGGAAGAAAGTAACCAAATTGAATTAAGTGCCAGTCATGGTAAACTAAGCGGATGGGCAGTATTAATGGCTGATTCCAGCCAAGGTACTTAGCAGGTTGAAATAGGTGCTCTAACCAAAGAGGAAGATTTTACAATATTCAAGATGAGGCAAACATGGCTCAATGGCCGGTCCCAGCATCCCCAATAGTACATCCTGAGTCCAATCAATAGACCACCGGTATAAAAGTAAAAACAAACGTTTAATTATCCATAGTGGTGGTCATGTGGTCCTGGCGGTGCCCATCGATACGATGTTGTTATCAATCCACCAAATAAAAACCAAAAAATGGGTCCTTCTTTGCTGCTGCTCAACTTCTTCTTCTTGGATCTTTCACAGCTGTTCAGACTGCTCAACACCAGCACAGGAGTATTGCCAGTGCACGGCACCTTGTGGACTCATAAAATAGTCAGTAAATGTTTCTCTCACACGCACACCCGAGTTGGATGGTCTTCCCACATGGCGCACTGGATTACATTGTGGCTGCTGGTACTCCACATCTACCTCGGAGCTGTACTCACGAGCATAGTTGTGGAGTACACAGCATGCCTTAATCACGGTGTCAATGGTGTCAGGATCCAACTGGATGGCAGTGTGAAAGATCCTCCACTGACTAGTCATGATCCCAAAGGTGCATTCCACATATCTTCGTGCACGACTCAGCCGATAATTAAAAATCCTCCGCCGGGCAGTCAGTCCCCTTCGTGGGTATGGGCGCAGCAGGGTGGTCATTAATGGAAAGGCCTCATCCGATACCATCACAAAGGGCACTGGATGTGTGGAACCCGGCAAAGGTCTTGGGGCTGGGAGCGTTTCGCCATCTTGAAGAATTTGCTGTCCAACATGTGATGTTCGCAACACCCGAGAATCCCCAGTACTGCCATAGGCACCAACGTCGATGGCAACAAATTTGTAATGTGCATCAGCCACCGCCATCAGGACCACCGAAAAATACTTCTTGTAATTAAAGAAGCGTGATCCTGATCGTGGTGGCTTCTGCACTCGTACATGTTTACCATCAACTGCACCTATGCAGTTTGGGAAATTGGCCACAGACTGAAAGCCTGCCACGACCTGCAGCCAAGTCTCCTCGGTTGGGGAAGGCATCACCATGGGCTGCAACTTCTGCCAGATGACGGCACATGTGCACCTCACAATTTGAGAGATGGTGGATTTACCAACTCTAAATTGGAGGTGTAGGGATGTGTAGCTCTCTCCTGTGGCCAAAAACCTGAAAAGAAAAAAAAATAATTAGAAAAGTCACACAAAAATGTACTGTAACGTGTCAGCATGTATGGCCGCTATAAAACGCCTTTGATGTCTTCTATGAAGTATTCTATGTTGTGGCAAACAACCAGGTGTAAAAAGAAAGCTGGAAAGAAACACGCTGACATGTACATAGACCCATTAATTATAGTGTGTCTACCTGTGTCAGTGTCTACGTTACATGTTCCCAATATAATAACCCCTACCGGATACACTGATGTGTGAAAGGGCCGTAATGACATTCTAAGCGACAATTATTTACTTACCGCAAGGTGATGAGCAGCCTTTCCTCAGCAGTGATCGCCTTCCTCATGAACGTATCAGCAAATGTAATATGAGGACCCAAGACTTCAAGCAGATGATCAAAGGCGGCGATTGGAAGCCGGCAGAAGGACACAAACTTTTCAGGATATCTTCAAAGTAAAAAAAAAAAAGGTTAATAATGATTACATACTTTTATACACATTTTACATAGTAAAATTGCTTGAGTTATTTTACAACTTACCTCCTCAAATCATTATAAAGAACGTTAAAATGCCCTTTGTCGGTTCGGTCGACTAAGAGTGGGTGCACCCAAAATTTACGTCCTTGATTTCTCCTTCTGCGCTGCTGCTGCTGAGCCTAAAATAAAATTTTACATTTAGTAGACAGCACACTCAAAAAACAGACATGTGAACCATTTTCTGATTCATAACCCTAATCACATAAATACTCGTAATCAAAAACATAATATAAAGTCTGAATTCACAAACGACAACAATCCAAAATGTATTCATAATCCAAACAATAATCACAAACCGAACAAAACTACAACCCTAATCCAAGACCCAACCATAACCCTAATCCCATACCCAATCCATAATCCCATACCCAATCCATAATCCCATACCCAATCCATAATCCCATACCCAATCCATAATCCCATACCCAATCCATAATCCCATACCCAATCCATAATCCCATACCCAATCCCAAGTCTATATTATCCAAACACTAATCAATAACCTAACCCAATCACAAGCCTAATCCTAATTACAGCCATATAACCCTATTCCCAACAAACCCCAATCCTATCCACAATGGAATCCCAAACATAATCACGGTCCTTATCCCAAAAAATTTAAACTCAAACATCATCAAACCCTATTACCTGCTCTCTGTGCTGCATCAGGATTTCCAGCAAACACCCCAGCATGAGGATTCTGAACGGCCTGCGGACCATTTGGCGCTGCACGCTGAAATCTTCATCCCGCTGGGCACTCTGCTGCTCATTTCTGTCAGTCATCATTGTTATTGGTAAAAGCAAAATGGAGGCTGGGGGGGTTGGAGCAGGAAATGACATCACCTTTTTTTTTCTTGAGTACAGTATTGTCCAACTTTATTTAATTTCTTCTAGTGCAAAACCGCAGACAATTCTGCCAAAAAACTGCAGGAAAAACCGCAGTAAAAAACGCACCAAAAACGCACCAAAACCGCACCAAAACCGCACATGCGGTTTCTGCCAAGAGGTGCGGTTTTGTCAACAAAAAAAAGCAGGGAAATTTACTACGTGTGCACATAGCCTTAGGCTGTGTGCACACGCTGCGGAAAAGGTGCGGATTCATCCGCGCGGATTTTGTACAATCCGCAGGTGAAACCGCAGGTCAAAAGACCTGCGGTTTTACCTGCGGATTGCTCTGCGGTTTTGCCCTGCGGTTTTTCATCTCCTCAATGGAGGAGATGGCAAACCGCAGGAGAATCCGCAGAAAGAATTGACATGTCAATTCTTTCTGCGGATTGAAAACCGCAGATAATCCGCGCGGAAAATTCCGCACCGTCTGCACTGCGGTTTTTGATTCCCATAGGGAATCATTGTACTGTACACCGCAGCAGAAACTGCTGCGGGTCCGCAGCGGCCAAAACCGCTGCGGAACCGCAGCAAAATCCGCAGCGTGTGCACACAGCCTTATAATATTTGCTGAGCTGTGTACCTAATCCTCTCCTGTGTGATAATTTCGGCTGAGCTGTGTATCTAATCCTATTGTGTGTTACTGACTGCTCAGCCGTGTATCTAATCCTATCCTGTGTGATACTGACTGCTGAGCAGGGTATCTAATCCTATCCTGTGTGATACCGTCTGCTGAGCCGTGTATCTAACCCTATCCTGTGTAATACTGACTGCTGAGCAGTGTACCTAATCCTATCATATGTGTTACTGACTGCTCAGCCATGTATCTAATCCTATCCTGTGTGATACTGACTGCTGAGCCATGTATCTAATCCTATCCTGTGTGATACTGACTGCTGAGCCGTGTATCTAATCCTATTCTGTGTGATACTGTTTGCTGAGCCGTGTATCTAATCCTATCCTGTGTGATACTGACTGCTGAGCTGTGTATCTAATCCTATCCTGTGTGATACTGTCTGCTGAGCCGTGTATCTGTTCCATCCTGTGTGATACTGACTGCTGAGCTGTGTATTTAATCCTATCCTGTGTGATACTGACTGCTGAGCTGTGTATCTAATCCTATCCTGTGTGATACTGACTGCTGAGCCATGTGTCTTATCCTCTCCTGTGTGATACTGACTGCTGAGCTGTGTATCTAATCCTATCCTGTGTGATACTGGGATCCCCCTGCTGTCTGTGTCAGAGGGTGGTCTGTGTTGGCACGGTAATAAATTGTGTTATTTCCAGCTTTACAGAAGGACGATAATACCATAGAAATGATAAGAATAATAGGCCTCAGTTACCACAACTGTCTACAAAGAAAACTGCTGCTGATGGCAACCAATCACAGCTCATTTTTCATCTTTTAAACATCTCTGGGACAGTGTGGTGAGTTTTGAGTGGCGACATTTGTGTTTCGACTTTTATGTGGCGAGGTTGATGTATGTGTGGTGAAATGTGTGCTGAGGGTGGTATATGTGTTGAAGCACATGGTAGTGTGTGGCGCATTTTGTGTGCGTGTTCATATCCCAGTGTGCAGCGAGTATTCCATGTCAGGGCCCCACCTTAGCAACTGTACGGTATATACTCTTTGGTGCCATCGCTCTCATTCTTTAAGTCCCCCTTGTTCACATCTGGCAGCTGTCAATTTGCCTCCAACACTTTTCCGTTCACTTTTTCCCCGTTATATAGATAGGGGCAAAATTGTTTGGTGAATTGGAACGTGCGGGGTTACAATTTCACCTCACAACATAGCCTGTGACGCTCTTGGGGTCCAGACGTGTGACTGTGCAAAATTTTGTGGCTGTAGCTACGACGGTGCGGATGCCAATCCCGGACATACACACACATTGAGCTTTATATATTAGATATAGTAATTTCAACAGAAATTGAGCTAAATTATAACACTTTGAGTGTTTAGCACAGATGACCACAGATGCGTCTTAACCTCTTACCTACAAATGATGTAATATTCCGTCCATGTGACCATGGACCTAATTACCATGGACGGAATATTACGTCATCGCGATCAGCGGCGCCCACGTGGTGAGCGCCGCTGATCGCGGCCGAGTGTCAGCTAATTATCATAGCTGACACCCAGCACAATGTGTCAGGGGCAGTCACGGACCGCCCCCGACACGTTAACCCCTTGCACACCGCGATCAAACACGATCGCGGTGTACCGGGGGTTAAAGGGAAGCATCGGCAGGGAGGGGGCTCCCTCCTTGCTTCCCTGAGCCCCCCACGACAGCGCAATGTGCAGTGCTGCTGCGGGGGGCTCCTTTTCTGCAGGTCCCCGGATCCAATATGGCGACGGGGACCTCCGGGGGCCTGCAGGAAGCTGGCTTCCTCAGTGCCTGCAAAGCGCAGGCATGAGGAAGCCTGTGCAGTGCCTGTGACAGATCAGCAATCTGTCACAGGACAGTGATGTCCCCCCTGGGACATTGTAATAAAGTAAAAAAAAAATAAAAAAAAGTGTAAAAATAATTAAAAAAAAATCGCCAAATAAATTAAAAAAAAAAAAAAAAAAAAATATTCCCCAATAAATTCATTTTTTGGAAATAAAAAAAAAAACAATAAAAGTACACATATTTGGTATCGCCGCATCCGTAACGACCCACCCTATAAAACTGTCCCAATAGTTAACCCCTTAAGTGAACCCCTTAAAAAATAAAAATAAAAAACGAAGCAAAAAATAATGATTTATTATCATACCGCCGAACAAAAAGTGCAATAACACGCGATCAAAAAGATGCATATAAATATCCATGGTACCGCTGAAAACGTCATCTTGTCCCGCAAAAAACGAGCCACCATGCAGCATCATCAGCAAAAAAATAAAAAAGTTATAGCTCGCAGAATAAAGTGATGCAAAAATAATTATTTTTTATATAAAATTGTTTTCATTGCATAAAACCGACAAAACATAAAAAAATGACCTAAATGAGGTATCGCTGTAACCGTACTGACCCGAAGAATAAAACTGCCTTATAAATTTTACCGCACCCGGAACGGCGTAAACGCACCACCCAAAAGAAATTCATGAAACGCTGGTTTTTGTAAACTCTGCGTCCCAAAAAACGAAATAAAAAGCGATCAAAAAATGTCACATGCCCGAACATGATACCAATAAAAGCGTCAACTCATCCCGCAAAAAATAAGACCTCACATGACTCGGTGGGTCAAAATATGGAAAAATTATAGCTCTCAATATGTGGTGATGCAAAAACTATTTTTACAATAAAAAGCGTCTTTTAGCGTGCGACAGCTGTCAAACATAAAAACCGCCATAAATAGTAAATCAAACCCCCCGATATCACCCCCTTAGTTAGGGAAAAATAATAAAATTAAAAAAATGTATTTATTTCCATTTTCCCATTATGGCTAGGGCTAGGGTTAGGGTTAGGGTTAGGGCTAGGGTTAGGGTTAGGGTTAGGGCTAGAGTTAGGGTTAGGGCTAGGGCTAGGGTTAGGGTTAGAATTGGGGGTTTCCACTATTTGCGCACATCAGGTGCTCTCCAAACGCAACATGGCATCTGATCTCAATTCCAGCCAATTCTGCGTTGAAAAAGTCAAATGGTGCTGCTTCCCTTCCAAGCTCTGCCATGCACCCAAACAGTGTTTTACCCCCTCATATGGGGTATCAGCCTACTCAGGACAATTTGCAAAACAACTTTTGGGGTCCTATTTCTCCTGTTGCCCTTAGGAAAATAAAAATTTGGGGGCAAAAATATCATTTTTGTTGAAAACATTTTTTTTGTTATTTTCACGCCTGGGCGTTATAAACTTCTGTGAGACCCTTGGGGGTTCAAAGTTCTCACCACACATCTAGATAAGTTCCTTGGGGGGTCTAGTTTCCAAAATGGGGTCATTTGTTGGGGGTTTCCACTGTTTTGGTACATCAGGGGCTTTCCAAACGCGACATGGTGTCTGATCTCAATTCCAGCCCAAAAAGTCAAATGGCGCTGCTTGCCTTCTGAGCTCTGCCATGTGCCCAAATAGTCATTTACACCCACATATGGGGTATCAGCGTACTCAGGACAAATTGCACAATAACTTTTAGGGTCCTGTTACCCTTGGGAAAATAAAAATTGGGGGTGAAAAGATCATTTTGTGGAAAAAATATGATTTTTTAATTGTACCGCTGTACATTATAAACTTCTGTGAAGCCCTTGTGGGTTCAAAGTTCTCACCACATATCTAGATAAGTTCCTTAGGGGGTCTAGTTTCAAAAATGGGGTCACTTGTGGGGGGTTTCCACTGTTTAGGTACATCAGGGGCTCTCCAAACGCGACATGGTGTCCGATC
Source organism: Dendrobates tinctorius (assembly GCF_039654945.1). Classification (NCBI taxonomy): domain Eukaryota; kingdom Metazoa; phylum Chordata; class Amphibia; order Anura; family Dendrobatidae; genus Dendrobates; species Dendrobates tinctorius. The sequence continues at coordinate 18,818,959 of NW_027361703.1, forward strand.
AGAATTCCAGCCTATTTTGCATTGAAAAAGTCAAACGGCGCTCCTTCCTTTCTGAGCTCTGCCATGCGCCGAAACAGTGGTTCCCCCCCACATATCAGGTATCAGCGTGCTCAGGACAAATTGCACAATAATTTTTGCAGTCCAATTTCTCCTGTTACACTTGGTAAAATAAAAAAAATTGAACCTGAAGTAATTTTTTTTGTGAAAAAAAGTTAAATGTTAATTTTTTTTAAATATTCAAAAAATTCCTGTGACGCACCTGAAGGGTTAATAAACTCCTTGAATGTGGTTTTAAGCACTTTAAGGGGTGCAGTTTTTAGAATGGTGTCACTTTTGGGCATTTTCTATCATATAGACCCCTCAAAGTGGCTTCAAATGTGATGTGGTCCGTAAAAATAAAATGGTGTTGCAAAAATGAGAGATCGCTGGTCAACTTTTAACCCTTATATCTTACTAACAAATAAAAATTTTTGTTCCAAAATTGTGCTAATGTAAAGTAAACATGTGGCAAATGTTACTTATTAACTTTTTTGTGTGCCATATCTCTGTGATTTAAGGGCATAAAAATTCAAAGTTGGAAAATTACAGAATTTTCAACATTTTCGCCAAATTTCCGTTTTTCTCATAAATAAACGCAAGTTATATGAATGAAATTTTACCACTAACATGAAGTACAATATGTCACGAGAAAACAATGTCAGAATCACCGGGATCCACGGAAGTGTTTCAGAGTTATGACCTCATAAAGGGACAATGGCCAGAATTGTAAAAATTGGCCCGGTAGTTAACCTGCAAACCACCCTTGGTAGTGAAGGGGTTAAAATTAAGAGGTGTATACCAGACAAAAAACAAAAGCAACATATTCTATTAAAAATAATATTTCTATACTTATACTTAAGATGTCTTAAAAATGAATCCACAGTTTGAAAAGATATATTTATTTATCTGTACATTAACCTGCTTAAGTTTGACATTACCCTGGTTCTTCTTTATGGTTAGTTTAGTAGTAAGTGTAAAACTCACACTGCAGAATTTCTAGCTGAATTTTTTTATTGAAATGTTTTGTACACAGAGATATATTTCCAAACAGCATTTAATAAAATTAAACTGCTCATTGCAATAATATGAAAGAGATATGTGGTACATGAGGTGGATACAATGACTAAAAGCATCTAAATAATCAACTGAAGAATAAAAATGAATACAATTGTGTTGCTTATTTCCCTTTTGACTTGTCATTTGATCTTTTTCTAAGAATATGGAAAAGATAGCTGTCTTTGTTATTGAAAGCTAAATATAACCTGTTGTTTTCCCTTGCTCTAAACATCCTGAGAACTTTCTAAATTATTACATTTTTGTTTTATGCACATTCCTCCCAGAGAAAAATATTAGTTTTATTTTATTTAGAGTTGAGTTAAGGTGTCAAAAAACTTACTGCATGCAGTCAATGGAAAAAAGTTATAGGTCAGTGTAAGATTAATCTGACAGTGGATTATCTCCTGCAGGAGTAAAAGATTGCATATGTTCCAATCCAATTTGATCATTCTCTTCCCTCATGTGCCAGCTAGACTGACCTTGGATTCTCCCATACGCAATAGATAATTAGCCAATTGTGCAAAACTGATCAAGTTCAGATGATTTACCTCTAAGGGTACTGTCACACTTAGCGATGTACCAGCGATCCCGACCAGCGATATGACGCGGTCAGGATCGCTGGTGCATCGCTAAGTGGTCGCTAGTGAGCTGCCACACAGGCAGATCTCACCAGCGACATAGCAGGGGTCGGGGGTCGCTACTAACCTGTCACACTAGGCGATCCTGCGTCCTCCCGCCCGGCTCCACGCTCGTCGCTCGTCTCTCCACAAGAAGCGCCGCTGGAAGCTGACGATGAGAAACAGTCCAGCCTGTTCTCGCGCGATCAGCGATAAGCAGCGGGGGAACGGGTCGTAGGTAAGTATCACACACAGCGATATCGCTAACAATATCGCTATAACGTCACAAGTTATAGCGATATTGCTAGCGATATCGCTTAGTGTGACAGGCCCTTAATGTGCATGGACAATTTTACAGAGAACAGTACATGCTAATGTATCTCACATCATAGACTAAAGAGTTCTATAATTTGATGGTCAACTTGAGCTGATGAGTAGACCAAGAGTAAAATGGAATTTTCCAACCTATGGTGATTATTATAATTTTACAACTTAGGGTGCTCATAATAATAAGGTAATATGTGAGCATGGGAGAGATAGTTTGGTAAATGTTTAAGTTATTAACTTCCCTGTAAGAATTCTTTACTTAAACATCATGGCCTCCAGATCGAATAGTTGAATTTTTAATCAACGCTTGATAGGAAAAATTGAACTGCGACAAATACTTTGTGGCACATATGTCTTTTAGGACTCCTGAATGTTGCTCCCTAAATGTTGGCACCTTTATTTAGTATTGTGTGCTAGTAGCGTCAGAAAAGGCATATTATTACCAGAACTTGATGTTAGTGTCATGGCAAAAACTATTAAGGTAAAAAGCATATCAATCAGTAATATAAATTTCAATTTTTTCCGCTTTGATACTCAGGGGTGCTAAACACAATCTATTGCATTTAAAAGTGACTCATGAACTGTAGAAGATTGGAAACCATTTCTTTAACTATTTCTTTAACTGAGCATTATTGTGATTTTTGATGTTCAGACAACCCATTTAACTACATACAAAACATTTATCCCACATGGTGTATATTAAAGTAGAAACAGCAAGCATGACATAAATCATTCTCTCACAGAAGAAAATATACTGGTAATATCAATTACATAGCTAAGGCACTCAGTACAAAATTTACTCTTATCTTCCAAAAAAGTGTTTTCTCAACCATGTTCTCCATGTACTCAACTTATTTCTATGTAATAGATGTTATTATTTAACATTGATACTATAGAGTGGATCTCACTAGCTCAAAAGAAAAGTGATACTGTGACTCACAGTAGAATTCCATTTTGAATTTTAGATTTGAGTAAATTAACAATGTTGTCACCATGTCCAGACCAATGAAATTATGTTGATCTGCTTTAAGTTTTTCAGAGAACTTAATCATAACTCCAGCTATTATATAATAAGACAAAAACTGTTAAAAGTTTAGCAGTAATCTGAATGGTCGCTATGAACAACAGCTCTCCTCTTTTATGAACAATATTTTGAAACTCAGTAAAATTTGTTAGTGTGGCTTGCAGACTAGGTTCAGATTCATTCTCTCTCTAGATATAGTGGCGTGTAAAAGTTTGGGCACCCTTGGTCATAATTACTGTAATTGTAAACAGTTAAGCAAGTTGAAGATGAAGCGATCTCTAAAAGGCCTAAAGTCGAAGATAACACATTTCCTTTGTATTTTAGGCAATATATACAGTGGGGCAAAAAAGTATTTAGTCAGTCAGCAATAGTGCAAGTTCCACCACTTAAAAAGATGAGAGGCGTCTGTAATTTACATCATAGGTAGACCTCAACTATGGGAGACAAACTGAGAAAAAAAAATCCAGAAAATCACATTGTCTGTTTTTTTTTCATTTTATTTGCATATTATGGTGGAAAATAAGTATTTGGTCAGAAACCAGCAATCAAGATTTCTGGCTCTCACAGACCTGTAACTTCTTCTTTAAGAGTCTCCTCTTTCCTCCACTCATTACCTGTAGTAATGGCACCTGTTTAAACTTGTTATCAGTATAAAAAGACACCTGTGCACACCCTCAAACAGTCTGACTCCAAACTCCACTATGGTGAAGACCAAAGAGCTGTCAAAGGACACCAGAAACAAAATTGTAGCCCTGCACCAGGCTGGGAAGACTGAATCTGCAATAGCCAACCAGCTTGGAGTGAAGAAATCAACTGTGGGAGCAATAATTAGAAAATGGAAGACATACAAGACCACTGATAATCTCCCTCGATGTGGTGCTCCACGCAAAATCCCACCCCGTGGGGTCAGAATGATCACAAGAACGGTGAGCAAAAATCCCAGAACCACGCGGGGGGACCTAGTGAATGAACTGCAGAGAGCTGGGACCAATGTAACAAGGCCTACCATAAGTAACACACTACGCCACCATGGACTCAGATCCTGCAGTGCCAGACGTGTCCCACTGCTTAAGCCTGTACATGTCCGGGCCCGTATGAAGTTTGCTAGAGAGCATTTGGATGATCCAGAGGAGTTTTGGGAGAATGTCCTATGGTCTGATGAAACCAAACTGGAACTGTTTGGTAGAAACACAACTTGTCGTGTTTGGAGGAAAAAGAATACTGAGTTGCATCCATCAAACACCATGCCTACTGTAAAGCATGGTGGTGGAAACATCATGCTTTGGGGCTGTTTCTCTGCAAAGGGGCCAGGACGACTGATCCGGGTACATGAAAGAATGAATGGGGCCATGTATCGTGAGATTTTGAGTGCAAACCTCCTTCCATCAGCAAGGGCATTGAATATGAAACGTGGCTGGGTCTTTCAACATGACAATGATCCAAAGCACACCGCCAGGGCAACGAAGGAGTAGCTTCGTAAGAAGCATTTCAAGGTCCTGGAGTGGCCTAGCCAGTCTCCAGATCTCAACCCTATAGAAAACCTTTGGAGGGAGTTGAAAGTCCGTGTTGCCAAGCGAAAAGCCAAAAACATCACTGCTCTAGAGGAGATCTGCATGGAGGAATGGGCCAACATACCAACAACAGTGTGTGGCAACCTTGTGAAGACTTACAGAAAACGTTTGACCTCTGTCATTGCCAACAAAGGATATATCACAAAGTATTGAGATGAAATTTTGTTTCTGACCAAATACTTATTTTCCACCATAATATGCAAATAAAATGAAAAAAAAAACAGACAATGTGATTTTCTGGATTTTTTTTTCTCAGTTTGTCTCCCATAGTTGAGGTCTACCTATGATGTAAATTACAGACGCCTCTCATCTTTTTAAGTGGTGGAACTTGCACTATTGCTGACTGACTAAATACTGTTTTGCCCCACTGTATATTGAAATTTTTAAAAATTAAAAAAAAGAAAATGGGATCAATGCAAAAGTTTGAGCACTCTGCATGGTTAGTACCTAGTGGCACTGCCTTATGAAAGTATCACAACTTGTAAATGTTTTTTGTAGCCAGACAAGAGTCTTTCATTTCTTGTTTGAGGGTTATGTTTGCATCAAGAAATTGTTGAAAGTTCAATGAATCCATTATTTTCACTACTTGTGAACTTGTGAAATGTTCCTCTTGCTATTGGCTGCAACCCAAACCCAAAGCATGATTGATCCACCCTCATGTTTAATGGTTCTGTGCCCTTTTTTCTCCACATACACCTTCAATCATTGCGGCCAAAGAGATCTATTTTAATCTCGTCGGTCCACAGTACCTGGTTGCAAAATGCATCAGGCTTGTCTAGATGTTCTTTTGTATGCTTCTTATGCTAAATTTTATGGTGAGGATGCAGGAGAGGTTTTCTTCTGATGACTCTTCCATGAAGGCCATATTTGTGTAAGTGTCTCTGAATAGTAAAACAATGTACCACAACTCCAGAGTCTGTTAAATCTTTCTGAATGTCTTTTGCAGTAAAGTGGGGTTTCTGATATGCCTGTCTAGCAATTCTACAAACAGGTCTCATTGAAATTTTGCTAGGTCTTCTAGCCCTTATCTTGACCACTGCTTTTGCTGTTAAGTGCAATTTCTTAATTACATTTTAAACTGAAATAAGGACAACCTGAAAATGCTTTGCTATCTCCTTATAGCCTTCTCCTACTTTGTGGGCCTCCACCATTTTCATTTTCACAGTGCTAGGCAGCTTCTTAGAAGATTGAAAAAAACTCAATTGAAAATTTGAATACTAATGCAGTTAGGATAGAAATAGGACAGAATCACCCCCTGACAAATCAGACGCCAAAATGCGTGTCAGGGTGGATGCCTCCTCGCCACACTCACCACTGACCCATTTATACAAGTAATTTTAATATGAGGTTGCTGCTATTACTTTGCTGGTATAGTCCGATGGCAACCCTAAATAACATCATATTCTCTACCCAACAGTGACCATGCTTTGTCCTGGGCATTTTTGCACATGCAGTTTACCAAACCATGTGTGCTGCTTATAGACATATACCTATACCTAGCTTTTGACACCAGCTTGGCCTATTGCTATATTCTGTGGTTACACACTGTCTGGATATTTGGGCAGTGTCGCATAGGTCTCTCTCTATATACAGTATGCACTTATTGTACTTTGTAATAGCCTCTCTATAATAATTGCCCTTATTATTTTATTGTTATTTAATGTATTCAATTTATACAAGACAGTTTTTACATTTGAGCTATTTCGTCATTTTTCCCACCCCACTATATTGTTATTCTTGATCAATAAAGTTATGTACCCTTATTTCATATTTATCTTGAACTCCTACTCTCGTTTTTTTCTTCTACTTTGCATAAGCTTCTTAGGGTATGTGCACACATCAGCGTTTTTATTCGTTTTTTTAAGCATTTTTACCAAAATAAGCTTACAAAACGATTAAAAGAAGCATCCCATTCATTTTAAGGAATTCTGCACTTTTGTGCATATTGATGTGTTTTTTTCTGTGAGAAAAACGCATCGCGGTAAAAAACACAGCATGCTCATTAATTTCGCGGAAAAATCCGCATTTCTAGCTATTTTCTATGAGATTGGGGACGCTCCAGAAAAAAACACATAAAAAACGCGCAGAAAAAAATCATGCGTTTTCTGGGAAGGAGTCCCGTTTTCAGTCACGAATTTTCTGCATACGACTGTGCACATAGCCTTAGAAGAACCCATGGCTGCTGTTTTATGGCACAAGGTTACAGGAGGCTGGGTTTTTATAAAGCTGGAAAATTTGTATCACCTGGCCTTTTTTAACAAAGATAGTGAACAAGCCATAGCTCTAAAAGGTTAATTATGGTCTGAAAACTTGGTCAAAGTTATCTGCGCACACAAATCTCCAAGCGTGCCCAAACTTTTGCATAAGCCCATTTTCCTTTTTGTAATTTTTAAAATGTAAATGATGAAAATATTTTTTTTGCCTAAAGTACAAAGGAAATGTGTCATCTTTAACTTTAGGCCGTGAATAGATCATTTAATCTTATTCATTTTCAACTTGCTTGATTCTTCACAATAACAGTAATTTTGACCATTGGTGCCCAAACTTTTATATGCCACTATATATAATGAAAATGAACCGTACTCATTAATAAACATCTCAGATGTTTGCAAATGTAAGTACTTACTCCATGTACAGTATCACTATCTTGTGGTCCTAACTCAAGTAACAATTAAGAAAGGGGAAAAGTATGTACCTACACTAATATCCACCTAGTGCTTGACTTGATGTTCCTTTGTTTTGGAGTAACCTTGTTACTCTTTTCGAACAGAATTTTTATTTCTGCCTCCCTCCCGGTATAACCAGTATAATGAGAAAAGGTAGAGGGCAAAACATACTAGAAAATCAAAATGGTACATAAGACCAGCAAACACCACAAACATTATAAAACAGAAGACTTTAGAGCTTACGTGACCCTTATTTATGGGCTCTGTGGCCATTGTGTCAGGCAGAATCTGATGGTCAGGACATGTGTGATCATGCTCATAATACTCTAGATCCTGTAGCTCACTCTGTTGTTCTGCTTCTAGACATTGAGTATGCTCTTCATCCTCATGTTCACTGATAAAAATAGATGGCCCCAGATATCCCTCCTCCATTTTATCCCGCACATTATCTAAATTTGCTATGTCTTCTGTAATAACCAGTTGTGCAATATTAGTGAAATCGACATTCTCCTTTTCAATTGCAACATCCTCCTCTTTAATTACATCTAGAACTTGCCTCAGTGCTGTGAACGAATTGCTAGACTTGGTAATTGAAAAATCACTATCTATTACTAAGTCTCCAACTAAGCCATCTGACCTGATTTCATATTGTTCTAAGTCATTTTTTCCTCTGGAAATATATGTAGCGCCCCCATTATGTATACTTTCTGAAGGTAAATGTGAAATATTACATTTTGTTAATGTACTCTCCTCTGTTAAACTTTCAACCCTCGGTGTATCACCAGACACAATGTAATCACTGTTGACCTCTATGTTCTTCCCTGATACTTTTTCTTCTGATTTCTCATCGGACCCCTCTTGTGCTTTTACATTTTCACCAATATCTATATAGGATCCTTTGCTACCCTGTCTATCTTGAGCACTTGTTTGACTTTGACCTTTTTCCTCTGTTATCTTAGCAATGATGACCTTGTGTCCCTGTGTCTGCTCACTTGGATGAGTTTCCAGTATTGCATTCCATTCATGAACTATGCTCTGGATCACATTTTCAGCTGCAGCACAAGATATTGATGGTGAGCAGTCAATCACTGATGACTCATTTTCGGAATCATAACCTGAATGTACAGCTTTATCTTTGTCACCAACAACCTGTATTTTGTTATGCACTTTAACGCAGTGACTTTCTTGTGCTCTGCTATAATATTGTTTGTCCAATGAAGCCGATTTAATATCATCTTCTGAGTCATTTTCCTCTGCAGTAGTAATGTGTTCTTTGTCATGTTCAGTGATATTTTCAACACTTTGTGCTTCTTCGCAAGTCGAAAGAGTAAGATTTTTATCTTGAGTTGCTTCCTCTTGTCCTTTGCACCTCTCCTGGTCATCTCTAAACAGGTAAGTATCACCTGAAGATGTAAAGCCACAACACTTTTCACTTTGTTCTATGTTTTCATTTTCAAGGACATTGCTACCAGAAGATTTACATTTATAGAAAAGATTTTGGAATTCTTCCTGCTGTGAAAATAACATGGGATGTTCTCGCTCTCTATGTTCTGCTGTTGCTGGCAGGAGCATGTCATTGTCAATTGTTTCAGTTTTACTTTTCTCACTTTGCTCATCTTTTATTCCCTTTGTGTCTTGAGTTGAAAAGTATGGTAAAGTAACTATGCTGTGGTTATAATTTGGATTGGCATTATCATCCAAAACTTCTGCTATCTCTGTTAACTGTGTGGTGTCAGCTTGTATAACAAATGGAGCTTCTGAGATTTGGAGACAGCTGTCACTTATGAAGTCCTCACTTTGCTCTACAGTTGATGACCACTGACGTGGTTCCTGGTTTAATATCTCATCTAAAGTCACTGGTGAGATTTTTTCCTGTTCAATTAACTCCGAGCCATGTAAATATAATTCTGTTTCTTCACTTTCATCCAAACATTCCTGTGTTCTTGTGAGCTCTTTGTAATGTCCAGAATAATCATCGCTGCTTAACAAAGAGATGAAGTCTTCTTCAGTGTCCTTAGATGCCGTGACCTCAGTGGTTGGAAGATATTCTTCGGTATGATCACATTCTTTTGGCTGTTGTGAATTATAGTCTGATATGCCAGCATAAGTATTCTTCAGATATTGAATTTCTTCATCCATTTGTTGATCAGCTGTTGAAATGGAGCTTTCCGAAAACTCAGTACTGTATTTTTCATCAGATGAAGTAATTCTGGCATTCATCAGTCGCTGACTTAGCTGGGATAAAATAAAAATACAAAACATAAAATTACAACGATCAGTAAATATTTTTTGTTATAAAAATTCACCTATAGAAACAAACAACATCATGTTGAAGATATATGAGATAATTTGAATTTCTAAACAGATGCAACCATGCTCCTGCAATTTCCAAAATAGGGTAACAGTCAAGCAGTTAGACACATTTTAACTTTTAGGATGCAAAGGTTATGTCAGGGTAATACACATATCTTCTCATTCATCGTTCTTCATTGACCTATGCATAACAAGCCAGTTAATATTTATCAGTAAATCTTCATAAGGAATAAATCACCTAGAATCATACCTGTCATTATATCCTAGACACTCTGAATGTTGCCCATGGTGCATGTAGGAGAAGTGTTGCAGCTCATGCGAGTAAGGGCTGCATTTGCCTGGGCTTGAAAGCTGAGGGAATCGAATGCACTTGGCTTAATTCAATACAGACTGTATTAAAATGTTTTAATCTAAACCTTCATGCATATATACTTATTTTATGAAAACATAAAAAAATCCTAGTTTTTTTTAACTATTAAAGGGGTTGGCCAATACTAGGACAACCCATTCTTGAGCTATATGTTTGGTCCTGATAAAATAAAAAACCCTATGCTCACCTCCCGTGCTGGCGCTGTTCCTGCAATGTCGGCACTCACGGTCTCGGCGCTCTCACGCGGTGCTGTGACACGTAACCCTGGTGCCCAATCAGCGCTGGTGTCTCTGTCCCCACCTATGTATGGATTGAACATGAAGAGGAAGTCAGAGAGCAGTTGCAGCCTGGACTTTCTCTTCATGTTCTATCCATACGTAGGCAGGGACATTTAAGCCAGCACTGATTGGGCGCCGAGGACACTTGTCACAACACTGCATAAGAGCCCCATGGAGAGTGATTGCCGAATCCACAGGAACTGCCCTGGCACGGGAGGTGAGTATAGGTTTTTGTATTTTATCTGGGCCAAACATTTAGTTCAAGAAAGGGCTGTCCTAGTAGTAGTAGTAGTATTAAAAAAATTTCCATTAACTGATTCATGAGCTTTCAGTATACTTGTTTTGCTTGTATATTGAAGCCGGTCATAATACAAACTCTCAAGAGCTCTCTCACTCTTTAGCAAGTTTGTATATCAGAATCATGCAACCTTTCTACCATGAGTTTTCAAGGTTCATCAGATTTAAAGGTAATTGGTCACAAGACACTGACACCTAATCTGAGTGCAGCATAATGTTGGGACAGAGACCCTGACTTTAGTGATGTATCACTTATTGGCTACTTAGTGTTGTTTTCACAAAAAACTTTTATTTGCAAAGGATATTCACTACAGAACTAGTAAACCTGCTGCCAGGTAGTCCAGCATATTCATGAGCTCCATATAACTCCTCCCCCACCACTGATTGGCAGCTTTCTATGTGCACTATTCATGAGCAGTGACCTGCCAATCAGTGATGTGGGCGGGGTTATACAGAGCTGAACATTTAGACATCTGGTAGATCTGCAGCAGATAAAACAGTGATATTGCAATAATGACGGCACACAGCTCAGTAAGAAATGCATTGATGGAATCAGCATCTCTGTGCCCCTAAATTATGCTGCACTCAGAAGGCATAGCAAAAAACTGGTGACTGATTGCCTTTAAAGTGACAATTCCTCGGGTCCCCCAAATTGCCACCATGTGTGTATTGCTACCATTGTACCCCTCCTAAAAAGCTAATTTTATTGTTTTATTGATATCATCAAATGACAAAAACCTATAGTATAACTGAAGTAGCGATATGCTAATTAATTGAGGGGGTGTTGTTTTCAAAAGAATAATCATCCCAATAATAGTCTCACACCCCTATGAGTGTGAGTAATATGATTTACTAGAGTGGCGTCACTGCCACCTCTTTGCATATATCTACCTCCCTGACAATGCGCAGTTATCTAAATGTATGAACCCCAGCTTTATTGTTGAACTACCCACGCCTAGGAAGGCAGAGGTGACGAACAACATAGCCAGCCTGAGATTTTCAGAGCTGGACATAATGGCTTGCTGAGTATAGCATCACTGCTGCCTGTCTGGGCATGTGCAATGCGCCGATGCAGCTGGGGTGTGTACACTTGGCTCACTGTGCATTTTCAGGGAGGTGGTAATGCCGCTATTGCAAATTTTCTTATTCATGCCAACAGGGGTGTGATAACTTGAATAATGGATGTTTCATCAAGGAAAAACAACAGCGCCAAGATTATTCACCCATTAATTAGCATATCACAGTTATATATCATGAAAAGGTCCATTTAGTAAGGATATAATAGTATCAATAAATACATAGTGGTGATTTGGTGGCCTTCTCTTTAAGAAAATGTTTTACCATTTTAATCAGTTTGTACTGTGCAGTATGATGATTACAACTGCTGTAACACCAATGTAGGGTACAGAAGATAGAGTTAAATATAATACAGGAAAATACTAATTTCTATCTTAAAAAAATACACTTGTCATTGTTCCGGAATCTTTATACACAAACACTCTTTCTTGTATTCTCAGCAATTTCTGCTCCTGACGCTGCTTGTCTTTTGCCATAATAAGCTGATAATTCCTATCAATCATTTTAGTTCTCATAGGACCAAAATCTTCCAGTCATAGAAAGTCAGTATTTTAATGTATGGCTTCTATCTGTACCTCCCACTGGGTGCCTAGCACCCCATAGCAATTCTCTTCTGTGCTATTCACTCTGCAGACATGGGCCTGATTGAATCTGTCAGGACTAATATAAGATATTTTAAGCCAATACAAGCGTTGGCGATCCATAGGTTGCAGATCACGGTAGAAAGCAAGGATATATTAAAATCAAATTGAAAACATATATATGTTTTAAAAGCACACATTAAGAAATATATACCCAAACATTGCTTATCTCAGTGGAATGACTGACTCATCAGCTTGCAATAGAACAAATTATGGATGATACTGTAGGGTAAACAATTAAACAATTGGATGCAGAATCTTTAGATAGAGGAAATAGTGATGATGGCACACAGCTTATGACTGCCGAAGTAGTGAAGTGGAGCGGCACAGATGAGTAGGGGAAAGTGATAGCGTACTGAAGCAGATTGGCCTCTTTGAGGATATAGCAAGTCTGTGGTTTACAGCTGTTAAATTCATACATCAATGTGAATGGAGCGCCCTGGCGCGCGCAGCACACGGCGCAGGGCCGTGGGGTACTCGGTAGTGGGCCCGCCGACTTCAATGGGGGACGGTGTCACGACGGCGGTGACCCGGTCCGTGGCCCTGGGGCGTTCATTAAATAAAATAGGGGAAGGGGAAAAGTTGTTTGTGATGTTGTTAGATGTGTTAAAAATGAAGATAAAGTTTATAGATGGTTAAATACGTGGCACCACCCTTCTGTATTCTGGTCAGAGGTGACCAGCGCTGCGGTGTGGTTCCCCTGAGACTGTTGGTGTGTCACAGCTGAGGTGAAAATAGCTCTCCACAGGTAGAGCAATAGTCCCAGGGCAAAGATGTTTGATTAATTTTTAAGATGGCTGTGAACGTTGGGGTGCAGAGAAATGAGAGAAGGACACAGGGAGGTGCAGTTTTTTTTACCTTTTACTGGCAATTGGTTGCAATCCGGAGTACCACATACAGGTGATGGCTTGAGTCCGGCTCGCCAGGAGGCATTCAGGGGATCCACCTTGCCAGGTTGGGGATTAGGACCTTCCTTCTGCGCTTTTTGTGTGGGTCTCTGCTGTTTGTAACTAACCTGAGACCCTCAATTGCATGATGATTTCACTAACCTATATGGCTGTCAGCATGAGCCTATTCCACGGGTACTGTCCTTTTCACCATCAGCCCTGGGCTCCTTATCTGCTGCCGTGCCCTCAGGTGTTCAATGTCACACAGGAATTTACAGTCCCCTGCACTCTCAGATTCAGCTATCAGGGCGTACAGCTCCTGTCAGCCTAGGACTCTGGTGTCTTCTTTCTCCCTATTAGCGCTTCACTCTGGGGTCTGCTATACGCAGTTTTAGCTTCCCGAAAGCCTCTTTTCTCTTCTATCGTCCTTCTCCTCCTGTCAGATCAGCTCCCTGTCTTGAACTGACTGGATCTTCCAGAAAGATCTCTTTACCTCATGTCTAAATGTCTTGTCATTTTCTCTCAGCTCATAGCTGCTCTTGTTTCCATGACAACTCCCTTAGCTCATTTCTAGCTGACTCACCAACCTCCTCTGCTGGCCAGAATTTATAAGGCAGCTTCCTTTTCTGACCTGCAGCAGGAATTGTGATTTAATCTATGCTACCTGGCATGGGGTCCCTTTTCTGCCTCCAAGCATGACTTCACCTCTTAGAGGGAGGTAATGTCATTGTGACAACTGGACTCTGGGGTGTCACATGAAATGCCCTTGTGCGGCCTAATTTGGGTCAGACAGCATACAGACCTGTTATGATTGAGTCACCGTAGGAGGCAAAAACAGAAATGCTAGCTAAGTCCAGAAAACCAGAGAGGTTGGCAGCTATCGGATTGCAGACCCCTGAACCTATCTACAAAACTAGCAGTAGCCGTGGGGGGTTCCTACGATGCCCTAGACCCCTCGATCACAGCCGGAGAATTAAATAGCCTAAAGACAGAAACTGAAATCTAAACTGCCCCAGAGCAGACCCCAAAGCAAAAGGCAGCCCCCACATATAATGACGGTGAAGCAAGAAGAAAGAACACAACACAGACAGAAATATAGACTGAGCAAAGACGGGGCCCAAGCTAACTAGATAGGAAAGGACAGGAAGGCTGCTGTGTGCAATCCGTGAAAAACCCTATGAAAATAAGAACCAACAGACTGACAGTGAAAAAGGCCCTGAAGACGCTAGGCTTCAAAAAGACTATGTCAGTACTCAGGAATATTCTGAAGACAGAGCAACAGGCAAAAGAAGAATCAGCTCACCCCAGCAGGGAATGGCAGAATCCAGAAAAGCAAGGCAAACAAAAACAAAACACAAATGCTAAAAGGCAAAGCAGAAAACTTAGCTTTAGAGGAGCAGGAATCAGACTGGTTTCCTAGAAGTCCACAGAGAAATCACCCGCAGGGCAGAAGGGCATCAGCAGCCTTATATCCAGTCCGTGACTCCACTCAGCCAGTCATCATCATTAGACTCAGGTGCCTGATAATCAGGCTCATTACCTTCCTTTACCAGAATAGGGAGTTCACCAGACCTCAGTGACGAAGGGGAAAATGAACTCACAACAGTACCTCCCCCTTGAGGAGGGGTCACCGAACCCTCAACCACGCCACCAGGGCGATCAGGGTGAGCCCGATGAAAGGCACGCACCAATCTTTTGGCATGAATATCAGAGGCAGAGACCCAGGAATTATCCTCCTGACCATAACCCTTCCACTTAACCAAATACTGGAGTCTCCGTCTAGCCAGACGGGAATCCAGTATTTTCTCTACCTAATATTCCATGTTACCTTCAACCAATACAGGGTCCGGAGGTGCCACCCCAGGAACAACTGGTTCAACAAACCTCTTCAACAAGGACTTATGGAACACATTATGGATTTTAAATGTGACAGGGAGAGCCAAACGAAAAGAGACCAGATTAATCTCCAAAATCTTGTAAGGTCCAATAAATCTAGGCTTAAACTTAGGAGAAGCAACCTTCATAGCAATATTTTTTGATGATAACCACACCATATCACCAATCTTAAACTGGGGACCAATGGTCCTATGTCGATTGGAAAACCGCTGGGCCTTTTCCTGGGAGAGAGATAACTTATCCACCACTTGGTCCCAGATTTGGTGCATTCTCTCCACCACAGTGTCAACACCTGGGCAGGCAGAAGGTTCCACCTGCCCTGAAGAAAATCGAGGATGAAACCCAAAGTTACAAAAAAAGGTGACATCAAAGTGGCAGAACTAGCTCTATTATTTAAAGCAAATTCGGCCAAGGGCAAAAATGAAACCCAATCATCCTGATCAGCGGAAATAAAACATCTCAAATACGACTCCAAGGTCTGGTTTGTTCTCTCTGTCTGCCCATTGGTCTGAGGGTGAAAAGCAGAGGAGAAGGACAACTGAATTCCCAGCTTGGAACAGAAAGTCCTCCAAAATCTAGACACAAACTGCACTCCTCTGTCAGGTACAATGTTCTCAGGAATCCCGTGCAAGCGAACCACCTGTTGCAAAAACAGGGGCACCAACTCAGAGGAAGACGGCAACTTAGGGAGTGGTACAAGATGAACCATCTTAGAGAACCTATCACAAATCACCCAAATAACAGTCATTCTTTGAGAGACCGGCATATCAGAGATGAAATCCATTGAAATATGGGTCCATGGCCTCCTGGGGACCGGCAAAGGCATCAACAACCCACTAGAGCGAGAACAAGATTTAGACCGGGAGCAAGTCCCACAGGACTGCACAAAATTCCTGACATCATGAGATAAGGTGGGCCACCAAAAAGAGTGACTCACCAGATCTCTAGTACCAAAAATACCTGGATGACCAGCCAATGCAGAGCAATGAACTTCAGACATCACTCTCTTCTTCCACTGGTCAGGAACATACAACTTTCCACTGGGACAACGCTCAGGTTTGTCCTCCTGGAACTCTTGCAGAGCAAGTCTCAAATCAGGCGAGATGGCAGAAAGAACTACTCCTTCGCCTAAGATGGTAGCAGGCTTGGTCACCACAGGAGAATCAGCAAAGAAGCTCCTAGAGAGGGCGTCTGCCTTGACATTCTTAGTTCCAGGAAGAAAAGAGACCACAAAATCAAAACGTGTAAAAAACAAGGCCCACCTAGCCTGTCTAGGGTTCAAGCATTTAGCCGACTCTAGGTAAATCAAATTCTTGTGGTCAGTGAGGACCACAACTTGATGTTTAGCTCCCTCCAACCAATGTCTCCACTCCTCAAATGCCCATTTCATGGCCAACAGTTCCCGATTCCCCACATCATAGTTACGTTCAGATGGAGAGAACTTTTGGGAAAAGAAAGCACAGGGATTCATTTTAGATGTTACAGGATCCTTTTGGGACAAAACAGCTCCTGCACCAATCTCAGAAGCATCCACCTCTACCTGGAACGGGAGTGAGACATCAGGTTGCCGCAAAACCGGGGCGGAGGTAAATCTTCGCTTCAGCTCCTGAAAGGAAGCAACAGCCTCCGGAGACCAATTCAACACATCAGCACCCTTCTTAGTCAGATCAGTCAATGGCTTGGCAATACTAGAAAATTTTGCTATAAATTTCCGATAGAAATTAGCAAAACCCAAAAACTTCTGGAGGGCCTTCAAAGAAGTGGGCTGAACCCAATCATAAATGGCCTGTACCTTGGCCGGGTCCATTTCAATAGTTAATGGAGACAAAATAAATCCCAAAAATGAAATCCTCTGTACTCCAAAAAGGCATTTCGATCCTTTGACATACAGGGAATTCTCCCTCCAGATCTGGAACACAGTCCGAATATGTTCCACATGAGAATCCCAATCCTTGGAGAAGATTAAAATATCATCCAGATAGATAAAAAAAAAACCCGGCACCTAAGGGTGAAGAGGATGGTCTAATATGACCCTTCTCCAACGCCTCCTTAATATAGGACCGCATAGCCTCGTGCTCGGGTACAGATAAATTGAAGAGCCGACCCTTGGGAAATTTACACCCCGGGCTCAGTTCAATTGCACAGTCATAACGCCTATGAGGAGGCAAGGACGCAGACTCATTCTCACTAAATACATCATAAAAGTCCGCCAAATAGTCAGGAACATCATGCGACTGAGGAGAGGTGGAAAAAACCGGAGCCTCACTACAGGCACACCGACAACCCCAACTCACCACAGACACAGATTTCCAATCCAAGACTGGATTATGAATTTGCAACCAGGGAAACCCCAGAACAACGGCATCATGCAGACCATGTAACACCAAAAATCTGCAATTTTCTTGATGGTCTGGGGCGACCCGCATGACCACCTGGGTCCAAAACTGAGGTTTATTTTTCGCCAAAGAAGTAGCATCAATCCCCCTCAAAGGGATAGGCGTCTGCAGAGGTGTCATAGGAAATCCACAACGTTTAGCAAAATCCAAGTCCATTAGGTTTAGCGCTGCTCCCGAATCCACAAAAGCCTTGGCGGAAAATGTGGACAGGGAGCAGATCAGAGTAATTGCCAGAAGAAACTTAGGTTGAACACCACCAACAGAAAACGTGTGTGCAAAGCGTTTCTCTCGTTTAGGACAAACAGAAATAATATGCGAGGCATCTCCACAGAAAAAACACAGCTTATTACACCTTCTGAACTCCTGACGTTGCGCCTTAGACAAAACTCTATCACATTGCATAGGTTCAGACGTCTGTTCTACCAGTGGCAACACCTCTCGTGCAATCCTGCGTTCACGTAAACGCCGATCAACCTGAATGGCTAATGACATAGAATCGTCCAGACCAGAGGGAACAGGAAATCCCACCATAGTATCTTTTACGGCTTCTGACAAACCCTTCCGAAAGAGAGCAGCCAAGGCATTATCATTCCAGGTAGTAAGGACCGCCCACTTTCGGAACTTTTGACAGTACAACTCTGCAGAATCTCGACCCTGGTTCAATGCCAACAGGGTCTTTTCAGCCTGATCAATAGCATTAGGTTCGTCATACAACAACCCCAAGGCTTGAAAGAATGCGTTCACATTAGTCAGAATAGGATCATCTGGTTTCAAAGAAAACGCCCAATCCTGGGGATCGCCACGCAGCAAAGAGATGACAATTTTAACCTGCTGCGCGGAGCTCCCTGACGAGTTAGGCTTCAAGGCAAAAAATAATTTACAATTATTTTTGAAACTCAAAAATTTAGATCGATCCCCAAAAAATACATCAGGTGTAGGGATCTTTGGTTCAACAGCATGCGAACGAGCAAGGTAGGCGGAAATTCCCCGCACTTTCGCAGCGAGCTGCTCCACACGATCAGACAATTGCTTTATCTCCATTGAGAGAAAAAAAAAATTCCCCCTACGGCCTCAGAGATATAGAGGAAAGAATATACACACCTTTTTTTTTTTTTAAACACAATTCTTTCCTGCAATTGAGTACCCTAGGATTTGCGGTATGGCGGGTGATTCTGTTATGATTGAGTCACCGTAGGAGGCAAAAACAGAAATGCTAGCTAAGTCCAGAAAACCAGAGAGGTTGGCAGCTATCGGATTGCAGACCCCTGAACCTATCTACAAAACTAGCAGTAGCCGTGGGGGGTTCCTACGATGCCCTAGACCCCTCGATCACAGCCGGAGAATTAAATAGCCTAAAGACAGAAACTGAAATCTAAACTGCCCCAGAGCAGACCCCAAAGCAAAAGGCAGCCCCCCACATATAATGACGGTGAAGCAAGAAGAAAGAACACAGCACAGACAAAAATATAGACTGAGCAAAGACGGGGCCCAAGCTAACTAGATAGGAAAGGACAGGAAGGCTGCTGTGTGCAATCCGTGAAAAACCCTATGAAAATAAGAGCCAACAGACTGACAGTGAAAAAGGCCCTGAAGACGCTAGGCTTCAAAAAGACTATGTCAGTACTCAGGAATATTCTGAAGACAGAGCAACAGGCAAAAGAAGAATCAGCTCACCCCAGCAGGGAATGGCAGAATCCAGAAAAGCAAGGCAAACAAAAACAAAACACAAATGCTAAAAGGCAAAGCAGAAAACTTAGCTTTAGAGGAGCAGGAATCAGACTGGTTTCCTAGAAGTCCACAGAGAAATCACCCGCAGGGCAGAAGGGCGTCGGCAGCCTTATATCCAGTCCGTGACTCCACTCAGCCAGTCATCATCATTAGACTCAGGTGCCTGATAATCAGGCTCATTACCTTCCTTTACCAGAATAGGGAGTTCACCAGACCTCAGTGACGAAGGGGAAAATGAACTCACAACACAGACCCATTGACTAGTATGAATCTATTTTGATATCCATTAAATTCATAGATCTGAGAATGAAATCTTTGAAACTCGGAGCATGTTCTATTCAGATTTTCAGGATCACAATAGGATCTACAGTACTTAATAGATAAAAAAAATCAGACATATGAAACGGATGTATTAATGCCACCATAGAGTGTGGGGGTGGCTGTTCTGTTCATCCCAGTAATCAAAAGAATGAGAACTGGCATGAGCCTATGAAGTGAACACAGCCATTCTCTGGGGGTTCAATTCATTTCCACAGAATCTACCAAGGTAGGAGAGACCTGGATGTAACAGTGTTGAGCAGAAATTGAAGAGCCCTAATGAGTCTTGGTGGGGATTACTATAGGAAGCAGTTTCAGGAGAAAAGCATGAAACCAGCCTGGAAGTAGGTGCCAGAACAACCAATCTGGAGAGAAAATGTCCAGCCTGCATAGATACCTGTAGGGGACTGATCACGGAGGTGACCATGTTGAGAGACAGATTTTCCTGTGTTGATGGAGACCTGTAGAGAATGACTATGGAGCCTCCTGAGAAGTACATCCATAATGATGCATAATTGATAAGTACTGTAATGAGTAATCTGGGGATTTGAAAAGTGAAACTGTGAGGCACTTGCCTAAGTAATTGAGAATTAAGTAAAGACACCCTGACAATAGAGTGCAGGCCTTATGAGCGCAACTGAATAACTGTAATGATCTTACTGAGTCCCAAAAATAAGATCCCATTATAGCTGTAAGCCCATTGAAAATTGTTATATGTTTTGTGTTCTAATATTGAGAGACCATATACTGTACCTCTGATCCCTGTAATTATTTGAGCATGTTTATTTGTATCTGGATCTTTGTGAAAAGAAAAGTATGCAGTTTTGCTGCCATTATTTCCATCCTATCGCACACCTACAAATTACAATATCAATATGAAACATTGCTGTATGGACTTAAACTTGAAATATCCCCAGATCTAATAATATAATCTGCATAAATCATGGAATAGATCACCTGACCCTTACTTTGCAAATCCATCTCAGAATGACTCTATAATCCTCCCTGAACACTCAGCATTTTATGAGTCAAACCATACACTGACAGATTTTATATGGGATTCAAGCTGCAAACTCTATCTCCACCCACCAAGCTTGATTGACAGGCACTTTTTCATTGTTCTCCTGTCCTGCTGCTGAATCTGGTACCTGGTCAATAGAAGTTGCAGTCTCTACTGCAATAAGAAAGAACTTGTCTTCCAGAAGCATTTGCAGTGTGTATTAACAGTTTCTAAAACAATCTGCTTCAAGAATCAAGTTCTTGAAGGGTAAACCACTGATTGTGTGCATGGCAGAGCTCAGAAGGGAAGGAGCGCCAGATTTTACTGTTATAGTTTGCAGGTGCCATGACCCACTGGGAGATCCCATGAGATGTGAAAAACGCAGAACCCCCCCATAAGTGACCCCATTTTACGAACTACAGCTCTCAATAAATTCATCTAGGGGTTCAGTGATCATATTGACACCATGGGTGTGTCATAGAATTTTATACCACTGGGCAGTGAGTACAAAGTAACTACATTTTTGCCACCAAAATTTTGTTTTAGCCAAAGATTTTACATTTTCACACAAGAAGTAGGTAAAAATGGCAACAAAATTTGTCCCACAATTTTTACTGAATGTTGTATTACCCCATATGTGGCTGTACAGTACTACTTAGCCATGTGGAGAGACTCGGGAGGAACAGAGTGCTATTTGCCTATTCAAGTGAATGGGTCTCTACACATGTCAGTGAGTTCCCACAGACCGTGTGTCCTTGGGTAAAATACGCTGACATGTCCATTTTTTAACCCCTTTCTCTCATGTGACGTACTATCCCGTCCATGTGCCCTGGGACTTAATTCCCAGGGACGGGATAGTACGTCACAGCAATCAGCGGCGCCCACAAAGTGAGCGCCGCTGATCGCGGCCGGGTGTCAGCTGATTATCACAGCTGACACCCGGCATAATGTGTCAGGAGCAGTCACGGACCGCTCCCGACACGTTAACCCCTTGCACACTGCGATCAAACACGATCGCGGTGTACCGGGGGTTAAAGGGAAGCATCGGCAGGGAGGGGGCTCCCTCTGTGCTTCCCTGATCCCCCCACAGCAGCGCAATGTGCAGCGCTGCTGCGGGGGCTCTTTCCCTGCAGGTCCCCAGATCCAAGATGGCGACGGGGACCTTCGGGGGCCTGCAGGGAGCTGACTTCCTCAGTGCCTGCAAAGTGCAGGCAAGGAGGAAACCTGCACACTGCCTGTGACAGATTGCTGATCTGTCACAGTGATCTGTGATGTGACAGATCAGCGATGTGTCACAGGACAGTGATGACCCACCTGGGACAATGTAATAAAGTAAAAAAATTAAAAAAAAGTGTAAAAATAATTTTTAAAAAATCGCTAAATAAATTAAAAAAAAAAAATTATCATAGAATCATAGAATCGTAGAGTTGGAAGGGACCTCCTGGGCCATCTGGTCCAACCCCCTGCTCAAAGCAGGATTCGCTAAATCATCCCAGTCAGATGTCTGTCCAGCCTCTGTTTGAAGACTTCCATTGAAGGAGAACTCACCACTTCTCGTGGCAGCCTGTTCCACTCATTGATCACTCTAACTGTCAAAAAGTTTTTTCTAATATCTAATCTGTGTCTCCTCCCATTCAGTTTCATCCCATTGCTTCTAGTCTTTCCTTGTGCAAATGAGAATAAAGTTGATCCTTCTACAATGTGACAGCCCTTTAGATATTTGAAGACAGCTATTAAGTCTCCTCTCAGTCTTCTCTTTTGCAAACTAAACATTCCCAAATCCAGCAACCTTTCCTCATAAGACAGGGTTTGCAGACCGGTCACCATTCTGGTCGCTCTTTTCTGAACTTGCTCCAGTTTGTTGATGTCTTTTTTAAAATGTGGTGCCCAAAACTGGACACAATATTCCAGATGAGGTCTGACCAAAGAGGAGTAGAGGGAAATAATGACTTCACGTGATCTAGACTGTATGCTTCTGTTAATACATCCTAGAATTGCATTTGCCTTTTTTGCTGCTGCATCACACTGTTGACTCATATTCAGTTTGTGATCTATTAGTATACCCAAGTCTTTTTCACATGTGCTGTCACTTAGC
The DNA here is from genome assembly GCF_039654945.1 of Dendrobates tinctorius. Taxonomy (NCBI): domain Eukaryota; kingdom Metazoa; phylum Chordata; class Amphibia; order Anura; family Dendrobatidae; genus Dendrobates; species Dendrobates tinctorius. The sequence goes on from NW_027361703.1 coordinate 18,841,555, forward strand.
CCTATTCCTCCCATTCTATATATGCTTTTTCCATTTTTATTGCCCAGATGTAGTACTTTGCATTTCTCCCTGTTAAAAACCATTCTGTTAGTTGCTGCCCACTTCTCCAGTTTATTTAAATCTTTTTGAATCCTCTCTCTCTCTTCTCTAGTATTAGCTATCCCTCCTAGCTTTGTGTCATCAGCAAATTTAATCAGTTTACCCTCAATTCCTTCATCTAAATCGTTGATAAAGATGTTGAACAATACAGGGCCCAGGACAGAGCCCTGTGGTACCCCACTTGAGACATTCTTCCAACTGGATGTGCAGCCATTTACGACCACTCTTTGGGTCCGATCACTAAGCCAGTTATGAATCCACCTAACAGTTGCCTTGTCCATTCCATACTTAATCATTTTTTCAATAAGGATTGTATGAGAGACTTTGTCAAATGCTTTGCTGAAGTCAAGATATACTATATCTACAGCATTTCCTTGATCCACCCAATCAGTGATACCGTCATAGAAGGAAATTAAGTTAGTCTGACATGACTTATTAGTTACAAACCCATGCTGACTCTGTTTAATCACTTCATTCTTATCCAGGTATTGACATACATGTTGTTTAATAATTTGTTCAAAGATCTTTCCTGGTATAGAAGTCAGACTCACCGGCCTATAGTTACCTGGGTCCACCTTCTTCCCCTTTTTGAAGATAGGAACAACATTTGCTCTTCTCCAGTCTTCTGGCACTTCTCCTGTTCTCCAAGAATTTTCAAAGATTATAGAGAGGGGTTCAAAAATTTCTTCTGCTATCTCCTTCAGTAGTCTGGGGTGTAATTCATCTGGACCTGGAGACTTGAATTCATTTAGGCTAGCTAAGTGTTTCCTCACTATCTTTCTGTTTATAGATATCCTGGATTCTTCTATTCCCTTAATAGGACAGTGAATAACAGTTGATGTTATATTTCCTTTCTGAGAGAAAACAGATGCAAAATAGGAATTTAAAAGTTCAGCCTTCTCAACATCCTGTCTTACCATTTCATCATTTTCATCCTGTAAAAATCCTATAGCATCTTTGACTTTTCTTTTACTTTTGACATATCCCCAAAATCCTTTATTATTGCTTTTGACATCTCTTGCAAGCCTCAATTCATTTTCAGCTTTAGATAATCTGATTTGTGCCCTGCAGGTTCTGCAGACAGCATTATATTCTTCTTTAGATATGCCTCCCTCTTTCCATTTTATAAACATTTTTTTCTTCCTTTTTAGCATGTGCTTAAGTTCTGTGTTCATCCATCCTGGTTTCCTTAACTGCTTCCTATTCTTCCCTCTTTTCGGAATTGTTAACAACTGTGCTTTGAGAATTTCATTTTTCAAGATTTCCCATCCTTCCTGGACATTTTTGTCTTTAAGGATATCCAGCCATTGGATCCCTCCAATTCTCTTTCTGAATCCCTTGAAATCTGCCTTTCTGAAATCTAACCTTGACGTCTGAGTCTTCACAGGTCTTCCGCCTCTAGTTATCCAAAATTCTAAAATAGCATGGTCGCTACCTCCTAGGGTCCCAGCCACTTTTACCTCCTCAACCATTTCCTCCCTGTTTATAAGGATTAGATCCAAGGTAGCAGTTCCCCTTGTTTTCTCCCTTACCTTTTGGAAGATAAAGTTGTCAGCAAGAGAGGATAAGAATTTCCTTGACCTGTTAGTTTTGCCTGAGAGAGATTCCCAACAAATGTCTGGATAGTTGAAATCTCCCATGACAACTATGTCATATTTTTTGGAGAACTTGGCCATTTGATGCATAAAGAGTTCATCCATAGCTTCAGCTTGCACAGGCGGCCTGTAGTAAATGCCTACAATGGTGTCCTTTCCATTGTTCTGTCCTTGTATTCTTACCCAAACAGTTTCCACAGAACTCCCAGTCTCTGAAGCTTCAATCTCTGTGCAGATATACGCGTTTCTAACATACAATGCGACACCCCCTCCTCGTTTATCAAGTCTGTTTCTTGCAAATAAGTTGTATCCTTCTAGTCTTGTATTCCAATCATGTGTATTGTCCCACCAAGTTTCAGTGATTCCAATGACATCATATTTCTTTTCCTGTGTTAGTAGTTCCAATTCTCCTTGTTTGTTGCCCATGCTTTGTGCATTAGTATAGAAACATTTCAGTTTGTGATTGGTTTCTCTTTCTCCAATATTTTTATTAATTAGATTCTTTCGTCTTTGTTCTTCCTTTCCACTTCTAATAGCAGAGTTCTCAATAGCATTTGTCAGGTGTATGGCTTTTTCTGGTCTTTTGCTTCCCTTCCCATGTTGTTCTAGTTTAAAGCTCTCCTTACAAGTGTAGCAAGGCGACTTCCAAATACATGCTTACCAGTCTTCGTAAGGTGCACCCCATCTCTAGCAAGTAGTCCATCGTATAAGTAGTTCACTCCGTGATCCAGAAATCCAAATCGTTGCTGACGGCACCATCGACGTAGCCAGTTGTTCACCTGCAGAATCTTATTCCACCTCCTTGTTCCATGGCCATCCACTGGGAGGATGGAAGAGAAGACCACCTGCGCTCCCAGTTCTTTCACTTTCTTGCCTAAGTCTTCAAAGAATTTATTCCCTAATAAATTCATTTTTTGGAAATAAAAAAACAATAAAAGTACACATATTTGGTATCACCGCGTCCGTAACAACCCGCCCTATAAAACTGTCCCATTAGTTAACCCCTTTAGCGAACCCATAAAAAATAAAAATAAAAAACGAAGCAAAAAATAATGATTTATTATCATGCTGCCAAATAAAAATTGCAATAACGCGCAATCAAAAAGACGCATATAAATATGCATGGTACCGCTGAAAACATCATCTTGTCCCACAAAAAACGAGCTGCCATACAGCGTCATCAGTGAAAAAATTTAAAAGTTATAGCTCGCAGAATAAAGCGATGCAAAAATAATTATTTTTTATATAAAATTGTTTTCATTGCATAAAAGCGCCAAAACATAAAAAAAGACCTAAATGAGGTATCGCTGTAACCGTACTGACCCGAAGAATAAAAGGGCTTTATCAATTTTACCGCACGCGGAACGGTGTAAACACATCCCCCAAAAGAATTTCATGAAACGCTGGTTTTTGTTCATTCTGTGTCCCAAAAATTGGAATAAAAAGCGATCAAAAGATGTCACGTGCCCGAACTTGATACCAATAAAAGCGTCAACTCGTCCCACAAAAAATAAGACCTCACATGACTCAGTGGGTCAAAATATGGAAAAATTATAGCTCTCAATATGTGGTGATGCAAAAACTATTTTTACAATAAAAAGAGTCTTTTAGCATGTGACAGCTACCAAAAATAAAAACCGACATAAATAGTAAATCAAACCCCCCGTTATCACCCCCTTAGTTAGGGAAAAATACTAAAATAAAAAAAATGTATTTATTTCCATTTTCCAATTAGGGTTAGGGTTAGGGTTAGGGCTAGGGCTAGGGTTATGGCTAGGGTTAGTGCTAGGGTTAGGGCTAGGGTTAGGGCTAGGGCTGAGATTAGGGTTAGGGATGTGTTGGGGTTAGGGTTGGAGTTAGAATTGGGGGGTTTCCACTGTTGGGCACATCAGGTGCTCTCCAAATGCAACATGGCGTCTGATCTCAATTCCAACCAATTCTGCGTTGAAAAAGTCAAATGGTGCTCCTTCCCTTCCAAGCTCTGCCATGCGCCAAAACAGTGTTTTACCCCCACATATAGTGTATCAGCGTACTCAGGACAAATTGTAAAACAACTTTTGGGGTCCAATTGCTCCTGTTAACCTTAGGAAAATAAAAAATTGGGGGCAAAAATATCATTTTTGTGGAAAAAAATTATTTTTTTATTTTCTTTTCACGCCCGGGCGTTATAAACTTCTATGAAGCACTTGGGGGTTCAAAGTGCTCACCACATATCTAGATAAGTTCCATGGGGGGTCTAGTTTCCATAATGGGGTCACTTGTGGGGAGTTTCAATAGCTTAGGTACATCAGGGGCTCTCCAAACGCACATGACACCCGCAGACCATTCCATCAAAGTCTACATTCCAAAATGTCACTACTTCCCTTCCGAGCCCCGACGTGTGCCCATACAGTAGTTTTCTCCCACATATGGGGTATCATCGTTGGAAAAAGAATTGAGGGTGAAAAGATCATTTTTTGTGGAAAAAATATGATTTTTTAATTGTACGGCTGTACGTTATAAACTTCTGTGAAGCCCTTGGGGTTTCAAAGTTCTCACCACACATCTAGATAAGTTCCTTGGGGGGCCTAGTTTCCAAAATGGTGTCATTTGTGGGGGATTTCCACTATTTTGGTACATCAGGGGTTTTCCAATTGTGACATGGTGTCCGATCTCAATTCCAGCCAAAAAAGTCAAATGGCGCTGCTTCCCTTCTGAGCTCTGCCATGCGCCCAAATAGTCATTTACACCCACATATGGGGTATCAGCGTACTCAGGACAAATTGCACAATAACTTTTAGGGTCCTGTTACCCTTGAGAAAATAAAAATTGGGGGTAAAAAGATCATTTTTGTGGAAAAAATATGATTTTTTAATTGTACCGCTGCACGTTATAAACTTCTGTGAAGCTCTTGTTGGTTCAAAGTTCTCACCACATATCTAGATAAGTTCCTTGGGGGAACTAGCCAATTTTGCATTGAAAAAGTCAAACAGCGCTCCTTCCCTTCTGAGCTCTGCCATGCGCCGAAACAGTGGTCCCCCCCCACATATCAGGTATCAGCGTACTCAGGACAAACTGCAAAATAACTTCTCCTGTTACCCTTGGTAAAATAAAAAAAATTGAACCTGAAGTATTTTTTTTGTGAAAAAAAGTTAAATGTTCATTTTTTTTAAATATTCAAAAATTCCTGTGAAGCACCTGAAGGGTTAATAAACTTCTTGAATGTGGTTTTGAGCACCTTAAGGGGTGCATTTTTTAGAATGGTGTCACTTTTGGGTATTTTCTAGCATATAGGCCCCTCAAAGTGGCTTCAAATGTGTTGTGGTCCGTAAAAATAAAATGGTGTTGCAAAAATGAGAAATCGCTGGTCAATTTTTAACCCTTATAACTTCCTAAGAAAAAAAATTTGGGTTCCAAAATTGTGCTGATGTAAAGTAAACATGTGGGAAATGTTACTTATTAAGTTTTTTGTGTGCCGTATCTCTGTGATTTAAGGGCATAAAAATTCAAAGTTGGAAAATTGCGAAATTTTCAAAATTTTCGCCAAATTTCCATTTTTTTCACAAATAAACGCATGTTATATGAATGAAATTTTACCACTAGCATGAAGTACAATATGTCACAAGAAACAGTGTCAGAATCACCATGATCCATGGAAGCGTTCCAGAGTTATTACCTCATAAATGGATAGTGGTCAGAATTGTAAAAATTGGCCCGGTCAAGAATGTGCAAACCACCCTTGGGGGTTAAGGGGTTAATGTCAACACGGGCCATAAAATGTCCTGCACATTTGCATACACAACACCCATTGATGTCATCCATGTGACATGCATCGGCCCCGGGGAAGAAGCGATACAGTAAGCACTGTTCCCCTGCACCGGGTGCTGAACACGGCTCTCATCATTCTCCCCTGCTCTGCCGGCAATTGACGCGAGCAGGGAAGAATGATGAGAGATACATTTAAGTAATAAAAGAGACCGCAGGCGGTGGCTGATGGGACTATTATTCCCATTAGCTTACCCCTGCTGCTGCTAATAATAATGACAGCATGACAGCAGAAGCGATGGATGGGAGTATTCATCTGCCGCTATTGTGCTGTAAATAAATCCGGTAATTAAAAGAAAATGGTGTGGGATCCCCCATATTTTTGATAACCAGCCAGACAAAACTTACAGCTGGGGGCTGCAACCCTCAGCTGTCAGCTTCAGCAAGGCTGGTTATCAAGAATAAAGGGGTCCCCACGCTGTTTTTATTTAAATAAATAATTTTAAAAAATGGTGTGGGGTCCCCCCTATTTTTGACCACCAGCCTTGCTAAAGCAGACAATTGGGGGTTGGTATTCTCAGGCTCGTAAAGGCATCTGTTAGATGCACCTTTTCTGGTGCTTTGCCTGGCTCTTCCCACTTCCCCTGTAGCGGGTAATATTTGTGGGATTGATGTCACCTTTCAGGTGACATCAAGCCCACGGCTTAGTAATGTCTATAAAACACCCATCCAATACTAAAACACCCATCCGATACTAATCCTATGGCTGTATTGTAAATAAGCACAGACACCCAGAATAAAGTCCTTATTGGAAAAAAGTGACACAGACTCCTTTATTAATCTCAATTAAACCATACTTACAACCACGCCTAATACAAATGAAGTCCTCAATCTCCTGTAATAAAAATAAAATAAAAAAGCAACAATATACCATACCTGTCCATCATTGTGTCCCATGCCGTAATCCATGTCTGGGGGATATACAGTTTTCAACCTGGACGGTGCCAAGATGCGACCGTCCCGGCTGAAAACCACTGGTGAATGAGATGCTGGGAATGCAGCATCAGTAACCGGAGGTGACGTCATAGAGGTTACCTTCAGTCACTGAGCTCCATTCCCAGCCTGGCTGAGTTGCAATCAGACCCTCGCTAGCACAGTGAGTGTTCACGGCTCATGGTGCTAGCTGGGATCTCACCAAAGTCTCAGCAGCTCAGCCTGATGGGGAACGCAGCATCAGTAACTGAGGGTGATGTCATAGAGGTAACCTCCAGTCACTGAATTTCTCTTTGGGGGGGCGTTTATACCATTCCATGTGTGGTAAAATTGATAAGGCAGTTTTATTCTGTGGGTCAGTCCAATTACATAGATACCTCATTTACTTTTTTTATGTTTTGGCGCTTTTATATGATAAAAACTATTTTATAGAAAAAATAACTTTTTGTTCGGCGGTATGATTTTAAAGCATTGTTTTTTGCCTTGTTTTTCCTTTTTAATGGTGTTCACTAAAAGGGTTAACTAGTGGGACAGGTTTATAGATTGGGTCGTTGCAGACGCGGCGATACCAAATATTTATACTTTATTGTTTTGATTTTTTTTCATTCAAATCTTTATTTAGTGAAATAATATATATTTATTTTAATTATTATTTTTGACATTTTTAAAAAAAATATTTTTACAATTATTTAAATTTTTTTTACTTTTTCCTAAATTTTACACTCTGTCCCACTATGGAACAATCATTTTGTTGCAGGCTGATCGCTTCTATAGCATGCAGATGTTGTCAGCACTGCACTGACATGGAGACTTGCTGATCGTGCACTGCACATGATCGACAAGTTTCCTAAGGGTACCGTTACACCTAGCGACTCACCAGCAATCCCGACAACGATATGACGCGGTCAGGATCGCTGGTGCATCGCTAGGTGGTTGCTAGTGAGCTGCCACACAGGCAGATCTCACCAGCGACATTGCTGGGGACGGGGATCGCTACTTACCTGTCAGACGCGGCGATCCTGAGTCCTCCCACCCGGCTCCACGCTTCGCTCATCGGCGCCACAGGAAGCGCTGCAGGAAGTGGCCAACGAGAAATGATCCAGGAGCTTCTCGCGCGATCAACGATAACCAGCGGGGGAGCTGGTCAGAGGTAAGTATCACATGCAGCGATATCGCTAGCAATATCGCTGCAACGTCACAAAATCGGTGACTTTACAGCCATATTGCTAGCGATATCGCAGTGTGTAATGGGGGCTTAACTCTGGTGACCCAGTAGGCAGCACATTTCTCTCTAGAATCCCTTGATCCCTTAATTGTCTTGAGATTTCATTGTACCCTGCACAGATTCTAGGCACCCTGTGCCGGATGCAGCAAAGCTGCCCCAGAACATTACATAGCCTTCTCCATGTTTCACAGTAGGGACAGTGCTCTTTTCTTGATATGCTTCATTTTTCCATCTGTGAACATAGAGCTCATGTGCCTTGCCAAAAAGTTAAATTTTTGTCTCATCTGTCCATAGGACATTCTCTCAAAAGCTTTGTGGCTTGTCAACATGTAGTTTGGCAAATTTCAGTCTGGCTTTTATATGATTTTTTTCAACAATGGTGTCCTCCTTGGTCATCTCCCATGAAGTCCACTTTGGCTCATACAACGACGGATGGTGCGATTTGACACTGATGTTCCTTGAGCTTGAAGTTTACCTTTAATCTGTTTAGAAGTATTTCTGGGCTCTTTTGTTACCATTCGTATTATTCGTTTCTTGGATTTGTCATCAATTTTCCTCCTGTGGCCACTTCCAAGGAGGTTGGCTACAGTCCCATGGAGTTGAAATTTCTAAATAGCATGTGCATCTGTAGTCACAGGAACATCAAGTTGCTTCGAGATGGTCTTATAACTTTTACCTTTAACATGTTTGTCTATAATTTTCTTTCTAATCTCCTGAGACAACTCTTTCCTTTGCTTCCTCTGGTCCATGTTGAGTGTGATACACACCATGTCACCAAACAGCACAGTGAGTATCTGTAGCCCTCTATACAGGTCCACTCACTGATTCCAAGATTGTAGACACCTGTGATGCTAATTAGTGGACACACCTTGATTTAACATGTCACTCTTGTCATTTTATTTTCAGGGAAACCATCATTTCTGTCCAGGCCTATTTCATGAGTTTTATTTTTAAAAAAATTCTGTGGAAGCATGGTTGAAAAGCAATGTCTGACTATCATTTGTTCATTTTCATAGTTTGATTTATTATTAGTTTTGTCAGATTCAAGTTATTTCTGTCACCATTGTGGGTTTCTGTCATTAAATGAGGGGTACCAACAATTTTGACGGTGTGTGTATATTATTTTAATTATTTATTATTATTTATTCCATGGCACTTTACATGTGAGGAGGGGTATACATAATAAAAACAAGTATAGTAATCTTAAATGATACAAGTCACGACTAGTACAGAAGGAGAGAGGACCCTGCCCTCGAGGGCTCACAATCTACAAGGGATGGGTGAGGATGCAATAGGTGAGGGTAGAGCTGGTCGTGCTGTGGTTTGGTCGATCGGTGGTTACTGCAGGTTGTAGGCTTGTCTTAAGAGGTAGGTCTTCAGGTTCTTTTTGATGATTTCCATGGTAGACGACAATCTGATATGTTGTAACAGAGAGTTCCAGAGAAGGGGTGATGAATGGGAGAAATCTTGTATGCGATTCTGGGACGAGGAGATAAGAGGGGAGTATAGAAGGAGATCTTGTGAGGATGGAGGTTGCATGCAGGTAAATACCGGGAGACGAGGTCACAGATGTATGGAGGACACAGGTTTTGGATGGCTTTGTATGTTATGGTTAGAGTTTTGAACTGGAGTCTTTGGGTAATGGGGAGCCAGTGCAGGGATTGACAGAGGGGAGAGGCCAGGGAGTAGTGGGGGAACAGGTGGATTAGTCGAGCAGAAGAATTTAGAATAGATTTGAGGGGTGTGAGAGTGTTAGAGGGGAGGCCACAGAGCAGGAGGTTGCAGTAGTCAAGGTGGGAAATGATGAGGGCATGGACTAGGGTTTTTGCAGATTCTTGGTTGAGGAATATACGGATTCATGAAATATTTTTGAGTTGAAGTAGGCAGGAAGTGGAAAGGGCTTTGATACCCCAAGTCAGCGAGCTTGTGGGACTGGGAAGAGTGAGCAGACATTTACTTTAATGGATAGGTCCATTGGGGGAGTCGAGTGAGATGGTGAAAGATGATGAATTCTGTTTTGTCCATATTAAATTTTACAAATCTAGCAGAGAAGAAGGATGAAATAGCAGACAGACATTTTTGGATTCTGGTTAGTAGGGAGGTGATTTCTGGTCTAGAGATGTAGATCTGTGTGTCATTAGCATAGAGGTGATACTGAAAGCTGTGAGATTGTATGAGCTGTCTGAGGCCGAAGGTGTAAATGGAGAAGAGCAGAGGCCCTAGAACTAAACCTTGTGGGACTCCAAAAGATAGGGGGAAAGGTGAGGAGGTGGTGTGCGAGTGGGAGATGCTGAATGTCCAGTCTGTTAGGTATGACAAGATCCAAGATAGGGCCAAGTCAGTGATGCCAATAGATGAGAGGGTCTATAGTAATAGGGAATGGTCCATTGTGTCAAAGGCAGAGGGCAGATCCAGGAGGAGGAGGACAGAGTAGTGTCGCTTGGATTTGGAGTTTAATAGGTCATTGGTGACTTTAGTTATGGCAGTTTCAGCTCACTAATACGGTTGGAACCCAGATTGTAAGGAGTCAAAGAGGGAGCAAGAAGAGAGGTGGGAGGACAGTTCAAGATGAACGTGTTGTTACAGTAGTTTTGAGGCATAAGGGAGAAGTGATATGGGGCGATTGCTAGATGCAGAGGAATGGTTCAAGAGAGGGCTTTTTGAGGATAGGTGTGATTGAGGCATGTTTGAAGCATGAGGAAAAACACCAGTTGTTAGTGATAGGTTGAAGAGATGGGTAGGGTTGGGATGAAGACTGTGGTGAGGTGGTTTTAGGAAGTTTCGCCCCCAGCAGTTCGCCCCCAGAATTTCACCCCCAGCAGTTCGCCCCCAGCAGTTCGCCCCCAGGTACACTTCGCCCCCGAATATTTCGCCCCCAGCATTTCGCCCCCAGGTTGTTTCGCCCCCGCACATTTCGACCCCAGCAGTTCGCCCTCGGATGTTTCGCCCCCGGATGTTTCGCCCCAGGATGTTTCGCCCCCAGCAGTTCACCCCCGGATGTTTCGCCCCCAGCAGTTCGCCCCCGGATGTTTCGCCCCCAGCAGTTCGCCCCCGGATGTTTCGCCCCCGGATGTTTCGCCCCCGGATGTTTAGCCCCCAGCAGTTCGCCCCCGGATGTTTCGCCCCCAGCAGTTCGCCCCCGGATGTTTCGCCCCCAGCAGTTCGCCCCCCGGATGTTTCGCCCCCCGGATGTTTCGCCCCCAGCAGTTCGCCCCCGGATGTTTCGCCCCCAGCAGTTCGCCCCCGGATGTTTCGCCCCCGGATGTTTCGCCCCCGAATGTTTCGCCCCCAGCAGTTCGCCCCCGGATGTTTCGCCCCCAGCAGTTCGCCCCCGGATGTTTCGCCCCAGCAGTTCGCCTCCAGCAGTTCACCCCCGGATGTTTCGCCCCCAGCAGTTCGCCCCCGGATGTTTCGCCCCCGGATGTTTCGCCCCCGAATGTTTCGCCCCCAGCAGTTCGCCCCCGGATGTTTCGCCCCCAGCAGTTCGCCCCCGGATGTTTCGCCCCCGGATGTTTCGCCCCCGAATGTTTCGCCCCCAGCAGTTCGCCCCCGGATGTTTCGCCCCCAGCAGTTCGCCCCCGGATGTTTCGCCCCAGCAGTTCGCCTCCAGCAGTTCACCCCCGGATGTTTCGCCCCCAGCAGTTCGCCCCCAGCAGTTCGTACCCGGATGTTTCGCCCCCAGCAGTTCGCCCCCAGATGTTTCGCCCCCAGCAGTTCGCCCCCGGATGTTTCGCCCCCAGATGATTCACCCCCAGCAGTTCGCCCCCGGATGTTTCGCCCCCAGCAGTTCGCCCCCGGATGTTTCGCCCCCAGCAGTTCGCCCCCAGATGTTTCGCCCCCAGCAGTTCGCCCCCAGATGTTTCGCCCCCAGCAGTTCGCCCCCGGATGTTTCGCCCCCAGCAGTTCGCCCCCGGATGTTTCGACCCCAGCACTTCGCCCCCAGCAGTTCGCCCCCGGATGTTTCACCCCCAGCAGTTCGCCCCCGGATGTTTCACCCCCGGATGTTTCGCCCCCTGCAGTTCGCCCCCAGATGTTTCGCCCCCAGCAGTTCACCCCCGGATGTTTCATCCCCAGCAGTTCGCCCCCAGATGTTTTGCCCCCAGCAGTTCGCCCCCGGATGTTTCGCCCCCTGCTTTTTGCCCCCAGATGTTTCGGCCCCAAATTAGGCAGGGAATTTGGCCTTGTGTTTTAGCCCTAAGACCGCTTTCACAGTAGCCACTTTCCCAAGTGCTAAGCACTGGAAAATCGCTAAGAAGATTGCCAATTTTGAATATACTACATGGTGGCCCGATTCTAATGTATCGGGTATTCTAGAAGGCACAGCCACGTGGTATGTTGCACAGGTTATGTAGTATATTGGACAGTCCACGTAGTACATTGTACAGGCCACGTAGTATATAGGACAGCCGACATAGTATTTTGGACAGCGCACGTAGTAAATTGCACAGTCCACATAGTAAATTGCACAGCGCACATAGTAAATTACACAGCGCACATAGTATATTGGCCAGCCAACGTAGTATATTGCACTGGTCACGTAGTATATTGCACTGTCCACGTAGTCTAGGAATGTGGGCACTATATTCGTGTTTAAAAAAAAATAATAAAGATATACTCACCTCAGCCACGGGCCCTGAAGTCCTCGCACCTTTCTGCAGTGCTGGCGGTGGCTTCCGGTCTGAGCGTAGGACCTGCGATGATGTCGCGGTCACATGACCGTGACATCATCGCAGGTCCTGGACGGTGTGCATTGGAGAGAGGCGCGGAGGACAGCGCGACGTTGGAGGGGGTGAGAATAACTTTTTTTTTATCATTATTATTTTTAGCATTACATCTTTTCACTATTGATGCTGCATAGGCACCATCAATAGCGAAAAGTTGGTCACACAGGGTTAATAGCAGCGTTAACGGAGTGCGGTACACCGCGATCCGTTAACACTGGCATTAACCCTGTGTGAGCGGTCAGCGGTGAGTGCAGGGCAGTGAAGCAGCGGCGATTTTTATGGCAGACTGTGACCGTCGCTGATTGGTCGTGGGCGTTTTGCCAAGGCCAATCAGCGACTTGGATTTACATGACAGACAGACGCCGCGACCAATGAATATACGAATAAAACGTTACAGACAGAAAGACGAAAGTGACCCTTAGACAATTATATAGTAGATAAGTCTATGGCTAGAAAAGCGAGGTGTTGTTTCGGCCAGCTCTTTTTATTTTATTACAGGAGCTATTTTTGAGCACTTAGCGTTCATCAATAGCCTGTATCTTATGGGTCATTACCGAGAGCGCTCACAAAAGCGCTCTGAAAAATGCCAGTAAAGCACGTGCTTTGGAGTTCTAAAACAGTGTCAGCATAAGGGTGCTTTCACACTTCCGCTACATATGCACTACAGGCCGCCCGTTCGCTTCTGTAATGCCGCATTCCGCTAACCTGCAGCGGAACGAAAAGAAGAAAATGCTCTTCTTTTTGTTCTGACACTGATAGCGGAATGCGGCATTACGAAAGCGAACGAGCGTCTGCAGATCGCGGAACCCAGCCGTTCACTTCTATGGGCAATGCAAGCGGAATGCCAGCATTCAGCCAGCATTGCCCTGGGGTCAGCTGGATGTCAGATCCAGAGCGGATCGACCTCTGGAGGCCACAAACACAAGTGTGAAACCACTCTAAAATTACAGTGTGCAAGAGGCCTAAAATCTAAACAATTTTGAACTTTTACCTGACCCAGCACTGACCTGCTTTGTTGCAAGTTTTGTTGCAGATGTAACAAGTAGCATGGTCACATGTCCTGCAAGTTACATTAGACTAGCTTTTATTCCATCTGTATATCAGAATATAGCAGTGTCTAAAATCTCCACAAAGAGAGAAGTGTACTGCCACAAAAAATCAGTCAGCTTCCACAGCAATTCACTTTCTACAACTATGAATTCAGTTCTGTCCAAACGTGGAAGGAGCAAGTTGGTCCATGAGAATCACATTTACTTATTTTCCAAACGAACCGCTGACGATGTTCATTCCATCTGGGTATGTGAAAAACGGTCGACTTGCAAGGGACATGTTTGGACCAATGAAGAATCTGGCGAAGTTGTGAAAGTAGTCAATCTTCACAATCACGCAGCACAAGCTGCAAGACCCGAAGCAATCCGACTTGTTAATGAGGCTGTGACCAGGGCAAGGACAACACAGGAGACACCACAACAGATTCTCACAGACGTCGTTTCAGGAGCCCATTCTAATGTTGCAGCACTTCTCCCAATGAAAGCATCACTGAAGAGGACAATACGATTAGCAAGGCAACTTGGCAATATCCCAAGGTTACCTCAAACCCTTGATCAACTTGTTATCCCCCTCGAGTTCCAGGAGATCAGTATTGATGGTGTCCAGCAGCAGTTCCTTCTGCATGACTCTGGTAAGCTACTTAACCATTTAACATTGTATTAAAACAATTCCATTATGCTTAATTATTGCAAAGTTTATTTTGCACAAATGTGAAAAATGCTACACTATAAGGTGCTGATATAAAATACTATGTGATTTTTGCCTTCAAGGGAAACTTTGAGGGTAATATAATGTAGTGAGGCCTACTGATTCCAACTAGTGTTGGCCGATCACTGGAAAGATAGGATCAGATCGGGCTGATCATACCGAAAGATTGGAATTAATTCAGATCCAATCTCCAGAGCTAGATGTAGATATAATGTATATATATATATATATATATATATATATGCACACTGTACGCCCGAACAGTGTGTGTGTGTATATATATGCATATATGTGGGTGGGTGATGGTGGTCTGGCACTTTTGGAACTTTGAAATGCAATAAAGGATTTGTATAGGACTTCAGGAGCGCGGAGGTCTTTCTTCATGGATGCATGTTAAGTACGGGCGGAAGCCAACCCCTGCTCTAGCAGCACACTGAGTCCTCAGCAACAATCTCAGTTGAGACACTCTTCTTCCAGCTTTCTTGCATATATATAATGGCCCCAAGCTGCGCTGTTAAAAAATAAACAAACCCAGTTATTCAACTCTCTCTCCGGTGTCCAGCGCTGTCTCCAGCGGTGCAGGGAATTCCGAAATCCCAATGCTATGCATTCTGGGTTGTGCATCACCACCTCTGCACATGTGCCGGGCTGTTCTGTGACGTGATGTGGTGCTTTCCCAGGACCGTCTAGTGAGTGGTCCTGGGATCACTCTCCACTGTAGTTATAGTACGGCAGGCACAGAGGCGGCGATGCACCGCCTGGATTTCGGGATTCCCTGCACTGCTGGGCTAGGAGCCGGAGCCAGTACTGGACACTGGAGAAAGAGGTGAGTAACTGGGTTTGTTTATTTTTTAACAGTGCAGCCTGAATCCATTTACTAAAGCTAAATATGCACACACGCTGTACACCTGTATAGTGTGTGTGTGTGTGTGTATATATATATATATATATATGCGCACACTGTTCGGGAGTGTATGCCCGGACAGTGTTTTCAGATTATGGAGGATTCCGATTTCTAATTCAGATCATCATCATGATCTGGCTACAAATCGGATCGTAATTTAAAATAACGATCAGCCTGAAAATCATAATAAATTACGATCTTCAGTGATCGGGCCGGCCAACACTAATTCCAAATATGCAGCATTGTACTGGCCATACCTGTCCTGGATGCTGCCCCGGAGTTCAGCCTCGCCTGTCTGCGGCATGCACGGACTGAACTGCCATCGCCGGCTGATTCCTCGGCTCTCGTAGTTCAGTCCTGCAGATCCGTGGACAGGTCGGGCTGAACTCCGGAGCTCAGGTGAGATACGCCATGATTTGCAGATGCGTTTTGCCTGCTGCTTCCAAGCACTTTTTAAGCACTTTGCAAGCGCTTTGGCAAAACGCTTCTGCAAATAGGGGACGTGGCCAAGCTCTGCTATGGGCGTGGCCATGCCCTGCTATGGCCTAAACCGAGCGTATTTGGCGTGGTTTGCAGGCATTTTTCGGGAGGTTTCCCTCTTGCCCATTCCCATTCCTTCCGGGATCCACCGGAAAATAGCTTTGAAGCTATTTTCCGGTGGGGCGTTTTCCGGCCCCGGCCGGAATCCGCCCGTAACCCGCACCATAGACATGAAAGGGCGGGTTTCAGGCAGGAAACACAGCACGGAATACGCCTGTAAATCCAGCTTGTCTGGATAAAGCCTGAGGCCTCGTGCCCACTGACGGAAGGGGATTGTGGAGCGGCATCTCCGCAGCGGCTGTAATTGCGGTAGCAATTGGAGATCCCACAGGAATCTATTTGTGCCTGCAATTGTGGCCACTATTGTGGTACCCTAATTCTGTATCAAAATCTTCACTTAACTCTATGGATTTAGGTGCAGGTTTTAGTGCAGGATTTCAGCCCCTTGTCTGAATGGCTGGAATTTTGTTTGTATAATGGCAGCATACATTGACATGCTGCACTGCATGTTTTTTTTTGTAAACAAAATTTTTTCATCAGCATGTGGATGGGATTTACACATTAATGCTGCATATGACCCCAGCCTAATGGACCATTCAGTTATGCCTTAGGCCAAAAGCACACTGGTGATTTTACTGGTGTTTTTTGCGTCCTGCACAATCCTCTCAATGAGACAGCATAGGCAGCGTGGACGTCACGAACGTCCGCGCTGTCCACCCGACGACTAGCGCGCCCATCCGCCTGAATGGAATGCCCCATTCAGGCGGGCGGACCGCCCAGTCGTTCATTCAGACGTCCAGCCGCACGCCGCGTCTGGATGCGGCTGTCAACTAGACGGCCCGTTCAGCATAGTGGCGATCGGCCGTGCTGAACGGCCGTCTAGTTGAAGGGTCTAAAGGTACCCTAAAAATGTGACCTATTTCAAGTTTGGAAGTAATTTTAATTTTAAACAAAAATATATAATTTTCCACTGGGACAATATATGTTGTAAAAAACTATTGGTTGGCCCCTTCACACTAGATTTTGCTTCAGTTTTTTATTATGAAATCAGAAAATCTGGAGCAAAATGTGAGTATTTAATGTGAGATATGAACAGAGTCTTCTGATTAGGATATTTTTTTTGTGAATTTATCCCAAAACTCTGTCTGCTGCTTGTTACACTTTTTCTGTTATTTCCTCTACTAATACTTTCATTTTAAATTAGGAAATGGACACAGCCGTATGTTGATATTTGGAACAAGAGACAATCTCCATCTACTGGCACAAAGTAAAGAGTGGTTTGCTGATGGCATGTTTTTCACTACACCAGCCTTGTTTAAGCAACTTTACACAATCCATGTAGTCCACAGAGGCCTTGTTGTTCCTGTAGTGTACACCTTGCTGACAGACAAGAGCCGTTCTACATACCAGAGGTTGCTGCAAGAGCTGAAGAACTTGCAGCCTGGACTGCAGCCAGACAACCTGATGTTGGATTTTGAACTAGCTGCAATACAGGCATTTGAAAGTGAATTCCCCAACCTTGTGAAGACTGGTTGCTTTTTCCACCTATCACAGTCGGTTTGGCGTAAAGTTCAAAATGAAGGACTCAAGATGCAATACCAAGGTGACCATGAATTTGCCCGTTGGATACGCATGATACCTGCCCTGGCCTTTCTACCACCACAGAATATTGTGCAATCATTTGAAGAATTGGTGGAAGATCCTGACTTTCCACAAGAAGCCATACCTATTGCCAACTATTTTGAAGACAGCTGCGAATGAATCGCAGAGGACGTCAAGCACCTTTGTTTCCAGTTCAATTCTGGAATGTGTATGAACGAACATTGAATGATCAACAGCGAACAAATAATGATGTCGAAGGATGGCACCATAGCTTTCGAGAAACATGTGGTACTCTTTTCCAAAATATATACCAGTTCATTAACTGTCTGAAACATCAGCAAGAGCTCCACAGTCTAGAAATTATTCAGATAATAGCAGGAAATCCCATCGCTGCAAGAAACAAAAAGTATGCTGCAATTTCAGCAAGGGTTAAACGTATCGTGCAAGATTTCGATAATAGAAGCTGGATGGATTATCTGAGAGGCATTGCCTACAGCTTTGATTTTTAGTTCATGGTCACATATTGTATGTTTTGAGAGCAGTGTTTTTAGCTGTAAAATAATTCAAGCATTATAACCTGCAATTTGTATTTTCTCTTTTTCTCTAATCCTTCCCCTCTATACCTTTTTATGTTTCTTGTCAAAACAGTTTTGATATATACAGTTAAAGCATAACTCTGCAAAAAACATGTTATGTTATAGTACCTGTGCCCATGATATTCATTTCCAAAGGAGACCTTACAGCAGCTTCACTTCTGTGTGAAAAGTCTCATCCAAGTTAAAGCTCCATGTGCTGCAGGATTTCAGTGGTTGCTACGGAGGTTGTTTCTCCTTAGTAGCAGTACTTGTGGATGGATTCTAGAGGGCGTGGCTGCACAGGAGCATGCAGCTAACAATATATTCCCTATGATGTATAAAGGGCTGCTGGTTTACAGCCCTCTGCAAAGCCCCCCCTATGTGTTCCGTCCTGTAACGGCTTTACACAGGCAGGGGGGAGCCCTCCTCTTGTCCAGGACAGAGCACATGAGCGGAGGGTGAAGGGGAGCTTTGCAGAGGGCTGTGAACAAGCAGCCCTGAATGTATCATAGGGAGCCAGGAACCGTTCTGCTCCCAAGGGGGCACGACCTCCTTAGTAACCAATGAAATCCTACTATTTTCCTGTCTGTTTGTAAAATTACTCATCTAGAAAACAAAGTTTGAGAATAAAAAAAACTAATTTGATCAGAATTGTATATCTTAGACTCATATGGTGTATTATTAGTGATAAGCAAACCTGCCAATGTTCAGTTCAGGCAGGTTTTTCCCGGATGCAAAAGATCCAGGAGCAAATTGCTAGAGGCAAAACATTCAGGGATGAACTGCTGGGGGCGAACTGACAGGGGGCGA
This sequence comes from Dendrobates tinctorius, assembly GCF_039654945.1. Classification (NCBI taxonomy): domain Eukaryota; kingdom Metazoa; phylum Chordata; class Amphibia; order Anura; family Dendrobatidae; genus Dendrobates; species Dendrobates tinctorius. Next base: position 18,860,124 of record NW_027361703.1, read on the forward strand.
AACATCCGGGGGTGAAACATCCGGGGGTGAACTGCTGGGGGCGAAACATCCGGGGGCGAACTGCTGGGGGCGAAACATCCGGGTACGAACTGCTGGGGGCGAAACATCCGGGGGTGAACTGCTGGAGGTGAACTGCTGGGGGCGAAACATCCGGGGGCGAACTGCTGGGGGCGAAACATCCGGGGACGAACTGCCGGGGGAGAAACATCCGGGGGCGAACTGCTGGGGGCGAAACATCCGGGTACGAACTGCTGGGGGCGAACTGCTGGGGGCGAAACATCCGGGGGTGAACTGCTGGAGGTGAACTGCTGGGGGCGAAACATCCGGGGGCGAACTGCTGGGGGCGAAACATCCGGGGGTGAACTGCTGGGGGCGAACTGCTGGGGGCGAAACATCCGGGGGCGAACTGCTGGGGGCGAAACATCCGGGGGCGAACTGCTGGGGGCGAAACATCCGGGGGCAAACTGCTGGGGGCGAAACATCTGGGGGCGAACTGTGGGGGCGAATCATCCGGGGGCGAACTGCTGGGGGCTAAACATCCGGGGGCGAAACATCCGGGGGCGAACTGCTGGGGGCGAAACATCCGGGGGCGAAACATCCGGGGGCGAAACATCCGGGGGCGAACTGCTGGGGGCGAAACATCCGGGGGCGAACTGCTGGGGGCGAAACATCCGGGGGCAAACTGCTGGGGGCGAAACATCCGGGGGCGAAACATCTGGGGGCGAAACATCCGGGGGAGAACTGCTGGGGGCGAAACATCCGGGGGCGAAACATCCGGGGGCGAACTGCTGGGGGCGAAATGTGCGGGGGCAAAATGTGCGGGGGCGAACTGCTGGGGGCGAAATGTGCGGAGGCAAAATGTGCGGGGGCGAAACAACCTGGGGGCGAAATGTTCGGGGGCGAAGTGTACCTGGGGGCGAACTGCTGGGGGCGAACTGCTGGGGGCGAAATGCTGGGGGCGAACTGCTGGGGGCGAAACTTCCAACTCCCGGTGAGGTTTGGGATGAAGTGTGATGGGATCAGGTCAAGTGCACAGGTGGTAAGATGTTATCTTGAGAGTAGAGTAGAGAGTCAATCTTCTGTAATGGAGGAGAAGTTTGTTTTAGAGGAGAGGAAGAGGGCTGAGCACTTAGGAGGAAGGGCTCTGGGGATTGTCGACCAAAACTTTCTCTGATATTATCTATCTTCTGCTTGAAAAATGAGGTAATGTCTTCGGCTGAGATGAGTGAAGAGGGAAGGGGATGCTGGGGGACAGAGGAGAGAATTGAAAGTGTTGAATAACTGTTTAGGGTTGTGAGACAGGGAGGATATGAGAGATGATAAGTAGGTTTGTTTTGCTTTGACGAGTGTGGCCTTGAAAGTAGTGAGGGACTGTTTGAATGCAATGAAGTGCTCGTTGGAGTGGAATCTTTTCCATCTGCGCTCAGCAACCCTAGAAGCCCGTCTCAATTGTTTGGTCAGGCTGGTGTGCCAGGGCTGTCTTTTGATTTTGGGAGCTTTGGTATGTGTGAGAGGGGCAACCGATCCAGAGCTTCAGCTATTGTGGTGTTATATAGAGCAGCAGTGGCATCCGCATTGTGTAGGGAACTTATGGCTGTAAGAGGGAGAAGGGATTCAGACAGTGAGTGTAGATTGAAGTGTTTAAGATTTATGTGAGGGTGTGCAAGTTTGTGGAGTGGGGATTGTGGACAAGGAGTGAAGAGGGAAGAGAATGTAAGTAGTTTGTGGTCAGAAAGAGGAAGAGGTGAGTTAGAGAGGTTAGATAGGGAGCAGAAGCAGGTGAAGATGAGGTCCAATGTGTGGCCATTTTTTGTGAGTGGCTGCAGAAGACCATTGATTGAGGCCGAAGGAGGAAGTGAGAGATAGAAGTTTAGTGGCAGCTGAGAGGGAAGTGTCAATGGGGATGTTGAAGTCACCCATAGGGATGAGCGAGTATACTCGTTAGGATTCGGTACTCAGTGAGTAATGAGATACTCACGGTACTCGAATCCTAGCGAGTAAATTTCACTACTCGCCTCGCAATATTCGTATCTCCTGCTGGCATGTGTTAACCAATCACAGTAAAGCCGTCGCCTTCTTTGTTGTGACATTACTGTGATTAGCTGGCTGTGCAGCGTCACTGCATCGCTGGAGCCCCTGGAGAGCGGTCGCATAAGCTGATGCAATGTGGGACCCTCGTTATTAATGGGATTACGGCGGAAAGGTGAATATAGGTTGCTTTATTATTTTAATTTTTTTAAAGGTGATCAATGGCTTCAGGGAATTAGGTGTGGGCGGTGAGTAAATACTCTATGTTATGTGTTGTATGTTCTGTGTGCCTTTTTTTTTTACATTCACCACATTAGCCGGATGATGGGAATACTACTTTCCCATCATCGGCTAATGCTGTCACTGTAGTTGGAATAGCCAGATGGGACAAGTAGTCCCATCAGAAGATGCCCGCACAGCCACCACACAGGCCGCGCACAGAGTCAGCACAGCCCGCATAGGCCCCGCACAGCACCGGTACAGCTCGCACAGGACCTGCACAGCAGCGGCAGAGCCCGGCACAGCCTCACAAACACATACACAGACCCCCGCACACATTCTCCATGTACACATAGTATCCGCCCACACACATTCTCTGCCCATTACTCACATTTCCTATGGACTTACATTGAACTTGCTACTCGTTATGAGCACCCGAGTATTAGGAGCTACCCGTAACGAGTACACCGAGTCCGAGCATTTCACTACTTGCTCATCCCTAGCCAGCCATGATGATAGTGGGGATGTCAGCAGAAAGGAAATGTATATATACAGTATAAGTATATATATATATATATACATTTATATATACAGCTCTGACAAAAATTAAGAGACCACCATATCAAAACCCTGTCATGGCCAGCCCAATTTCCAGACCTGAACTCCATTGAAAACCTCTGGAATGTAATCAAGAGGATGATGGTTAGTCACAAGCCATCAAACTAAGAAACACTTTAATTTTTGCGCTAGGAGCAGTGTGAAAGACTGGTGGAAAGCATGCCAAGACGCATTAAGGCTGTGATCAAAAATCATGGTTATTCCACAAAATATTGATTTATGAACTCTTCCTGAGTTGAAACATTTATATTCTTGTTTCTAAATGATTATGATCCTGTTTTCTTAGCATTATTTGACGTCTGAAAGCACTGGTTCTTTAATTTTGACCATTTCTCATTTTAACATATTGCTTAAAAATATATAGTACCTATAAAGAGAAAAATCAGATGAACTGAACATTTTGCAGTGGTCTCTATATTTTTTCCAGAGGTGTGTATATACAGTATATATATATACATATACCTAGAGCTCTGGAAAAAATTAAGAGACCACCACATCAAAACCCTGTCATGGGCAGCCCATTCTCCAGACGGAAACACCATTGAAAACCTCTGGAAAGAAATGGCTGGAGCTGAGCCTCCCCACCCTCCCACACGAGGCGTAGGCAGAGGCCAGCATGACGGGGGGTGGTAAGGTTTAATGGGGGGAGTAGCCCATGACGAGGGGCGTTAGGGGGTATATAGGGGGAGGGTGGGGGCATCCCCCCTTTCAGTTCCCGCTTTTCAACGAGTAAGCAGCACCTACCATGTAAGCGGTGGACCTGGTGCTGGAGCAGTTGCAGGCTGCGGCCTGGTCGCAGCCTCCAGGTTGGCTGGAGGTGCAGGTAGCAGGGATTATCCCATGGACCTCCGGGCAGTCGGCCCCAGCAGTGGTGAGGGAGTGGCGCTCTAGGCGGGTGAGGTCTCCAGATCGGCTCTCACCCGATTCAGCTCCCCAGGCCTCGCGTTGCCGCAGGAGCCCCTCTCGGGACCCTCCAGGCCGGACGCCACGCTCTCCACCCACCACCGCATCCTGGCCTGGGAGGAATCCGCAGGCTCAGCGAGGGCCCGCGGCCGTGACAAGGCCTACTCCTCGATCTCGGCGGGGGGCGGAGCTGTCACGTGCCGGGTGGCACCATGTACCAGGAACAGCCGGGGGCCGCGGCGGTAGACTGCCCACCGTGCGACCTGCTTCCCCCTCCAGGCCAAGTGCGACCGATGTTGTAGGAGCGGCCTGCCATCCAGCAGGGCAGCCGGCATCATCCCCTAACAGTGGATGGACATCGGGTTCGGCGGGGGGCCACGGCGGGGGGGTCCCTGCTGCGCAGCCTGCTTCTGCAGCTGGAACAGGGAGAGGCATACGTCATAGCAGCGGGACAGCGGCCTGCAGCACTGCAGGGCAGGCACCATTGATGCCCACGGATGGAGGCAGTGGGTTCTTTCCGGGCGGCCAGGAGGCACATCGGGGGGCCATTGCTGCCTTCACGCGGGATGCAGGCATGGCAGCAGGAGTTCGCAGTTCGGTGTCCTGGGCAGCATCCCTATCCAAGGTCTGGCAATCAGGGTCCCCCAGGGGGTTCAGGCCTCCCAACCCAGATATTCCCGTGGGGAGTCCCAGAGGTCAACATCAGGCTGGCGAGGATGCATCCGTGGATCCAGGTTTTCCGGCTGGAGGGCACACAGCCCCGTCATAGCCTGGTGAGTATGCTTCTGTGTCTACTGTTTGTCATCCAATTTCGTCGTCATCGTGGTTAGGCGGGGGGCCGTTGGCGGAATCCCTCGGTGTCGGAGGGCGGTCGGGGTGCGGTGGGAAAGCCGCAGTCGGGGGTGTTAGCGATGTGCTCGCGGACATGCGCAATTTGCTGTCCCATCTGGAGCAGGGTTTTGTTGCGCCATCCCCATTAGCAGCTTGGGTTGGGGCACAGGCCGGGGGGCTTGCCGGGCAGAGTGGGTCGGATTTGGCCAGGCGCACAAGCGAAGCAGTGTCGGTATCGGTGCAAACCGAAAAGGAGAAGGAGTGTCGCATGCATTTGGGCGACAGGGCACATGGGGAGGTGTACGTTTGTTTTGAAGGCCCGCTGGGGGCTCATTAAAAGAAAGAAGTAAAGGAACGCATTTGGAAGAATGAGTACGTATAAATATTTTCCTTGCTGCCACTCGAGAAATTTAATTTAGATAAGGGTAAGAAAGAGGATAGTAAGAAGGAGGATGAAGAAAAGCGCAGGTGGCGTCTGATCACTCAAACGTTTGTCAACTGGCAGCAGGCTTTTGCCATTTTGGCAAGCGTCATCGGGGAAAAGGCCCCTGACAATTGCTCGGCGTTATTTTGTTACTTCAATGCCTTAGGGGAGACTTACAGAGAGTATATGGGGGGCAGGCATGGTTGCGGTACGACAAGCAATTCCGGCAGAGGAGGGCTGTCCGTCCTGCTATCCGTTGGGACCAGAAGGACATTGGGCTGTGGATGCGGGTAATAGCTCAAAACAAGTTTGGGAGCTCCTTTCATGGGGGGGCTGGGAGCATCAGCCAGGGTAGCAGCAATTCCGGCGTCTCAGGCAGAGGCAGGCAAGGGCAAACAGTGAGTCATAAGTTGGGTGTGTGCTGGCAGTTTAACGACGGCCAGTGTAAGTTTGGGTCGAATTGCAAATTCAAGCATCTCTGCTCCAACTGCAACGGCGCTTCGCACGGAGCCGCCAAGTGTTTCATAAAAGGGAAGCCCAGAACTGGCGGTGGTAATTCGCAAGGGGGTGACTCCAGTGAAGGATGGTCCCTTATCTAAATAGATATACAGACAGGGAAAAAGCGGCTTTGCTGTATGCGGCTTTTAAATGTTATCCCTCATCCAACGTTTGCAATTCCACGGGTTTTTGAGGAATTTGCATTCAGCTATGTTGCATATCACGGTTGTTTCAGAAAAACTTGGAAAGGAAGTTTCGTTGGGCCGCATGGCTGGCCCCTTTGTTTCTCCCCCGTGTCCAGATTTGGTAGTTTCCCCTCTGGGAGTGGTTCCGAAAAAGGAGCCAAATAAGTTTCAGCTTATTCAACATTTGTCTTACCCACGCGGGGGAGTTGGTTAACGACGATATTGATCCAGAGATCTGTTTGGTGGTTTACTCCTCCTTTGATGAGGCGGTGCGGTGGGTGCGGAAATGTGGTTGGGGGGCCCTCATGGCTAAGACGGATGTCGAATCCACATTTCGTCTGTTACCGGTCCACCCGGATAGCATGAAGCTGCTGGGTTGCTATTGGGAAGGCATGTCTTTTGTGGACAGGTGTCTACCCATGGGATGTTCGCTGTCCTGTGTGTATTTTGAAGCCTTCAGTTCTTTTCTGGAGTGGGTTGAGCAAGATGTTTACGGTTTCGATTCGGTCATTGCAAATCATCATTACTTGGATGATTTTTTGTGCGTTGGCCCGGCGGATTCATTGCGTTGTCACAGGATCTTGCAAGTCATTGAGTGGGTGCTGAAGCGCTTTGGAGTCCCACTTGCACCGGGGAAAACCGAGGGCCCCAGTACATGCCTGCGTCTTTTGGGAATTGTCATCGACATGGTGGGTTGGGAGTTTCGGCTGCCTGAGAATAAATTAGCGGATCTGCGGGTGGAGGTGGTCCAAGCGCGCCGTTTGAAAAAATTGTAGCTGCGCGATCTCCAGTCTTTGTTGGGGAAGCTAAACTTTGCATGTCGGGTTATGCCGATGGGGCGAGTCTTTTCACGTAGGCTGGCAAGCGCGACTGCAGGGATTCGAGCCCCTCATCATTTCATCGGATTGTCGTCGGAACTCAGGGCAGATTTGGCGATTTGGGAGTCTTTTCTGGAGGGGTACAACGGCCGTTCGTTGGTAATGGAAGAGGTGGTTGGCAACGACGCATTGGAATTGTTCACAGACGCGTCTGACGGTGTCGGATTTGGGGCTTACTTCAGGGGGCAGTAGTGCACGTCCCATTGGCCCAATGAGTGGTGTTGTGAGTTCATTTTCCCCTTCATTACTGAGGCCCGAGGAACTCCCTCTTCTGGTAAAGAAAGGTAGGGAGCCTGATTGTCAAACACCTGAGGCTGATGATTGTGACTGGCTGAGTGGAGTTACGGACTGGATATAATGCTGCCGACGCCCTTCTGCCCTGCGGGTGATTTCTCTGTGGGATCCTTGGAGACCAGTCTGAATTCCTGCTCCTCCAAAGCTAAGTTTGCTGCTCAGCCTTTTGCTTTTGTGCTTTGACTTTGTTTTTGCTTTGTTTTTCTGGATTTCTGCCATTCCCTGCTGGGGTGTGCTGAATTCATTTAGCTCTGTCTTCTGAAAATACCTGAGTGCTGATTCAGTTTTTGAAGCCTAGCTGCTTCAGGGCCTTTTTCATATCAGCTGGTTGGCTTATGTCTTTGTTGGGTTTTGGCAGATTGCAGACAGCAGCCTTCCTGTCCTTTCCTATCTAGGTAGTTTTGGGGCCCCGTCTTTGCTCAGTCTATCTTTCTGTCTGTGTTAGTATTTTCATCTTGCTTCACCGTCATTATATGTTGGGGGCTGCCTATTGCTTTGGGGTCTGCTCTGGTGCAGTTTAGATTTCCCCTTTCTTTCTTTAGGCCTATGTATTTCTCCGGCTGTGATCGAGGGGTCTAGGGCATCGTAGGAACCCCCCACGGCTACTGCTAGTTGTGTTGATAGGTTCAGGGGTCTGCAATCTGATAGTTGCCAACTTCTCTGGTTTTCTGGACTTAGCTTGTATTTCTGCTTTTGCCTCCTACGGTGACTCATTCATAACAGAGTGGATTACGGATGGCCTGGTACGCAACATTGTTGGAGATCTTTCCGATCCTCATGGCCTTGCATTTGTGAGGACGGGAGTTTCGGGACCGGCTCATGCGAATTGCGACATGGGCGCGGTGTGCGCGATTAATGGTCTTACTGCATCGTCTCCCCCAGTCGTTCGAGTGTTGCAACAGTTGGTCTTACTATGTTTGGATTTGAATGCACATGTGACCGCAACACACGTTCCTGGTGTCAAGGATGATATAGCTGACTCTCTTTCTCATTTGCAGTGGGATCGGTTCTGCTCTTTGGCGCCAGAGGCAGAGATCATGGGTTTAGCTTGTCCAGAGGAGCTGTGGAAAGTGGCTTACGGGCCACGGAGTCGCTGATTGAATCTTCTTTAGCCCCAAAAACTTGGGAGGCATACCGGGCAGTTTGGCGCAAGTGAGAGGAGGTTCTCGCAGCCTGCGCAGTTGTTGGGCCTGGGCTGGATCAGGAGGGAATTTTGTTGTCTTGGTTGGGGCGCGGAGCCTCCGAAGGTTGGTCTGGTGTGAAAGCCATGCGGGTTCTGGCGGGGTTGTCTTTTGGTTTTCGCTTGCGCGGCTGTCGTGATTTGGCAAAGACGTTCTTGGTGAAACAGGTGGCAAAGGGTTTTCGCCATTTCAAAATTGGGTGCGATCTGAGGCATCCGATATCTTTTAATGTATTGGAGCAGTTGGGCCGCATTTTGGAGTTGGTGTGTTCTTCGTGCTACGAGGTTTTGTTGCTTTGTCTAGCTTTTTCGTTTGCATTCTTTGGCGCATTAAGGGTAGGGGAGCTCGTGTCGGGCAACAAAGAGTCGATTGGTGGCGTACTGGCCAGGGATATTGTATTGACCACGTGAGGCGTTTAGTTCTGGCTGTTTTAGTTCTCCTTCGTTCAAAGGTATGTTTGTGGTGATCTGGTGAAAGGTGGATGAGGAGTTTCCGACAGAAGTGGGCGGATCCCCAAGTAGCTTAGTGGACAATATATATCGGTGTTGGTGCTCCCGAGCCTGTGGGGTAACGGCTGGGAGCAATATGATGGGCTTTGTCCACAGCATTTCAGGCTTCTTCACCAAGATCTTGTGGCTTCAAGGACTCCTTCTCAGTGTTCAAGTTATTGTATTTATGTGATTTATAATTAATTGGTTATTGTTGTTTGGTGTTTAATAAAAGGTTGCTGTGGCCATACAAATTCCAAAGAAATTTCTAGTCTCCATGTCTTGGTGAGTGGCGTAACGAATTTTATACAGGAGGGGGCTAGGGGATGCCGAGATGCTCTCGTTTCCCCTCAGGTAAACAACTTGACAATACCAGCGTCATGTAATCAAGAGGATGATGGATAGTCAGAAGCCATCAAACAAAGAAGAACTGCTTAAATTTTTGCACCAGAAGCAGTGTGAAAGACTGGTGGTAAGCATGCCAAGATGCATAAACGCTGTTTTAAAAATTATGGTTATTCCACAAAATATTGATTTCTGAACTCTTCCTGAGTTAAAACATTAGCTTTGTTGTTTCTAATTGATTAAGAACTTGTTTTCTTTGCATTATTTGAGGTCTGAAAGCACTGGTATTTTTCTTTTTAATTTTGACCATTTTTATTTGTCAGAAAAAATACAAAATTTATTGTTTGGAAATTCGGAGAAATGTTGTTAGAAGACAGTAGACTAAAAGAAAAATTTACATTTTACTCAAAAATATACCTATAAAGAGAAAAATCAGACAAACTGAACATTTGAAAGTGGTCTCTTAATTTTTTCCAAAGCTGTATATATATATATATATATATATATATCTCTTGCGCAGAACCCTCAAACTCCCAAGCATCCAAGAATGAGGTAGGACAACCACCCTACAGAGGAGTGAGAAAGTAAATTAATTATATGTTTATATTGTTATTTCTTGCCATTCAAAAATTGCAAAAAGGAAAATGGGCTGATGGAGATTTGTGTGCTCTGATTTGCTTGACCTAGGTTTCAGACCTTAATTAGTCTGTTACAGTTATGGCTTTCATCATTAGGAAAGGCCAGGTGATGACTATTTCCCAGGTTGTTAAAGAGACAAATCAGAACCCCCACTTGACTGCAAAAGACCTTCAGAAAGTTTTTGCAGACTCTGGAGTTGTGGTACATTGTTCAACTGTTCAGAGACACCTGCACAAATATGATCTTCATGGAGGAGTCATCACAAGAAAACCTCTCCTGTATTCTCACCATAAAATTCAGTGTCAGACATTGCAAGATCATATCTAAACAAGCATAATGCATTTTGGAAACAAATCCTGTAGACCGATGAAGTTAAAATAGAACGCTTTGGCCACAATGTTTAACTACTTTATGACATCAGATGTAATAATCCATCCATGTGACCTGGGCCTATTTGACCATGGACGGATTATTATGTCTGCTCAATCACCCGGACACAGGTGGTGTGCGGGCAATCGCCGCCGGGTGTCAGGTGATTATAACAGCTGACATCCGGCACTAAGTGCCAGAAGCTGTCACCCACCACTCCCAGCATTTTAGCCCCCGAAACGCTGTAATTGAACACAATCGCAGCATTCCGGGTGCCAGCAGAGGGCTGACAGACCCTCTACCTTTGGATCAGAGACGCCATGGCATGACGCGGGATCCCGATCATTGCCATAGTGACCGAATGCTGTTATGACGACATCCAGGTCACCAGAGCAAGGAAACATGCTAATCATGTGCAGTGAATGATCAGAAAGTTTCTCTGTCAGTGCAGAGCTGACAGTTTCTACAGCATAGGGATGCTGCAACATCCCCATGCTGTAGTAGCAATCAGCCTGCAAAAAATGATAGTCCCATAGTGGGACAAATAAAAAAGTAAAAAATTGCATAAAAAAGTTTTAAATAATTGTAAAAATATTTTAAAAAATCAAAAATAGTAAAAAATTAAAAAGATATTGTATCTATAAATAAATGTTTGAATGAAAAAAAAATATAAGCAATAAAAGTACACATATTTGGCATTGCCATGTCCGCAACAACCCGACCTATAAAACTGTCCCACTAGTTAACCCCTTTAGTGAACACCATAAAAAATAAATAAAAAACAAAGCAAAAAACAATGCTTTATCATTACACCGCTGTACAAAATAAAACGGAATAAAACGCGATCAAAAAGACGGATATAAATAAACATGATACCGCTAAAAACGTCATCTTGTCCTGCAGAAAACGAGGCACAAGACAACTCCATCAGTGGGAAAAAAAAAGTTATTGCTCTCAGAATAAAGCAATGCAAAATTATTATTTTTTCTATAAAATAGTTTTTATTGTGTAAAAGAGTTAAAACATAAAAAATATATAAATGAGTATCGCTGTAATCATACTGACCAGAAGAATAAAACTACCTTATCAATTTTACCACAAATGGAATGGCATTAACCCCCCCAAAAAAAAAATAAATTCCTGAATTGCTGGTGTTTATTCATTCTGCCTCCCAAATATTAAAATAGAAAGCGATCAAAAAATGTCATGTCCCCAAGAATGGTACCAATAAAAATGTCAACTCGTCCTGCAAAAAACAAGCCCTCATATGACTCTGCTGGCCAAAATATGGAAAAATTTTAGAACTCGAAATCTTGTGATGCAAAAACTATTATTTGCAATAAAAAGCATCTTTTAGTGTGTGACATCAGCCAAACATAAAACCCCGATTTAAATCTGGTACCGCTGTAATCGCACCAACCCGAAAAATAAAGTTGCCTATTCATTTATATTGCACGAGGAACAGTGTAAAAAATAAAACCAATTCTTCACCTGCTGTTGATTTTTTAATTCTGCCTCCCAAAGATCGCAGTAAAGTTCAGCGCACATTTATCCTGCACTCTGCATTGAGTATTTTCATCAGGGTTTCCTTGTAAATCTATGAAATATGTGATTCAGACAGAACCTCTGTAGGAATATACCCTATAATGAGACAGATGCAGGCACTGTGGACATCATCTTATCTGTGTCCATCTATTTAGAATTGCATAAAAGTGCCATTGGCCACAGTTTTGTGCACTTCTGAAAAGAAAGACACCGCTAAGGCCAGATGGAGTCCAGAGTAACACTGCTCCCTCATTATAGTGAATTGATCCCTCAGGGATTTCATCTGAATCACGTCACTTAGAGATTTAGATGGAACCCCCAAAGTAAGCGGTCAGTGGAGAGGGCTGGATGTGATCCAAAAGGTTATGTAAAATGTTCCCGATAAAAGCTTCAACTCAATCCACAAAAAAAGCAAGTCCCCACTCAGGTTTGTCATCTGTTAATGTAAATATAGAGGCTTTCACATTACTGGTAGTACAAAGGCTCTGGAAAAGCGAAATGGCTCCTCACAGGCCAGAATAAATTCAGCAAATTCTCCGCTCACAAATCCAAATGCCCCCATCCCTTATAACAGCTAAAGAAATAATTTATACAGGTGTGAGTTTCTATGACATCACAGTTAATTAGCAGCTACACCTAACAGAATGCATGCAACAGAGCTCACATTGCAGAAACGAATTCAGCATGAATATATTTCACATAAAAAAACAAACATATAGTTTATATATTCATGCAACATCATATATCATAGCACATATTCTTTTATTAACAAACAGTATATTTATTATTATCTTTCATATATATACACTAGGTGCAGAATTATTAGGCAAATGAGTATTTTGATCACATCATCCTTTTTATACAAGTTGCCCTACTCCAAGCTGTATAGGCTTGAAAGCCAACTGCCAATTATGTAAATCAGGTGATTTGCATTTCTGTAATGAATAGGGGTGTGGTCTAATGGCATCAACACCCTATATAAGGTGTGCTTAATTATTAGACAACTTCCTTTCCTTTTACAAAATGGGTCCAAAGAAAGATTTGACGCACTCTGAAAAGTCAAAAATTGTGAGATACAAAATAGTTTTGTCTGTCTTGGTCTGAGCGCCCTTATCAGCCGTACTTCTCTTTCCTTGTATTTTACACCAGCTTGGTGCAGCACGGACCCAGCAGGCTTCCAACCATCCAGCAAGGCCTGAAAGACAGAGGACCTGTGTTGACATCAGCATCACATGACGCCCCTTGTGACCAGCTAACCTTGGATGACGAATGGTGCAAGATAAGCACTGCAGGCTCTGCAAATGTGGTTATGCCGGCAGCATAACCATGGTAGGTTAGTGTACTTTGTTCCTAACCTACTCTATTTGACCACCAGGTATCACACTAGGAGCGCCCCCTCCTCTCTCCTATTTTGTTTTAAAAATTGTGAGATGTCTTGCAGAGGGATGCAGCAGTCTTGAAATTGCCAAACTTTTGAAGTGTGATCGCCGAACAATCAAGCGTTTCATGGCAAATATCCAACAGGGTCGCAAGAAGCATGTTGATAAAAAAGGCGCAAAATAACTGACCATGAATTGAGGAAAATCAAGCGTGAAGCTGCCAAGATGCCATTTGCCACCAGTTTTGCCATATTTCAGAGCTGCAACGTTACTGGAGTATCAAAAAGCTCAAGGTGTGCCATACTCAGGGACATGGCCAAGCTAAGGAAGGCTGAAAAACGACCACCTTTCAACAAGAAACATAAGATAAAATGTCAAGACTGGGCCAAGAAATATCTTAAGACTGATTTTTCTAAGGATTTATGGACTGATGAAATGAGAGCGACTCTTGATTGGCCAGATGGATGGGCCCAAGGCTGGATCAGTAAAGGGCAGAGAGCTCCACTCCCACTCAGACGCCAGCAAGGTAGAGGTGGGGTACTGGTATGGGCGGGTATCATCAAAGATGAACTTGTGGGACCTTTTCGGCTTGAGGATGGAGTGAAGATCAACTCCCAGACCTACTGGCAGTTTCTGGAAGACACCTTCTTCAAGCAGTGGTACAGGAAGAAGTCGATATCTTTCAAGAAAAACATAATTTTCATGCAGGACAATGCTCCATCACATGCATCCAAATACTCCACAGCGTGGCTGGCCAGTAAAGGTCTAAAAGAAGAAAAAATAGTGACATGGCCCCCTTGTTCACCTGATCTGAACCCCATAGAGAACCTGTGGTCCCTCATAAAATGTGAGATCTATAGGGAGTGAAAACATTACACCTCTCCGAACAGTGTCTGGGAGGCTGTGGTGGCTGCGGCACGCAATGTTGATCGTAAACAGATCAAGCAACTGACAGAATCTATGGATGGAAGGCTTTTGAGTGTCATCGTAAAGAAAGGTGGCTATATTGGTTATTGATTTTTTTTTTGTTTTGTTTTTGAATGTCAGAAACGTTTATTTCTAAATTTTGTGTTGCTCTATTGGTTTACCTGGTGAAAATAAACAAGTGAGATGGGTATATATTTGGTTTTTATTAAGTTGCCTAATTATTCTGCACTGTAATAGTTACCTGCGCAAACAGATATCCTCCTAAGATAGCCAAATCTAAAAAAAACCTACTCCAACTTCCATAAATATTAAGCTTTGATATCTATGAGTCTCTCAAATACAACTTGCCTAATAATTCTGCACACAGTGTAAATGTATACATGAAGCAAACTATTATTAAAATTATTGCCTTCATATAATGAGGTATATACTGTTCCAAAAAACTAAGAACATTTTTTTTTATTTATTTAATTTTTTTTTCATACATATTTTATGCTTAGTAAATATACATGGTGTCTCTGTGATAATTTAATCCCTTTGGTTGTTTTGTATCTAATTGAATAATCCAAAAAGCTTCCCGAAGGAGCAATTTTTTTGTGGATATTTCCTCCTCTTTTAGGATGAAACAATAAAATTGATTTTTTGGATCTCACCCTTTTAGGTGATTGTGATAGGAAGTGCATACATAGCACTATTTTCCGTAAACCAGTTAGTGGTAACACTTTATTAAGAGCTGATAGTTGCCACCCTGTTCACACCACCAAAGTGATCCCATATGGGGAAATTATAAGAGCCAGAAATGCGTAAGAATGTGACTCTGTTTTTATCTATTTGTGAATATATCTACACGCTTTTATGATGGTGTGAAATAAAGAAGAATTGTTTTTTTATTATTCAGCTGTGTGATCCCACAACTTTTTTTTCCTCTCATTGTGATCCGATGATCAGACGGAATTTTTTAGATCGCTGCTGGCAAATTCAAGGCTACCTGGCACATTGACATGGTGAGGCATTCCGTTTTTCCCTGTATTTTTTTCTAATGTAGTTTTTGTGTTTGCTTCAAACTTGTCAGGTACACAAGGGTTAATGAGTGACCCTATAATTTATTACGCAGCTTCTACCAAATGCAGTGATGCCCCATATGTTGTCACATTACTGTTCAACCACACATCAGAACTGAGGAGGAAGGAGAGATATTTTGGCTTTGGAGCACAGAATTTCTTGAAATAGTTTGCAGAGCCCAGAAGGTGCAAGAACATCAGAAAAAATGCAAAAGTGGCCTCCTTATAGAAGTTGCACCTTTCAATTAATGAATCTATGGCTGTAGTGACTATTTTGCAACATCCACAACAAGCTTTTTTCTGGAGAATTGCAAATATGCCAGTTTGTTGCCCAACTGCCCATACATTGTGTCCTCAAATTGTAGAGCCCCCATATATTGTGCCCAGCTTGTGCTTCTGGTGACATGCACCCAGTAAATTGTTAAGTATTCTCTGTAATGCAGCGCTAGTAAACCCAAATGAAGATCCCACTAGGGGGCGCTGCAGTGCGCAGAACGGCGGCTCTCAGTGAGCAGAGCCCTGCCGGAAAGCACCGCAGGTGTAGCAATGAGACGTGCGAGCAGGCAGGAAAGGGACCGCTGGCAGCGTGGTGCCTGCAGGGATGATGGGGTGGCATTAGCCGCAAGACGAGATGACAGGGGCCAGTCAGAACGCGGCAATGGAGGGTAAGACAAAAGACGTAGTTGAGAACGAGCCAGGAGGTCAGAAGCAAAACGGGAGTGCACTGTCCAGGGGGAAAATGGAAGCATAGTCAGGGACGAGCCGGGGAGTCAGGAAAACCACAGCGGATAGAACGGTACCAAATCGGATGACGGAGACGCAGGTCAGGGAACAAACTGGGTCATACACATCAGAGATCAAGCACAGAGGAACAACGACTACCCACTGAGAAACCAGGGTCAGCTGCTCTAGCCAAATGACTGGAACTATTGCCGACAGCGGAACTAGTTGGTGTCTTGACTAAATAGCTGCCCCTACATCAGAAAGAGGCCAAAACAATTAACCCATTCCTGCCCAGGGCAGAAAAGGAACAAACTCCATCCAGGATCATGACACTCTCTCCCCACTACAATATTGTCAAACATGTGTCCACTTACTGTGGTTTAGGATTTTATTTGTGAAGGCCGCAGCCATGTTGCTTTTCCAGAATCTTTATTCTACCAGTAAGGTGGGAAACCCATATGGTTCCAGTGACAGATATTGGGCCTGAGTGGGGGCTGGTTTTGTGCAGGATTAATTGAGGCTTTTATTGGCATCATTTTGGGGAACTGAATATTTTTCAATCGCTTCCAGAATAAGGCTGGGATCACAATCTTTTGTCTATGCGGAACACTTACTTCGGGGTTTCTATGTTCCCTCATTCCTGATTGTCATTTTAAAAAGGTGATGAGAGAATGTCTCCTTAATGACTGCCATTTAAATGTATATTAGCAGTTGTTAAGGGGTTAATCACTTAAAATTCCATAATGGTGTACGGGGGGGGGACAAAGAAAACTCAAAGGCAACACATTTTGAATGCAGTCAGGCATTCTTCCTCAAAGCCTGATGGGGAAGTTTTCCCATCAATCTTATAGACCACTTTGAACAAATCCAGAATGAATTAAAACTCACGAGGTATATTATCCAAGGACAGAAAACAGACAAACAAATTATATATGGGAAAGGATGACAAACCAGTGTAAGCATACCAAAAACATACAAGTAATAAATGAACATACATATAATATACATAAAAAATATAAAATAGCCAGAACATTAATAATGAACCATAATTTCTCAATGCAAGTTTAACCCATTGGGAAATCTAGTCATAATGTTAACTATCCAAAAAGCTTATCGAGTTAGCAATAACCTCTTAATATCCCCTCCCCACTTATCCATCTGTTCCAAAATAGAGTTAATGTACAAATAAATGCATATGATCTAAGATGTTCAGCTATTCTGCTACACATAGAATAAGAATAGCAGAAATCATACTTTAAAGCAGGGGAAGCAGTTGTGCACAACTTGCAGCCTGAGGATTACTTGAGCTTGAGCGTGCCAGTCTATGTGACCCCCAAACAATCTGGACACAGAAACACTTGTGTATAGCTTCTTCTCACCTGTAGTTTTTATGTCAGCGAGAACAAGAATATTTCCTGGATAGGAGTATGGACAGCCAAGTACTAATGGTATACAGTGTAGCCATCTCTAGACCCCATACATCAGGAGGATAACGTCACTTAAAAAATATTTGCCAACCAAGAATGTCCAATGAATCTTTAGAGAGTTGGTAAATACAAAAGGGATCCCCATACTCCTAATATTTGTTTCTTAAAGAGGAATCTGCATCTGCTCTGTATTTAAGATGGTAATGTGGCTCAAAGGAAATAAAAGATTGTGTATAACCATCATAAAGAATCTCCTACTATACTGATGATGAGAATAACTGCAAGCGACTGCTGAGGACCCTGGAGAGAAGACAGAAGTAAATTTCACCTATTTGGTCTTTTATGTTCTAATGCCCACATGACAAGTCATGTAAATGCTTAGATTGTATTTATTGTTTTGCTATTATTTTTAAAGGAAAATTAGAATTTAATTTTGGGTTGTTAATATAAATATGTGAGATTCACCTTCATTAGGTTTTATTATGGGAAACAATGTTGAAGATAGTTTTCTCATCTGTATTTACTAGGTTCAAATTCTTAAATTTTGTGGTTTTTCAAGTAAACATCTACTGCTTGTAAAAGAAAAAAAACAACAACCTCATTAAGATGATTAATATTTTGTTGCAGAAATTGCTGCAAAAAAATTTGTCATATATTAACCCACCCATAAACCGAATCTTATCAATATATTAAACCCAATATATATTATGTTCTTATATTTGTTGGCTGAATAAAATACTATACAATGCTGTGTCCATTTCACTTATTGCATTAGCTAATTTTTCTGCATGTTTTATCAGCAACACCGGTACTAGGACAGTCATAGTAAGACACATATTAACTTTAAATTATTTGTATGGCTGTTTTAATATATTTAACACTTTACAGATGTCCATGAATATCACAGCAGATTCCATATTGCTGCTTTTGCCAAAGTGTTGCCATAATTTTAGGAAGTTTTGCAAACTACGATTTTTTTCTTCCTTTCTTTTCTTATTTTTTTTTTCCCTTTAGCTATTGTTGGTATTCTGTACGGAGTTAGTTAATTTTGTCATTCCTAAGGAAAGCCTCCAATCATTCAGGTTTTTTTTCCTTCAAATGTCAGAACCATCATTTCGATCTCAACTTTATGCATACGTACTGTATATTGATAGCTTCTTTCAAATCAATTAAAAAAGACTCAGTGTCCCCATACTTCTCCATGCAATTTTTATGTGGAAGCCCACTACAACTTATCGTGCTAGTATGTTTTCTGGAAACTCTCAGCCAACTATAAATAGCAAACTATCACTCAAAGAAAAGTGAGAGTGTTAATGTATCTGCAAATTCTGTTTTAATGACCTTCTGCCAACTAGTACTCAAATGCATTTGAGCTTTTCAGTGATGCCAACTGTCAGGATTTAACAGTGAAATGCCTGTGTTTTTTTATATTCATAACTGACATTTGCATGATCTCGGTAATTATATGCAAATCTTACAATTTCTTCTTTTTCTAACATAAGGTTCATGCTACTTGTCAACTGCTCAGCTGTCTAGTGAGCTAATGCCTGTGGGTTTCAACCATGCTAGATGGCTGTATTTCAAGGTCTTATACTGCTTCATTGTTTAAGTCATTATAGTGTTGGAAGTACAAATCTAAATTACAAATATCTAAGGAATATACCTCTGGAAAATCAAATGAGATGGTCAAAATTTGCTTTATTACTTTATCTGAACCATTTATGCTACAGAAAATGTACTGATAACTTGCGTTGGCAAAGTAATGTAACATGGTGCAGATGATTGTCATTTGTGTTAAATCTAATTTTTTGATTCTGGAGGTAAAAATTGATTATAACACATTTGATTTTATTAGAAATTAAAATAGATATTATAAGCGTTGGTGTTGTGCATTAAAAGCGAACATAAAAGTAATGATTATAAAAGAAGTTGCTTGTGAAAGTAACAAAATAATAAAGATAAAAAAAACCTGGTGGAAAAAAAAAAGGTGTATGCTAATAGAAATAATCATAATACCATTGCTTGATTCATTAGTCACAAAACCTTTGGATAATATTCATTCAGACAGGTAGAGAAATTTCATAGGACATAATTATAACATTTATACAGTAGCATAGAGAAATTCATGGGGTGTAGGAAATAGCTGTCCTTCAACCTCTTTGACCTATAGAAATGGACACATAATCATGATAATTACAGAACAATAAGTTATGATGTATATTATTGAAAATTATGTCAATCATGCTTCTATTCTAAAGGCTACCTGTGTGTCAATTATTTTTTGTATTATTTACACCATTTTTTATTATTTTTATTCCATTCTAAGAATAGGCATTGCTTTGGGTTAATTTAGAAGGTAAGAATATACTTATATACTGGAAGAGATAAAAAAAACTGCCAAATTCAATGAAGTTTATATTTTAGAAAAAATAAACATTATCTTTAAATTCTAATAATTTTGATCTTCAATGTTTTCTTAATGTTTAATTTTAAAACATTTCCAACAGTCCGTAATTAGATGAGCTACTTTTAGGAGAATAAGAATTACTTCTGAAATAAGTTAATAGAAAAACAAACACGCAAACAAATGTCTTGTTACCCCAGATGTAGTTTATCTATAGCTAAGGGGCAAGGGACATACTACAAAAGAACTATTAGCACCATAAATCGATATGATAATGATTTAAAGTGTTAGTTTTGAAAAAACACAAAGCTTAAAACTTAATGATTAGGATTTAGGTTTTGTTCTAGATTTATTCGATAAAAAAATGTAAAATTAAATTAACAAAGTAAAATTGTATCTTTATTTACAAAATCTATTCTCCTGCCAACCAGAGTTTAGTGAAGTTATTCATTCCATGCAGAAATGCAATCAGTTTGGTAAGTGAAGACAGTACATCTGCAAAACTTTCTCCTGTCGGCATTCTGGCAAATAATTTATTTTTGCTAGAAATAAAACAATGGCAGACAAGTTCTGGCTCTATATATCATAATTTTCAATATGTGTATGTAGCAGGTATGGCTCCAAAATAAGAAATCCATCTAATGGCAAAATACTGATGAGGCAAAGTTTAACTGATTTGCTCATCCCTACCTAAAAAAAAATTAAATAATTAATTTTTAACATTATTTGGTCTCCTAAATGTCAAGTCTGCGCACTAATATGTCGCTTCACTATGGCTGTATTGTACGCAATGTCAAGAAATAAAAGTATATGGAAATGAAACTTTGATTCTTCTCTTATGAAATATTAACATTAGTCAGGTTAGTACATGTTAGGTAGGTGCAAATTTGGAATATACTGTTTTGCATGGAACAACATATTTTGGAAAATTAACCAATCTGTTTTAATCGTCTCTCCACAATAGGTTGGCAGTAATGGAAAAAAACAGCAAAATTTGATTTGTTTCCATTTCCCTAGAGAAGAATTTACTAAAACTGAACCAAACTCCTGTTCAACTCAGATTGAAAAATGGATATATGTTACAGTTGTTCATATGTCACTGTCTTATATACAAGGAATACTGCTATGTAATAATGAAAACGTGCATGTCTGTGTGATATTAAGGAAAACAATTTAAATGATTTTCCCTATATTTATATATAGATCTTAGTGTGCAACTTAACCTATAATTTCCATGATATGTATTTTCATATTTAACCCTTTTACAACTGTGTGACTGGTTTCTGACTGGTGTTTTATACAGGTGGCACTGGCCTCAACTCTTCAAATGTTCATTTGGCGAACAGCTATTCCTCCAAACCTTTTCACATATATTCAGCCTAATGTGGGCATGTGTTTTTAATTGGCTAACAATATAATCTGCTGCCAGTTATAAGGAGCTTTGACTTCAAGTTAAATCTCCTGAAATTCAAAGGTCCCTGCAAATTATAACACTTTGCAATTCAATTTGCAAGGTTCACCCCACTCAACAACCCCCAAAAAAGCCATACTCCAATTCACACACTGCTGAAGGCTTACAGGGTGGACTATTACAGCCAGTATAAAAGATGAGGGCTTGCCAAGCATTTTAGGCTTTCCAACATAGGAATAGCACAGCTCATTCCCCATAGGGATAAAACAAGGTCTATGATTGTGGAGTACTATTTTAGTGCTGAATCACATTGAAATTGGGAGTGGTAATAATAATAATCCAAAGATTCAAGTGATACAGGGAAATTCTGTACCTGAATAGTCACTCAGTGTGACTGTCAATCAATTGATCTGACATAAACTATAGTAATAGCACCTTAGGCTATGTGCACACGCTGCGGTTTTTGCTGCGGTTCTGCTGCGGTTTTGGCCGCAGCAGAACTGCAGCAGTTCTGCAGACAGTGTACAGTAGCATGTAATCCTATGGGATTAACATTCTGCTGTGCACACGCTGCGGATTTTTAACTGCGGAAAAGCTGCGGTTTTAAATCCGCAGAAACAATTGACATGTCAATTATTTCTGCGGATTCTGCTGCAGTTTGCCACCTATTCCATTGTCCAGGTAGCAAACCGCAGGGCAAAACCACAGGCCAAACCGCAGGTAAAACCGCAGGTATTTTACCTGCAGTTTTACCTGCAGTTCTGCAGATAAAAGCCCACAGGTGAATCTGCAGTGTGTGCACATAGCCTTAATATCAGGCTTTCTTTATTCTTCACACTGCAAACAAGGAGGGCAACAATAAACCACATCAGTGCTAATTTTGCAAATCAAAATCAAAATCCTGAACCAAGGCTTGTGTGTTACAGTAAGTGTGCTTCCTGCATAGTGAGAAAGGAAAAACATTTTTTTTCATTTTTAAAGGCAAAAGATAAATGTCCATAATCCAGAAATTTAAACGCAACGGTCTACCTCACAAAGTATGTGAGATGTAAAAAAATTTAAGTTTTTTGCATATTTCCTTGCAAGTCCAATATTAGGTCCATACATGCCACCAAAATTTCGCTGTTGGTTACCGCTGGTTACCATCTGTTTTTTTCCTAGCTAGATATGTTGAGGACACTTGGACATTAATAAAGCTGTGTTTGCATTAAAGAGCTTATAATGGATTCATTAGAGTCCTAGTAGAACTCAGAGTGTAATATGTGTATTTTCTGTTCAATTAGAGGATTTTCAGCATTGCAATTAAAAATGTGTGGGAAAATTCGGTAAAGTTGGTAAATTCGATTTGCTAAAGAACCTCTGAAAGTATTGTCGTATTTGATCCTTTTTTTCCCAGCATCTGAATATGATCATTAGCGATGATGGTACACCTTTGATGGTTTGCCATTGTCACCAGAATTTGCAGATTCAGCCAATATGAATCTGATGTTTATGGTCACTAAATAAAGGATTAAAGTGAAGTTATATGTTTGGTTTTTTTTATACCCCTCTTTTTTTGGGTTTGGGACGAGCATGAGATTGAAGGGGGTATGAGGTAAGAGGGAGAGGGCACATTTGGATCACATTTTTGGAGATGGGAGCCTTTTGCATGCTACATTTTTCATTTATCTTTCATATGCTTTTCTGTATTTATCAATTAATAAATTAGTGCATTTTATATCTTTATTACTGTTCTCTGTGTACACAGACAGGCAAAAAATGCACAAGTCATGTCTTCTCTGCATGCTTCCAAGCCCTATCTGAACAGGCAATTCCTTTTCTCATTACTGATGTCACAGGGTTCCCTAACAAATGTGTGAATATACAGCAATTCTGCAGTTGGGAACACTGCTCTCAGCATGTGCACTTTTTAGAGACAGGGAGTGAATGTTTTGCTTTCCTGTTACAATGCAAAATCTGACTGTCAGTGTGACCTTGTATTTGCTGATAGTGTTGCTGTCAGGCACAGTGCATGCATTTACAGCTTTGTGGAGTCGGGATTATGTCATAAATCCATTCATTTGCAGCTTGTGGGTGTAAAATGGTTAATATTGGGGTAATGTACAGTATGTAGCAACATAGCTTCATTGTGTTGTACACACTGTACTCTATTGCAGTATATTTTTGCTAATTTTTCTGGCTTAAATGTGTACTTTTTTACAGTTCTCAATACAATTGCTTTTAGCATTATAGATTGAATAATTATATACCGTCTATACTGTATGGTTGTATTTATTTACTACGCATTGCTTATTTAGCACTAACATATTCTGCAGCGCTTTACATGCATCATCTATCTATCTACCTATCTATCTATTATATATCTCATGTATCCATCTGTTTATATATATATATATCATATAACTCATCTATCTATCTTATACAAACTATGATGTCTCATCTATTTATCTATCTATCTATTAAATATCTATCTATCTATCTATCTATCTATCTATCTATCTGTTAAAGGGAACCTGTCACCCCCAGGGCGTTTTTCAGTTAAAGAGCCACCTTCAGCAGCACTAAGGCTGCACTCTGTGAAGGTGGCTCTTCTGTTTCTGACCACTAGTAATGCTGAAATATCGACTTTTATAAATAGCTCCTCATACCAGTAATGTGTCCCATAGGTATGATGTTTCCGCCTGTATCAGCCGCCTACCATCCGTCCATCATGCCTGTCCAGTGTCTTGGCACCGCCCACCATCAGTCCATCATGCCCATATCTTGTGTCTGGGCACCGCCCACCATCAGTCCATCATGATGCCCCTGTGCATCGCTGCATCCTCCTGTTTTGAATGCTGGTGCCTGTGCTGTGACAAGAGTTCTCGGGCATGCGCAGTGCGTGCTGCCTGAGAACCGACATCAGGCTATTGCGCCTGCATGTTGTGGAGGCCCCAAATCCCACCCCTCAGTGTGTTATGATGTATTCACACTGCGGGGCTGAGGCCTCTGCAACATGTAGGCGCAATAGCCTGATGTCGGTTCTCAGGCAGCACGCACTGCGCATGCCCGAGAACTCTTCTCACAGCGCAGCCTTAGTGCTGCTGAAGGTGGCTCTTTAACTGAAAAACGCCCTGGGGGGTGACAGGTTCCCTTTAAATATCTCATCTATGTATCCATCTTTTAAATATCTCATCTATTATATATCTTATCTAACTATTATATAGATCTATCTATCTATCTAATCTATCTCATCTATTTATCTATCTATAATATATCTATCCATCTATCTCTCTATCTATCTCGCTATCTATCTATTATATATCTCATCTATTTATCTATCTATCTATCTATCTATATCTATCTATCTATTATATAACTCATCTATTTATCTGTCTATTATACACTCACTGGCCACTTTATTAGGTACACCTGTCCAACTGTGTGTTAAGACTTAATTTCTAATCAGCCAATCACATGGCGGCAACTCAGTGCATTTAGGCATGTAGACATGGTCAAGACAATCTCCTGCAGTTCAAACCGAGCATCAGTATGGGGAAGAAAGGTGATTTGAGTGCCTTTGAACGTGGCATGATTGTTGGTGCCAGAAGGGCTGGTCTGAGTATTTCAGAAACTGCTGATCTACTGGGATTTTCACGCACAACCATCTCTAGGGTTTACAGAGAATGGTCCGAAAAAGAAAAAAAATCCAGTGAGCGGCAGTTCTGTGGCCGGAAATGCCTTGTTGATGCCAGAGGTCAGAGGAGAATGGGCATACTGGTTCGAGCTGATAGAAAGGCAACAGTGACTCAAATTGCCACCCGTTACAACCAAGGTAGGCAGAAGAGCATCTCTGAACGCACAGTGCGTCGAACTTTGAGGCAGATGGGCTACAGCAGCAGAAGACCACACTGGGTACCACTCCTCTCAGCTAAGAACAGGAAACTGAGGCTACAATTTGCACAAGCTCATCGAAATTGGACAGTAGAAGATTGGAAAAACGTTGCCTGGTCTGATGAGTCTCGATTTCTGCTGCGACATTCGGATGGTAGGGTCAGAATTTGGCGTAAACAACATGAAAGCATGGATCCATCCAGCCTTGTATCAACGGTTCAGGCTGGTGGTGGTGGTGTCATGGTGTGGGGAATTTTTTCTTGGCACTCTTTGGGCCCCTTGGTACCAATTGAGCATCGTTGCAATGCCACAGCCTACCTGAGTATTGTTGCTGACCATGTCCATCCCTTTATGACCACAATGTACCCAACATCTGATGGCTACTTTCAGCAGGATAATGCGCCATGTCATAAAGCTCGAATCATCTCAGATTGGTTTCTTGAACATGACAATGAGTTCACTGTACTCAAATGGCCTCCTCAGTCACCAGATCTCAATCCAATAGAGCATCTTTGGGATGTGGTGGAACGGGAGATTCGCATCAGGGATGTGCAGCCGACAAATCTGCGCCAACTGTGTGATGCCATCATGTCAATATGGTCCAAAATCTCTGAGGAATGCTTCCAGCACCTTGTTGAATCTCTGCCACGAAGAATTGAGGCAGTTCTGAAGGCAAAAGGGGGTCCAACCCGTTACTAGCATGGTGTACCTAATAAAGTGGCCAGTGAGTGTATATCTCATCTATTATCTATTACATATCATCTATCTATCTATTTATTATCTATCTATGTATCTATCTAGCTATTATATATCTCATCTATCTATCTATCTATCTAAATCAAAAAAGGGCAGCACTACCAAAATTATACAATTGGTGCAAAACCTATTCTGCAGTTTCCAAACAACCGAATTAATAAATCAAGAAAAATAGGCAGCACTCCACCGGAGGATCAGTAAAGTATCTGCTTTTTTCAGATTTAATTCGGAGTGCTGCCTATTTTCCTTGATTTATCTGTCTATCTATCTATCTCATATCTATCTATCTATCTATCTATCTATCTATCTCATATCTATCTTTCTATCTCATATCTATCTATCTATCTATCTATCTATGTATCTATCTATCTATGTATCTATCTTTCTATCTTTCTATCTCATATCTATCTATCTATCTATCTATCTATCTATCTATCTATCTATCTATCTTTATATCCCATATCTATCTATCTATCTATCTATCAGTAGTGAAAAACTTTGAATCATTTGATACCATTTTCTCATTTCTGCAGCATTTGTTAAGCAGTATTTTACTTTTCGGAAAATACAATAAAATCTAAATGTATAAATGAGCAACCCTTAATGCCCAGAGCACAGGCTGCTATGGATTCTCTGCTGGGTGAAGAGGAGAGAGTAGGAGGACATGTGTTCCTACTATAATCAACCTTTGCAAGCGCTCTTTTTGAAACCCATAATAAAGGTCTTTTGTAGCATACACTATACAATAAAAGGAAATAAGCTAATTTTACGTTAGTTTCCCTTTAACATTTCAGTCTCTAGTACTGAAAAACAGCAAAATAGAATAAAAATAAACGGTAATTAACAAAGAATTGAACAAAAATATGAGCTGAAGCGAAAAACACAATTATCCCCAGTGTGAATAAAAATATAAAGTGAACAATAGATCCATTTCCTATTAAACATGATAAATAGGAAGAATATATTTAAACGTGCATATTCTAGCCCACACAATAAAGCCAATGCTTTGTAAAGATGTAAAAAGAATCCAAGTGTACAAAATGAAATGACAATGAAATACCTTTCCAACAAAGAATGGAATGCGGTAAAAAGCATACTCTCTTTATCTTTTCAAAACTACATGTATATGAAAGAAAAGTAAATTACCCCAATTTGTTAGAATTAAAACAAGAACATTGACAGATTCAATATCCCCCCAAAAAGACTTACAAACAATTGCACATCACTTTCGTCCTCATTGTTCTTTTCTTTACTTTTATCTTCTGTTACTTCATGATTGTTGTCTTCAGAAAAATTATCATGTGAACAAATTATTCTTGGAATATATTTCTCTGTAACAGAAACATATTTTTAGAGAATGGTTAAAAAGACAAAGATATTAAAGCCAGGTATGTGATTGATATTGGTGAAATATTTCACTCATATAGTACCTGTTGCTTCAGGATTTTCTCCCTCAAATTCATCCACATCTTCATTTTCTTTGCTGTGCAAAAAAAGATGAACAGCTATTAATGAAAATCAATAAACCTAATCCATATGTATGCAGATAAATAAATATTTACTGATATTACTATGCTTCTTAATTGTTGCTAATGTATATGTAATTATAAAAATGTGATTCTTGTAATCATCAAAGACATCCCATGATATAGAAAATGTTCAAAAGATTGTAGAGAGATAGAAAATGCTAAATTTTCTGATAGCTTAAAACAGTAGCTAATTGTTGCCTGCAGACAATTTTCTCATTTGCCTTATTAATGATTGTGAATCAATGCATGTCGTATGCAGCATTCCTCAAAAGTAGGGGTAAAAATTGATTTGCAGCTAATAATTTTGGGAGGATCTCAATACTGGGAAGCTTGTATGGAAAAGGAGAGAGAGAACCACTGATAATAAGAGCTTACACTTTAGAGGAGAAAGACAGAGCGAGTGCGAGGACCCCACTGGCCATAGGAGCTTACACTTTACAGGCGAAAGAGAGAGGACCTCATTGACCATAAGAACATACCCTCTACAGGAGATAGAGAACCTCACTGACCATAATAGCTTACACTCTATAAATGAGAGAGACAATACAGATGACCATAAGGGCCTAAAATCTACAGAAGAGAAAGAGTTTACTACTGACTCTAGAGATGGAAAACATTTGCTGTACAAACTCTGCTCCACCGGGAACCACTGATCTATAATGGCCCAGATACTGACCACCATATGGATGCGCAATATAAGACCGGCACATTTTTAAACAATGAAATATATTGCAGATGATAAAATAGTCTATGGGTGAGCAATTTAATACCAATACATTTTTAAACAATTTTTTTGAAGCCTATATACTGTAGCAACAAAATGAACCAAAGAAGATGTAGTACCCTATGGGTGAGCAATGTAATGCCAATACATTTTGAACAAGTTTTTGAGGCTTATATAGCAATAAAAAGTACTAAAGAATATGTAATACCCTATAGATGAGCAACATAATACCTATACATTTTGAACAAGTTTCTTGAGAGTTATACAAATTAAATGTACTCCAGACCATGGAATAGTCTATAGGTGAGCAATATAGTACCGATAAATTTTGAACACGTTTTTTTCAAACTTATATACCACTGAAATCTATCCAAGAATATGTAAAAGTGTATAGATGAGCAAATCCCTGGTTAGACTGCACATGGAGTACTGTGTACAGTTTTGGGCACCGGTGCTCAGGAACAATATGATTGAACTAGAGCGAGTACAAAGGAGGGCAACAAAATTGATAAAGGGGACGGGGAAACTACATTACCCAGAGAGATTCGCAAAATTAGGATTATTTAGTCTTGACAAATGATGACTGAGGGACGATCTAATAACCATGTATAAGTATATAAGGGGACAATACAAATATCTCTCCGAGGATCTGTTTATACCAAGGAAGGTGATGGTCACAAGGGGGCATTCTCTGCGTCTGGAAGATAGAAGGTTTTGCCACCAACATAGAAGAGGATTCTTTACTGTTAGGGCAGTGAGAATCTGGAATTCCTTGCCTGAGGAGGTGGTAATGGTGAACTCAGTTGAGGGGTTCAATAGAGGCCTGAATGTTTTCCTGCAGCGTAACAATATTGCATCTTACAGTTATTAGGCTCTTTAGAAGGACGTAGATCTGGGGATTTATTCTGAAGGAATATAGGCTGAACTGGATGGACTAATGTTTTTTTTCGGCCTTGCTAACTATGTTACTATGCTACTATGTTAATATAACAACGATAAGTTTTGAAAAAGTTTTTTGAGGGTTATCTACCAAGAAAATATACTTGAGACCACAAAATAGTTTATGGGTGATCAATATAATAGCAATAATATTTTGAACAAGTTTTTTGAGGTTTTTATACCAAATAAATGTACCCAAGAACACATAATACTGTAGGGCTGAGAAATGTAACCCAACAAAATTTGTAAACTTTTTTTATATCACAAAAATGTACCAAAAAGCACAGAATAGTGTATGGATCAGAAATATGAACAAATAACCACAATTTTCAAATGCTTCTTTCTACTGTTATATACCATCAAAATGTGACAGAAAGCACATAATAATCTGTGGATGAGTAATCTAATCGTGAAATATTTTTCTATGCTTTTTACAAATTTTACATACCACCGTACAACAATAATTGTGCTAAATGATTTGGATGTCATTGAATCCATGAAATAATGTTGAAGTGAAATACTGTATTTTGAAAGTGTAGTTGATGTACTTATACAGTCATAAAGGCTTTGCAGAAAGTGCACAGCCAGACAGAAATTATGAGGAGGGTCCATAGAACCTTGAAGGGCAAAAACTGGCATGCCTCATTCAAATATTGAAAATTAAAAAGACTTTATGTGCTGCTAGCATCTGGTGGTATGGAAAAGTGTGGGTTAGTCCAAGCTTAGTTAATTTTTATGAGAGTGAGCCTGTTAGCATTCTCTGTTAACATGAAAGCACCTGTCTGTTATGACCCTCCTCGTGGCACTAAAAACCCGCTTAGACAAGATGCTAGCGGAAGGGCAGCAAAACGCCTCCAAGGCATAGAGGGACAGATCATGCAGGAATCAAGCCTTAAAATCCAATAGTTGAAAGACGCAGAGGAATTAGACAGTAACCTAGTTTCTTTGGTCAAGAATTGTTTGACTATACTTAAAAACTTTTCCTTCCTTGTGAAAAATACCCGCTCATCAGGCTCTGGGTGCTGGACTGATGTCATGAGTCATGACATTGACAGTGTACCCCTTCCTCTGCTATGTGTGTCCCTGACCTCTCCTCATTGGTTGGGCACGGAAGCTTCCCCCTGCCACTAGCTTTGTCTGATTGAGATTTTTTCAACATATTTTCCACTCTGGCCTTCTGATATAGCTCCAATTTAGAAGACTTCTTAACCTCAGGAAGATGAGATGTAAAGTGCTCCTTGTAGCATTGGTCTAGCAGTGTGAACAGCCAGTAAGATTTTTTGGCCAAGGAAAATGTAACGCAAGGGTCACGGGAAAGTCAGCATTACATAAAGTCGGCCATATGTGCCAAGTTCCATACAGCAGACACTTCCCTGTCTCCCCCATGTTGAATGCTCTCCATCTTCTCCTTCCCCTCTTCCACCTCATTCCTATCCTCAGCCCATCCATGTAGGAGAGAAAGTTGTATGGCTACTAATCTCTGTTGCGCTTACCACTAACTCCTGTTCCTCCTCTTCCTCCTTCGTATTGTCCACATCCTTATTGTTACCCAATCCGCACTGAGCAGATGAGATGAGGCTAGCTACAATCTCTCTGTGTTATGTCTTCCTCAATCACCATCTGGTCCACAGGCAAAGCTTCATGTTTATTTGAAGTGGGATAGGTGCGCTAACTATGGCTTCATCGCCGCTTACCATCTTTGTGGAGTCCTCAAAGTCTTGAAGAACCACACAAATGTCAGACATCCATGCCCACTCTTCAGTTGTTATATGCAGAGGCTGACCAGAATACCGATGGGAATTTTGAAGCAGGTACTCAACCACTGGCCTTTTGTGCTCACAAAACCATGTCAGCATGTGAAGTGTGGAGCATGTGGTGATTTTGCATACCAGTTAGTGGGCTGGCACTTGCATGCACTGCCACAGCACCACCAGAGTGGTGGCAGCTGTAGCCGACCTGCAAAAATGGGTGTTGATGTGGTGTACCTTGACCAGAAGCTCTGGTATATCAGGGTGTATATTCAGAAACCACTGAACTACCAGGTTCACCACATACACTAAACATGTTAAGTGTGTGAGCTTGCCAAGCTTCACATTCTCCAGGTTATGCCCATTATCCCACACGACAATGCCTGGTTGGAGGTTCAGAGGCAAAAACCACAGATCTGTCTAGTCTGTTATTCCTTTAAATAACTCTGCCACAGTGTGCGGTTCATCTCCTAGACAAACTAGCTTCAGCAGAAACTGTTGCTGCTTCGATGAGGCTGTGCTGCAGAGTTTCCAGCTTCTGGCTGATGTGGACAACGTCCTCTGATATACCATATTGGAGATGGAGGATGAGGAGAAGCAGGCGGGGGTGAAGGAAATTCTGTAGGATATGGAGGAAACCCTAAAAGTAGTAGGGCATTGGGAGCACATGCACATGCACTGGGTCAGAGTGTGGCGACAATGTTCACCCAGTGTGCCGTCAGGGAAATGTAGCATCCCAGCCCACAATCACTTGACCACGTGCTGGTCATTAAGTGGATAATGCCAGTAAATGCATTGGTAAGGGCACTTTTGATGTTCCTGGACATGTGTTGGTACAAGGTGAGGATGCCACACCAGGAGAAAAAGTTGTGGCTGGGGAGTGAGAACCAAATAACAGCTGCCGTCATGATTCAGAGTAAATCCTCCTTGTCTACCAGCCTAAATTGCAAAAGTTCCACAGCAAGCAGCCTGCAAATGTGCCCGTTTAGCATTTGAGCCTGTGGATGGCTGGGAACTTTTTTTTTTTCGTTCCAAAGCCTGGGGTAGGGACAGTTAAACGCTGTACAGTTACAAGAATTTGGAAGTACCTGATGAAGTCAGGATGTGCAAGGATAGATGGAGGGCAGGAGGTATCTGCACCAGTATTTTGGACAGAGGATTAAGAAGCACCTAGCACATGGGAAGAGGCAGTGATGTTACCTGATAGCACCAATCGTTGACCCAGGCATTTGACCCACCGTGTATGATGCTTAGATGACAAGTGCCTGATAATGCTGCTGATGGTTAAGTTCTTAGTGGTCATGCACCTGCTTATCTTTGCATAGCACAGGTTGCAAGTGGCCATTTTGTTAGTCTCAGTACTCTCCTTAACCCTCTGTCAGGAACAACTGATCTGACATTCACAGCTCTTTTAGCTCAACTTCTCCCTCCTCACTAGATTGTCAGGGAATCCCCCACCCCCCAATATCTTCCTGACTCTTGATGCTTGAGACTCAGGAAAGCAAATATAACTGTACAGGCTTCTCAGACACATTGTTCCCGAACACGTCACACTATATAGTTGATATACCTGATTATGTGTAATCTCCATTATTACTTCCCTATGAAGGCCATTGATCACTTTTAGAGCACTGAAATTTAGAAAATTAGCTATTATAGGCATTTTTCTAGCCTGCGCCTAACAGGCGCATTGTACCTGAACTCTTTAGTGAAGGCATTGTTCCTTACTGAGGGTTGAAAAAGTCCCAAACTGGGGAACACCTAACTAAGCTTCCCATCCTTGTACTTCTGGTCACCCCACTGCCTCTTCCTGTCTGTTTTGGTGCTGCCAATCTCTCCCCTTCAGTGTTGCTGGCCTTGCTCTACATGCCAGCTTCCAAGGTTGACTTGGTGACTTGGTCGTCCACCACCTCGTCTTCCACCATGGCACCCTGGTCCTCCTGACTTAGTGACTTAACAACAACAAGACTTAGTGGCAACTGTGTCTTATCATCATCTTCCTCCTAATCCCAAATTTGACATTCCCAACCATCATGTTCTTGTGGCCGTGGCTGCTGTAAGATATATGCATCACTAAGCAGCATGTTCTCCTCTCCCTCTGGGAGCATGCAGATTGAGAGGTCACAATCAAGAAATGATGTTGTAAAGAGCTCCCCGGAGTGTGTTAGCACCACGCCAGATTCCTGATCTGACATGTAGGTTCTCTGGCATGTCACTTCATTCACCTGTGCTGTGGACAGTTCTTCCTTTCCCCATGCTCTGCATGCTTCCAGTCGGTCCTCTAGCCACGTCATTAGGGCACGCACGCCTGCACTCCAACCCTTTTAAAGGGTCAGCACGTGCACTTGCTATTTCATCCCCAGCCATTGGCTATGGAACATTATGTATATATTACTTCCTCCCCACTGGGAAGGTGCCTGAGTAATCTTCCTGTTTGCAGTCTATGTTTTGTAAGGTCGCATATCTGTCCCTGCTGCACTCTGGCGCAAATCCTGCCTGCTGCACTCTGGAGCAAATCTTGCTTGCTGCACTCTGGTGCAGATCCTGCTTGCTGCACTCTGATGCAAATCCTACCTGCTGCACTCTAGTGCAAATCTTGTCTGTTGCACTCAAGTGCAATTCCTTCCTGCTTCACTCTAGTGCAAATCCTGCCTGCTGCACTCTGATGCAGACCTTGTCTGCTGCACTCTGACATAAATTCTGTCTGCTGCACTCTGATACAAACTTGGTCTGCTGCACACTGATACAAATTTTGTCTGTTGCACTCTTATTCGAGCTCTACCTACAGCACTCTGATACAAGCTCTGCCTGCTGCTCCATCCAGTCTGTCCTTCTGGGTCCAGCTGCTGCACGATTGTTGGTCTGTCCTTGAGTTGCACCTGTCAATCATCAGGAGCCAAGTCTAACCTCACCATCAGAGGATCTAGTGAACAGTCCGGTGTTCGCTTAGATACGCCCCACAGGCTCTCTGTGGTCCATGACAATGTGGTTCCACAAACCACGTCTGTGACATAGAATCGTAGTGTTTGTTCACTAGTCTCCTGGGACTCAACAATGTGTGAGGAATGAGGATCAGGGTGAGAATTAAGTGATCTAGACTATAGGCTGGTGAGACTTGACTGTGTGGAAGACTGGGTGGTGCTGCCAAGCCTGCTGGAAGCATTATCTGTTATCCAATCGACCAACAGTATGCATTACTCTGACTTCACAAGTGGTGTATCGTGCCTCCCTGCATAGTGGGACAGGAACCTACAGTTTTGCTCAAAAGTTTAGATACCCCAGCAGAATTTTTGCTTTCTTGGCTTTTTTTCAGAGAATATGAATGGCAACACCAAAACTTTTTCTCCACTCATGATTAGAGGTTGGGTGAAGCCATTTATTGTCCAATTACTGTGTTTTCGCTTTTTTAAATCATAGTGACAACCCAAAACATCCAAATGACCCTGGTCAAAAGCTTACATACCCCATTTCTTAATACCATGTATTGCACCATCTAACATCAAGGACAGCTTGAAGTCTTTTGTGGTAGTTATGGATGAGGTTCTTTATTTTCTCAGATGGTAAATCTGCCCATTCTTCTTGGCAAAAAGCCTCCAGTTCCTGTAAATTCCTGGGCTGTCTTGCGTGAAATGAGATCACACTTGAGATCTCCCAAGAGTGGCTCAGTGATATTGAGGTCAGGAGACTAAGATGGCAACTCCAGAACCTTTACTTTTTCTGATGTAGCCAATGACAGGTCGACCTTGCCTTTTATTTTAGATCATCTTCATGTTGGAACATTCAAGTACGCTTCCAGCTGATGATTGTAAAAATTTGCCTCCAGTATTTGCTCATAACGTGCTGCATTAATTTTTCCTTCAACTTTGACCAAGTTTCCTGTGCCTTTGTTGCTCACAGATCCCCAAATCATCAGTGATCCACCTCTGTGCTTTACAGTAGGAATGGTGTTCCTTTCTTCATAGGCCTTGTTGACCTCTCTCCAAATGTAACGCTTATGGTTGTGACCAAGAAGTTCAATTTTGGACTCATCACTCCAAATTACCTTGTTCCAGAAATTTTAAGGTTTGTGTCTGTGCTACTTTGCATATTGTAGGCGAGATACTTTGTGGTATTTGAGCAGTAATGGCTTTCTTCTGGTGACTAGACCATGCAGCCCATTTTTCTTCAAGTGCCTCTTTATTGTGCTTCTAGAAACAGCCACACCTCTAGTTTTCAGAGAGTCCAGTATTTCAGCTGATGTTATTTGTGGGTTTTTCTTTGCATCCTGAACAATTTTCCTGGCAATTGTGGACTAAATTTTTGCTGGACTACCTGACCATGGTTTTGTTTTTACAAAGCCCCTGATTTTCCATTTGTTAATCACAGTTTGAATGTTGCTGACTGGAATTTTCAATTCCTTGGATATTTTTCGTACCCCACTTTCTTTTTCATACAGTTCAACTACCTTTTCCCATAGATCCGTTGACAATTCTTTTGCTTCCCCATGACTTACAATCTAGAAATGTTATTGGCTGGATGAAAGATGCAAGAGTCTGTTTGGATCCCAGAAACTCACTCTTTTATGCACACACACTGATTACAAGCAAACAGGTCACCGGTGAGAAAGTTACTTTTAGTAGCCATTCAAACCCATTTGTGTCAACGTCTGTGCATGTTATCATGCCAAAATTACCAGGATATGTGAACTTTTTATCAGGGTCATTTGGATGTTTTGGGTTGTCATTATGTTTTAAAAAGAGATAACATAATAGTTTGACAATAAATGGCTTCACCTAACCACCAACCATGAGTGGAGAAAAAGTTTTGGTATTATCATTCATATTCTCTGAAAAAAAGCCAAGAAACCAAAAATTCTGCCAAGGTATGTAAACTTTTGAGCACAACTCTTGTGCTCCAACAACAGGCGTAATCAGACTTGCCCCACATCCTTGGAATCTGCATGCACAATCATCAACACTTCCATTTCTCCATCACTTAATACACGCCTTACACATTTTGTAAATGCTAGTTCTCTTGAAACCAAGCAATCAAAGTTATTTTTGGGAGTTTTCTCCACCATATTGTAACAGAAAGAACATAAAAGTGTATGGATGACAATCAAATTCAATCCAGAAAAATGTTGTTGTATTACTGTATGGTTGAGAAATGGAACTCTCCAAAATTTTTAATAGCTTTTTTCTGTAATCTCTTTTTTGTAGATTACAGAAATGATCAAAGACCACATAACACTCTATGGCTGAGAAATGTAATCCTACAACATTTTTAAAAGCTTTTTCTCAGTTTTATAGATCACAGAAGTGTACTCCATACAACGGAATAGTGTATGGCTCAGAAATGTAGTGAAGGAAAATGTTTACATGATTTTTGGTTGTTTTATATAACACATAAAAAGGACCTCAATGCACTTGATGGATCAAAATGCTGCAGATATATATTTGCCAGCAGACTGCACAGCCCTAATCCTTGTCTACTGATAGCATTCAGACACTCTCCCTGCATCTTTGACTCTCTCTCCCTCCCTAGGCTAAATGCAGATTGCATGTGATACAACAGCAAAGAAAATGATTAGCCCTTTCAAGGTCTGTTAGTATGATGGTTCAGCTTCAGTTGCAGTATTAAGATTACAGGTCTCTGATTTGTTAAACTGTGCACACACAGGCCTAGACAAGCACTCTCTCCCTCCAATATGAAGTGTCACAGAGCTGTGTAGAGACGTCAGTGTGCTGAGCCGGGCATCCCTGATGATGTCAGCCAATCAGCCAATCACAGTAATGCCAAAACCAAGCTATGTCATTACAGTGACTCATAGGAAATCCCTGCATGCTTACTGGCTATGTAACAGGTGTCACAGATGCGGGGCCAGTATTCGAGTTTGAACTCAAGCACCGCCCATTGCTCACCGAGTAGTGAGCACATCCAGGCACTGTGATACTAGAGTGATAACAGAGTATAACCAAACACATTTGCTTTGCCCTATTGTTTACTTCTTTTCTAGTGATTAAGGCTAGTTTCACACTAGCGTATTTTCCATGTAGCGCACGGTGCCACTAAGACCCGCCCCCTGCCGGCTCCCTGCCCGCCCCATCCGGTCATCGCCGAGTACTATCGCACACGGCCGCATGCGATCTGCGCACCCTATCTTTAGCATAGGGTGCGCAAACTGTGCGCTAGTAGGATTTTAGCGTGCGCTGCGCACTTTTGAAGGTGTGCCCGTGTGCGCCGAACGCACCATGTTGCAGGCGCGCTCGGCGCACCTTCTAAAGTGCGCAGCGCACGCCAAAATCCTAATAGCGCACGGCCAGCGTACGGTCTGCGCACTCTATGCTAAAGATAGGGTGCGCAGATCGCATGCGTCCGTGTGCGATAGTAGGCGCGATGACCGGATGGGGCGGGCAGGGAGCCGGCAGGGGGCGGGGCTTAGCGGCGAAGTGCGCTGCATGGAAAATACG
This sequence comes from Dendrobates tinctorius, assembly GCF_039654945.1. Classification (NCBI taxonomy): domain Eukaryota; kingdom Metazoa; phylum Chordata; class Amphibia; order Anura; family Dendrobatidae; genus Dendrobates; species Dendrobates tinctorius. The sequence continues at coordinate 18,896,919 of NW_027361703.1, forward strand.
CTAGTGTGAAACTAGCCTAATTTTGGTAAAATAAAATTGTATACTTAAAAAAGATTTACTGCTGAGTTATTTTACAGAAAGGTATTTTGCCTTGTTTGAATTCAATGGAAATCTTGAGCTACAAAAGCTAATCTTTAACCATGTGCTATAAACTAAAGAAAGCAAGTGGATTTCATTTGAGAAACTACCCTAAGGAGGGCTCTTAAAAATACTAATTACAGTGAAGGAAATTATTATTTGACCCCTTGCTGATTTTGTAAGTTTGACCACTGTCAAATACATCAACAGTCTATAATTTTAAGGGTAGGATAATTTTAACATTGAGAGGTAGAATATGAAAAGTAAAATCCAGAAAATCACATTGTATAAATTTTATATACACTTATTTTGCAATGAGAAATAAGTATTTGATCCCATTGTCAAATAAGACTTAATACTTGGTGGCAAAACCCTTGTTGGCAAGGACAGCAGTCAGATGTTTTTTGTAGTTGATAATGAGGTGTGCTCACATGTCAGGAGGAATTTTGGTCTACTCTTCTTTGCAGATCATCTCTAAATCATTAATATTTTGAGGCTTTCATTTTCAACTCGGAGCTTCAACTCCCTCCATAAGTTTTCTATGGGAATAAGGTCTGGAGACTGGCTAGGCCACTCAATGACCTTAATGTGCTTCTTCTTTAGCAACTCCTTTGTTGCCTTGGCTGTATTGTTTGATTCATTGCCTTGCTGGAAGAGTCAGCCATGACCCATTTTTAATGTCCTGGTGGAGGGAAGGAGGTTGTCACTCAGAATTTTACAGTACACGACTCCATCCATTCTCCCATTGATGCCGTGAAGTAGTCCTGTGCCCTTAGCAGAGAAACACCCCCAAAATATAATGTTTCCACCTCCATTTTTGACAGAGGGGACAGTGTTCTTCGGATAATGATTTAATGCCAAAATGATCAAATTTTGTCTCATCTGACCAAAGCACCTTCTCCCAATCACTCACAGAATCATCCAGTTGTTCATTGGCATACTTCAGAAGTGCCTGTGTAAGGAAGAAGATCGGGCTGCGGGTGTCAACAGAGCACCGGATCCGGAACTGCTGGGGCCATGCACATTGTTGCAGGGTGGAAGGAAATTGAGGATGGAGAGGACCCATGAACTGCAGAGAGGGGGTGTGGTAAGTGTAGCAGGTACCAGCAGTTCTGCGCAGGAAGACAGATAGAGTTCCCACCGCTGAGAAGTAAGAGGAAAGACCTGTGGTGCACTGCGCGTAGAGCTACTCAGTGTGGCAGTGAGAGGACACGAATGCAGAGAAGACCAAGCAAGGAATCGTTGTGTGTGAATCCTGATTGCAGAGCATGTTGAACGCGAGATTGTTGTGTGAGACTCACGATTGCAGGGCATGTTGAGCTTGGGATTGTTGTGCAAGACTCCTGATCGCAGAATGCGCCAAATGTGAGATTGCTGTGAAAAGCTCCTGGTTGCGAAGCAGTGTGATGGACTAGGGGCTCAACTAATTGAACCGGTGACCAACCATTTTCGCCAGAGGAAGAAAGACTAATCTGTTAGGTGGGGAAGCCTGAAGATTTCAACACTGGCCTCAGCTCGCATCCAGCTTACACCCCTGAACACATGACAAACGTCAGACTCACGATGAGTGGAACAGAAATACTAATAAACTGTCGCCTCAAGTTACTCAGTTCATTTGTCATTCTTAGCTTAAATCTGATTTACCCCCTGTTGCTTCCTGCAAGGAGATTTCTTCCTGTAATCATTAAATCAAACCACTATCACCTTGCTCTGTGTATCTGTGTTGCTGCATCCGATTTCCTACATTACATTTGGCGTAGTCGGCAGGATGCAGTCTTTGGACACAGATGCAGCAGACCAATCCACTGCAAGTGCCCCAATTTCCAACTTGACATGCTCAGCAATCTCCCAAAATTCACGGGGAGTAATATAATGATGTGGGACTGGAGCGAGAGGGTTAAGAGCATGTTGCAGATGCACCCCTTGACCCATTCTATGCAAGCTGAGATTGCGGTTATAGCCTTGGATGGTCAAGCTTAGTGTTCTGTCATGTTCCATTCCCCCCATGAGCAGGATACATTGGATAAAGTGATGCAGATCTTAGAAGAAATGCATGGGGATCCCACCAACGTTGGGGAACTATGGATGCGGCTGTTTCACCGTGTCCAGAGGGAAGGGGAGTCTGTGACCCAGTATATTAATACGTTGCAGCAGGTGAATGCGCATATCACTAAACGGGATGATGTGGGGGCTATGGGAGTGGGACCCCCTGCTTTGATACTGAGGGATCAGTTTCTGTTGGGTTTCAGGGACTCACTGCTTAAACAGGTTTACGAGAACGCCTGCGTACTGGGCCGCGCATGACTTTTCTAGAAATAGGGGCGGAAGCACACGTGAGAGAGCAAGAGCAGGGGCTGGCGGCCCTAGCAGGGATGATCCGGAGCAATGAGGTACCCACCCTGCCCGCAGCTTAGCCAGTGTGGGCCCAGGAAATCAGGAAAGAAATTCGGGAAGAGTTGTCCAGCCTTAGAAGAGTCCCCGCCTCAGCCACAGATATGTTGAGAGCGACCCCCTCATCAAGGGATAGTAGTGATTCGGAGTCCCGATTGTCCGTCGATCCTCGTCAGGGAATGAGACAGCCCAGTGCAGAATGGGATCTTACTTGTTTCAGGTGTGGGAACACTGGACCTTATGCCTGGGGCTGTGCAAGACAGGGACGGTCTGATAGAATCATAAAATCATAGAATGGTAGAGTTGGAAGGGACCTCCTGGGTCAACTGTTCCAACCCCCTGCTCAAAGCAAGATTCACTAAATCATCCCAGACAGATGTCTGTCCAGCCTATCTTTGAAGACTTCCATGGAAGGAGAACTCACCACCTCTCATGGCAGCCTGTTCCACTCATTGATCACCAAAACTGTCAAAAAGTTTTTTCTAATATCTAATCTGGGTCTCCTCCCATTCAATTTCATCCCATTTCCTTGTGCAAATGAGAATAAAGATGATCCTTCTACAATATTACAGCCCTTGAGATATTTGTAGACAGTTATTAAGTCTCCTCTCAGTCTTCTTTTTTGCAAGATAAACATTCCCAAATCCTGTAACCGTTTCTCATAGGACATAGTTTGCAGACCGGTCACCATTCAGGTCGCTCTTCTCTGAACTTGCTCCAGTTTGTTGATGTCTTTTATAAAATGAGGTGCCCAAAACTAGACACAGTATTCCAGATGAGGTCTGACCAAAGAGGAGTAGAGACCAATAATGACTTAACGTGATCTAGGCTGTATGCTTCTGTTAATACATCCCAGAATTGCATTTACCTTTTTTGCTGCTGCATCACACTGTTGACTCATGTTCAGTTTATGATCTATTAGTATACCCAAGTCTTTTTCACATGTGCTGTTACTTAGCCCTATTCCTACCATTCTGTGTATGCTTTTTTTCATTTTTAATGCCCAGATGTAGTTCTTTGCATTTTTCCCTGTTAAGAACCATTCTGTTAGTTGCTGCCCACTGCTCCAGTTTATATCTTTTTGAATCCTCTCTCTCTTCTCTAGTATTAGCTATCCCTCCTAGCTTTGTGTCATCAGCAAATTTAATCAGTGTACCCTCAATTCCTTCATCTAAATCATTGATAAAGATGTTGAACAATACAGGGCCCAGGACAGAACCTTGTGGTACCCAATTTGAGACATTCTTCCAACTGGATGTGCAGCCATTTACAATCAATCTTTGGGTCCAATCACTAAGCCAGTTATGAATCCACCTAACAGTTGCCTTGTCCATTCCATCCTTAGTCATTTTTACAATAAGGATGGTTTGAGATACGTTGTCAAATGCTTTGCTAAAGTCAAGATATACTGTATCTACAGCATTTCCCTGATCCATCCAGTCAGTGATTCTGTCATAGAAGGAAATTAAGTTAGTCTTACATGACTTATTAGTTACAAACCATTGCAGACTTTGGTTAATCACTTCATTCTTATCCCGGTACTTACATACAAGTTTAATAATTTGTTCAAAAATCTTTCCTGGTGTAAAAGTCAAACTCATCTGTCGATAGTTCCCTGGGTCCACTTTCTTCCCCTTTTTGAAGATAGGAAAAACATTTGCTATTCTCCAATCTTCTGGGATTTCTCCTGTTCTCCAAGAATTTTCAAAGATTATGGAGAGTGGTTCAAAAATTTATTCTGCTATCTCTTTCAGCACTCTGAGGTGTAATTCATCTGGACCTGGAGACTTGAATTCATTTATCATTTATGTTAGCTAAGTGTTTCCTCACTATCTTTCTGTTTATAGATATCCTAGCTTCTTCTATTCCTTTAATAGCACAGTGAAGATCAGTTGATGTTACATTTCCTTTCTGAGAGAAAACAGATGCAAAATAGGAATTTAAAAGTTCGGCCTTCTCAACATGCTTTCTTACCTTTTCATCATTTTCATCTTGTATAAATCCTATAGCATCTTTCACTTTTCTTTTACCTTTGACATATCCCAAATCCTTTTTTATTGCTTTTGAAGTGTATTGCAAGCCTTAGGTCGAGGTCACACTGCATTTAGGCAGTCCGTTAGACGGACTGCGTAACACAGCGGTATAACGCGGTGTAACGCACTCCGTTAACACTGCCATTCAGCCCCATTGTCGGGCGCATTGTGATGCATGCCGTAAAGCAGGATGCAGACTGCAGCGTCTGAGGTTCCGTCACTGCTAGCGCAGATGAATCATCTGTGCTAGCACAGATTATTCATCTCCGCTAGAGGGTATAGCATAACGCGATTGCGTTATGCTATACCGTTAACGCAGCCTGTCAACGCTATGCGTTGAATGGGCTGCTTAACGTAATGTGAACAGAGCCTTAATTTATTGTCAGCTTTAGATAATCTGATTTGTGCCCTGCAGGTTCTGCAGATAGCATTATATTCTTATTTAGATATGCCTCCCTCTTTCCATTTGATAAACATTTATTTCTTCCTTTTTAGCATGTGTTTAAGTTCTGTGTTCATCCATCCTGGTTTCCTAAAATGATTTGTATTCTTCCCTCTTTTTGGAATTGTTAACAATTGTGCTTTGATAATCTAATTTTTCAAGATCTCCCATCCTTCCTGGACATTTTTGAGCCATTAATCCCTCTGATTCTCTTTCTGAGTCCCTTGAAATCTGCCTTTATAAATATATCCTTGAAGTCTGAGTCTTCACAGGTCTTCCTCCTCTAGTTATCTAAAATAGCAAGGTCGCTATCTCCTAGGGTCCCAGCCACTCTTACCTCCTCAACCATTTCCCTGTTTATAAGGATTAGATCCAATGTAGCAGATCCCCTTGTTTTCTCCCCTAGCTTTTGGAAGATAAAGTCGTCTGCAAGAGAGAATAAAGGGCATGTCACACTAAGAGATATCGCTAGCAATATCGCTATAACTAGTGACGTTATAGCGATATTGCTAGCGATATCTCTGTGTCTGATACTTACCAGCGACCGGCTCCCCCACTGGTTATCGCTGATCGCGCGAGAACGTTCAGGACTGTTTCTCGTCGTCAGCTTCCTGTGGCGCTTCCTGCTGTGAGGACGAGCGACACGTGGATGCGGGCGGGAGGACGCAGGATCGCCTGGTGTGACAGGTAAGTAGCGATCCCCGTCCCCAGCGATGTCGCTAGTGAGATCTGCCTATGTGGCAGCTCACTAGCGACCACTTAGCGATGTACCAGCGATCCTGACCGCGTCATATCGCTGGTCGGGATCGCTGGTACATCGCTAAGTGTGACAGTACCTTAAGAATTTGTTTGACCTGTTAGTTTTGCCTGAGAGAGATTCCCAACAAATGTCTGGAAAGTTGAAATCTCCCATGACCACTATGTCATATTTTTTAGAGAACTTGGCCATTAGATGCATAAAGAGTTCATCCATATATTCAGCTTGCACAGGCAGCCTGTAGTAAATGCCTACAATGATGTCCTTTCTGCTGTTCTCTCCTTGTATTCTTACCCAAACATTTTCCACAGAACTCCCAGTCTCTGAAGCTTCAATCTCTGTGCAGATACTGTATACGCTTTTCTAACATATAATGCAACAACTCCTCCTCGTTTATGAAGTCTGTTTCTTACAAATAAGTTGTATCCTTCTAGCCTTGTATTCCAATCCTGTGTATCGTTCCACCAAGTATCAGTGATTCCAATGACATCATATTTCTCCTCCTGTGTTATTAGCTTCAATTCTCCATGTTTGTTGCCCATGCTTTGTGCATTTGTATAGAAGCATTTTAGTTTCTCTTCCTCCAATATTTTTATTATTTACATTTTTTGCCTTTGTTCTTCCTTTCCATGTCTAATAGTAGAGTTCTCAATAGTATTTGTCAGGTGTATGGCTTTTTCTGGACTTTTGTTTCTTTTCCCACATTGTTCTAGTTTAAAGCTCTCCTGATGAGTGTAGCAAGGTAACTTCCAAATACATGTTTTCCAGTCTTCGCAAGGTGCACCCCATCTCTAGCAAGCAGTCTATCGTGTAGGTAATTCACTATGTGATCCAGAAATCCAAATCTTTGCTGATGGCACCAACAATGTAGCCAGTTGTTCACCTGCAGAATCTTATTTCACCTCCTTGTTCCATGGCCATCCACTGGGAGGATGGAAGAGAAAACCACCTGCGCTCCCAGGTCTTTCACTTTCTTAACTAAATTTTCAAAGTCACTGCAGATGGTTTCCAGGTTCGTTCCTGCGGTGTCGTTTGTCCCCACATGTATTACCAGGAATGGGTGGTTGTCTATAGTTCGGAAGAGTCCTGATATCCTGTCAGACACATCTTTAATTTTTGCACCTGGAAGACAGCACATTTCTCTTGAGGTTATATCCGGTCTGCAGATTGGGGCCTCTGTTCCTCTCAACAGGGAATCCCCCATGACCACAACTCTCCATTTCTTCTTCACATCATTTTTCGTTCTCCATCCAGGAGGATGTAAAAGGTTATTCTTTGTAAAGTCTTATCTTGATTTATATATTCATTGTTCTCCTGTGTGAGAGCCTGATACTGGTTCCTGAGCAGTATGGGTGCTGACTGCCTCCCGATCCTCCTGCTTTTCTGTGTCACATGCTTCCATTTCTCTGTTTCTTCAGGTGCACTTTGAATTTCTTCTCTTTCTGAAACATATAGAGATAATTCTGCTCTGTCTAAGAACTCTTCACCTTACTTAATGATTTTCAATGTAGCTTACCTCGCTTCTAGATTTTGCAACTTTTCCTCCAACAGGGACACAAGTTTGCATTCCTGGCATGTGAAGTTTGGCTTTTCCACTGTTAAGTATGTGAACATGTAGCAAGAAATGCAGCTCACCAAATGGCTCCTGGCCTCTTCCATGTTCTTACTGTTAAAGAGATATCAAAGCGGTGGAAAATGTGCCAAAATTCGCATGCTGGTAGGCGCGCGGTTTACAGAAGTCCTCCTTTCAGCTGCAACGGCCAAAATCCAGTGTTCTTTGAGTTCGTGGAGACTCTTCACTTATCCCAGAATGCACTGGAAATATGCAAATTCTCTCCTCAGGACCCAACCCCTGGTCTCTACCAAGGCAGCCGTTAAACTAGTAATGGGGGACGCAGTCCGAAGACTGAAAGAACAAGGAGAAGAGATGGGAGTCCCAGAGGTCTAATCTCTATGAGCCCCACCATCTTGGCTGAAGTGAATGGGTGAGCAGTTCATTACCTAATTGATACTGGATCACAAGTGACCGCCATGCCTGAAGCTTACTTTAGACGTCACTTTCCAGAAGTGATGCGGCCAGAGTGGGGGCCGGTTATCAGACTGATAGCAGATAACCAATTGCCCATCTCGGTCACAGGGGTGGTCTGGATAGAGATCGGAGTGTGTGGACATCTGTCTGGTATGATTTAGCGAACCCTTCTTTGAGCAAGGAGTTGGACCAGATGGCCCAGGAGGTCCCTTTCAACTCTATGATTCTATGACATCGGCAGCGGGTCCGTGGTGGCTCTTGGAATGAATGTACTCAAAGAGATTGGATCTCTCATGATCAGTGAACCGCAAAAGGCCTTTTTGGACCAGTGGAGTCTGCAAACTCCCCAAAGAAAAATATTCCAGCAACTGATTCGAGCTGCCCAGGCACAGGAAACGTCAAGTGAAGGGAAAGTTCTGGGGAAGGTGATGGTTTCTGCAGCTGCTAAACTTACTCTACCGCCTGGGCAGAAGGTGCTCACATTGCCAGTACAAGCCTATGTACCCCTCGAGGGGGTAGAGGTGCAGATAGAGCCAACATCGTTGGATCAAGTAACCCCTGGATTCCTCATAGCTCGGACATTGGCCACAGTTCATGACGGTAACATTGTAGTGCGGTGCTTCAACCTGGAAGAAGATAGTCTCACCCTCTCACCTAAGAGTGAAGTGGCTCAGGTACTGGAAATGCTTGAAGAAGTGGTGCAACCTGAGGCCTTGCAATTGGCAGCAATGCAAGGAGGTCCCTGGACCCTAGCCATTACAATGGCATTGGAATACTCATCCAGAAGCACGAAGGAGGGTTGTTGAATCTTGGAACAAATGCGGGCGGAATTGACGAGGATCTCACCTCAGCAGGTGAATCAAGTGGAAGCTGTGTTACAGCGCTATCAGGAGATCTTTGCCCACCATGAAGATGACTTTGGGTGCACTTAGGCTATCACCCATGAAATTACTACGGGATGGGCTGCACCAGTTCAGGAAAGATATTGGCAGATACCTCCTCAGATGGACAAAGAAGTGAAGGAGATGCTAGCTCACATGCAAAGAGCAAAGTAATACGGGAAAGTCAGAGTCCATGGGCGGCTCCCACTGTTTTAGTACGGAAAAAAGACGGAACCCTGTGCTTTTGCATCGACTACAGAAGACTGAATGCTTGCACAGTGCGGGATTCCTATCCATTGCCTAGAATTGAGGAGTACCTGTCAGCCTTGGAAAAGGCAGAATACTTTTTGTCCCTGTGTCTGGCCAGCGGGTATTGGCAGGTGCCCATGACTGAACATGACCGGCCGAAGACGGCATTCATATTGCCCATGGGACTGTTTGAATTTAATAGGATGCTCTTTGGTCTGACCAACGCCCCCAGGATGTTCCAGCGTTTGATGAAGAGATGCCTGGGGGTCCTAAATTTTGAAGCAACACTTATTTACCTCGACGATATCATTGTTTATGTGGTCACCTTCGAAGAACATCTTCAGCGGCTGGAGAAAGTGCTAAGTTGACTGCAGAGCGGTGGCCTGAAAGTCAAACCACAAAAATGTCACATTTTCCATAAGCAAATTGAGTATCTGGGGCATGTTTTATCTAATGAAGGAGTGAGGCCTGCACAAGAGAAGATAGCGGCTGTACAAGTGTAGCCCACCCCGACGAAGGTGAAAGGCGTTCAGGCCTTCTTGGGGCTTACTTGGCACTGCCGAATATTCATAAAAGATTTCTCTCACCTCACAATCCATTTAATAGAATTGCTAAAAGGAGTCCTGGCTGGTTGGAAAAACTGAACTATTGAATAGGGAAACAGGAAGAAGCCTTCAGAGCCTTGAAAATGGCTTAGACAGAAGCCCCAATACTTGTCTATGTGGATTTATCACAGCACTTCATCCTTCACACTGATGGAAGCATACATGGTCTGGGGGCATTGAAATGCAGGGAGGAAGGTAACGAGTGATAGTTTACGCAAGCCAGTCTCTGCATGACTCAGAGTGGAACCTGGACCATTATAGTTCCTTCAAGTTGGAACTGCTAGCATTGCCCCCAGATGGGTGATGACTGAAAAGTTCGCAGAGTACCTGTCTGTGTCAGAAGTCTTGGTGCGGATGGATAATAACTCGCTATCCCACCTAGAAAATGCAAAGTTGGGGGCCTTGGAACTATGATGGGTGGACCGCATGGTGAAGTATCGGTACAATATTGCCTACCGGGCCCGGGCTGAGAACACCCACGCTGATGCCCTCTTGAGGGTGACTCATGAGCGACCCGAATGTGACCGAGATGAAGAGCTGGAGGTGGAAGAGATTCCTGGTTTTCAAGACCTGGCCAGAACGTTGGTGGCGATGCAGGGACAGATCGGGTAGACGTCTGGAGAACAGGTGTTGGGACGGCTCTGAGATGACTGGGTGCATCTTCAACAGGCAGAAAGTGAACTGACTCAGCTGTGACAGTGGGTGGCCTTGAAGCAACTTCCCAGCCAGTGAGAGAGGGACGCTCTATCTCCAGGGACGCTGCGGATTCTGAGACAGTGGGACAGGCTTTAGTTGGAAGATGGGTTATTATACCGAAGAGTACAGCTACGAGTATTGAGGGTCACTTGGAAACTAGTACTTCTGGAGAAGTTGTTCAGTGTGGTGGCTACAAAGGCTCACAAAAGAGCGGCTCACTTTGGTCAGGAGAAGAAGTTCCAGTGGTTACAGAAGCTGGTGTATCAACCCCAATTGAGGTCCACAGTGGAAGAGGCCTGCCAAAAATGTCAGAGCTGTGAGCTAGCCAAACCCCCAGAACAGAGGTCCCCAATACAGACCATCGTGACTTCTGCACCCTTGGAGGTATTGATGATTGATTACTTGGCTGTAGGCCCGCCACATCTCTGGTATGAGCATTGTCTGGTGATGACCGACCATTTCACCAAGTTTTCTGCAATGACTCCAACCTGAGACCAGACTGCTGAATCAGCTGCACAGGCCATTTGCCGAGACTTCATCCGGGTGTACGGATGCCCGAAGAGGATCCACTCCGACCAGGGTGACTGCTTCCAAGGTCGAGTGATGGAAGAGTTGCATCATTTATACTGGATTGAGAAAGCAAGAACACCATCCACAGGGGAATGGAGCTTGTAAACACATTAATCGAACGTTGATCTAGGTACTTCGAATGTTATAGGAAGATTAGAAGATACGGTGGCCTGAGTTCGTGGCTGAATTGGTGTGGGTGTACAACAATCAAGTGCACAGTATGACGAGGTTCACTCTGTATGCCTTGCTGTTTGGGCAAAAGGAATGGGAGATCACCAAGCTGGAGTTGGACCCAGAAGAGGACTACCCCCGGACAGGCGGTGTCTTCCTGGGTTTGAGAACACCGACATCAACTGCAGACTCTCTGTTGGCTGGTGTAGATGAGGTTTCGAGAACTTCAGCATCATGAAGAGGCAAATACTTGAGGGACAGCTCTGAGATCAGGAAACCTGGTCTTGATCTGGAACAAGCATCCCCAAGGAAAACTGGAACACCAATGGGAGAGGACTCCGCATCAAGTGACACGCCGAGTCAGTTCTGATGGGCCGGTCTATGAAGTCTAGCCTAAGCAGGCAGAAGGGATGCCTTCCCTGGTAGTTCACCATAGTATATTGCGGCCCTTCCTGTCAAAGGGACTCGAAGATGAAAAAGAAGCACCGAAAGTCATCAATGCACCCATTTCAACGGGTCTTGACTTTGATGAAGAAGAGATGCCAGCCTCAACCAAAGACTTTAGCAATTCACCATCTACCTCTCCCAGGGAAGTGAGCACTGAGGTGCCAATGCTTGAAGCGACAAGCACAATAGACTTAACGAATTAAGATAGCTTCTCACCTTCCATCCGTCAACCTGGATTGCGCCAATCTGAGCGAACAACAGCTGGAGTGCACTCCACCCATTACAAACAAGATCCGTTCATCTGGCAATCAGTCATTCAAGGAGTGAAGGAATGCGAACGTCTGAAAAAAGAGTTCTTGCCCGTGGAATGGCGAGTTAAAGGAGAACAGGGGAGTAAGGAAGAAGGCTAAGCTGTGGGTGTGGACAGAGCACCGGGTCTGGAACTGCTGGGCCACACTCATTGTTGCTGGGGGGAAGGAAATTGAGGACGGAGTTGACCCATGACCCGCAGAGAGGGGGTGTGGTAAGTTTAGCAGAGACCAGTAGTTTTGCACGTGAAGACAGACAGAGATCCCGCCAGGGAGAAGTAAGAGGGCAGACCTGTGGCACACTGTGAGTAGAGTTAGTTCGCGGCAGTGAGAGGACAAAAGTGCAGAGAATATTGAGCAGAGAATCGTTGTGTGAGACTCCCGATTGCAGAGCATGTTGAGCTGTAGATTGTTGTGCGAGACTCCTGACCGCAGAGTGCTCCGGACGTGAGATTGTTGTAAAAAGCTTCTGGTTGCAGAGCAGTGTGATGGACTAGGAGCTCAAGGGGTCGAACCGGTGACCACTCATTGCCGCCTCACGATAAGTGGAACAGAAATACTCATAAACTGTTGCCTTAAGTTACTCAGTTGTTTTGTGATTCTTAGCTTAAACCTGATTTACCCCCCTTTTGCTCCCTGCAAAGAGATTTCTCCCTGTAATCATTAAATCTAACCACTGTTACCCCTGTTAACCTTTGCTCTGTGTATCTGTGTCACTGCATCTGTTTTCCTGCATTGCACCTGCACATGTGCCTTCTTGAGTAGGGGCACCTTACAGGTATTGGAGGATTGTAAACCTTTAAGGCATAATGTGTTATCAATGGTTTTCTTGGTGACAGTCGTCCCAGCTGCCTTTAAATCATTAATAAGTTTCCCCTGTGTAGTTTTAGACTGATCTCTCACCTTTCTCATGATCAAGGATAGCCCACAAAGTAATATTTTGCATGGTGCCCCAGATTGATGTTGATTGACAGTCATTTTGTATTTCTTCCTTTTCCTTACTATTGCACCAACAGTTGTTTCCTTCTCATCCAATGTCTTAGCCCATTCCAGCTTTGTGCAGGTCTATAATCTTGTCTCTGACATCCTTAGAAAGCTCTTTGGTCCTGCTCATGTTGTAGAGGTTAGAGTCTGACTGATTGAGAATGTGGACAGGAATCTTTCATAAAGGTGACTTTGTAAGACAGCTGTCTTTAATGCAGGTAACGAGTTAATTGGGAGCATCTAACTGGTCTCAATGTTAAAATTAGCCTACCCTTAAAATTATAGACTCTTCATGTCTTTGTCAGTGGGCAAACTTATAAAATCAGCAAGGGATCAAATAATTATTTCCTTCACTGTATGCACATGTCAGACCAAAGCATGTTCATATCCGGGACACAGAACCTGTCTCCTTCCTGAGCAATATATAATGGCTGTACGTTCCCATCTTGTTTGTACTTGCATATAATTGTTTTCTACAGATTAACAAGGCACCTTCAGGTATCTTGAAATTGTACCCAAGGATGAGCCAAGTCCACAATTCTCTTCCTGAGATCTTGGTTTATTTCCTTAGATTTTCCCCCTGATGTTGCACAGAGGAACAGTGTGTTTCAGGTGTGCATTAAAATACATCCACAGATGTGTCTCTAATTAACTCAGATTATGTCAAAAATCTATCAGAAGCTTCCAAACACATGATATCATCATATGGGCAGTCCAAAATTGTTTAAAGGCATAGTAATCTTAATGTATGCAAACTTTTGACCTTAGAGACCTCACAGTAAGTAATAAAAATGCCTTAAAACATTCTCTCTCTCGCTCAATATTCTGGAATTTGGCAAATATTAATAATTATGGTAATGCTAATTTCCCTAAAATGGGAATGGTTCATTCTGATTTCATGTGAGATAGTGAGAAAAACATGCATATGTATCTTTTTATATAGTGTACGTAAACTTCCGGTTTCAACTGTACATAATTGGCAAAGTGCAGTGGTGCAGTGCTTGTATTATTAAAGAGACTGTCTGGGCATATGATACTGATGACCTAACTTTTGGATAAAATATCAATACCATATACTTGAGGTTCCGGTGCAGTTTAAGTGAATCCTTTCTCATTATAAATTGATTTGAGCTCAGCTGTTCAGGTCTGTTCAGTGTTTACTTCCCATCAGTGGGGGTGCTAGTTGTCAGACCGCCACCAATCTGATATTGATGACCTTTCCTAAGGATAGGTCATGTATGTCAGATGCCTAGACAACCCCTTTGAATTCATATGTCTCACTTACATTACGTCATACTTTTGCTTCTTTTATTAATGTTTACTGTAGTTGTGATTGAACAGAATTGACAGTTATTTTTTTAGTTGCTTGTTTCTGAACAAGTACAATTGTCAATATAAGATAACTAGGAAGTAAATAAAAATATTAATAAATAAGTAACCATTCAAAAAGACTAATTTTGCTTTGCATGCTTCAATACTTGTGCTTAAAGGGAATCTGACAGCAGCTTTTTGCTATGTAATCTGATAGCGGCATAATATAGGATAAGGAAGCATTATTCCAGGAATGTACCATTCACTGGGCTGCTTGGTGTAGTTTTCATAGAATGTATGTTTTGTCTAATGTTCAGTGGGTATGGAAAGTATTCAGACCCCTTTAACCCCTTCACCCCCAAGGGTGGTTTGCACATTCATGACCGGGCCAATTATTACAATCCTGACCACTGTCCATTTATGAGGTAATAACTCTGAAACGCTTCCATGGATCCCGGTGATTCTGACATTGTTTTCTCGTGACATATTGTACTTCATGCTAGCGGTAAAATTTCATTCAAATAACTTGCGTTTATTTGTGAAACAAATGGAAATTTGGCGAAAATTTTTAAAATGTCGCAATTTTCCAACTTTGAATTTTTATGCCCTTAAATCACAGAGATACAGCACACAACAACTTGATAAGTAACATTTCCCACATGTTTACTTTACATCAGCACAATTTTGGAACCAAAATTTTTTTTGTTAGGAAGTTATAAGGGTTAAAAATTGACCAGCGATTTCTCATTTTTGCAACACCATTTAATTTTTACGGACCACATCACATTTGAAGCCACTTTGAGGGGTCTATATGATATAAAATACCCAAAAGTGACACCATTCAAAAAACTGCACCCCTTAAGGTGCTCAAAAACACATTCAAGTAGTTTATGAACCCTTTAGGTGCGTCACAATAATTTTTTGAATATTTAACAAAAAATGAACATCTAACTTTTTTTCACAAAAAAAATACTTCAGGTTCAATTTTTTTTATTTTACCAAGGGTAACAGGAGAAATTGGACTGCAAAAGTTATTGTGCAATTTGTCCTGAGTACGCTGATACCTGATATGTGGGGGTAACCACTGTTTCGGCGCATGGCAGAGCTCAGAACGGAAGGAGCACCGTTTGACTTTTTCAATGCAAAATTGTCTGGAATTCAGATCGGATGCCATGTCACGTTTGGAGAGCCCCTGATGTACCTAAACAGTGGAAACCCCCCACAAGTGACCCCATTTTGGAAACTAGACACCCCATGGAACTTATCTAGATATGTGGTGAGAACTTTGAACCCACAAGGGCTTCACAGAAGTTTATAACGTACAGCGGTACAATTAAAAAATCATATTTTTTTCACAAAAATGATCTTTTCACCCCCAATTTTTTTTTTCCCAAGGGTAACAGGTAACCTCTATTTGGGCGCATGGCAGAGCTTGGAAGGAAATCAGCGCCATTTGATGTTTTTGGCTGGAATTAAGATCTGACACCATGTTGCGTTTGGAAAGCCACTGATGTACCAAAACAGTGGAAACACCCCACAAATGACACCATTTTGGAAACTAGACTCCCCCCAAGGAACTTATCTAGATGTGTGGTGAGCACTTTTACCCCTCCAGTGCTTCACAGAAGTTTATAACGCCCGGGCGTCAAAATAAAAAATTCGTATTTTTTCCCCAAACATGATCGTTTAGTAAAAAAATTTTTTATTTTCCCAAGGGTACCAGGAGAAATTGGACCCCAAAAGTTGTTGTCCAATTTGTCCTGAGAACGCTGATACCCCATATGTGGGAGAAAACTACTGTATGGGCACATGTCGGGGCTTGGAAGGGAAGTAGTGACGTTTTGGAATGCAGACTTTGATGAATGGTCTGCGGGTGTCATGTTGCCTTTGGAGAGCGCCTAATGTACCTAAAGAGTGGAAATCCCCCACAAATGACTACATTTTGGAAACTAGACCCCCTAAGGAACTTATCTAGATGTGTGGTGAGCACTTTGAAACCCCAAGAAGTTTATAATGCCCGGGCATGAAAATAAAAAAATCGTATTTTTTCCACAAACATGATCAATTAGTCCCCAATTTTTTTATTTTCCCAAGGGTAACAGGAGAAATTGGACCCCAAAAGTTGTTTTCCAATTTGTCCTGAGTATGCTGACACCCCATATGTGGGTGAAAACTACTGTATGGGCACACGTCGGGGCTCGGAAGGGAAGTAGCGACGTTTTGGAATGCAGACTTTGATGGAATGGTCTGCGGGTGTCATGTTGCCTTTGGAGAGCCCCTAATGTACCTAAACAGTGGAAACCCCCCACAAATGACCCCATTTTGGAAACTAGACCCCCATGGAACTTATCTAGATGTGTGGTGAGCACTTTGAACCCCCAAGGGCTTCACAGAAGTTTATAATGCCCGGGCATGAAAATAAAAAAATCGTATTTTTTCCACAAACATGATCAATTAGTCCCCAATTTTTTTATTTTCCCAAGGGTAACAGGAGAAATTGGACCCCTACCGTTGTTGTCCAATTTGTCCTGAGTACACTGATACCCCATATGTGTGAGAAAACTATTGTTACGTCGGGGCTCGGAAGGGAAGTAGTTACGTTTTGGAATGCAGACTTTGATGGACTGGTCTGCCGGTGTCATGTGCGTTTGGACAGCCCCTGATGTGCCTAAACTATTGAAACTCCCCATAAGTGACCCCATTTTGGACACTAGACCCCCCACGGAACTTATCTAGATGTGTGGTGAGCACTTTGAACCCCCAAGTGCTTCACAGAAGTTTATAACGCCCAGGCGTGAGAATAAAAAAATCATTTTTCCCCACAAAAAAGATATTTTTGCCCCCAATTTTTTATTTTCCTAATGGTAACAGGAGAAATTGGACCCCAAAAGTTGTTTTGCAATTTGTCCTGAGTAGGCTGATACCCTACATGTGGGGGTAAAACAGTGTTTGGGCGCATGGCAGAACTTGAAAGGGAAGGAGCACCATTTGACTTCTTCAACTCAGAATTGAATGGAATTTAGATCAGACACCATGTTGCATTTGGAGAGCACCTGATGTGCCCAAACAGTGGAAACCCCCAATTCTAACTCCAACCCTAATGCCAACACACCCCTAACCCTAATCTCAGCCCTAACCCTAGCCCTAACCCTAACCCTAGCCCTAACCCTAGCCCTAACCCCAACCCTAGCCCTGGCCCTAACCCTAGCCCTGGCCCTAACCCTAATGGGAAAATGGAAATAAATACATTTTCTTTTAATTTTATTATTTTTCCCTTACTAAGGGGGTGATAATGGGGGGTTTGATTTACTATTTATGGTGGTTTTTATATTTGGCAGCTGTCATACGCTAAAAGACGCTTTTTATTGTAAAATTAGTTTTTGCATCACCACATATTGAGAGCTATAATTTTTCCGTATTTTGACCCACTGAGTCATGTGAGGTCTTATTTTTTGCGGGACGAGTTGACGTTTTTATTGGTATCATTTTCAGGCATGTGACTTTTTTTGATCGCTTTTTATTCCGATTTTTGGGACGCAGAATGAGCAAAAACCAGCGTTTCATGAATTTCTTTTGGGGGGTGCGTTTACACCGTTCTGCGTGCGGTAAAATTGATAAAGCGGTTTTACTCTTCGGGTCAGTATGGTTACAGTGATACCTCACTTAGGTCGTTTTTTTATGTTTTGTCGGTTTTATGCAATGAAAACGATTTTATATAAAAAATAATTATTTTTGCATCGCTTTATTCTGCGAGCTATAACTTTTTTATTTTTTCGCTGATGATGCTGTGTTGTGGCTCGTTTTTTGCGGGACAAGATGACGTTTTCAGCAATACCATGGATATTTATATGCGTCTTTTTGATCGCACGTTATTGCACTTTTTGTTTGGCGGTATGATAATAAATCATTATTTTTTGCTTCGTTTTTTATTTTGATTTTTTAAGGGGTTCGCTAAAGGGGTTAACTAACGGGACAGTTTTATAGGGCAGGTCGTGACGGACACGGCGATACCTAATATGTGTACTTTTATTGTTTTGTTTTTTTTTATTTCCAAAAAGTGGATTTATTGGGGGAATTTTTTTTTTTTTCTAATTTATTTGGAGATTTTTTAAAAATTATTTTAACACTTTTTTTTTTTTTTTACTTTATTACATAGTCCCAGGTGGGACATCACTGTCCTGTGACAGATCGCTGATCTGTCACATCACAGATCACTGTGACAGATCAGCGATCTGTCACAGGCACTGCTGCAGACTTCCTCATGCCTGTGCTTTGCAGGCACTGAGGAAGCCGGCTCCCTGCAGGCCTCCGAAGGCCCTCGTCGCCATCTTGGATTCAGGGGCCTGCAGGGAAGGAGCCCCCCACAGCAGCGCTGCAAAATGCGCTGCCGTGCCGGGCTCAGGGAAGCACGGAGGGAGCCCCCTCCCTGCCGATGCTTCCCTTTAACCCACAATACACCGCAATTATGTTTGATCGTGGTGTGCAAGGAGTTAACGTGTCGTGGGCGGTCCGTGACCGCCCCTGGCACATTGTGCCAGGTGTCAGCTGTGATAATTAGCTGACACCCGGCCGCGATCAGCGGCACTCACCATGTGGGCGCCGCTTATCACTGAGACGTACTATCCCATCCAAGGGCATAGGGGCCCGAGTCCCATGGATGGGATAGTACGTCTGATGTCAGGAAGGGGTTACATTTTTCACTCCTTGTTTCATTGCCGCCATTTGGTAAATTCAAAAAAGTCCATTTTTTACTCATTAATGTACACTCTGCACCCCATCTTGACTAAAAAAATTAGAAATGTAGAAATTTCTAATTTCAAAAATTGCAAAAATGTCTTAATTTCTGAGTTTTTTCAGTCAAAATGGGGTTTAGAGTGTACATTCATGAGAAAAAAAATGAACTTTTTTGAATTTAACAAATGGCTGCAATGAAACAAAGAGTGAAAAATTTAATAGGGTCTGAATACTTTCCGTACCCACTGTTGATGTAGCAAACCGAAGTTTAATGTGTTGTATATAATGCCACACACACCTGACTGGCAACTTTGTGTATTTTCTCTGTTGATTGTCAGCAAACTGCTAATCAGTGTTGTTGGTGGAGTTACACAGATTAGCCTGACTTGTTTGCAAGTGAGACAGTCTTTTAGTGATAATCTCCTGCATCAACATATAGCAAAACATATGAAAAAAAAATAATAAATAAGAAAAATCCATTCATGATTATTACTTTTGTATATGAATAGTAAGAAAATAGAAAAAATGAAAAGAAAAATGTATATATATATATATATATATATATATATATATGTGTGTGTGTGTCAATGACAAAGAGTATAAATAAAATAAAGGGTTCAAGCCTATTATGTCTTGTATGCAAAAGTAATAGTGATCAAAGGATTTTTATTATTATTATTTTACATGTTTTGCTATATGTTGAATCAAAGTTAAAGTCTAAGGCTACTTTCGCACTAGCGTCGTGTGACGTACGTCGCAATGCGCCATTTTGGAGAAAAAACGCATCCTGCAAAGTTGCCCGCAGGATGCGTTTTTTCTCCATAGACTTGCATTAGCGACGCATTGCGACGTATGGCCACACGTCGCATCTATCGTGCGACGGATGAGTCGTGTTTTGGCGGCCGCGACGCACACAAAAACGTTACATGTAACTTTTTTTGTGCGTCGTGTCCGCCATTTTCGACTGCGCATGCGCGGCCAAAACTCCGCTCCCTCCTCCCTGGACATTACAATGGGGCAGCGGATGCTTTGAAAAACTGCATCCGCTGCCCCGTTGTGCAAATCTTTCACAACGTGCATCGGTACGTCAGCCCGACGCATTGCAACGGGCCCATACCGACGCAAGTGTGAAAGTAGCTTTAGATGGTGACTACTGATCCAAAGATTCAAGTGTTATATAGGGAAATTCATCAGTGTTAGGCCGGGGTCATACTTGCAAGAAACTCGCATGAGTCTTGTTTCCCAATACCCGACACTACCGCCAGCACTTGGACCAGAGTGCTCAGCTGCATAGAAATATATGAAGCCGCACACTCCGGTCCCGAGTGCCGCGGCAGTGTCGGGTATTGAGACACGATACTCATGCGAGTTTCTCGTAAGTGTGACTTCGGCCTTATAGTCATCATCACTCAGTGTATGGCTGTTAATTAATACATCTTTGATACACTGCAGTAACAGCTCCTGAATAGCTGCATGTTTTTCACACAACGTAAGTAAGGAGGGGCAGTACTACATCCCTCATTATGTCATTTTTTAACTAAAACAAAGTTCAGAATTCAAGGCTTGTATGTAACATAGTAACATAGCTATTAAAGTTTAAGGAAGACTTTAAGTCCATCTAGTTCAACCCATATCTTATCCTAACTTGCCCTAACATGTTGATCCAGAGGAAGGCAAAAAAAACCCATGTGGCAAACAGTAAGCTTCACATTGAGGAAAAAAATTCCTTCCCGACTCCACGTACGGCAATCAGACTAGCTCCCTGGATCAAAGCAATATTAAGGAGACTAGTGTATATACCCTGTAATATTATACTTTTCAAGAAAGGCATCCTGTCCTTTCTTAAATTTTATTAGGGAATCACTCATTACAACATCATATGGCAGAGTTCCATAGTCTCACTGCTCTTACAGTAAAGAATCCGCGTCTGTGAGTATGCTTAATATATATAAACTTGGCACACACCAAAGGTTTCTGATGCAGAAAGGTGATTTTTAATTATACAACAGTACATACATACACAGACGTTTCGGTCTAGGACCTTCATCAATGTACGATATATTGTACTGTGAGATTCTTAGTGACTGGGCTTTGTGAGATAGACCAATCCTGTGAGGAGGCACATGAAGCCGTCCCACTGCGTGGTGATTTGTGGAGTGTGGACGCAGTATCCACCGCGAATCCCAAGTGCTGTGAGTATGCTTAAACCTTCTTTCCTCCAGACGTAGAGGATGCCCCCTTGTCCCCATCACAGGTCTAAGAGTAAAACGATCATTAGAAAGGTCTTTGCATTGTCCCCGCATATATTTATATATTGTAATAAGATCATCCCTAAGTCTTCGATTTTCCAAACTAAATAACCCCAACTGTAATAACCTGTCTTGGTATTGCAGACCCCCTAGTTCCCTAATAACCTTGATCGCTCTTCTCTGCACCCGCTCCAGTTCAGCTATGTCTTTCTTATACACCGGAGACCAGAACTGTACACAGTATTCTAAGTGTGGTCGCACTAGTGACTTATATAGAGGTAAAATTATGTTCTCCTCATGAGCATCTATGCTTCTTTTAATGCATCCCATTATTTTATTGGCCTTTGCAGCAGCTGCCTGACACTGGCCACTAAATGCGAGTTTGTCATCCACCCATACACCCAGGTCTTTTTCAGTGACAGTTTTGCCCAGTGTTTTACAATTAAGCACATAATTATACATCTTGTTCATTCTACCCAAATGAACGAACATCCGCTCAATGCCGACTTTAATTTCCCATTGACTTGCATTGGGGTCGGGTTTCGGATGAAACACCGACTTTTTTTTCCCTAGTCGGACCAGTTTCATCTGACTCAAATTTTGTTTCAGTTGGGTTTCACGAAACCTGATCTGACCAAAATCGCTCAACTCTACTGACAGGTATGGCTATGTACCCATGTATGCAGATAATTCCTGAATAAAAAACGGACTCCTTCCCATGAAACGCGCGTTTTTTTCCCAGCTTTTTCCGAGTGTTTTTTGCGTGTTTTTATGTGTTTTTTCCAAAGCAAGCCCAGTCTCATAGAATATATTTAAAAATGTGGATTTTTCCGCGAAATTAATGAGCATGCTGCGTTTTTTACCGCGATCAATATGCACAAAAAGTGCAGATGTTTTTGCCGGTAAAAAACGTTTAAAAAACGCGAAAAAAAGCTTACGTGTGCACACAGCATCAAGCAAAAAGTATAAAACAAAAGTGGCATAAAATATCATCCATTGCTGAAAATGCCTCAAAAAATAAGCCACCTTGCAGCTCCATCAGTGGAAAATTGAATAATCTGTAACTTTCAGAATACAGAGATTCAAAAACAATAATTTTTTTTCTATAAAATAGCTTTCATTATGTAAAAAGTGGCAATACATAAAAAAACTATTTAAATGTGGTATTGCTGTAATCGCACTGACCCAAAGAATAAAGTTGTCTCATCAGTTTTACGACATGCAGTACGGCATAAAAAAAATCCTGAATTGCTGGTTTTTGTTCATTCTGTCTCCCAAAAATTGTAATAGAAAGCAATAAAAAAAGTTATGTGACCGAAAATCATACCAATGAAAACATCTACTCATCCTGCAAAATATAAGCCCTTACATGACGCTGTTGGTAGAAATATAGAAAATTATAGCTTTCAAAATATGAGGATGCAAAAACTAGATTTTTTTTTAAAAAAGCATCTTTTAGTGTGTGATAGTTGCCATTTAGGGAAGAGAAAACATTCTCGGTGATACTCTGATATCAATCAAATATCTGGGTGCTTCGATGTGCTCTGCACTCCGCGAGTAATAGCCACTGCTTTAATTTGAAATTTGAATCCCCGCCCCACATGTTTGGTACACAGCCAGTAATCATGCAGGGATTGCCTGTGAGTCACTGTAATGCTGTAACCATCTTGGTAGTGAAATTACTGTGATTGGCTGGCTGAATGATATCATCAGGAGTTATAAAAGGGCATGCGCCACAAAACCCAGCATACTGATGCCATTGCACAGCTAAGGGACAGTTTTTGTTGGAGGGAGAGAGTGTTTCTCCAGGGCTATGTGTGTACAGTTGAACAAACCAGAGTCCTCTATTGGTGATGATTTCTGAACCTTCATACTAACAGCCTTTGTAAAGGTTAAATCTGTGCTTTTTGTGCTGCTTGTATCAGATATGTTCTACATTTAGCCTAAGGGGGGACAGTTGCAGAAACAGGGAGAATGGCAGAATAAAATCTCTAGGCAGGGTATAGGGTTTGCAGTCCATTGCTAAATATATATCTGCTGCACGTGACCACATTTTTGTGGGCAGATGAAGAAATTGACTGTATTTTCATCCATAGAGTATTATGTGCTTTGTGATACATTTCGATGGTATTTAAGATTCAAAAACAGAGTTGACAATTTTTTCTGGATTTAATTTCTCGTCCATACATTATTACTTGCTTTTTGGTACATTTTGGAGGTATTTAACACTCCAAAAAAGCGCTGACTTTTTTTTTCTGGATTCAGTTACTCACCCATAGAGTATTACATGCTATGTGGAACATTTGGTGATATATAACACTCCAAAAGAGCATTGAAAAATTGTTCTTATTTCAATTACTCATAGATAGAGTATTATGTGCTTCATGAAACATTTTATTGAAACATTTCTGTAAATTCACTTCACCTATCTGAGGTGAATGCGACCACCGGTAAAAGTTTTACCACAGCGCTTGCACTAAAATCAAATTGGTACCGGAGATATCAGTGTCCATGTGGGTAATACGTGTGGCACACGTGTGGCATCCATGTGCCACCCATGTGCTGCATCAGTACCACATGGCAGGCACCAGGGAAGCAGAGTTTCAGTAAGCTTGTTCCCCAGCACCTGGTGTTGAAGACGACTCTCATCATTCTCCCCTGCTCTGCTGGCAATCAGCAACAGCAGGGGAGAATGATGAGAGTTGTATTCAAGTGAGAGCAATGACAGCAGGCGGCAGCTTTTGGGACTATTGCTCCCATCAGCCTACTCTTGCTGCCGCTAATAACAGTTACAGCAGAAGCTGCTGATGGGAGTATTATTCACCTGCTACCTGCGCTATAAATAAATAAATGAAAAAAATGGCATGGGTTTGCCTGTATTTTCTATAGTCAGCCACGCAAAACTTTATCAATAATAGAGGGGTCCCCATGCCATATTTTTTAATTATTTAAATAAATAATTTAAAAAAAGCTGTGGGGTCCCCCCATTTTTGACAACCAGCCTTGCTAAAGCAGACAGCTGGGGGTTGGTATTCTCAGGCTTATAAGGGTCCATGGATATTGACCCCACAGCATAAAAATAGCAGCCTGCAGCTGCCCAGAAAAGATATATCTATTAAATGTACCAATTCAGTGACTAGCGGTGACGTCATCGAGGTTACCGCAGGTCACTGAGTCTGCATTCCCAGCTGGGCTGAACTGCTGTGACCTCACCACCATGGGAAAAAAACTCTTAGGAATAAAAATCTTTGGATTTAAGTGCGCTGCCAGACAAATTATCAGATTCCAATCATGTAGATGAATTAATCTCTTTATTTCCAACGCGTTTCGAAGTCCATATATGTATATGTCATCCCCTGAGGAAGAAGTATGGACTTCAAAACGCATTGGGAATAAAGAGATTAATTCATCTACATGATTGGAATCTGATAATTTGTCTGGCAGCGCACTTAAATCCAAAGATTTTTATTCCTAAGAGTTTTATGTGTCGGTCACTGGTGGACCGTTGGATGTGCAGCAGGCTGACAAACTAATCCTATATGCTTTGCTCTCTCCTGGAAAGGGTGAATATATTTCTTTATTAAACCCTATAAGTCACCCGGATAAGACCCTATTGCGATCTTGTTTTACCTATAGCTTGGACACCATGGGAAAAATTCAGTGATGAGGTCACCACAGTTCTAGCTCAGTGACTTCACTGCAGACTATGGTTTTCCCATGGTGCTGAGGTCACAGCAGTTCAGCACGGCTGGGAACACAGCCTCAGTGACCTGTGATAACCTTGATGATGTCGCTGCTAGTC
Organism: Dendrobates tinctorius; assembly: GCF_039654945.1. NCBI lineage: Eukaryota > Metazoa > Chordata > Amphibia > Anura > Dendrobatidae > Dendrobates > Dendrobates tinctorius. The sequence goes on from NW_027361703.1 coordinate 18,921,656, forward strand.
ACTGATGCTGCACTCACATCAGCTCATTTCACAGTTGTTCTTAGCCTGGATCTTGGCACCGTCCAGGTTCAAAACTGTTTATCACCCAGACATGGATTATGGCGTGGGACAGAATGACAGAGAGGAGAGGGATGTGGTTATTTTTTATTTTAGTTTTATTACAGGAGATGAGGGATTCAGTGGAATTAGGCATTAGGTGAGTATAACTGTGTTTGCTATTTTTAAATAAAAATGGAAAACTGTGTATTGCTTTTATTCTAATAAAAGACTTTATCATATAACTATAGGATTAGTAGTGGACACCTCTCCATTACTAAACCATGGGCTTGATGTCACCTGACAATACAAAAGTGACATCAACCCCACAAATATGAACCCCACTTGCCACCACTACAGAGCAAGTGGGAAGAGCCTGGCAAAGCATCAGAATTTTCGTTTCTAATAGATGCGCCTTTTAAGGGTGGCTATGAGCTGCTACTTTTAGGCTGGGATGCAATATCCATGGGCCCTTACAAGCTAAGATTACCAGCCCCAAGTTGTCTGCTTTAACAAGGCTGGTTGTCAAAAATGGGTGCAACCCCATGCCGTTTTTTTAAACTATTTAAATTATTAAAAAATATGGTGTGGGGACCCCTCTATTCTTGATATCCAGACTTGCTGACAGCTGAGTGTTGTGCCCCAGCTGTAAGTATTGCCTGGCTGGTTATCAAAAATACAGGGGAGCACGAGACGATTTTTAAAAATTATTTCCAGATATATAAATTACTTTTGCGCTCAGAGACCCTAATGTGTACAGGGTTAATACCTAGAGGGTTTACATGGAAATGGCTCTATTCAATATCCACTAACAAAACATGCCACCAAAATATGCACTAACACAATATACCACCAAAAGTACAAAAACTGGTAAAAAAAAAAGGGGTTATGGCAAATTCATAAACAGTTAAAAACCAGTGTGCTAAATTACAAGAAATGATTACCTCATGTGTAGGATATGAGACCGTTCACAGTGTGTCAAGAAGAGGGGGATTGATGAGAAAATGGAAACGGTTTTAGGAGCGCAGGAAAGAGACTCAGACAAGAGATGGGTTTAAACCACAACGCGTTTTGACGGAGGATCCGTCTTCATCACTTCCACCTGATGAAGACGGATCCTCCGTCGAAACGCATTGTGGTTTAAACCCATCTCTTGTCTGAGTCTCTTTCCTGCGCTCCTAAGACCGTTTCCATTTTCTCATTGCTCCTATCCTCCATTGGAGGTTTTCGGCTGGAGCTGCGGTGGAGACCTGACATCCTTGTCTGCCCCTGGGTTGCTTCCTAAGCGCTCCTCTATGACTGCTTATCACTGACTATTACTCAAGAGGAGGGGGAAGCAGAGAGGAGGTGGTGATACAAAGAGTTAATGTCCCGCGTTCACTGAAGCGATGAGAAGCGATAGTGTCCAGCTTAATTATACACAAAGTCCGGGGGTGTGTAGTCTGTGATTACCTTTCAAACGGAGCTGCTCCGGCCTGTAGCAACCACCGTTCGGGTCTCCGGGCAAAAAGATCGGGTGTCCTCCGTGTTCAGCAGTCACTCTTTTGCTCGTCAGGACCTGTGTGACCTCACAGGCACGAGGTACACTGGGCTGCAGCCACTTACAGATCGCAGAGAGGGCCAAAAAACTATCCAACGCATTTCAGAGACTCCTCAGGAAGGAGAAAGGAGTCTCTGAAATGCGTCGGATAGTTTTTAACTTTTAACATTGACATTTGTTTTGACCATTGCCTTGTACTTATGCTGCTAGAGTCTCTATATAATTGAGCGCCACTGTATTATTTTATAAATTTTTTAATTATTTATTTACAGCATAGGAGCCGGCTGATGAATACTCCCATCTTGTTCTCACTGTTATCACTGGCAGCAGGCTTCGGTTGATGGGATCTATAGTACCATCAGCTGACGTCAGTGACCGGAGGTGACCTTTATACCTCCAATCACAGCTGTGCACTCACGCTGTCTTTTGACAGTGTGGTAACTAGAGTTGAGCAAAACGGGTCAGTCAAATTAAAAAATAGCCGACTTTAGCTAAAGTCGGGTTTCGCCGATCGAAACCCGACCATAGCGTGAGGTCGGTCACGACATCGCCAATCAGAGCACCAAAGTCGCGTTTCAAATAATGCTTCCAGCGCCTTTTCTTAGCCAATGATGGAGGACGCACACTGTGGGCAACGCGATGACATGGGCAGCGGCCACCACCATCTTAGAGAAGGGCATTGAAGCGATTGGCTGGCTTTGTGTGGCGTCACAGTGGGTATAAAAGGCTGTGACCGCCGACCGCCATCTTACTTCTGCCGATCTTACAATAGGGAGAGGTGCTGCTGCTGATTCTGAATAGGGAGAGCGTTAGGCAGGGAAGAAGAAAAAAAAACTGCTTCTGCTGATAGCGCTTTTCACTGTACAGTTAGTGTGCAGTGAAAGGGGAGGATTTTTGTTGTGTGCAGCAGCGCTGGTATTGATTAGGCTGCCTTTTAAGGCTACCTGCTAGCTGCATTGCTGTGTGCAAAGCACTCCAACTATTATTATTTTGTCCTGGTGAGTTACTGAGCGTTCATTTTTTCACACACCGTATAGTGGTGTATGCTCCTCACAAACTACCGTGTACGGGCTGGTATCACAGACAAATTGAAGCTATCTGGGTGTGACTCTGGAAGAACAAGCCGAGGAGTTTTTCCATTTTTCCAGACCTTAAACCTTAGAGAGCTGTCGGTTTTTCAAACAGTTTTGTATATCTGCTGTTTGATACGGTCAAAGCTAGACAGAGACAGCGTGTGTCAGTCCCTATACAAATAGATGGAGATTGACAATTTTCCATACAGACACCGTATAGCGGTGTACGCTTCTCACACACTACCGTGTACCGTCTTGTATCACGGACAAATAGAAGCTATCTGTATGTGACTCTGGAAAAAAAAGCCGACGAGTTTTTCCGTTTTTCAAGACCTACACCTTAGAGTGTTGTCCACTTTTCAAACAATTTCGTATATCTGCTGTTTGATTACAGTCAAAACTTGACAGACAGCATGTGTCAGTCCCTATACAAATAGACGGAGATTGACAATTTTCCATACAGACACCGTATAGCGGTGTATGATCCTCACACACTACCGTGTGTGTACTGCCTTGTATCACAGACAAATAGAAACTATCTGTGTGTGACTCTGGAAGAAAAAGCCGAGGAGTTTTTCTGTTTTTCCAGACTTACACCTTAGAGTGCTGTTCGCTTTTCAAACAGTTTCGTATATCTGCTGTTTGCTGACTGATAAAACTAGACAGAGACAGCGTGTGTCAGTCCCTATACAAATAACCAGAGATTGACAATTTTCCATACAGACACCGTATAGCGGTGTACGCTCCTCACACACTACCGTGTACCGCCTTCTAGCACGGACAAATAGAAGCTATCTCTGGAAAAAAAAGCAGAGGAGTTTTTCCGTATTTCCAGACCTACACCTTAGAGTGCTGTCCGCTTTTCAAACAGTTTTGTATATCTGCTGTTTGATAACAGTCAAAGCTAGACAGAGACAGCGTGTCAATCCCTATACAAATAGACGGAGATTGACAATTTTCCATACAGACACCATATAGCGGTGTACGCTCCTCACACACTACCGTGTACCGCCTTGTATCATGGACAAATAGAAGCTATCTGTGTGTGACTCTGGAAAAAAAAGCCGAGGAGTTTTTCCATTTTTCCAGACCTACACCTTAGAGTGCTGGTCGCTTTTCAAACAGTTTCGTATATCTGCTGTTTGATGACTGATAAAACTAGACAGAGACAGCGTGTGTCAGTCCCTATACAAATAGCCAGAGATTGAAAATTTTCCATACAGACACCGTATAGCGGTGTACGCTCCTCACACACTACCGTGTTCCGCCTTCTAGCACGGACAAATAGAAGCTATCTCTGGAAAAAAAAGCCGAGGAGTTTTTCCGTATTTCCAGACCTACACCTTAGAGTGCTATCCGCTTTTCAAACAGTTTTGTATATCTGCTGTTTATTAACAGTCAAAGCTAGACAGAGAGAGCGTGTCAATCCCTATACAGATAGACAGAGATTGACAATTTTCCATACAGACACCGTATAGCGGAGTACGCTCCGCACACACTACCGTGTACCGCCTTCTAGCACGGACAAATAGAAGCTATCTGTGTGTGACTCTGGAAAAAAAAGCCGAGGAGTTTTTCCATTTTTCCAGACCTACACCTTAGAGTGCTGTCCACCTTTCAAACAGTTTTGTATATCTGCTGTTTGATAACAGTCAAAACTAGACAGAGACAGCGTGTCAGTCCCTATACAAATAGACAGAGATTGACAATTTTCCATACAGACACCGTATAACGGTGTACGCTCCTCACACACTACTGTGTACCGCCTTGTATCATGGACAAATAGAAGCTATCTGTGTGTGACTCTGGAAAAAAAAGCCGAGGAGTTTTTCCAGACCTACACCTTAGAGTGCTGTTCGCTTTTCAAACAGTTTCATATATCTGCTGCATGATGACTGACAAAACTAGACAGAGACAGCGTGTGTCAGTCCCTTTACAAATAGATGGAGATTGACAATTTTCTATACAGACACCGTATAGCGGTGTACGCTCCTCACACACTACCGTGTACCGCCTTCTAGCACGGACAAATAGAAGCTATCTGTGTGTGACTCTAGAAAAAAAGCCGAGGAGTTTTTCCGTTTTTCCAGACCTACACCTTAGAGTGCTGTCCGCTTTTCAAACAGTTTTGTATATCTGCTGTTTGATAACGGTCAAAACTAGACAGAGACAGCATGTCAGTCCCTATACAAATAGACGGAGATTGATAATTTTCCATACAGACACCGCATAGCAGTGTACGCTCCTCACACACTCCCGTGTACCGCCTTGTATCATGGACAAATAGAAGCTATCTGTGTGTGACTCTGGAAAAAAAATCAGAGGAGTTTTTCCATTTTTCCGGACCTACACCTTAGAGTGCTGCCCGCTTTTCAAACAGTTTCATATATCTGCTGCTTGATAACCGTCAAAACTAGACAGAGACAGCGTGTGTCAGTCCCTATACAAATAGACGGACATTGACAGTTTTCCATACACACACCATATAGAGCTGTCCGATTCTCAAACAGTATTGTATATCTGCTGTTCGCATTACAGTTACATCTATACAGAGTCAGCGTGTGTGTGTGTGACACTCCGTAAATACATATATGGAAATTGTTAGTTACACAAAAAACGTATACGGCTGTACACTTCTGATACAGTTCCGTATATCTGCTTGTTGGATTACGGTCCAATGCATACTGTGAGAGCGTCTGTAACTAACAAAATATATACGTAGATTAAATTTTTTTAATACACCTTACACAGCTGGACGCACCTCATACAGTACCATCTCTCTGCTGGTATTTTTGGTACATTTTCCCAAACATGAGGAAGTATGGTGGAAGAGGCCGCGGATGTGGGCAGGGGGGCGCAGCTGGTACTGATGGTTGTGGTGCATCGGCTGGTTCTGGCAAAAGCACAATAGCAGCTAAGGCAGGAGGTGTTGAGCCTGCATCATCGTCTGTCCCAAGAAGGCCTGTAAGGTTGCCTTTTCTTGGAGTAGGAAAACTGCTTTTAAAGCCGGAGCATCAGGAACAGGTTTTGGCGTATATTGCCAAAACAGCCACCAGCTCTATTGCCTCTTCTTCTGAACATTCGAAACCTGCAAGCACAGAGTCATCAGTGTAGGATTCTGGTCAGGAAAAACACCTTTCCTTGTGTCCTTCACCCCCACCAAAAGTTAAGGATGCGGCAGCCCACACTTCAGATTACTCTATGGAGCTCTTTTCACATACCATGCCTGGGTTATCCAGTCAAACACTGAATTCCCCAGTCCAAGATGAATCTGACATGGAGTGCACTGATGCACAGCCACTGCTAGATGATTCTGCAGGTACATCGACCTAGAGCACTACATTGCCCTCGCAGTCTATTGAGCCAGAATCTGACCCTGATGAAACTCAGGTGCCCCTTCCCGCATACTATACCACCTTATATGGTGACACAGAGGAAGGTAAAGAGGAAGGTGCAGATGACTTTGAAGAGGTGATGGATGACCCAGTTCTGGACCCAGATTGGCATCCATTGGGGGAGGAGGGTGGCGCTGGCAATAGTTCAGATAAGGAGTAGGATCCGCAGCAGGCAATGACATCGCAGCAGCTGTTATCTGCCAGGCCCGTAGCTGTCCAAAAACAAGGAACAAAAACTAAGAGTTGCAGGACAGCTTGGCCAGACGGTCAACATAACACAGCGTGCAAGGCCAGAAAATGTATACCATAGTAGGAAGAGTGCAGTGTGGCACTTCTTTGTCCAAAATCCTACTGATGAGGCAAAGGTTACCTGTAAGAAGTGCAGAAGGACCTTTAGCCGAGGTAAACAACTCAGAAATTTGAATACCAGTTGCATGCTTAGACATTTAATCAATATGCACTTGCAAGCATGGACGGACTACAAAACCTCAGGTAGCACATGTGCACCTGCTCCGACTGAAGGTAGCCAGCAACGCTCCATTGCTTCCCCCACTGTAAGACCACCGCCATCGTTAAGCACACCACCAGCACTAAATGTGGAGGTGTCGTCGCAAGGCCAAAGCACTCAGGGAATCACAATGGTTTTGCAACACAACACTGAATCTAGGCCATCACCACCAATACCATCACCAACCCCCTCTCACTACGTCCGGTCCACCGCTACTTCCCCTATATGCAGCTCTCCAGTCCAACTCACCCTACCAGACACTCTGAGTAGGATAAGAAAGTACTCATCCTCTCATCCGCGTACACTTTGTTTGAACACCTACATTGCCAAACTAATCTTATTAGAGATGATGCCATACAGTTTGGTTGAAAGCGAAGCTTTCCGCGACCTCATGGCCTACGCTGTCCCACACTATGACCTACCCAGTCGGCACTTCTTTTCTCAAAAAGCCATCCCTGCCCTCCACCTGCATGTGAAAGACCGCATTGTCTATGCACTAAAACAGTCAGTGAGTGGAAAGGTTCACCTTACAACAACTGCATGGACCAGTAGGCATTGCCAGGGCCATTACGTGTCCATCACTGTGCACTGGGTTAATGTGGTGGATGCAGGCTCCACTGGGGACAGTGGTGGTGGAACAGTGCTGCCTAGCCCACGGTATAGGAAACAGTTGGCTGTAGGCTTTCGACCCTCCTTCTCCTCCATAAGCGAAAGCTCGTCCACAGAGCACAGTCGCACGAGCACTCCATCCGCAGCTGGCAGTGTTGCACACGAGGTGTCCCACTGTGGAACAGCTAGTGGTAAGCATCAGCAGGCTGTGTTAAAGATGATGTCTTTGGGCGACAACAGACACACCGCGGAGGTACTGGCCGACTACTTGCAGCGACAAACTGAGTCATGGCTGGGCACTCTACTCTTGAGGCAGGCAAGGTAGTCAGTGATAACAGATGTAATTTTGTGGCAGCCATAGCCCATGCAAAACTCACACACATACCTCGCCTGGCTCACACTTTGAACTGGGTGGTGCAGTGCTTTGTTAATAATTATCCGGAGTTAACATCCCTGCTCCATAAGGTGCGAAGACTGTGCTCGTACATCGGTCGCTCAAACGTCCACTCCACTCGCATGCAGAAGCTGCAGCGATTCTTCCACCTCCCCAAGCACCACCTAATCATAGACATTGCAACAAGGTGGAACTCCACCCTGCACATGGTTGAGAGTCTGAGTGAACAGAGGCAGGGTGTAATGTATTTGTGGGAGGATACACGGGCAGGCAGTTTGAGGGAAGACATGGAAATGTTGGGTGTGCAGTGGTCAATGCTGAAAGACCTCTGTAAAGTCCTTCAGTGTTTTCAGGAATGCACATGGCTGGTAAGCGCAGACGACACCATCATAAGCATGAGCATCCCACTCATGCAAAGTTTGACGCACATTAAGGATTAGTCGTCTGCAGCGGAAGAGGAGGAGGAGGGAAGCCTTGATGACAGTCAGCCATTGTCTGGTCAGGGAACTGTCCTGGACGAGGTGGAGGAAGAAGAGGAAGAGGAGGAGGAGGAGGATGAGGGGGATGATTATTTTGGGCAGGAGGATGCTTCTCAGGGGACAAGAGAAAATGTTGGTGTTCCAAGGTCAGGTACAGTGTTTGTGCATGACTGTAGGGATGTGGATTTGCCAGAAAGTGCTCCTCCACCCTCCACTGGCAGTGCATCATTGACACTTGGAAAATTTGCCCACATGTGCGATTATGCCTTGCGGATCCTAAAAAGAGACCCCCGCATTGCCAAAATGATGAAGGATGATGACTACTGGTTGGCCAGCATCCTCGATCCACGCTACAAAGGCAAATTATACAAAATCATGCCACAGGAGAACCTAGAGATAATATTGGCAAATAAACAAGCAACTCTGGTAAACCATTTGTTTGAGGCTTTCCCAGCACACAGCAGTGGTGTTGGTTCTCCCACGAGCCGTAGTGGGCACAATGGAAGAGGTGTTCGTGGTGCACACAGCCAATGTGGCGTTGGAGACAGGGGTTTAATGGCCATGCTGAGGAATGATTTCTCAAGTACCGCTCACACGACTGCTAATACTGCATCGATTACAAGTGACAGGAGACAGCAGTTGTCAACTATGGTTACAAACTACTTCTCCTCCCATATCGATGTTCTCCCTCACAGGTTATTCCCCTTTGACTATTGGGCCACTAAACTGGACGCCTGGCCTGAATTGGCACAATATGCCTTACAGGAGCTCGCTTGCCCTGCTGCTAGTGTGTTATCTGAAAGAGTCTTCAGTGCTGCTGGATCAATCCTGACAGAAAAAAGGACCCATTTGTCTACCCAAAATGTTGGTGATCTAACCTTCATTAAAATTAACCATGCATGGGTTTCAAAGGATTTTGTCCCACCTTCCCCTGATGACACATAGGTTGCCAGAAAACTGCCTCGCTTTTGTCCTCCTCTTCCTCGGACTTGCCCAATTCCACCCTTTGCAGCAGCTGAATGTCCAGCCAACACATCAACATATGCCATTTTTTAAACCTCCCTAACTGGGCTGCTCACACCCCCACTGGCTGGGGTCAACACCTGGGGCACCCGGGCAAGTGCCGTTGCTCTGAACAGGTGGATGGGCCCACAGATGGCCGACGGCACTTGCACAGGGCCCCTCATAGTACAATACAGTGTCTCTGATGGTGGGTGGGCCCACTCGCCATCAGACACACCAGTGTACTATGAGGGGCTCTGTGCCAGTACCATCGACCACGAGTGGGCCCCCCTGCTTGGTCATGGCCACAGCACTTGCAAGTTGCAATACTTACCTCTCCCTGCTCCACCGCTGTGTAGTCTGGGCAGTTAAATCCTTCACAGGGGCGGGCACTAGAAATTTGATGTATTGATCGACGATGGTTAAGATGTAGCTATGCCCTGTCCTGCTGGCCTCTACCTTCAGATGATCAATGGCTACCATTTGTAAAGGATGTCAACTTACAAGTGGTGCAGTGGTGCTTTATGATCACCTTTCAAAGTTGTGATAGTCACAGACAGGTGACATTCCTGCCACCATTGTTTAATGTTTCCTCTAATGCCAATCCAATAGAATAACCTACGGCCTGTGGCTCCTGTCTTTTGCACTTCAAAATGACCAGACACATCATGATAGACAGTGAGGACCATGTCTACATCTCTTCCTGTGATCACAATTTGATGGAGACGAGTAACGGTGATGTGATCCACGCTACTGCGATAAAGCAATCCTTTCTTCACAAAGAATCTTTTTCACTGTCTCCACAGACACAGTAATTGAGGGTCTGTATCGCCTCTGCAACATCTACCGGGAGGTTTTCCCGCGATGAGTAATTCCCAAATTTCTGCTAACACTCGTCTTTCCGTCTGTACTTGTATCCATTTAGTTTCCAGTAGCGGAGAGTCTGGACTGACTTACTAAGATTGAAATATATACGAAGATTTAAAAGTACCACAACACTGTATACTGTTGTACGCTTCGACTACCTTTCCCTTTTTCTACTTGTTAAATTCTGGTGTAATACATACTGAGCCTGTGAGTGTCTGTGTCTGACTCCGGAAGTATAGACAGAAATTTACAATTACCCCTAGACTGGATACACCTGGTATGTGCTGATACAGTACCGTTGTTCAAAATTTTTTATTACGGTATCATCCATAGTGAGTGAGCGTGTGTGGTTTATGCCTTCTATATATACGGTGAATCGGAAATACCAATTTTTACCCTGTATCGAGTATAGGGTAAAAATTGGTATCTCCGATTCACCGTATATATTTATTTTTGTTTATTGCTGCTCATTTTTCATTAATTCTCCTATTAGTGTGCATCCATCCGTATCCATCTACATTGGTTGCAAGCACTATAGGAGTAGACATCAGAGCCTTCCTGCAGCCTTTCAGTGCTCATGCCCAGTTCTCTGCAATGTTCACGGTTGTCTGTGAGGTCTCTGTGTGTGAGTGCAGCTCACGTTGTAGTGTGTTCTGCAGCCACCTCTGGTTCTAGTCCACTCAGCGTGCGTCACTGCCTCATACATTGTCCTTTTTTTGTTTTATTGCAGCTCATTTTTCCAGATTTTTTTCTCCTATTAGTGTACTTCCATCCGTATCCATCTACATTGGTTGGTTGCAAACACTGTTACACCGCTCCGCCATACTCACCCGGCCTCCGCTCCCACGCCGCAGTCGCCCTCCGCTCCCACGCTGCAGCCTCTCTCCACCCGACGGCCGCGGCGGTCACCTGAGACAGACCCGCGACCGATGCCTTCCCTGCATGCTATGCGCATGCGCCATAGGCCGCGGCCGCGCCTCCTTCCTGCTTCTTATGCTCCGGCTGTGCCCTGACCCGGAAGCACATTTGGACCAATGGCTGACCAGACGGGGCCATATCAGGCCGCTTCCCCCTGAGGGAGGCGCCTGATCGTTGTGTTTCCTGACACTCTGGCCTCGCTCCATCGTGCACACTCTGCGCCTGCAGTTCCTGTCTCGGCTGCTCCTCACAGCAGCTTCTCAGTCCTGCTACCCGTGTTCCTGTCGTCCTACTCCAGTCCTGCCTTGTGTTCCTGCCGTCCTACTCCAGTCCTGCCTTCACTGTTCCTGCCGTCCTACTCCAGTCCTGCCTTGTGTTCCTGCCGTCCTACTCCAGTCCTGTCTTCAGTGCTCCTGCCGTCCTACTCCAGTCTCAGTCTTACTCCGGTCCATCCTGAGCCGCCCCTCTCGGTACCGGCTACCGTGGTACTCGAACCCCTGGGCCTGCTCCTAACGGTCCCTGTATAGGGGCCGGTTCCACCTGGCAGCTCGCCCGGGGTCCCTCGGTGCCACGGTCCAGAGGGTCCACTCTCGGAGCTCCCGCTCCTGACCACCCACGCTAACAGTACGATCAGGCCATGGACTCCGCCGGTACTACGGCTGCTACCCAGAAAGAGTTGCTATTCTTACGGGAGAATCAGGGGTGCATTATGTCAATCATGAAGTCGATGGACACCCGTTTGTCGGCCTTACAGGCGGCCGATCCTGGAAATGCCACTCAGCTGGCCAGTCTCCAACAGGAGCTGGGCCGGCAGCAAGATACTCAAACCCACATTTTGTCCTACATGGCCTCCTTTGATAGTCGCTTGTCGGCCCTCCAGGCTGCCACTGCAGTGCCGACTCCTCCCCCTGCGTCTGCTGCTCATCCGACGCCCCGCCTCGCCAAGCCGCCTCGTTTCACTGGGGATCCCAAGCTCTGTAGGGGGTTCTTAAATCAGTGTAGTCTCCACTTTGAATGGCTGCCGCAGCAATATCCCTCGGACCGGGCCAAAGTGGCCTTCATCATGTCCCATCTGGAGGGAGAGGCCCTTTCTTGGGTAAACCCGCTCTGGGAACGTGACGACCCGGTCGTTTCGAGTCTCCCGGTTTTCCTGGATACGTTTCGTAAGGTTTTCGATGAGCCGGGCCGGTTAGCCTCTCTCACTGAGTCACTCTTTAACTTACACCAGGGCTCTCTCACGGTCGGACAGTACGCTATTCGCTTTCGCACTATTTCCTCTGAGCTCGGCTGGAATAACGCAGCTTTGGTGGGGGCATTCTGGCGCGGTCTTTCTAGTAAAATAAAGGATGAACTCGCTGGTCGAGATACCCCGTCCACCTTAGAGGACCTTATCTCGCTGGCTACCCGCATTGACCTGCGCTTCCTGGAGCGCGCTCGGGAGTCAGTGAGAGACAGGCGCTCCTCCAGGTCAGTTCCTCCTTTCACTCAGTCGGCCAGCTCTCGTTCAGTCGGATCTTCTTCCCTCTCTTCGGGTGAGCCCATGCAGATAGATCATCTCAGGTTGGCCGAGTTACGTCAGAGAGAGAGATGGGCACAAGGTCTGTGCCTCTATTGCGGTCATTCGTCACACTATATCCGCACCTGTCCTAAGAGACAGGGAAACGACTCCACCTAGGTCAGGTAAGAGAGGCCTTCCTAGGTGATGATGATGATTCCTCTCAACCCCTTACGATTTCTGTGCTTTTGGTTTCAGGAGGGAGGCGTGGTTCCGAGGTGGCCTACGTGGATTCGGGCTCAGCGGGTAACTTCATTCGGCCGGAAGAGGTAGACAAATACCAAATTCCTGTAGTCACTCTATCTAACCCAATTCAGATTGCCACCGTGGATGGCAAACCGCTACAGGTGACCGTCACCTTGGTCACTGAAGAGGTGGAATTGCAAATCGGAGCCTTACATCGAGAGAAGATAGCCTTTTACGTTTTACCTAAGCTCTCTCACGCCATTCTACTCGGTCTTCCATGGTTAAGGACTCATCAGCCTGTTCTCGACTGGTCTTCTGGGGAGATACTCCGCTGGGGGCACCCGTGCCAAGCTCGCTGTCTGACTCCTGTCCGCCTGGCGGCCGCTCCACGGTCACCTCCAGACCTCCCGGGCCTTCCTCCAGCTTACAGCTCCTACACCGATGTTTTTGATAAGAAGGAAGCAGAGGTCCTCCCTCCACACCGGCCGTTTGACTGCCCAATTGAACTTGTTTCTGGTTCAACCCCCCCAAGGGGCAGAATCTACCCTCTGTCTCCCGTGGAGACCACCGCCATGTCCGAGTACGTCCGAGAGAACCTCGCCAAAGGCTTTATACGGAAATCCTCTTCGCCCGCGGGAGCCGGGTTCTTCTTCGTCAAAAAGAAGGACGGGACTCTACGGCCATGCATTGACTATAGGGGCTTGAATGAGATTACCATCAAGAACAGGTACCCTCTTCCACTCATTCCGGAACTGTTTGACCGTCTCAGAGGGGCTCGGGTCTTTACCAAGCTGGACCTCAGAGGAGCCTACAATCTGGTCCGTATCCGTGCAGGTGACGAGTGGAAGACCGCTTTCAACACTCGAGATGGCCATTACGAGTACCTGGTCATGCCCTTCGGTCTTTGCAATGCTCCTGCAGTCTTTCAAGAGTTCGTCAACGAGATCTTCCGGGATCTCTTGTACTCCTGTGTGGTCGTGTACTTAGACGACATCCTCGTCTTCTCGCCGGACCTCTCGTCCCACAGAAAGAGTGTCCGCCTGGTGCTTCAGCGTCTTCGGGAGAACCGTCTGTATGCAAAGATCGAGAAATGTCTCTTCGAACAGACCTCTCTGCCATTTCTGGGATACATTATCTCCGACGCTGGTCTAAGGATGGATCCCGAGAAGTTGTCTGCCATCCTCAAATGGCCTCGTCCCGTCGGATTAAAGGCGATACAACGATTCCTCGGGTTCGCCAACTATTACCGGCAATTTGTCTCCCACTTCTCTGCGATCACAAGACCCATTTCTGTGCTCACCCGTAAAGGGTCTACTTCCAAGGATTGGTCTCCTGAGGCAGAGGAGGCCTTTCTGTCCCTAAAACGGGCTTTCTCCACGGCTCCGGTCCTGCATCGCCCTGAGAGCGATCGACCTTTTGTACTCGAGGTGGACGCTTCCTCGACTGGTGCCGGGGCGGTGCTGTCCCAGAGAACCGCCTCCGGTCGCCTGCACCCTTGTGGCTTCTTCTCGAAGGCCTTTTCTCCATCCGAGTGTAACTACTCGATCGGTGACCGGGAACTTTTGGCCATCAAGTTGGCCTTGGAGGAATGGCGCCACCTCCTGGAAGGAGCTGTCCATCCTTTTGTCATCTTCTCGGACCACAAGAATCTGGCCTATCTCCAGTCTGCCCAGAGACTAAACCCTCGCCAGGCCAGATGGTCTTTATTTTTTGCCCGATTTGATTTCGAGCTCCGATTCCGTCCCGGCAGCAAGAATTCCAAAGCCGATGCCCTGTCCAGGGTCTTCCAACCACACGAATCCACGGAGGAACCGTCACATATCATTGATCCCACTAGGATCATCACCGTGGCTCCAGTGAACTGGCTTACTCCTCCGCCTGGCAAGACGCTTGTGCCAGAGAATCTCAAGCAAAAGGTTCTTCTATGGGGGCACTCCTCCAAACTGGCCGGCCATGCCGGAACTAAGAAGACCCTTGATCTTATCAAACGTCACTACTGGTGGCCCTCACTTCGCCAAGATGTACTCGATTTTGTGGCTTCTTGTCCATCCTGTGCAAAGAACAAGGTACCACGGAGATCTCCGTCTGGCTTGTTGCTTCCGTTGCCTGTCCCTACGGTTCCTTGGGAGAACATCGCCATGGATTTCATCACCGACCTACCCTGCTCTGCGGGCTGCTCAGTCATTTTGGTGGTGGTGGATCGTTTTTCCAAGATGGCTCACTTCATCCCTCTGCCCGGTCTTCCCTCAGCGCCGGAGCTGGCCAAGATCTTCATTCATCAAGTCTTCAGGCTTCATGGACTACCTCGACGCATTGTGTCTGACCGAGGGGTTCAGTTTACCTCCAAGTTCTGGCGTTCGCTTTGTAAGCTTATGAACGTTTCCCTCGACTTCTCCTCGGCCTACCATCCACAGTCCAACGGACAAGTAGAGCGTACCAACCAGACGCTTACGGGATACTTACGCCACTTCTCTAACGCCCACCAGAACGATTGGGTCAGCTTACTCCCCTGGGCAGAGTTCGCTTATAACAACCATGCTGGTGAGTCTTCGGCCAAGTCTCCGTTTTTCATTGTTTTTGGCAGACATCCTGGTGTCCCTCTTCCGATAACCCCTGCCTCTGAGGTACCCGCGGCCAATGCCTTGTCCTCAGAATTTTCTAAGATTTGGGCTGAGACCAACACATCACTCAAGAGATCCGCTGATCAGATGAAGAACTATGCAGACAAAAAGAGGTTGGATTCTCCTCCGTATCGTGTTGGCGACAAGGTCTGGCTCTCCTCCAAATTCGTCCGACTAAAACTGCCCTCCTACAAGTTGGGTCCACGCTACATCGGTCCGTTTGAAATTCTGGGACGTATTAACGAAGTTGCCTACAAATTGAGGTTGCCTGCTTCGCTCCGGATCCCGAACACCTTTCACGTCTCTCTCCTGAAGCCTGTGGTGCTGAATCGTTTCCATTCCTCGCTTGATCTTGGTCCTCAGCCAGTGGGTGCCGACAACGTTTTTGAAGTGCAGGACATCCTCGCTGTAAAAAGGGTTAGAGGTAGGACTTTCTTTCTCGTTGATTGGAGGGGCTTTGGTCCTGAGGAGAGATCCTGGGAGCCTCGGGAGAATATTAATGCTCCCCGTATCCTCAAGAGGTTTCTTGTTAATCTCCGGGGGGGGCGGCTTAGGGGAGGGGGTACTGTTACACCGCTCCGCCATACTCACCCGGCCTCCGCTCCCACGCCGCAGTCGCCCTCCGCTCCCACGCCGCAGCCTCTCTCCACCCGACGGCCGCGGCGGTCACCTGAGACAGACCCGCGACCGATGCCTTCCCTGCATGCTATGCGCATGCGCCATAGGCCGCGGCCGCGCCTCCTTCCTGCTTCTTATGCTCCGGCTGTGCCCTGACCCGGAAGCACATTTGGACCAATGGCTGACCAGACGGGGCCATATCAGGCCGCTTCCCCCTGAGGGAGGCGCCTGATCGTTGTGTTTCCTGACACTCTGGCCTCGCTCCATCGTGCACACTCTGCGCCTGCAGTTCCTGTCTCGGCTGCTCCTCACAGCAGCTTCTCAGTCCTGCTACCCGTGTTCCTGTCGTCCTACTCCAGTCCTGCCTTGTGTTCCTGCCGTCCTACTCCAGTCCTGCCTTCACTGTTCCTGCCGTCCTACTCCAGTCCTGCCTTGTGTTCCTGCCGTCCTACTCCAGTCCTGTCTTCAGTGCTCCTGCCGTCCTACTCCAGTCTCAGTCTTACTCCGGTCCATCCTGAGCCGCCCCTCTCGGTACCGGCTACCGTGGTACTCGAACCCCTGGGCCTGCTCCTAACGGTCCCTGTATAGGGGTCGGTTCCACCTGGCAGCTCGCCCGGGGTCCCTCGGTGCCACGGTCCAGAGGGTCCACTCTCGGAGCTCCCGCTCCTGACCACCCACGCTAACAAACACTATATAGGAGTAGATAGAGGAGCCTTTTTTCTGGCTTGTGCCCTGCAGCCGCAGCCAGATTAGTATTAGCCAATTTGTTGGAGCCTCATCTATTGCATTGTAGGTTACCTTCCTGCATTGTAATAGCTCCAAAAAGTTTGTGATACTATCGCTTTCACATCTTTGGTCACATCCTTTTTGTTTTTTTGAAAAAAAAAACACATAAATAAAGTTCACCAAACACTCCACTTGACAGTTGTGTAGGCCACATTAGCTCATATTAAAGTGTAGTCTGCACACTTTATAAAATTAGTGTTTCTTATACCTGTTAGCAGCTGTTCAGGAGTAAGCACACTAAGCCCCCCCTTTGTACTTTTCTGCCTATCTTCATCAGTCTACCAAGATGAAGAAGGCAGGGAGTAAGGCACGTGGTCGTGGAGTTTCAGCTGGGAGAGGACGTGGGGATTCTGTGCCTGCTGCGGGCACCAGTGACTCAGCATCCCCCAGTTTTACCAGGCAACAGTCCTTTATGCGCAGCTTTGTAGGACCTCGCCATACCCCACTGCTGCGGGACGAACAAATTGAAGCCGTTGTCAGATGGATGGCAGCTAACACATCGACTTCAATTATTTCCACATCCTCTCAGGGCCAGAGCACTGAAGAGCAACCATCTGTCTCTTCACCACCTGTCAAATTGCCCAGGCAGTCAGAGAGCCCTGGACAGGAGTCATCTCTACTTCTGTTCTCTGAATTTCTTGGCTTGGAAACAGGGGGCCAGCCAAGCAGCATTCTAGAATGTGAAGAAGAGGGAGTATGCAGTGATGCGCAACTGCTTTGTCCCTCTGAATCTGAAGAGGCAGGTGGGCCAGTGCATATGGTCAGCACACCTCAGTACGCATCAGATGATGAGACTCAGGTGCCACTTTCTGGTGCGTACTGTGCTGGCGAGACTACCCAGGAGAAGCAGGTGTTTGAAGAGGGGCATGTAGATGATGAGGTCCTTGACCCATCATGGCGTGAGGAACAGGAAGGAGGTGGGAGCAGCTCTGAGGAAGAGATTCCCCGAACGGCCAAAACAGGAGGGAGAGGGAGGGGGCAGACTTGGTTGCCTGTAGCCTCCATTTCGGCACCCGTTAGGAGCATTCCTCTTCCAAAACCCAAAACGGGCTCTCCCAGGACTTGCAGTGCGTGGTCCTTTTTTGACACAGTTGCAGATGACCTTTGCTTTGTCAAATGCAAGCTGTGTAATCATAAAGTCAAAAGAGGGAAAAGTATCAGCAACCTCAGTACTACAAATATGTGGAAACATGTGCGGACCAAGCACGTGGTGGAGTTACAAAGACACACTGAAGACGTAGGCCAACCTACAGCACCACCTACCACCTCTTCAGCTCGTTTTGTAGCCTCTTCCTCCAGCTCACACACAGCTGGTTCGGCTTCCTCACAGGATCGCCATGGAAGAACCTCTGGCACTGTTGTCCAGAGACCCAGTGACATTCCACCCACAGCACCACGTTCCCTGTCATCCTCACACTCCCATATCACTCTACAGCCATCGGTAGCACAGGAATGGGAGAAAAGGCGGCCATACTCGGCAAACCATCCACGAGCACAGGCTCTGAATGCTGGCATTGCAAAACTACTGGCCCTTGAAATGCTCTCATTCAGGCTGGTGGAGACTGACACCTTCCGTAACTTCATGGCATTGGCAGTCCCACAATACACTGTGCCCAGCTGCTTTTATTTCAGCAGGCAAGCCATCCCTGCCCTGCAAAAGCATGTGGAGGGAAAAATTAAACATGCGCTACTAAACACCATCAGTAGCAAGGTCCACCTGACCACTGATGCATGGACCAGTAACCAAGGACAGGGACGATACCTTTCCCTCACTGCCCATTGGGTCAATGTTGTGGAGCCGGGTACAGATCTTGAGAGTGGCGCTGTATGTGTTCTGCCAACTCCAAGGATTGCAGGAATCCAGTCTGTACACATCGACTCCTCCTCATACTCCAGTTCCTCAGAATCAGCGCTGCAGGAGCCGTCACGGTCTACCTCCACATGGACCTGTGAACGCTTACCCAATATAAGCACAGCCGTGGCCAAGCGTCAACAGGCCATACTGAAATTAATTTCTTTGGGGAATCGAAGCCACACAGTGCAGGAGCTCTGGAACGCCATCAAGCAGGAGAGCGACGTGTGGTTTGTGCCAGCGAATCTCCAGCCAGGCTTGGTAGTGTGTGACAATGGCCGAAATCTGGTGGCTGCTCTGGGCCTAGGCAGCCTCACTCACATCCCATGTCTGGCACATGTGCTCAACTAGGTCATAAAGTGCGCTCACTTGCGGCGTTCCAGCATGGCAAGATCACGCATTGCAGCTCTGCAGCGCCGATTCCGCCTTCCGGAACATCGCCTCATATGTGACCTACCCACCAGGTGGAATTCAACGTTACATATGTTGGAGCGGTTGTGTGAGCAGCAGGCAGCAGTAATGGACTACCAGCTGCATCAGGCGCAAACAAGTCGCACTGTGCGCCGGTCACACTTCAGCACCACTGAGTGGGCCTCTATGAAGGACATCTGCCACGTTTTGCATGCCTTCGATGATTCCACGCGGATGGCGAGTGCAGATGATACACTAGTCAGCATGACTGTCCCCCTTATCTGCCTGCTTCAAAAAACACTGCAAGCACTAAGGGAGGAGGTTTTGGAAGAGGTGGAGGATGAGGAGTCACAAATTCCATCTGCTTCTGGACAGCTTGCGCAACGTGGTTCCTCACAAAGGCCTAGGTGAGGTGGATGAGGAGGAGTCAATGGAGTAGGAAGACATCTCTCCAGAGGAGGGTGGTACCCAATGCTCTAGTAATCAGTATGTAGAGCGAGGGTGAGGTGATGCAGAGCAGGCAGAGATGACACCTCAAGCAGGGGACAGCGATTCTTGGGTAGTTAGGAGTCTGCAGCACATGGTTGATTTCATGCTGCAGTGCCTGAGAAACGACCGCCGCATCGCCCACATTCTCAACACGGCTGATTATTGGGTGTACACCCTCCTAGATCCTCGCTACCGGGACAACTTACAAAGCCTCATAACACCGTTGAACCGGGAGCGTAAAATGCGGGAGTACCAAGACACACTAGTGCATTCCATCCTGTTCCCCATTCCACCCGAGAGCAGTGCTGCTAGTGCTTTACAAAGCAGCTCTGTGCGTCGAGGCAGTGGAGGAAGCTCTGCACAAAGAGGGAGCAGAGGCAGCGCCTCAGCACAAGGCAAGACCAGTATGGCCCAAATGTGGCAAAGTTTTGTGTGCCCGCCACAAATGTCTACACCATCACAGACGGCTCCAGTCAGCAGGAGGCAATGTTTCCGTCAGATGGTGACAGACTACATGTCTTGCCCTCTCAGTGTACTCCAAGATGGCTCTTCCCCATTCAAGTTTTGGGTCTCTAAGGCTACTTTCACACATCAGTTTTTTGCCGTCAGGCATGATCCGGCTTTTTTTTAGAAAAAACGGATCCGGCATAAATTTTGGAGAACTGTAGAAACGGATCCGTTTTTTTGCTGGATCCGTCTCTGTTCCTGGCGGCTGGCCAATTGGATCTGAGCATGCGCAGACTTAAAAAAACCGGATCCGGTTGCTGGATCCGTCTTTTTCTGTATCCGGCGCATTCCGGCGCCCATAGACTTTCATTGTAGCAAAAAGCTGGAAGCGCCGGATCCGGCGCTTCCGGCTTTTTCGCCGGAGACAAAAAACGTTACAGTAGACGTTTTTTCAAGACGCCGGAATGAGACAAGTTGCCGGATCCGGCAAAAAACGGATGAAACGCAATGCCATCCGGCACGATCCGGCGCTAATGCAAGTCAATGGGGAAAAACCGGATCCGGCATTGCATTTTGCCGGATCCGTTTTTTCCAAAAAAAGCCGGATCGCGCCTGAAGGCAAAAAACTGATGTGTGAAAGAGGCCTCCGTGGTGTACTAACAGACCGTCGCACGCGACTATCCTCCGATAACGTTGACCGGCTTACTTTTCTGAAAATGAACAAGGCCTGGATCTCGCCGGAATTTGCTAGTCCTCTTCCAGAATAAATAATTGGTTGGCAACAGTATCCAGGTCTCCTGTTGTGTGCATGTTTCTACCACCTGAACTGTAATCCCTGGGCTCCAACACTGCCAGTTGCTGCTCAGAAGTGCCGTCTGCACAGAGAAAAACACTAGCTCCAGTGTTAGTGGGGTTCAGTAATGCCAGCTGCTCCCCTGCTGTGTGTCCGGCAAAGTCTCCTGCTGCCTCCACATTCAAACTACATCAGATATAAAACTTGCTCCAATTAGGCCTCAGCCTAAACCCTGATTGAACCTGGGCTCCAACACCGCCAGTTGTTGCTCAGAAGTGCTGTCTGCACAGAGAAAAACACTAGCTCCTGTGTTAGTGGGGTTCAGTAACGCCAGCTGCTCCCCTGCTGTGTGTCCGGCAAAGTCTCCTGCTGCCTCCACATTCAAACTACATCAGATATAAAACTTGCTCCAATTAGGCCTCAGCCTAAACCCTGATTGAACCTGGGCTCCAACACCACCAGTTGTTGCTCAGAAGTGCCATCTGCACAGAGAAAAACACATGCTCCAGTGTTAGTGGGGTTCAGTAACGCCAGCTGCTCCCCTGCTGTGTGTCCGGCAAAGTCTCCTGCTGCCTCCACATCCAAACTACATCAGATATAAAACTCGCACCAATTAGGCCTCAGCCTAAACACTGATTGAACCTGGGCTCCAACACTGCCAGTTATTGCTCAGAAGTGCTGTCTGCACAGAGAAAAACACTAGCTCCTGTGTTAGTGGGGTTCAGTAGCGCCAGCTGCTCCCCTGCTGTGTGTCCAGCAAAGTCTCCTGCTGCCTCCACATTCAAACTACATCAGATATAAAACTTGCTCCAATTAGGCCTCAGCCTAAACCCTGATTGAACCTGGGCTCCAACACCGATAATTGCTGCTCAGAAGTGCCGTCTGCACAGAGAAAAACAAATGCTCCAGTGTTAGTGGGGTTCAGTAACGCCAGCTGCTCCCCTGCTGTGTGTCCGGCAAAGTCTCCTGCTGCCTCCACATTCAAACTACATCAGATATAAAACTTGCTCCAATTAGGCCTTAGCCTAATCCATGAATGACCCTAGGCTCCAACACCGCCAGTTGTTGCTCAGAAGTGCCGTCTGCACAGAGAAAAACAGTAGCTCCTGTGTTAGTGGAGTTCAGTAACGCCAGCTGCTCCCCTGCTTTGTGTCCGGCAATGTCTACTGCTGCCTCCACATTCACACTACTACTGATTTCAAACTTGCTCCAATTAGGCCTCTGGCTCCACTCTGTCTCTAGTATTTACCCTGGCCTCCAACACCGCCAGTTGCTGCTCAGAAGTGCCGTCTGCACAATCAACACTTGTTCCTGTGTTACTGGGATTCAGTAACGTCAGCTGATCCCCTGATGTGTGTCCGGCAATGTCTCCTGCTCTGTCCACATTCCCACTACTAGTAGTAACGTCAGCTTCCCCTGATGTGTGTCCGGCAATGTCTCCTGCTCTGTCCACATTCCCACTACAGAGCAGGAGACTTTGCCGGACACACATCAAGGGATCAGCTGACGTTACTGAACCCCAGTAACATAGGAACAAGTGTTGATTGTGCAGACGGTACTTCTGAGCAGCAACTGGTGGTGTTGGAGGCCAGGGTAAATACTAGAGACAGAGTGGAGCCAGAGGCCTAATTGGAGCACATTTAAAATCAGTAGTAGTCTACAACAGATATTAAACTTGATGAAATTAGGCCTCAGCCTACACCCTGCTTGACCCTGGGCTCCAACATCGCCAGTTGCTGCTCAGAAGTGCAGTCTGCACAGTCAACATATGCTCCAGTGTTATTGGGTTCAGAAATGTCATCTGATCCCCAGCTGTGTGTCCGGCAATTTCTCCTGCTCTGTCCACACTCACACAACTACAGATTTTAAACTTGCACCAATTAGGCCTCTGTCTCCACTCTGTTTGCTCTGTTTGTAGTATTTTCCCTGGGTTCCAGCACCGCCAGCTGTTTCCCGGCATTGTCTTTGGCACAGGTACTCCCTCCTGCCCAGCCTGGTTCCAGCACGCCTGCTGTTTCCAGGTATTGTCAATGTCACTTTGCCACTAATACGTTGTCCTGTTGCGGTGGGGTTAGCCGAGTCTATGGTGCCTGCAGTTTATGGGCTTCGGGATCTGGCAACAAAGGCTGGTTCCGTAGTGCCAATAGAACAAGCACCCCCTGTAGGACTGTGGGTTTCGGTAACTGCGGCCGGCTCACGGCCTTGCAACTTTGTTTTTCATGGGTACCTTCTGCTACCCATCCGGGTTCCAGTACCGTCAGCTGGTTCTCGGCAGTGCCTTTGGCTTAGGTGCCTCCTTCTCGGTATCTGAGTTCCAGCAACGTCTGCTGGTCCTTGGTAGTGCTTTCTAGCACAGGTACCTCCTGCTTAGTAACTGGGTTCCAGCACCGTCAGCTGGTCCTTGGTTGTGCCATTGGCTCTTGTTCCTTCTGCTGCCCCTCCGGGTTCCAGCACCGTCACCTGGTTCTCGGCAGTGTCTTTGGCACGGGTACTCCCTCCTGCCCAGCCTGGTTCCAGCATGCCTGCTGTTTCCAGGTAATGTCAACGTCACTTTGCCACCAATACGTTGTCCTGTCGTGTTGCGATCGGGTTAGCCGAGTCTATGGTGCCTGCAGTTTATGGGCTTCCTATGTGGGCTGTGGGATCTGGCAACAAAGGCTGGTTCCGTAGTGCCAATAGGAAAAGCACCCCCTGTAGGACTGTGGGTTTCGGTAACTGCAGCTGGCTCGCGGCCTTGCAACTTTGTTTTTCATGGGTACCTTCTGCTACCCATCCGGGTTCCAGTACCGTCAGCTGGTTCTCGGCAGTGCCTTTGGCTTAGGTGCCTCCTTCTCGGTATCCGAGTTCCAGCAACGTCTGCTGGTCCTTGGTAGTGCTTTCTAGCACAGGTACCTCCTGCTTAGTAACTGGGTTCCAGCACCGTCAGCTGGTCCTCGGTAGTGCCATTGGCTCTTGTTCCTTCTGCTGCCCCTCCGGGTTCCAGCACCGTCAGCTGTTCCTCGCTAGTTCCATTGGCTCTTGCAGCTTCTGCTACCCATCCGGGTTCCAGCACCGTCAGCTGGTTCTCGGCAGTGCCTTTGGCTTAGGTGCCTCCTTCTCGGTATCCGAGTTCCAGCAACGTCTGCTGGTCCTTGGTAGTGCTTTCTAGCACAGGTACCTCCTGCTTAGTAACCAGGTTCCAGCACCGTCAGCTGGTCCTCGGTAGTGCCATTGGCTCTTGTTCCTTCTGCTGCCCCTCCGGGTTCCAGCACCGTCAGCTGGTCCTCGCTAGTTCCATTGGCTCTTGCAGCTTCTGCTACCCATCCGGGTTCCAGTACCGTCAGCTGGTTCTTAGCAGTTCCTCAGCCTTCTTGAACCTTCTGCTACATTTCCAGGTTCAAGCTTTTGGAAATGGTATTTGGTTATCACGCTGGATCTCCCTGACGACGACTCTGAAGACGACGACCCTGAAAACCACCCCGAAGAAGACGACCACGAAAACGATGACCCTGAAGACGACGACCAGGAAGACCACCCCGAAGAAGACCAAAAAGATGACCCTGATGAAGATGACCAAGAGGACAAAGAACATGAAGACAACCACCAAGATACAGAACAACAAGAGACAGAAGACCAAGAAGCAGAAGACCAAGAAGCAGAAGAACAAAAAGCAGAAGAACATTAAGCATAAGACTAAAAATCAGAGCAAAAGATATTATCTAAATTATAAGCACGGGCGAGAAAACAGGGAGCATTAGGGCCCCTTTAACTAAATTTGAGGAGTTGTTTATTTTGGAGTCCCCACCTGCTCACTGTATTTCTCTGTTATACAACATACTAAACTCAGGGAATGAGACGATTAAACCAAGATTTTTTGAGAGATGGGAGGAAGATCTCGAAATGGAGATATCGGCGACTGAATGGAAGAAGGTATGCATCCTGTCTCACAGTTTGTCAATGGCCTGTGCAGCTCAGGAAAGGAACTACAAAATTCTTTCCTGTTGGTATTGTTGCCCAGTCATTATACACGCTGCTTTGCCCTCTGTCCCTGATGAATGCTGGAGGTGTAACAGTGAGAGAGGCTCTATGTTACATATTTGGTGGAGCTGTAGAAAGATTCAGCCATTTTGGGAGGGAGTGTTTCACATCTATCAATTAATCAGTGGGCAGATGATAGATAAGATACCCATGATAGCACTATTATCAATACTTCCGGGCTCCATTATGTCCCAAAAACAGGACATACTCCGATTCTGCCTCTCGGCGGCTAGAGCGGTCATTCCAAGACATTGGAAGACACCCCATTGTCCTTCACTGACTGAATGGTTTGAAGAAATGGGTCAGATTTACAAGATGGAAGACTTTACTGTGGAGATGACTGGTGCCAGGGATGGATTCCTTCGTACCTGGAGACAATGGGTCCTGTTTTTTGATTCTCCGAGATTTAATGAAGCATTTGGGGCACCCCTAGATCAAACTGTATCTGAATAGTGTAAGTTCGCCTGTACTGGACTTAAATCCACTCCCTTTTGATTTTTCTCATCTCACATAGATCTACTTCACAAAAATTAACCCCCTCAGTATGCTATAGAGGGGTTCCCCCACCTTTTTTTTCCTTCCTTTTTTTCTCCTGCTTTCTCTCTCTCCCTTGCTTTTCTTGTTCTATTCTCTCTACTCTTCTTTATCATGTTTCCTGGTATGCTGTATATAATCTCTGGTTCTCCATAGGTAAATATAGATGTTAAGATGTTTTAGTTGTTTTTCTGATTTACAAAAAGGTTCGCACCCACTTCCTTTGATAAAGGTTGAAGGACTTGGCTGATAGGCTAATTTATAGCTCTGCTATGATTACTGGTTTGTTCCCTTAGTTTATAAGTTTAACAGATACGGAGGACTTCCTAAATACCTTAAATGCAATTGGAACAATAATGGAGTCCTGTGTCTGGCTACAGATGGTTCTGCTACAAAAAGTTGTAGACTATTGAGTGAAATCGTGAAAATACTCTATCAGGACTCTATCTATAACTCTATAGTTGTTCACTTCCTCTAAGTTGACAGAGCTAAGGAAATTGAAAAGTTGCACTGTCTGTATGCCTATAATTTGTAATGTTCTCTACAGTTTATGACTGTATGATTGTTCTTTTTTGTGTTTAATAAACAAAGATTGAACGATAAAACTTACTTTGTCTATTCAAGCTGTCTATTCAAACTCAAATTGTATAACACACATTAAACCTAGAGACAGGAAACATATTTTTAGAATCAGTATATTTTTTGGCTACATACAGCAATGATTTGCAGCCTGTGCACCAATCAGAAGCTGGGGAAATGGTTTCTACCCCCCAGTGACATGCAGATGTGTCATATTTGATCTCAAACGAAAGATAATTTCATAATAGAAAATATAATACCCCTGTTGTCACTGTTGGAACTCCCCAGTCATAGATATGGCAAGTAGAAGTTTTAAGATCTTTTAAAAAAGGAGCATAAATCCTCCGACTCAGTCTACCTAGTGAGGTCAGCAAGAGAAAAGCATAAAGCTCAGACACTCAGTGAGGGAGGTGTCAGATGTCTGGAGAACCAGCTACACAATTGTTATGAACAGGTCACCGAGGAGGATGGTAGGAATAGGCTAGGCCACCAGGAAACCATAAAGGTTGGTCACTTAGCTAATTACAGACCCCTAATCCTAATAACACAACTAACAGTAGCTGTGGAGCGTACCTACGATGCCCTAGATGCCTCGACACAGCCGGAGAACTAACTAGGCCTAAAGCAAGAAAATGAAATCTAAACTGCCCCGGAGTATAACCCCAAAGAAATAAATAGCCCCCAAACATATATTGTCGGTGAGACCAGATGAGGGACAAACACAGGCAGAAAATAGACTGAGCAAATGATGGGGCCCAAACTGTCTAGATAGGATAGGAAAGGAAAGACACTGTCTGCAATCACAAAAACCCTAAAAAATCCAAAACGTCTGATGTACAAAAAAAACTGAGGTCTCACAACCTCTCCTCCACTATATCAGCATTCTGGTGTACACTGGCAGCAAAGCAAAAGAGACTAATATAACAGGGGACTGAACAAACTGACACAAGCTGTAACATATGGAGCGGGGTCCAGCACAGCCCCAGCAGGGAGCACACTGAACCCGCACAGCAAAGCAAAAAGAGGCAAAACCAGATCAGAAGCAAAGGATTAGCAAATGAACAACTTAGCTGAAAAATGCAGGATCAGACAGGAGACAGTAGACCTCAAGTTGCACAGGAAGAACTAATCACCAGCAAAAATTGAGGGAAGCCTGCTCACTTAAATACTCCCAATCAGTAACCCCAGATTTCCAATCATCATCGTCAGGTGGCAGACCTATGTCAATCCGGCCAGCTCCACTACCCACAGTAACCACCAGAGCGAGCCCCAACTCAGAAGTAAGAGAATTCACAACACACAATGCTGTGCTGAAGGACCCTTTGCCCTGGGAAGGTTCTCCTCCCCTTTATCAACATGTCATATCTGTGACTGAGATAGAGTAAGTTTCTTAATTTAATCCCTTTTATCTGTAACTGTCTGTACGTACTGTGTTTTGTCTCCTTTTGTAATATCTTTTGCATTTTTGTAAACACTGCCTATATTTTCTGGAGTAAATGATCGAACCAACACGTACTTCACACCAAATTACACTACCTGTGGGTGGGCTCCTGACCCAATATAGGCTTTAGTATCAAATGAGGAACTGTCCTAGTGGTATTGGAAAACTCTTGCAGTGACGGAGGTTTATGTGTGTATTTACTGCCTGAGACTGGTGATATACATACCTCCCTCACTGCAGAGTGCCCAATAGCCAGTATGCGACAAGGCAGCCTTTCTGGTGACTACTTATCCTAGGTGCAGTTCCCTGACTGACCTGAGAGCAAGAGGGGGCACCAGAGAGCTGCAAGTTACCAACCGAAACTGAAAAGGGAAGCAAAAGTTGTTTGGGGTTATATAACCCATAAATAAATATATAATAATACATTCGTGACAGCGGGTGGCTACACACACCCCAATCCCTGACAGTACACTGATGCTTTTTTATTTTTTTCTCTTCCAGGAGAATGAGATCATCAGTGGAATAGGCAAAGCAATAATTATGGTTTAATTAAGATTATTAAAGGAGTCTGTCATTATTTCAATTAAAGGACTTTATTCTGGCTGTGTCTTTATTTACCACATACAGTCATGGCCAAAAGTATTGACACCCCTGCAATTCTGTCAGATAATATTCAGTTTCTTCCTGAAAATGATTGCAAACACAAATTCTTTGGTATTATTATCTTCATTTAATTTGTCTTAAATGAAAAAAACACAAAAGAGAATGAAGCAAAAAGCAAAACATTGATCATTTCACACAAAACTCCAAAAATGGGCCGGACAAAAGTATTGGCACCCTCAGCCTAATACTTGGTTGCACAACCTTTAGCCAAAATAACTGCGACCAACTGCTTCCGGTAACCATCAATGAGTTTCTTACAATGCTCTGCTGGAATTTTAGACCATTCTTCTTTGGCAAACTACTCCAGGTCCCTGATATTTGAAGGGTGCCTTCTCCAAACTGCCATTTTTAGATCTCTCCACAGGTGTTCTATGGGATTCAGGTCTGGACTCATTGCTGGACACCTTAGAAGTCTCCAGTGCTTTCTCTCAAACCATTTTCTAGTGCTTTTTGAAGTGTGTTTTGGGTTATTGTCCTGCTGGAAGACCCATGACCTCTGAGGTAGACCCAGCTTTCTCACACTAGGCCCTAAATTATGCTGCAAAATTTGTTGGTAGTCTTCTGACTTCATAATGCCATGCACACGGTCAAGCAGTCCAGTGCCAGAGGCAGCAAAGCAACCCCAAAACATCAGGGAACCTCCGCCATGTTTGACTGTAGGGATCGTGTACTTTTCTTTGAATGCCTCTTTTTTCTCCTGTAAATTCTATGTTGATGCTTTTGCCCTAAAAGCTCTACTTTTGTCTCATCTGACCAGAGAACATTCTTCCAAAATGTTTTAGGCTTTTTCAGGTAAGTTTTGGCAAACTCCAGCCTGGCTTTTTTATGTCTCGGGGTAAGAAGTGGAGTCTTCCTGAGTCTCCTACCATACAGTCCCTTTTCATTCAGATGCCGACAGATAGTACGGGTTGACACCGTTGTACCCTCGGACTGCAGGGCAGCTTGAACTTGTTTGGATGTTAGTGGAGGTTCTTTATCCAACATCCGCACAATCTTGCATTGAAATCTCTTGTCAATTTTTCTTTTCTGGCCACATCTAGAGAGGTTAGCCACAGTGCCATGGGCTTTAAACTTCTTGATGACACTGCGCACGGTAGACACAGGAACATTCAGGTCTTTGGAGATGGACTTGTAGCCTTGATATTGCTCATGCTTCCTCACAATTTGGTTTCTCAAGTCCTCAGACAGTTCTTTGGTCTTCTTTCTTTTCTCCATGCTCAATGTGGTACACACAAGGACACAGGACAGAGGTTGAGTCAACTTTAATCCATGTCAACTGGCTGCAAGTGTGATTTAGTTATTGCCAACACCTGTTAGGTGCCACAGGTAAGTTATAGGTGCTGTTAATTACACAAATTAGAGAAGCATCACATGATTTTTCGAACAGTGCCAATACTTTTGTCCACCCTCTTTGTTATGTTTGGTGTGGAATTATATCCAATTTGGCTTTAGGACAATTCTTTTTGTGTTTTTTCATTTAAGACAAATTAAATGAAGATAATAATACCAAAGAATTTGTGTTTGCAATCATTTTCAGGAAGAAACTGAGTATTATCTGACAGAATTGCAGGGGTGTCAATACTTTTGGCCATGACTGTAATTATAGGATTAGTAATGGATAGCTCTCTTACAGACACCTCTCCATTACTAAGCCTTGGACTTGATGTCACCAGAAAATACAAAGGTGACATCAACCAAACAAATATTGCTCCATTTGCCTCCGCTACAGGGCAAGTTGGAAGAGCCAGGTAAAGTGCTACAATTGGCACATCTTTGGAGGGGATCCCATTATTTTTGCTAACCATCCAAGTTAAGCAGACTGCTGCGGCCTGGTATTCTCAGTCTGGTAAGGTTCATTGATATTGGATCCTTACCAGCCTGAAATACCAGTCCCAAAGTCTGTTTCCCTCTGGCTGGTTAACAAATATAGGGGACCCCACGCCGTTTTTTAAAAAAATTATTATTTATTTATTAAAAAGGAGGGGACCTCTCTCTGTGCCTTCCTCCACTTCCTGTGTCGTGTGGAGATCTCGGCACCAAGATCTCGGGAGATGAAATCTTAGTGCTGAGATCTCATCTCCCGAGATCTTGGTGCCGAGATCTCCATCTGTGCATACAACTTCCCTGATAGCCATTTTACCAGAGTCCACCGCACAGTAAACCATGTAAGTGTGGGGGCTCCGGGCTTTCACAAAATGTCGGCAGAGCCCCGCACCACTGAACACCCACAGCGGCGCACATCGGAACACCCCCTGATCCCAGCCTGCAGCCTGCAGCAATGCTCCACTCTTGACTCCTCCAGCAGTGACCCCGGGGCCCCGCTTCACCGCAGCCACCACCCTCGGTAAGCTATAAGATGCATGGATTAAAAGAAGCACCACCAAAAGTTTTTTTCCCTATTTTTCTTCCCAAAATTTGGGGTGCGTCCTATAATCCGCAAAATACAGTATGTATATACATATGTATATATAGAATATGCTACACTGTATCAGAGTGCTGCTTAGATAAAATATAGCAACCCTGAGCAGTGAAAATTATTATTTGATTTCATCCTCTGAATAATGACAAGAATGTACTATTCACAAATAGCAAGCAGAAATCTATAAAACATTGAGGAATTCAAGTGTGCAGTAAATTGGAAAGTTGTAAAACTCTATTATACAGTGATTATGTATTTACAGCAAATCACACTACTGCTTACATCATGTTACTTAAAGGGACTATCCAGCAAAAACAATCTAGTACCTATCCTCAGGATTTCCCAGCCTGTTTTAAATAATGTTTTATTTTGGTAGCTAAAAAAAGATATGTCAAGATAGAAGCAGTTAACAAAAGAAAAGCCGTTATAGTAAAATGATATTAGTGCTTCAAATGTATGACTAAATTATTTGTATCTAGATATACCAGAATGTTCATTTTCACTATCTTTTTAAACATGTTTGCCATCTATCAAGTTCATCTATTTATTTTACAGGGATCTGAGTAAAATCTATGTTTTGGTACTATGACACCTCATTTAACCTTATGCATCTAATTTATTAGGTATTCTATAATGCATTAAAAAAAATTTATTTCTGGAAGCACGGACCCAATGTAGATAATAGTTAACATTAACCCTCTACATGTATTTTTATATTTTAGTCCTAGGGATGAGCGAACCTGAACTGTAAAGTTTGGGGTTCACACCAAAACACCTAGTGTCCGGTGTAGTACACAGACTTTTCTCCGGAAGTCCGTTTTACTGTTCGGGTTGGTTTGGAGAAGAATGAAGGCTTGTTGAAAGGCTGCAACGCAGTCAATCAACAAACTGCTAGGCTGTGGAACCTTACGGAGCCATCACAGCTATACCAAGTATTGACATGGCTGTGATTGGCCAGTGCAGCACATAACTCGGCCTGTATAAATGCCAGATCATGGGTGGCAATGCCATTGTGCTCCGACTAGCTGAAGGATAGAACACTGCTCTAATGAGGGACAATGTAAAAGAAATAAGTAAATAAAAAAACTAAGTGGAGTCCCCCTATTTTAAATAATCAGCCAAGGGAAAGCAGACAGCTGCGAGCTGGTCCTATTATACTGGGAAGGGCCCAATATTATTGACCTACCCAGCCTACTGATATCAACCACCAACCATTTGCTTTGCCTTTTCTGGTTATTAAAAATGTGGAAACCTAAAAAAAAGTGTGGTAGCCCCTATTTTTAATAACCGGCTAAGGCAGAGCAGGCAGCTGGGAGGTGAAATCAAAAGGCTGGGAGGGTCCATGGATATTGGCTGTTTCCCAGGCTAAAAAAAATGAGCCCTCAGCTGCCACAGAAATGTTGGATCAAATAGATGCACTAATTCTGGCACTTAGCCTCAGCTCTTCCTGATTGTCAAAGTTCAGTGGCAATATGGTTAATAGTTTTTAGGCTTGATGTCAGCTGTGTAATGTCAGCTGGAATCAAGCTCAGGGGTAGTAATGCAGAGGTGTCTATCAGATACCCCATTACTAACCCTGTATTTAAAAAATAAAATGGCACACAGGAAAAAAGTTTATTTGAATAAAGACTCCACAACACATTCCCGGGTTTACCCTTTTATTATTAAAATAAATGGGTAAACCAGGCAACTGGGAATAACTGAGGCGAAGTTCCAGAATTAGTGCATCTATTTTACCTGCCATTTCTGTGATGGTTGAGGGCTTGTCTTATAAGGCTGGGAAAGAGCCAATATCTATGGATCTTCCCAGCCTATTAATACTATCCCCAGCTGTCTGCAATGCTTTGTTTTAGATGGTTATTGAAAATGGGGGGACCCCATGTCATTTTTTTGGGTGCCCCCATTTTTAATTACCAGCAAAGCAAAGCAGACAGCTGGGGGCTATTATTGATAAACTGGGAAGAGCCATAATATTGGCTCCTTCCCAGGATAATAAGACCAGCTCAAAGCTGTCTGCTTTCCTTTGTATGGTTATTAAAAATAGGGGGGACCGCTCATCATTTTTTTCATTTATTTATTAACAACTGCAGTAAACTACAAATGCAAGGAACTGCTCCATTCCTCCACTTGGACCTCCACCTCCTGGTTCAAAATTATTATCTTTTTATATTTTTTATTCTACAGTATGTTATTTCAAATCATTTCCCTATCCACATTTGTTTTCAGGGCATTTGTTCTATTGTAACCATCCTTTGCTTCCTTTTGCAGCCCCCAGCATTTACTACGAACATTTTACAGCCATTTTACAGCACACAGCACAAAGTTTGGTGTGACCATTGGCTTCTATGGCGCTTGGGTTCGGGTTCAAGTTCGGGTCAAGTTCAGGTACCCGAATCCAACTATGGTCTAAAGTTCAGCCAAACCCGACAAGCCCTAATATTCATAGGTCCACACATCACTATTTCTTACTTTTCTTCTATGTGTTCAAACTTTTACTGTTGGTATGATTTCTTTTCTAATGTTGGACAATGATGCACTAGTTCAGACAACCAATTTTTTTTTCATTTATTTATAGTTGTATCAGGTATAGATTTTTTATTTTTCCATAAGTTTCACTATAAGAGGTTTTGTTTTTTTTGCTGCAAAATATAGACTAATTTCTTTAAGTGCCATTTTGCCAAACATGTATATGAAATAGTTAAATTTGTGGAATCTATTTATCTGTGTTATAGAGAAAAAAATAATTACTAATTTTGTAGAGAAAAAAATCTTTTGACTTTTATTTTACCTCTAACATACAGGTATATCGAAATTTAATGTTATATAGAGATGTATACCAATGCAAAGTGCCAGTAAAGAAGAAGAATGTAATTTAGCTGTTTAGACAGAAAGACATCTTCTATCATTAGCAGTTTAACCTGTGGCTCGCAGATAATTTGCCCACCATGCTACATGTTTTGAGTTTGACTCCTATTTAAAAATAATAATCAAAGCATCCACTGAGTAGAGAAAGAGAATCTACATGGGAAGAAAGTGGAAGGATCACACCAGCCTCTGAGCAACTTGCAGAGAAACTGTGTCTCTGTTTCCCTTATTGTGAATTCTAAGAATCTTAACCGCCACTATTAGATATAGATGAAAAACAAACCTGCCAAAAACAAAAATCTTGAAAGTAGTTACATAAAATTACATCATCCAACCAAAGAACATGCTATAACAAATATATATATATATATATATATATATATATATTTGTGCAGTTAGTGGCCAAGGACTCAACCATCACCTGGCACATATTAGAGTCCAAGAAATTATCACTGTTCAGAATCAACATTTGTAACAAAGAGTGGTCGTTTATTTCATTTTTAATCTGGAGTTGAAATAAAGGACTGTTTTTTGCTTCAAGTGCTTATTCGGCGCAGTGGTGATTTCTTGGATGCTAAAACCTTTACTTTATGTAGTGATCAGCTGCTTAAGGACTCAGCTCTTAACTTTTGAGAGAGAGGTTGTAATCCATTATACAATCCAAAACAACAGCAGGTCATATCTGCACAAGTGCATGTAATGTCATGAGGTCAGGAAAATATGATGCGTGTAGTGACTTAGCCTCATCATAGCGAGAAGTTCCAGCTGTCATGATCTCAGTGCGGGTTTGACTCGCACACGTGGGGTTAATGTCTGGAACCAGTGCTGATGACTGGCATTTTTGGGGTTAAAGGTTGTGATCCTTGTGCAGGCTTACCTGCACACCTTAGGCTATGATTGTGGCCTCTCCCTGGTTCTAGGAGAGGCTTCTTATAGCTTCAGGACGCTCCCATCCCTGTCAGTTATACTCTTGCCCTTGGCATAGTGTGGTGACCCCTGAGTGTGTTTTTGCTGTGTTCTGGTTGCTTGATAATCTGTGTATGACTCGGTCTGTTCTCTGGATATTGCTTTGGTTTCTGCTTGGTACCTTCTATGTCTGTTTGGTTTTGACTGCTGCTTGGCCCTGACTATCCGCTCTGTCTCATCCTTGGCTATCTCTGTGTATGAACCCCGTTTTGCCTGACTCTGAGTAATTCAGTATAGTGTCTTTCCATCTCACTAAGCAGGATGCTAAGACCCGCCCCTTTGCAGTCACATGACCGTAGGTCTCGTGTCTGCTTGCTAAACTTCAGCATCCACAAGTCCTGTGCATCGGTACTTTCTGGCTGTACCTGACCCCGATACCCCTACAGTGCGGGTGAGTCCCTGCTCAGCGGAGGCTACACGCCGGCGCTGACAGGATCCTGACACTCAGGACACGCGTACTGGCTCAGTGAGCAAGTACAGTGCGGTGTTCCTGACACCAGCCTAGTGTGAAGAAGCCTGGAGATTCAGCACTCAGCGGTAGCAAGAAAATGCAACATAGACCAAACGGGCATGATGAATAACCAAGGGCTCAGCAAGATGAAACTAAGGTTAGTCTAAGTATTTGTTGTTGTTTTAATGGAAGGGAAGGAGCACCATTTTGGAATGCAGACTTTGTTGGAATGGTCTGCGGGCATCATGCTGCATTTGCAAAGCCCCTGATGTGCCTAAACAGTAGAAACCCCCCACAAGTGACCCAATTTTGGAAACTAGATCCCTCCAAGAAGCTTATCTAGATGTGTTGTGAGCACTTTAAACCCCCAATTGCTTCACAAAAGTTTTTAACACAGAGCCGTGAAAATAAAAAATCATTTTTTTCCTCAAAAATTATTTTTTTAGCCCGTTAATTTATTTTCACAAGGGTAACAGGAGAAATTTGACCACAAAGTTTGTTGTGCAATTTATCCTGATACCAGTATGCTGATACCCCACATGTGGGGGGGAACCACTGTTTGGGTGCATGGCAAAGCTCGGAAGGGAAGGATTGCCATTTTGGAATGCAGACTTTGATGGAATGGTCTGCGGGCGTCATGTTGCATTTGCAGAGCCCCTGACATGTCTAAACAGTAGAAACTCCAAAAAGTGACCCCATTTTGGAAACTAGACCTCCCAAGGAACTTATCTAGATGTGTTGTGAGAAGTTTGAACCCCCAAGTGTTTTATTAAAGTTTATAATGCAGAGCTGTGAAAGTAAAAAATCGTTTTTTTCTACAAAAATGATTTTTTAGCCGGCGATTTTTTAATTTTACTAGGGTGACAGGAGAAATTAGACACTAAGAGTTGTTGTTCAATTTGTCCTGAGTACCCTGGTACCCCATATGGGGGGAACCACTGGGCATAAGTCGGGGCTCAAAAGGGAAGTAGTGATGTTTGGAATGCAGACTTTGATGGAATGGTCTGCAGGCATGATATTGTGTTTGCAAAGCCCTTGATGTGCCTAAACAGTAGAAACCATGCGACCCCATTTTGGAAACTAGACCCCCAAAGAGCTTATCTAGAAGTGTGATGAGCACTTTGAACCCCTAAGTGCTTCACAGAAGTTTATAACGCAGAGCAGTGAAAATAAAAAATATTTTTTTCCACAAAAATGATTTTTTAGCCCCCAATTTTTATTTTCCCAAGGGTAACAAGAGAAATTAGACCACTAAAGTTGGTGTGCAATTTGTCCTGAGTACGCTGATGCCCCATATGTTGGGGTAAACCACTGTTTGGGCACACGTCGAGGCTCGTAAGGGAGGGAGCACTGTTTGACTTTTTGAACGCAAAATTGGCTGGAATCAAAGGTGGCGCCATATCGCATTTGGAGACCCCTGATGTGCCTAAACAGTGGAAACCCCTCAATTCTAACTCCAACCCTAACCTCAACACACCACTAACCCTAATCCCAACCCTAACCATAACCTTAGCCACAACCCTAACACTAATGCCAACCCTAACAACCAAAACCCTAATCCTAATCCCCACCCTAACCATAACCCTAACCACAAACATAACCCCAACTCACCCCTATCCCTAATCCCAACTTTAACCCTAATCCCAACCCTAACCTTAATCCTAACTCTAATCCTAACCCTAATCCCAGCCCTAACTCTAATGCCAACCCTAACTCTAATTCCAACCCTAACCCTAATTCCAACCCTAACACTAATTCCAACCCTAACCCTAACCTTAACCTTAACTCACTTTAGCCTACCTCTAACCCTAATGGGAAAATGAAAATAAATATCTTTTCTTTTTATTTCATTAGGGGGTGATAAAGGGGGGGTTATTTACTATTTTTTTGTTTTGATCACTGTGATAGGGTCTATCACAGTAACCAAAATGAACCAATAGTAAAAATCCTCCTATTGTTGCCGGGTGCCAGCCGGCAGATCTCAGCAGGCGCACTATGCCTTCGTCCTCCATTTTCTTCCCAGAAGAAGATGGCGGCACCCATGGTGGGAAGCACGAGGGTCAAGGAGCACCGGGAGGTACCGGGGGGATTGGGGACCCTATTTATCTCTCCTCTGATGTGTGATCACATCAGAGGAGAGAGAAATTAAATGGCACATCTGACTTTTTTTTTGCGGTCGCCGTTATACGGTTAATAACGGCGATTGCAAAACCGGGGTCTGTAAAAACCGACCAGAATCATGTTCTCTGGGGTCTCAGCTACCCCCGGCAGCCAAGACCCCAGAGAAAATCTGACTCTGAGGGGCGCTATACACTTTTTCCACAGCACCGTTGATTAACGGCGCTGTGGTTAAAGTACCCTTAAGAACCACTGTTAAAAGGCATATCATTAGAGGGTTAAAGTTCATTTTGACTTTATTCAAATAAAACTATGAGTAATGGATAAGTAAAATTGTGTAGCTTAGAATTTTTAAATACTCTAATATGAGATCCTCTCTTAAGAAAGGGTTTGTAATTAACTGACTTCCCTCTGATCCAGCAGACATACCTGTCAGGCTATTTCATCTGAGGTAGTGGCAGTGACAGAGTTGCTTGGTGGTACACGTGCACCATAGCCAACATGACTGATTCCCCTATGAACAAATTAAGAGGTCGGCTGATTGGGCAATTGCTGAAGTCAACGATATTTACCAAATAAGTGACAGATTTAGAAGCTAGTAGACATTCCAAACTATCTATTTTACTCCTCTTCCACATGCTACATGTGCCAGCTGTTACAGTTTTAATGCCTACCAGCTTATAGTCCAGCTCAGTTTTTTGGTTTTGATGTGCCAGCTATTGTATACTTTTAGATACTTCGCTGGTCTGCTTTGTAGATTGATATTCTCAGTTCTGTGGCCGTGCTCCTGACTTTTATCATAATAAATCCCTGGGTACCTTTATCTTACTGGTACGACCCTTGAACTGCCTGAGTTCTCTTCACTTGTAGCTTTTAAATGACCTCATAAACTATAATCGATCTTTCTTCTTTCTTTGACTTCACATTTGAATTCAAATTTGTCCTAATCCCCTTTCTAAGGCCGGGTTCACATTAGCGTTTGAGTCCGCAGCGTGGTGCTGCGTACGCTTTTCCTTAATCTCTGCCTACTTCCGCATGCATCCTGCATACCTATCTTTAACATTGTGTACGCAGGGACATGCGTTATATGCGGATGCATCTGTATGCGTCATTTTGAAGTGCCCTCTGAACGCAACATGTTGCATTTTCTTCCGTTCGGTGGGCACGTCAAAACGACGCAGGTGGACGCATCCGCATATAAAGCATGTCCCTCCATACACAATGCTAAAGCTAGGTATGCAGGATGCATGTGGAAGTAGGCAGAGCTTAAGGAAAGAAGTCTGCAGTACCACACTGCAGACTCAAATGCTAATGTGAACCTAGCCTAAGCTAATAAATTGACTGGTTAGGTTGAATCCCTACAGTTAGTTCTCTGGTCAGCAGCTGTTCTGCAGACATAATATGGTGCAGTTCGCTTTTCCCTTTTACATAATATGGGGTCCTTGCAGAAAAGGTCACATTTTGTATGCAAGCTAAACAATGTAAACTAGAAAGCCAATGGATCATTCTGAATGGAGTGTTTAGTGCCAAGCCTGACCATGGAATCTCACTTTGAGATGATGGATATGTTAGAGTACAGGTCCTAGTTCAAAAACCTTTCAGTTAGCCACAGTGGAAAACACCTGCAAATAATATCTTTCACTCTGGAAGACCTGTTATGATAATCCAATATATGGACAATCCATTGATTTAATTGAGAACCATGTAATTTTTTATTGGTACAGAAAAACATTTTGGCATGTCCTCCCTCCACCAGATACAGCTTAATTTTAAGGGTCTCAGCCCAATGTCATGGTACTCTCTGATTATATCATTGTCAGGATAATCCTCTGGAAAAGAGGTGCTGACAAATTATAAATGATTTAACAGCTGTTAGTCATTGGTAATTTCCTGAAAAGAATGGTACATTTTTGAAAATTATGCAAAAAAAGCCAGAATTTGTGACTATGACATTAGGAATGGGTAGTACACATATATATTTATTTAGCAGACAAATAAATTGAAAGAAAAGCTAAACTGGCTTCCTTTCACAAGGATACTGCACAAACAAGGACATTATAAGGTTAGGTCCTCAACTATTTGTTTGGCAACAAAGAAATACTGATTAAGAAATAAAAGAGCTGAAGACACATTTATGTCTTTTACCCAGTAAATGAGATTGTTGTATGTGGGAAAAAGGAGTTATTAAGATAGAATTATCAGTATATCTATAATCCTTTCAACCCAGAGGAATCACTTATTAGGAGCAAAGCAACCAGTGATGGGTCAGACTTCGCGAAGGGTGTGAAATATGTTCTTTGCCGTCTACATTATTGCAATGTCAGTGATTGTGCTTCCTATGTCATGAAGACCTCATTATGTTTGAACTGAAGTATGGGCATCTTTTTTTGTCTTTAATCTGACAATGGAAGTAGAAGTTAAAAAAAAACAAAAAACCTGACATTACTTTCAGAACATTTTCTTAATTTGGAAATACAAAAAAAATCACATTATTCTCCTTCTCTTAACAAGAATAAATGGCAAGTAAGCAATTCTGAGTGAATTGTGCTAATTATAGGAAGCCAAATAATTGTAGCAAATTAGAATTAAAAGAAGAGGAGAACATAAATGATTTTCCACAGATTTAGGCTGGCAATTTAGATTGATGATGTTGGCTATTAAAATGTGAAGGTGACTTTCTATACGCTTTGCTGGGGTATAATACACATTTTCTGTAATCAGGAGAAATACAGTCGACATTTATCATAAATAAAACACTAAATGTTTACAGTGCGGTCTTTGCCATTTTTTATCAAAATAATGAATCACTCATTGCACTAATAGTAATCGTTAAAATGATATACAAGTACATATTTCATAAATTTATTGCATATCTAAAGGGTAAG
This sequence comes from Dendrobates tinctorius, assembly GCF_039654945.1. Taxonomy (NCBI): domain Eukaryota; kingdom Metazoa; phylum Chordata; class Amphibia; order Anura; family Dendrobatidae; genus Dendrobates; species Dendrobates tinctorius. The sequence continues at coordinate 18,961,173 of NW_027361703.1, forward strand.
TAACAAAGGTATCACTGGGACCCCCATTTATCTTGAGAATGGGTCCTGCTATTTGCCATCTGGAAAAGGAAGGGTGGTTGTATGTGTGTGCCAAACGGCATCAAAGTTTTTGGAACTCATTTATAAATTAAGAAATGCATACATTACTTCTTCCTGATCATACCTGGACATCATGCCTCATTTCTAATATAGATGGGGGTGGTTTATGTATTTATCATAAATGTATGGCTCAATCTGTGGTTATACCACAAATACACAAAAAGAGACAACTCCATTAATAGATAATAAAGGGATGTAAGCAATACTGGAACAATGGAAAAAATAGATTACAAAACTAATTTGATTTAATTTGTGTTAGAATGAAAAGTACAGCATATGCTATCAGAGATACCATATAGGTTATGAGCGAATCACAACACTAGTTCCTAAATATATGTAGTGATTAGTGTTGAGTAGAGTTGAGCGATACCGTCCGATACTTCAAAGTATCGTATCGGATGGTATCGGCCGATCTTTAAAAAAAGTATCGGTATCACCGATTCCGATACCGGAAGTCCCATTCAAGTCTATGGGACTTCCGGTATCGGAATAAGAAAAACCCTTTCCTGCCCTTGTACAGCCTCTCTGGGGTCTGTACGGGCCTTTCGGGGGGCTGTGCCGGCCTGCCAGGGGGTCTGTGCAGGCTCCGGTGGTCTGTGCCGGCCTGCCGGTGGTCTGTGCAGGCTCCGGGGGGCTGTGCCGGCCTGCCGGGGGGCTGTGCCGGCTCCGGGGGGCTGTGCCGGCCTGCCGGGGGGCTGTGCCGGCCTGCCGGGGGGCTGTGCCGGCCTGCCGGTGGTCTGTGCAGGCTCCGGGGGTCTGTGCAGGCATCGTCCGATGGGACTACAAGTCCCATCGGGCGATGCCTGCTACCATGACAGTGATTGACACATTAGCCAATGATGGGACAGTAGTAGTCCCATCATCCGGCTAATGTGTTAAATGTAAAAAAAAAAAAAAAAAAAATTACATGCTACATACATACAACATGCATACTACATACATGCTACATTCATACTACATACTACATACATGCTACATTCATACTACATAAATACTACATGCAACATACATACTACATATATACTACATGCATGCTACATACATACTGCATGCTACATACATACCACATATATACTACATACATACTACATGCATGCTACATGCTACATACATACTACATATATACTACATGCATGCTACATACATACTACATGCTACATACTACATATATACTACATGCATGCTACATACTACATGCTACATACATACTACATATATACTACATGCATGCTACATACATACTGCATGCTACATGCATGCTACATACATACTACATGCTACATACATACTACATATATACTACATACATACTACATACATACTACATGCATGCTACATACATACTACATGCATGCTACATACATACCACATACATAACACATATATACTACATGCATGCTACATACATACTACATGCTACATACATACCATATACATACTACATGCATGCTACATACATACTACATGCATGCTACATACATACTACATGCTACATACATACTACATATATACTACATGCATGCTACATACATACTACATGCTACATACATACTACATATATACTACATGCATGCTACATACATACTACATGCTACATACATACTACATATATACTACATGCATGCTACATACATACTACATGCATGCTACATACATACTACATGCTACATACATACCACATACATACTACATATATACTACATGCATGCTACATACATACTGCATGCTACATGCATGCTACATACATACTACATACATACTACATGCTACATACATACCACATATATACTACATACATACAATACATTCATACAATACATACATAGACATACAGTACATATAACATAGAGTAACATACTTACCAATACTTGTCACATTGTTCCCCGAAGCCATTGTCTTTTCCGGAATAAATATTAACATAACAAACCACAAAAATACTCACCCACGATCCGAAGCAGTCCACGAGTGTGTCCCACGACGATCTTGGGTAGAGAACTGCAGCATCAGCTGTTGCTGCCGTTCTCTACGAGCTGCAGAAATCCAATGACGGAAGGTAGGTATCCTTCCGCACTGTATTCCTCCGCCACTTAAAAAAAAAAAAAGTCCCTAGTCTCACTTTATGCCATTGCTGTGTGGGAAATTCCCACGCAGCAATGGCATAAAGTGAGACTAGGGACTTTTTTTTTTTTTAAGTGGCGGAGGAATACAGTGCGGAAGGATACCTACCTTCCGTCATTGGATTCCTGCAGCCCGTAGAGAACTGCAGCATCATCTGATGCTGCAGTTCTCTACCCAAGATCGTCGTGGGACACACTCGTGGACTGCTTCGGATCGTGGGTGAGTATTTTTGTGGTTTGTTATGTTAATATTTATTCCGGAAAAGACAATGGCTTCGGGGAACAATGTGACAAGTATTGGTAAGTATGTTACTCTATGTTATATGTACTGTATGTCTATGTATGTATTGTATGAATGTATTGTATGTATGTAGTATATATGTGGTATGTATGTAGCATGTAGTATGTATGTAGTATGTATGTAGCATGCATGTAGCATGTAGTATGTATGTAGCATGCATGTAGTATATATGTAGTATGTATGTAGCATGTAGTATGTATGTAGTATGTATGTAGTATGTATGTGGTATGTATGTAGCATGTAGTATGTATGTAGCATGCATGTAGTATATATGTAGTATGTATGTAGCATGTAGTATGTATGTAGTATGTATGTAGTATGTATGTAGTATGTATGTAGCATGTAGTATGTATGTAGTATGTATGTAGTATGTATGTGGTATGTATGTAGCATGTAGTATGTATTTAGCATGCATGTAGTATATATGTAGTATGTAGTATGTATGTAGTATGTATGTAGCATGTAGTATGTATGTAGCATGCATGTAGCATGCATGTAGTATGTATGTAGCATGCATGTAGTATGTATGTAGCATGCATGTAGTATGTATGTAGTATGTATGTAGTATGTATGTAGCATGCAGTATGTAGTATGTATGTAGTATATATGTAGTATGTATGTAGCATGTAGTATGTATGTAGCATGCATGTAGTATGTATGTAGCATATATGTAGTATGTATGTAGCATGCATGTAGTATGTATGTAGTATGTATGTAGCATGCAGTATGTATGTAGCATGTATGTAGTATGTATGTAGTATATATGTAGTATGTATGTAGCATGTAGTATGTATGTAGCATGTATGTAGTATGTATGTAGTATATATGTAGTATGTATGTAGCATGTAGTATGTATGTAGCATGCATGTAGTATGTATGTAGCATGCATGTAGTATGTATGTAGTATTTTTTTTTTTTTTTTTTTAACATTTAACACATTAGCCGGATGATGGGACTACTACTGTCCCATCATTGGCTAATGTGTCAATCACTGTCATGGTAGCAGGCATCGCCCGATGGGACTTGTAGTCCCATCGGACGATGCTTGCACAGACCCCCGGACATCAGCACAGCCCCCCGGCAGGCCGGCACAGCCCCCCGGCAGGCCGGTACAGACCCCCACAGGGTGCACAGACCACCGGCAGGCCGGCACAGCCCCCCGGCAGGCCGGTACAGACCCCGGGCAGTCCACACAGCCCCCCGGCAGGCCGGCACAGCCCCCCGGCAGGCCGGCAGAGACCCCCGGAAGGCCCGAAATGACGGCGCATCATGATGCGCACACACCGCGCATCATGATGACGTCAGGCCGTCAATCAACTGAACTTCCGATTCCGATGCCGAATTCCGATATTGAAAAAATATCGGAAGTCGGTATCGGAATTCCGATACAGCAAGTATCGGCCGATACCCGATACTTGCGGTATCGGAATGCTCAACACTAGTGTTGAGCATTCCGATACTGCAAATATTGGGTATCGGCTGATTTTCGCTGTATCGGAATTCCGATACCGAGTACCGATATTTTTACAATATCGGATACCGGAATCGGAAGTTCCCATAATGCAATGAGCCAGTGTTGTGGCTGTGATTGGCTGCTGAAATGATGTCATCATGATGCGTGGTCTGTGCGGGCCTGCCGGGGGTCGGTGTGGGCCTGCCGGGGGTTGGTGCGGGCCTGCCGGGGGTCTGTGCGGGCTGCCGGGGGTCTGTGCAGGCTGCCAGGGGTCTGTGCGGGCCTGCCGGGGGTCTGTACGGGCCTGCTGGGGGTCTGTGTGGGCCTGCCAGGGGTCTGTGCTGGCCTGCCGGGGGTCTGTGTGGGCTGCCGGGGATCTGTGCGGGCCTGTTGGGGGATGTGTGTGCAGGCATCGTCCGATGGGACTACAAGTCCCATCGGGCGATGCCTGCTACAATGACAGTGATTGACACATTAGCCAATGATGGGACAGTAGTAGTCCGGTCATCTGGCTAATGTGTTAAATCTAAAAAAAAAAAAACATACATGCTACATACATACTACATTCATGCAACATACATACGTACATACTACATACATACTACATATTGTATATACTATATTCATACAACATACATACATACTACATACTACATTCATACAACATACATACATACTACATACATACTACATTCATACAACCTACATTCATACTACATATATACTACATTCATACAATATACACACATACATACTACATACTACATACATACTACATTCATACAACATACATACATACTACATGCATACTACATATATACTGCATTCATACAACATACATACATACATACTACATATATACTACATTCATACAACATACATACATGCATACTACATATATACTACATTCATACAACATACATACTACATATATACTACATTCATACAACATACATACATACTACATATATACTACATTCATACAACATACATACATACATACTACATATATACTACATTCACACAACATACATACATACATACTACATATATACTACATATATACTACATTTATACAACATACATGCATACATACTACATACATACTACATATATACTACATTCATACAGCATATATACATACACTAGATTATGGCCCGATGCTATCGCATCGGGAGGATGTGATAGCATCACACCTCTTGCCATGTTAACCCTCAACACACACACTCCTCTCACCTTTCACCATCTCCACTCACTCTTTCACTCCGCATACGACCCCTTCTCTCACTCCGTCTCTCATACTCACGCCGTCATCGCCGCTGCTCCACGATCCCCGACATCTTCTTCCGCCGGCGCCATCCTGGATCCAGACGTTGTCCACGCCGGCGACATGTTCTTGCGGCGACGCCATCTTGAGTATCGTGAAATCCCGCGATAGTCAAGATGGCGTCGCCGGAAGAACATGTCGCCGGCGTGGACGACGTCGGGATCCAAAATGGGGTCGGCGAAATCTCGCGAGTTTTCGCCGACGCCATTTTGGATCCCGACGTCGTCCTCGCTGGCGACATGTTCTTGCGGCGACGCCATCTTGAGTATCACGGGATTTCGCCGATCCAAAATAGCGTCGCCGCAGGAACATGTCGCCGGCGTGGATGCCGTCGGGATCCAAAATGGCGTCGGCAAAATCTCGCGCGACGCCATCTTGACTATCGCGGGATTTCGGCTATCCAAAATGGCGTCGCTGCAAGAACATGTCGCTGGCGTGGAGGACGTCTGGATCCAGGATGGCGCCGGCGGAAGAAGATGTCGGGGATCGTGGATCAGCGGCGGTGACGGCGTGAGTATGAGAGACAGAGTGAGAGAAAGGGTCATACGTGGAGTGAAAGAGTGAGTGGAGATGGTGAAAGTGAGAGGAGTGTGTGTGTTGAGGGTTAACATGGAAAGAGGTGTGCGGTGACGTCACCGGTTACAACTGGATGGAAGTTGTTACAACCGGAAGTTGCTTAGGGCATTTATTATATTAGATACTACATACTTACTACATATATGCTACATTCATACAACATACATACACACATATTACATATAAACTACATTCATACAACATACATACTACATATACACTACATTCATACAACATACATACATACATACTACATATATACTACATTCATAAAACATACATACTACATATATACTACATACTGTACATACTACATACATGCTACATACAATACATACATACTACATATATACTACATTCATACAACATACATACATACTACATATATGCTACATTCATACAACATACATACAACATGCTACATACATACAACATACATACTACATACATACTACATACAATACATTCATACATTCATACAATACATACATATAGACATATAGTACATATAACATAGAGTTCATACTCACCATCAGTTGTCACTTTGATCCCCGAAGCCAGTGTCATCTTTAAAAAATATTAAAATAACAAACAACTGATATACTCCCTGATACGCAGAAATCCATGAGTGTCCCATGACGATCTCCTGCACTGCATCACTGAGAGGTTACTATAGTTCACTGGTCTCACTTTATGGCAAAAGCTGCGTGGGAACTTTCTCAGACAGCAATGCCAAAAATGAGACTAGGGACTATTTTTTTACAATGGCGGAGGAATACCATGCAGAATGATACCTACCTCCCGTCATTGTATTCCTGGGGCCTCTAGAGAGCGGTGGCATCAGCTGATGCTGCTGCGCTCCACGGGAGATTGTCGTGGGACACTCGTGGATTTCTGCGGATCAGGGAGTATATCGGTTGTTTGTTATTTTAATTTTTTTTAAAGATGACACTGGCTTCGGGGATCAAAGTGACAAGTGATGGTGAGTATGTTCTCTATGTTATATGTACTGTATGTCTATATGTATGTATTGTATGGATGTATGAATGTATTGTATGTAGTATGTATGTAGTATATATGTAGTATGTATGTTGTATGAATGTAGTATATATGTAGTATGTATGTATATATGTAGTATTTATGTTGTATGAATGTAGTATATATGTAGTATGTATGTATGTATGTTGTATGAATGTAGTATATATGTAGTATGTATGTAGTATGTATGTATGTATGTATGTTGTATGAATGTAGTATATATGTAGTAGGTATGTAGTATGTATGTTGTATGAATGTAGTATATATGTAGTATGTATGTAGTATGAATGTAGTATGTATGTAGTATGTATGTTGTATGAATGTAGTATATATGTAGTATGTATGTTGTATGAATGTAGTATATATGTAGTATGTATGTAGTATGTATGTATGTATGTATGTTGTATGAATGTAGTATATATGTAGTATGTATGTTGTATGAATGTAGCATAAATGTAGTATATATGTAGTATGTATGTTGTATGAATGTAGTATGTATGTAGTATGTATGTTGTATGAATGTAGTATATATGTAGTATGTATGTAGTATGTAGTATGTATGTATGCTGTATGAATGTAGTATATATGAGTATGTATGTAGTATGTATGTATGTTGTATGAATGTAGTATATATGAAGTATGTATGTAGTATGTATGTGTGTTTTATGAATGTAGTATATATGAAGTATGTATGTAGTATGTAGTATGTATGTATGTTGTATGAATGTAGTATATATGTAGTATGTATGTATGTTGTATGAATGTAGTATATATGAAGTATGTATGTAGTATGTATGTATGTTGTATGAATGTGGTATATATGAAGTATGTATGTAGTATGTATGTATGCATATTGTATGAATGTAGTATATATGTAGTATGTATTTTTTTTTCACATTCAACACATTAGCCGGATGATGGGACTACTACTGTCCCATCATTGGCTAATGTGTCAATCACTGTCATTGTAATAGGCATAGCCCGATGGGACTTGTAGTCCCATCGGACGATGTCTGCACACACATACAACCCCCAGCAGGCCCGCACAAACCCCCAGCAGGCCCGTACAGACCACCGACAGCCCGCACAGACCCCCCGGCAGGCCCGTACAGACCCCCGACAGCTCGCACAGACCCCCGGCAGGCCCGCACAGACCCCGGCAGGCCCATACAGACCCCCGGCAGCCCGTACAGACCCCCGGCAGGCCCGCACAGACCCCCGGCAGCCTGCACAGACCCCAGAGAGGCCCGCACAGACACCCGAGAGGCCCGTACAGACCCCGCCCGCACACACAGACACGCACAGTGTCCGCCCACGCACCACCCACACTCTTCCCCCCTCCTGAACTGGATTTACAAGTAAAGAAAGGGTTTTTTTTAATTCCGATATTTCTGTCCCATTGACTTGAATGGGGTTTCTGGTATCGGAATCGGCGATACCCAATACTTTTTTGGGTATCGGTCTGATCCAATCCGATCCGATACTTCACGGTATCGGATGGTATCGCTCAACACTAGTAGTGATGTCCAAAACATCTGGAGTTGGATCATGAGGACCACCTTCAGGCTCTTTTAGACATCTTTATCAGGGTAATTAAAATCAAGTTACACCACACTGTCACGTCTCATAATGCTTTTATCTCCCTTTTCTAAAAAGACACTTCAGTCCATTCCTTTCCTGGTCCACCCTATATGGTATCTGACAGTACAAGAAAAGCAAGTACATGGTATTAAGAAGAGCTTTATAGAGTGCATTTTGTGTTAGAATCAAATGTATATCACAATATAACATTCATCAATATAGAAAATCATTATTGCGAAAGTATTCCAAAGGCAACTTTGCTTTACTCCTCTTGCCTATCCAACCATTCCCAGGCTGCACACATTTCATTAAATTGAATCAACTAGGGTATTGCATAGCCATTAGGAATGAGTGAATGTGCTCGGTGATACTCGGTTATTACTTAAGTATCAAGGTGCTTGTTACTCAACAAGTAATGGGCGATGCTCTTTGTAAAACTTGATTCCCTGCATTTTTAGTGCCTGTTACAATAAGCGTGTGTGGATTGCGTGCACATCACTGTATTGCCATCTTGGTTATTGCATTACTGTGATTGGCTGGCCGTGTGACATCATCAAGGGTTATAAAAGAACAGGCACCACCCGGCTTGGCACACTGACACCATTGCACAACTCTGTGACACTTCATATTTGAGGGAGAGAGTGCCTGTCTAGGCCTGTGTGTGCACAGTATAACGAATCAGAGTCATGTAGTGTTGATACTGGTGCTGAAGCTGAGCCGTCATACAATATTTTTCTGTCTAGAAGGAGTAGTTCAAAACACATAAGTCACATAAGACTATCTTCACACAAAGGTTTTTGAAGCATTCAAGAACAACTAGTTTTTAAAGCAGAAACTACTTTAGGGAACTATTTTTTGGGCTCTTGAAGAGATTTTGAAAAATTTTGGCTGTTTTTTTTTTCCTGAAGCCCTCTCGCAGCCTTTTTATTTTACGGTGCCTAGTTTAGAGATTTTTCCTTCAGGACATGTTTCAAAGAAATGACAAGGACTTTTATTCTCAATCAAGAATTGTTCAAAACCTCTTCAGAAAAAACAAAAAAAGGTCAAAATAGTCCTCATATGAGCAGCAAGTGGATTTATGATTTAGACAAGAAGACTCTAACTGGAAAAGGAATGATATAATTCAAATATAAATAGTTGTTGCTACTTTTATCAATGCATTTTGTTTTTTTAGAAACACATTAGTTGTGTTTGGGCATGGGAATAAAAATACATGAGATGTTTTTTGACACAGTTAATTAAGCCTATCTTTGAGTTTGATAAGATTATATTTAGATTCTGATTGCATTTGTGTAATAGGCTTCAATTTCATATTACTTCTATGAAACATAGGAAGAGCCCAACTTACTGACTTTGACCCATAGCCAATAACTGTTTTCAGGTATGTGTCTACAGAATGAATTTTTTATTCCTTTACTGCAGTCCTTAACTGATAAAATGCCTGATATCACTTTATAACGCTAGTACTGTAAGTGAGTATGTTAGGCAGAGCTTAGAGATTGGATGAATTGATTTGCAGAACCCACATCATAAATCACAGCATCTCCAACTCCTCTTTTGATTCACTGTCCTGATGAAACATCATCACTGTGGTGTGAAGCACGTATGAAGTTGAACTGGGCTGGCTAAACAAGAACTGTGGTTGCTGGCAGGTAGAAAAGTTCACTGGGTCACAGATTACTGACTTGGCCATTGGACCGAGTCCTACAAATCGATTCGCACCATCTCTGCTCAACTGATTCTGCTGAACCAAGCATAGATCATCATAGTCTATGGCAGTTTAAGCATGGTTCAGTAAAATCACAATGTGGCCAATAATTTTTAAGCATGTTACAACCATTTAAAATGGGGCTTAGTGTGTGTTCACATTTGTGGCTTATGAAGTTATATAACTAGAAGTGACTGAACCACATTTAGAATAAATTGTTCAACCTATGCATTGTGGAATTCAAGTCTAGATAAAAAAACATTAAAAGGAAAACAAAATATTATTTTGGAGAGATATATGCTCTTTCTACTTTTCATTGCCATATCTCATGTTCACTTAGGCATAGAGTGATAGCCTATTGTAACACTTCTGAGTCTCATGTTAAACACTCTGTGAATAGCTATTGCTACTAATTCTTCTAAACTAACAATGCTGTTAATTCATTGTCATGAAAACCTCACTACAAACAAACAAAAGTATACTGAAGCTAAATTAATTCTTGTTGATGCTGTTGTTACATAAATTAGTTTAAAAATATGCTATAGTCAGGCAAATTTTTTGTTGCTTTTCAATGAATAAAACAAAACATCTGCAGAATGCTACATTATATAAGACAAAAGAAAAAAGCAACTAAAATCTCTGACAGTTTGACTGCCACATATTTGACACCTCAATGCAATTGTTTTGTTAAATAAAAAGATATCATAGGCTCTCATGACCTTGACAAAACACCCTTTCACCTTCTCCTACCAAACATCCTACTTGTGACACATGGACCTCAAGGTGAGAAAAAACTTGATAGCCAAGCTTACATTCTTATCTATGTAAGAGTGACATTGGTGCCAGATCACATCACCATGTATTAATGCTTAAAATCCTTTAAGATAAAAATGCATTTTTAACTATGTAAGTAACATACTTACACAATTTTCCTTTGTATAGGATTGCATATCTAGAGTTACTCACTAGAGATGAGCAAATCCGAACTTAAAAGTTAGGGGTTTGTAACAGACAGTTACTGTCCGATGCTAAACGACCAGCACCGACTTCTTTTGGAAGTCAATTGGAGAAAGAGAGAGAGAAAGAGATTTTTTTTCAGCTCCAAAGTTCAGTTCCCAATTGTTTTCAATGGGGCTTGGGCTCAGGTTCAAGTTCTGGCACAGTTCTGGCACCAGAACCGAATTTTGGAATAATGTTCGGGTCGGGTACTAGAGTCCGGACTTCCACTAGTTTGCTCATCTCTATTACCCACCTTTTAAAAGGACAACTTGGAAAGTTGCAAATGTCTGCTACTACAGCTGATGCACTTTACCACAGACTCACAAAGCAGTAAAATAAAGCACACTGACTTATTTACAGGATTCTCAAAAAAACTTGGAAAGCACAGCAAAGAATAATTTTGTAACTTCGCTAAACTTATATTCATTTTTAGATTTATTGTAGTCACTGATTTAATTGATGAAAAGGTAAACATAAAAAATGTAAATATCTAAGTGTCAACTGTGGATTTGCATTTTAAGCTGCTGTAATTCCCTTCACAGATTGCGCCTAATATGTGTGGCCGCACTTTGGGCGAAAAATGCTCCCAGAAGTGACGTGTCACTTCTGGAAGCGAGTGGAAAAACCCATGGTCACAATACAACGCTCCCATTTATGTCACTGTGAAATGTACACCTGAATTGTGAAACAATGTGAGCATAACCTATTTTATCATACATTACACAATGTATGTGATGTATTTACAGAGCATCTCAATCACAGTAGTAGCAATTATTAATTATTCTTACATATAATTTAAAGCTTTACAGTTAAACTTACCTTAGTGATGGTTTCAAACAGCTTTTCTTATTTTTATCTATTACCTCCTCTGAAGACTTATCAACTTCTACAATTAGTTCCTTCTTTTGACATGTTAGCACATAATTATGTCCATCATTGTTATCCCAAAAGGTACCCACTGCTGTTTCATAGCATAAACAGAAATCCACTCTTGCTCCCTCTTTTTGATATGGACTGACCAACGATATTGTAAAGAAGAATTGATCTGTCTCCCCATTACAAGAATCAGGAACGTACTCTGCCAATAGGTCATAATGGCTTTGCCAGCTATCCAGGGACATTCTAACATAAACTTGTTTTTCAAAAGAAACATTCAGAACTCGTATAATTCCTTTCATAGATGATGTTCCTGGTATGAAATCCACCGCTTCAAGGGTGACTTTTTTTGCATGCAGCCTTTCCATAATGTCACCAGCAGGAGGTAATATAAAGTCTGGCGCTAAATAAAATTCCTCAATTTTAATGCTCTCCATTACAAAGCTTGTTGTTACAGTTGGAATCTCCCATGTGTCAAACTCTTTAACTGATACCAGATCGAATCCAAATGCATCTGCAAAGGACACCTTCCTTGCAACAGTAGGTGGTTGTTCCAGGTCCCCATCATCTGACGATACAGAGCTACGTCTTCTTGGAAGTGGAGATAAACGAGGTTTGATTGTAGCTTTTACATCCTCCTCATCTGTGGTGGAATTATGTATACCTGGTGGCTCTAAAAGGTTATCTTTACTTGCATTACTTTCTTCAAAACTCTCCATCTTTCTCCTAGATGTGCTCAGGAGATAAGCAGGACGGCTACTGATAGCTGACATTTGAGACTGTGTGATTTAGGATGAGGATTAACATTACACATGACACTGCAAAGGGTAGTCAGGCCTATTAATAAGTGTGGTGGCTTGTAAACTATGCTGGCCTTCCACCTAAAGGTTTCGCTTCTCGTGCCTGAGTGTTGCTTAACATCTTAAAAATAAAAAAACAGTTCATTCATATTAATTTTTATAATTTATGTACAATATTCTCATGCTTTGTTTGTAAAACTGCAATAAAATATTTTAATTTATACACATATACTACACACCCTAGGAAACGCATACACTTACCAAGTATATACATGTATGGAAAGTAGCAGCGTAATGTACAACAAACTGCTAAGAAGGGTTAAAATAAATAGTCTGCACTTTAAAAATCTGAAAAAAGTGTGCTCTGTCTTCTTATTTCTATATTTAATATGCAGTTACTCTAAAACTTTTAAGATCTGGGAAATTGGTGAAAAATCCTGCAGTTCTGCAATTGTTTTTTAGGTTTAGTGTTTGTTCCCCTCATTGTGCAGTAAAAACTACCTGACAACCTGATTCTTCAGGTCAACTTAATTGCGGTGATACTAAACTTGTACAATAATTTTGCTATTTCAGTGGAGAAAAAAATTCTGAAATATAAAATATTGTTTCTCTCAAGATTTTCAGAGAATTTTAACTTTAATTTTTCTGCCCCTAGTTCTGCATGATGTCTTGCTTTTTGCATGCTGACAGTGATATAATTATGGCATACATCTGACCTTATGATTACTTTTTTTGTAAAAATATGGATCTGTTTTACAAATTTACGTTTATATTTACAACATGGGAGAAAAATCTAATGACAATATTGATAAAAATAATTGATGATAAATATTGGAATATGAGCAAAAAATACTAACATAAAACTAAGGCAATATAAGCCTGTAAGTCGTCTCACCATTACAGATGAGTGGATTGATTTGCAGAGGATTGAGTATGATTCGAATTTCCTGAAATTTGCTCTTTCACACAAATACGATTGTATTACGGGCCTAGGAACAAGGTGACTGAAAGCAACAATTTTTTCACTAACTTCTGAATTTTTTTCACTACTTAAATAAAACAATCCATCCAATTTTGTTATCATATTAATTGTACTGTCCTAGAGAATCATGATTTCAGGTAATTTTTGCCATACCGTGAAAACTGGAAAAACAAAACACAATAACAGAATGGAATTTTTTTTCCACTTTTAATTTCTTCTAATTTTTTAGTACATTTTATGCTAAAATGAATAGTTTATAAAAAAAATAGCAGAAATGGAAAATCACTAGAGATGGGAGAACCTAAATGGACTTCAACATGGATGTCTCATGCATGTCGATGTTACTATTCTGGTTCCGCAGCCCGAGCAAAGCTTGTTGAAAGTCTGTAGTCAGCCAATCAATAAGCTTTTCCGGTGTGGACACTCCAGGCCCCATCACAGCCATGCTGTTAGGGCTGATAGAATGCACCAAATAAAATGAAGATGGTAATCAGGTGCGTTCGCAACCTGGGGTCCACCGTGCAGAGATGTTAACTGCTGCTCGGTAATGGCGGACACTAAATGGCAGTATTGCATTGGACACATGAAAATGTATCTGGCAGGAAAGGCGGGATAAGGTGGGAACAGGGGTGGCAGCGGACTAACTGGCTGAAGCCACGCTAGCAGCCTGAACATCCACGCCTGAGGTTTGTATGAGAGCTGACAACCTGCTTTCCAGCTACTGGATGTACTGCTGTGGTCACTGTTCATCCGCCATTACTAGCCAGACCCTGGTGCTAGTATAATGTTAGGGCTGGCGGAACGCACCAAATAAAATGAAGATGGTAATTGTCACGTCGCCGTCAGACTCGGGGCCTGCTGTTCAGCCCTCAGCCACTAGGAGGCGACGGACTGTCACGCCACCCTCGGGCTCAGGGCCTGCTGTCCAGGCCTCAGCTACCAGGAGGCGCCGGACTGACATGTCGTCGTCGAATTCAGGGCCTGCTGTCCCGCCCTCAGCCACTAGGAGGCGCCGTGGCTCGCGCCCGAGTGATGGCGGCAACAGTGAAAGGGCTTCTGCGCAGGCGGCTGGTGGACGCAGACTCCGCTCCTCTGTCAGTCATGAAGGGGTTGGTGCATCGTCATCCGGTCTGGTCCTGGGGGCGGTCCTGATGACATCATCAGCCCGGGAGCCTGTGAGGGATGACCTGATCCCTCAAATACCTTGGGACTGGGCTTGCAAGCCGCCGGATATATTCTTGGTTCCCCTGCGTGTTACTGTGTGAATTGCTATAGCTGACTGACTCTGACCTTGGCCTGGACTTCTGACTCTGCTTCTGCCTAATGATTCTGTACCTCTGCTGCCCTCCTGGTTTATGACTCTGACCTTGGCCTGGACTTCTGACTCTGCTTCTGCCTAACGATTCTGTACCTCTGCTGCCCTCCTGGTTTATAACTCTGACCTTGGCCTGAATCTGACTCTGCTACTGTCTACTGTTTTTGTACCTTGCTACCTGACTGGTTTTGACCCGGATACCACTACGTTTTTGTCTTGTTTTTGGAACACCTTTCTGGCGACCGTTCTGCTCTGGCCACTGCTCCTATTCAGACAGCGCCTCCTGGGCTCTGCTATAAATCCAGATCCCTGTATAGGGGTAAAGGGTATCAGTGTTTCTCGGGGTGTTGGCTGGCCGCAGCCCAGACCGCAGACGGACGCCACATTATATCCGGCCACATATATATAAAAAAAAAAAACTGCTTTTTGTGTATATGTCCATCTTACATAAAAGCAGTCTCCTGAATTTTTTTTTCTTTCTTCTTCTGACTGAGCTGATTTCCTGGCCTAACACCTGCTCCAGAGCACAGCCTGAAGGAATACTCCCATCTTCCTACACCAGCATGCTGCAGCCTGGAAGCTTCAAGGGAAGTGCTGAGCGTCAGAGATCCACATTTCTGGGACGTCGGCCTCTGGGCAGCTCTGGTCGTGCTGGCCCAGAGGCTCAGGTATTGCCCGCAAATGCGGCTAAACTTTTATTACCCGTCTCTCTCTCGTTTTCTAATAAATCTCTGTGTGTGAAGGCCTATGTGGATTGTGGTTCCGCAGGCAACTTCATGGATTTTTTGCTTGCAAAGGATCTTGGTGTACCTCTGCTAAAACTTAATGCCCCTATTCGGACCACTGCGATTAATGGTACATCCATTATCCAGGGTGGAGTGGAATTTGTTGCTACAGACATTGCTATGTCAGTGGGGGCATTACACAACGAACAGATGTCATTTTTTGTTATACATAATTTATCTAATCCAGTTGTGTTAGGCATGCCATGGTTGCACCAGCATAATCCAGTTATTGACTGGCGCATAGGTGATATCGTGCGCTGGAGTCCACAGTGTCAGAATCACTGTATGTCACTGTCAGTGAACCAAATTAAAATTAAAACCCCCTCCATTCCATATGCATTCAGAGATTGTGAAGATGTCTTCTCCATAGTGGAGTCTGAGAAACTACCTCCTCATAGAGAGTACGACTGTCCTATAGACTTGGTCCCAGGTGCCCGTCTCCCTAAGGGGAGAATATTCAACCTCTCTGGTCCGGAGCGTGTAGCCATGAATGACTACATAGCAGACAGCCTACGTAAAGGCTTTATTAGACCTTCCACCTCACCTGTAGGAGCTGGGTTTTTCTTTGTAGAAAAAAAAGATGGTGGACTCAGACCATGCATCGATTATCGTGAGCTGAACGCAATTACTGTAAAAAATCAGTACCCGCTCCCACTCATTCCTGATCTGTTTAATCAGCTACTGGGAGCCCGCTGGTTTACTAAACTTGACCTCCGGGGGGCATATAATCTGGTCTGCATAAGAAGCGGTGACTAATGGAAAACGGCCTTTAATACACCTCTTGGTCACTTTGAGTACCTTGTAATGCCGTTCGGACTCAGTAACGCACCTGCCGTATTTCAACACTTTGTCAATGACATTTTCAGGGACATTTGTGGGGTGTATGTCGTCATGTATCTTGATGACATTTTGATTTATTCGGCTGACCCTGTGACGCATGCTCAACACGTCCGTTCGGTATTGCAGAGACTGCGAAAAAATTCTTTGTTTGCGAAACTAGAAAAATGTGTTTTTTTTGCCGAAGAGGTACAGTTCTTAGGATACATGGTCTCAGGCAAGGGGTTTCGCATGGACCCTGCCAAGATTCAACCCATTAAGGATTGGGTGCAACCCAAATCGCTGAAAGCGCTGCAGCGGTTTTTGGGATTTGCGAATTATTACCGCAAGTTTATCAGGGGTTTCTCTGAGATTGCCAAGCCACTCACGGACCTTACCCGAAAAGGGGCGGACGTGACTAATTAGAATCCTGAGGCTATTCGGGCATTTTCCACACTAAAAGAGTGCTTCGTGGCCAATCCGGTTCTGATTCAACCGGACCTAGACTGCCCGTTTATTGTAGAAGTTGATGCCTCCGAAGTTGGAGTGGGAGCAGTGCTATCACAAGGCACTGAATCCCTCACTCAGCTTCGCCCATGTGCGTTTTTCTCCCGCAAATTCTCTGCCACGGAGAGAAACTATGACATCGGTAATCGGGAATTACTGGCGATCAAATGGGCCTTCGAGGAATGGCACCACTTCCTCGAAGGTGCCAAACACAAGGTCACTGTTATTACAGACCACAAAAACCTAACCTACCCTGAGTCAGCTAAAAGACTAAATCCCAGGCAGGCTAGGTGGGCCTTGTTTTTCTCCAGGTTTGATTTTATAATCACCTTCCGCCCCGGGACTAAAAATGTGAGGGCAGATGCCCTCTCTCGCAGTTTCTGCCCCACACAGACCGAGGACTGTGAACCAGTCCCAATATTGGCTAATGGAATCGTCGTGTCGGCAGTGTCTTTGGACCTTCTGGAGGAGATCCGTAGGTCTTCAGAGCAAGTTCCTGACACTACGCCCCCCAAAAAATTGTTCGTTCCGGCTAACCTTCATCTGCAGGTTCTAAAAGAATCACACGACTCTGTCCTGGCAGGCCATCCGGGTCTCAATAATACCACCAGGTTGGTAACTAGGAACTTTTGGTGGCCGACGGTGGTCAAGGACTGTAAGGACTATGTTTCAGCGTGTGAAGTCTGTGCCCGCGCCAAATCCCTCCATAGTCGCCCTGCCGGCTGGCTTCAGTCCTTGCCCACCCCTGAGACTCCATGGACCCACATCTCCATGGATTTCATTACAGACCTGCCGCCATCAGATGGGAAAACTTGTATCTGGGTGGTGGTAGACAGGTTCAGCAAGCAGGGCCATTTTATTCCCCTGTCTGGGTTGCCTAACTCTGAGACTTTAAGTAAGTTGTTCATCCTGCACATTGTACGTCTGCACGGTGTTCCGGCAAATATTGTGTCCGACAGGGGTGCCCAGTTTGTCTCGAAGTTCTGGAGGGCATTCTGTAGACGCATTGGTGTGGAGTTGTCCTTTTCCTCGGCATACCATCCTGAAACTAATGGTCAAACTGAGCGTACTAACCAAGCCCTGGAACAATACCTCCGCTGTTATGTGTTAGGACATCAGACCGATTGGGTGGAACATCTGCCATTGGCTGAGTTCGCCCTCAATAATCGATATCAAGACTCCATTAAAACTACCCCTTTCTTTTGTAACCTTGGACTACATCCGCGCTTTGGGTCGTTTTCGGCCAGGATGTCGGAGTTCTCTGGGGTTGAGCAAAATATACATCGGCTAAAAACGATTTGGTCTGAGGTTAATTCAAATTTGAAAGGGGCTCAGGTTAGACAGGCTTCGGCTGCAAATAGACGACGATCTAAGGGGCCACACCTGGGAGTTGGCGACAAGGTTTGGCTCTCTACAAAATATATCAAGCTTAAGGTACCGTCCGCCAAATTCAAATTGCCTAACGTATTCCACAGGTCTCTCCTCAAACCTTATCGTTCTCCCATTCACCCTGTTCAGTCCCCTCCTCCTCCTGTTTCGGTCGGGGGAGCTCTGGAGTATGAAGTCCAGGGTATCCTTGACTCCCGCCTTGTGAGGGGCTCAGTACAGTATCTGGTACACTGGAAGGGCTACGGCCCAGAAGAAAGGTCCTGGGTTCCTGCGGGGAACATCCATGCCAAGGCATTAATTAGGAGATTTCATCTTCTTCACCCTGACAAACCGGGTTTTGAGGGTCCGGAGGCCCCTCCTGGAGAGGGGGGTACTGTCACTTCGCCGTCAGACTCGGGGCCTGCTGTTCCGCCCTCAGCCACTAGGAGGCGACGGACTGTCACGCCACCCTCGGGCTCAGGGCCTGCTGTCCAGGCCTCGGCTACCAGGAGGCGCCGGACTGACATGTCGTCGTCGAATTCAGGGCCTGCTGTCCCGCCCTCAGCCATTAGGAGGCGCCGTGGCTCGCGCCCGAGTGATGGCGGCAACAGTGAAAGGGCTTCTGCGCAGGCGTCTGGTGGACGCAGACTCCGCTCCTCTGTCAGTCATGACGGGGTTGGTGCATCGTCATCCGGTCTGGTCCTGGGGGCGGTCCTGATGACATCATCAGCACAGGAGCCTGTGAGGGATGACCTGATCCCTCAAATACCTTGGGACTGGGCTTGCAAGCCGCCGGATATATTCTTGGTTCCCCTGCGTGTTACTGTGTAAATTGCTATAGCTGACTGACTCTGACCTTGGCCTGGACTTCTGACTCTGCTTCTGCCTAACGATTCTGTACCTCTGCTGCCCTCCTGGTTTATGACTCTGACCTTGGCCTGGACTTCTGACTCTGCTTCTGCCTAACGATTCTGTACCTCTGCTGCCCTCCTGGTTTATAACTCTGACCTTGGCCTGAATCTGACTCTGCTACTGTCTACTGTTTTTGTACCTTGCTGCCTGACTGGTTTTGACCCGGATACCACTATGTTTTTGTCTTGTTTTTGGAACACTTTTCTGGCAACCGTCCTGCTCTGGCCACTGCTCCTATTCAGACAGCGCCTCCTGGGCTCTGCTATAAATCCAGATCCCTGTATAGGGGTAAAGGGTATCAGTGTTTCTCGGGGTGTTGGCTGGCCGCAGCCCAGACCGCAGATGGACGCCACAGTAATAAGGTGCTTTGCAGCTGGGGTCCGCCTTGCAGAGATGTTATCTGCTGCTCGGTAATGGCGGACTCTAAATGGTGGTATCGCACTGGACACATGTGGGTTAAACGCCACCCAGTATGCAGTAGCGATGGGCTCTGTTGCTCCACAGAGCCACGGTACCACATAATACAGATGCTGTACCCTGTTAACTCTCACAGGGCACAGCTGAGTCAGCGCTAGTGTATGGTCACAAGACTTTGCCCCAAGGATGCAGGGTAATAGCCTCTCTAGACCCACTAGGCGCATGGCGTGGCACCTGCGAATGCCACTAATAGATGCTGGCTACTGTGGAGTGCAGACCAAGTGCACAATGGCATACAAGCAAAGCCATTACTTGATGCTGAAGCTAGAACCTGACTCTGCCTCCTACCTGCAGCCAAGGCACTACCTGGCAAGGCTGCTCAACACATGCGTACCAAGGGTAGGGGTTTCATAATGAGTCAGTCACCAGAGACATTCATACGTGCATACATTACTCACTCCACATTGTCTATATTAGTGCATGGCCATGCGGCCGGGTGATCCTTTTATAACTGCAGCCTTCTGGGAACTTCCTTAAGGCCCAATCCGAGCTGCTTGAGGACCTGAGCATGTGACCTCTGACCACCAATGAGCTGTCGTCTCACGGGCATGCTCCTATGGAGAAAAGCAGTACTTAGTCCCAGGAGCATCGGCTCGTCGCTGACTAATGCTGGATGCTATAGCTGAACCAGGGGCAGCAGCAGCAACCAGACTCATAGCATTAGCCTGAGCAAGATGCCGGGACAGATGTCTATGCTGAGAAGGAACCTCTGCGGCTGCAGAAGAATGGTAGACTGTGGAGGACATGGCTTGAGATTCCCCCTGTGCAGTGGCGGGAACTTGACGCCTAACACATGCCAATTGGCCAATGCACATGTGAAAAACATAAATAAAAAAAAGACGTGGGGTCCAACCTATTTTTGCTAACAAGCACAGGTAAAGTAGACAACTGCAGGCTGCAGCCCTCAGCTGCCTGCTTTATCTTGGCTGGTTATAACAAAAAAGTCATGCTTCAACGCTGTTTTTTTTTTTTAAATTAAATAAATAAAAAATTAATGATAATAAATATGTAAAAAAACTGTGTCGGGTCTCCCTCATTTTTGATAACCAGTCAAGGCAAAACAGACTGCTTGGGGCTGGTATTCTCAGGCTGGGAAGGTCCATCAATATTTTCCTTTCCCAGCCTAAAAATAGGAGCCCACAGCTGCCCCAGAAAAGGAGCATCAAGTAGATGCACCAAATCTCCCACTTGCCCTAGGGCATTGGCAAAGGTGGTAGTAATATTTTGGGGTTAATGTCAGCCATGTAATGTCCTCTGACATCAATCCCAGAGGTTAGTAGTGGGGTGGCTATAAGACACTCCCATTACAAGCCAGGTAAGTTAATAGTTAAAAAACAGACACACCGGAAAATAAACATTTATTTGAATAAAGTCTCCATTACTCCATTGCTCACCAATTTATTAATTAAAAATAACAGAATTCCAAAAGTGTAATGTCCGAAGATATCCATTTAATCCTATGATGTCTCGCTCTATATAATTTCTCAGAACGAAACTTCATAGATCACTCCCATTTAGCAACAGACATGGAAATTCTAATGCTCATGCCTGCAACTGATTGCAAGTAACTGTATTGAGCCTTTTTCTAAGAAAGTTGTGAACAAGGCTAATTAGGGTTACTCATGGTCAGCGGCAGGCACAAGTGTGAGAATTTCTGTATCTGTCTCTGAATGAGTGAACTATGAAGTCTCAGAGTGAGTCATGGGACATTAAACTCTTAGACTACCGCTGGTCACAGCCACTGGTTCACACATTGTCCTTTGTGGGAAATCACTATCACCGGCAATGACGTCACTAAAGTTACTGCCAGTTAGAGAAGCTGTTTACGCGCATTGCCACACAGAGGACCAAGTGGGATCTGCCAGCTGTTTGAGCCCACCATTGACTTGAATTGGGATCAAGTTCAGGACAAAGTTTTTCTAAAGCTTGGCCGAACTCTACGAACCCGAACATCCATGGGTCCGCCAATCCTTAAAAATCACCTTTTTGGAAAGTGGTTAGCTTGCTGTAAGTCATTAGAGCAGCAAGATTATGCTTTTTCTGTGGCTTAAAGTGAAATGGCTGTTACGCTTTAACTCCACATCTCTTGAAAAAATAAAATAGGTTTTACAAAAATCGTGTTACCATGCAAGTATGGGGATCTAAGGGGTCCAGAGGAGCATGCATGGCGTATATAAGTCTCCTCACTCTCACATGCCAGGCCTGGCTTGTCACTCTCCACAAGGAGAAATGTTACCTCTTAGATCCCAGTCTTAAGCCTCTCATCCAGCCAAATCAGATCTCATACTTTTCACTGATGAAGGACAATACCCCAAAACACAGTGTCTGAAAAGTGATATGGCAAGGCTTGTTAAACTGTGAATATTGACTTTTAGGATTGCTACTTCTAATAGGTGGCACTAGAGTTCTAGTCCTCTTATTCTCTGAAGAGTCAACATGCATAAGGCAATTATTAGCAAAACATATGCATATTTTAATGTGCAGGTTGTCAAGAGGTCTTCAACTGCTACAGTCTCATGAAACTGTACGTCACTTAAATTAGTTCCTAATGTAAGGTCTCATTCACGTCTGTGAATCACACACATATTCTTTCCATGATTTTCATAGATACAACACGTACACATTAAAGTCTATGGTGCTGATCACATTTAAGTGTTTTTTAGGAACATATTTCCTCAAAAAAATCACAAACACATGCCCTATTTTGTCAGGAGGCTTAGATCAAAATTTACCCATACAAATCTTTGGGTCCATGAAATTATCACAAACACCATACAAATGGTGTCCAATATGTATACTATCCATTACTAATATTGCAATGGATAGGAGACATGTATCCAAAACACTGATGAAACTGCAGCCCCCAGCTCTGTGCTTTCCCTTAACTGGTTATCTAAAATGGGGGAAGTCAATATTTTTTTAATTATTTATTTTTATAATAAATTGGTCAAAAAGGGAGTGTGGGGGTGTCTTTATTGAAATAAAGTATATTTTCCTGTGTGTGCCACAAGGGGGTCACATTCCCTTGAGAAATGTGGGGTTAGAAAGTCACAACGGGTAATCAATCGCAGGGCCTCTTTAGGGGTGGTGTGATTCATGTTCTATTTTAAATGTATTTCTTTTCCTTCAATGCTGAAGGGGTTAAGGACTCTTTTCATGCTGACTGGGAACATTCATCTTTTGTGCACACAGCTGATGCTGCTGTTAATCATCTCAACTCCTTACATATACTTGCTCTGGGTGTTTTTTCCTTGCCGTTGAAAGAATCTTCTTCCTGTGCTAAGTGGTAAGCTGTGTAGTTGGAGCAGTAGCTGTAGTGATCTGCAGTTGGCTGTAGTACGTGAATGTTTAGCTTCTTGTCCTCATTCCTATTCAGTTTATTGCTCCCTTTCCCTATCCTCATTCTTATTTTTGGTGAGTGCTTGTGTATGATATTGGACTTCTGTTATCCCTGTTTTGTCTTTGTGTCTTGTTTACATTACATTTCTGTCCAATTCCTCATGGGATGGGAGAGGGAAAAAATTAGGGTATAACATGAGCAATGTAAGGTTGGAGACCCAGGTTTCTCTACCTTCAAAAGCACCCCTGGAGCTGGGATGGTTAGGGGCCCAGTTCCAGAAACGGTTTGAGGACCCTCTCTCTTACCTAAGGCCGTCACAGCGTGACAGTGTGTTTTTCAACTATTCACTTGCTAGGTTAATAATGGAGGTGTCTGATTGATATCTATCCATTACTAAGTACTGTATGTGCTTGATATTTGCTGTCAATTCACAGCTGACATCATCCCTAAAATATTACACTGTTTGGGACTGCAATAGAGCAATCTGGAAGAGTCAGGGAAAGTGACAGAATTGGCGCATCTAATGGATGTGCCTTTCTTAGGGTGGCTGTGGGCTGCTATTTTTATGCTGTTAAGGGCAAAATAACTGTGGGCCTTCTCAGTCTGAGAAGATCAGCCCTCAGTTCTCTGCTTCACCTTGGCTAGTTATGAAAATGGGAGGGACCTCATGTCATTTTTTGAATTATCGCTGTTTACATAATTTTAAAAAAAAAGCTGTGGTGGCCCCTGTATTTTTGACAACTAGCCAAGGTGAAGCAGAAAGCTGAGGGATGCAGCCCCAGCTGTTTAGTTTACCTTGACTGGTTATTAAAAAAGAGAATCCCACGTGGTTTTTCAACTATTTTTTTTATAAATAATGAATAAAAAAGGAGTGTAGACCCATAATAAGGGGTAGGAGGCTGGAAAAGTAAGAAAAATAAGGCTAAGAGCAGGACAGTTGACCTGAAAACAAATGAGCATAGGAAAATTACTTAAAATAACAGAGACTAAAAAAAATAAACAAAATAAGTGTAGTTCTTCTGCAGGGAGACTCACTGGTGCATGCTGCAGCTATAACTCCACTATTGCCTAATGCTGCTTACACAGCCTCTCCAGCATATGCAAGGTGGAGTACCAACTCGTTGGTACATTGCATATGAGGTGGTGAGCAGAAAGACAGAAGTGATGCTGCAGCACAGACAGGAAAGCAGCAGGGTGGGAACACGCAAAGTGCGCATACACTGCCCACACTTTCACCAGCAGATTGGACCTATCTTGATAATTTTTGAGGAAGTTCTACACCACCAAATTCAGGATATGCGCAGTCATGGGATGTGCATCAAACCGGCTAGGCAAAGAGCTGATAAAATATTTTGTCCATTATCGAATACCACTAGGCCGGGCTTGAGTTTCATCGGCACCAACCACTGATCTGTCTGCTGTTTGATCCTTATCCACAGTTCCTGTGCCATGTGGAATCTGTCCCCCAAACAGATCTGTTTCAGAACTGCCTGCTGTAATTTCCTCTGGGCTGTGTTAAAGCTGGTGGTGCAGGTCTTACCATGAGCAGATGATGAGGTCGCAGAGGAAGCAGAATAGAAGGTTGAGGATGCCTGGACAGTAGTGTTGAGCATTCCGATACCGCAAGTATCGGGTATCGGCCGATATTCACTGTATCGGAATTCCGATACTGAGTTCCGATACTTAGGGCATATCGAATACTGGAATCGGAAGCTCCCATAATGCTATGAGCCAGTTTGATTTGATTCAGCCAATGACAATCCTCAGAAGTGTGGGCACATCCTGTTAGGCATGTAGGCATGTTAACTAATGGCATGGCTGTGATTGGCTGCTGAAATGATGTCATGATGCACTATAAAAGCTGCCGCAGCCGCCATTTCTGGTTCACTCTGCTGTGAATTCAGTTAGGGACAGGCTGCTGTTCAAGACTGTGAGGGACAGTTAGAGAGCGATTTTACAAATCACATTGTGCTTTACCCAGGCTACATTCTCAATAAGTGTAGCTTTCTTTTGCCTTGCAGCAGTGTTCATAGCTATCTGCAAGGTCTGTGTGAGTGCAGCTCACGCTGAGTAGTGTGTCCTTCAGCCACGTCTGGTTGTAGGACGCTCAGCGTGTCACTGCCTCATACATATTTTTCATTTTTTGCTGCTCATTTTTCATTCTCCTATTAGTGTGCACTGTGCATCCATCCGTATCCATATACGTTGGTTGCAAACACCATAGGAGTAGACAGCGGAGCCTCTCTGCAGCCTTTCAGTGCTAGTGTCCAGTTTGCTGCACTGTTCACGACTGTCTGAGAGGTCTCTGATAGAGTTGAGCGACTTTTGGTTTTTTAGGGTCGCGTTTCGTTTCGTGAAACCCGACTTTTCCAAAAGTCGGGTCGAGCAAGATCGTCCGATTATAGGGAAAAGTCGGGGTCGTCCCGAAACACGAAACCCAATGTAAGTCAATGGGGAATAAAAGTCGGCAGTGAGAGGAGGACAGGAAACACACCTACAGTGCCCATTTGAATGCCAAAAGCATCAATTCTTCTTACTTAAGCTTGTCAACCTTAATTAACTTCATAATACAAGTTATGCACTGAAAAATGGGGGTTATTTGGCTAAATTTGTGGGGGGGAGGGCTGGCTGCAGGTTTTCATGTGCCCTGGGTGAAAGAGCGCCCCTTTAACACATACCACAACTCATCACGCTCCGATACGGCAGAGAAATAGCGGTATAGTACAATGAAAAATACCTCACTTTTTACATCTCATGACGAGGCCCATCTATTTCTCCATACAAAATCATTGGTCCCATATAATGTTTGAAACAGTATATGGTGAGCTCCACATAATGCTACAGTATATGTTGGTCCCTATGGATGAAGCTCCACTGTCTTATGGGCCCAAATAATGCTCCAAACATAATGGGCCCCATTTCTACTGCTCTAGTGTATAATGGGCCCTGTAAATGCTGCTCCAGTGTCTGATGTCCACCTTTGGAATGTTCCAGTGTATGGTGGGCCCCATCTATCATTCTCCAGAGTATAGTGCTCCCCAAAAATTGCTGTCCCAACATAGAAAACAATCAAATAAGTCTCCTCGCTAGGGAATCCCTGTACTTGTCTGGACAGGTGCTGTAGCTTGCTTAACAGCTCGCCAGCCGTTCTCACGCCCAGTATGGATTGCACGTGATTGCACAAAGGTTAGAAAGGGTACCGTATCCCTGTATCCCTGGATAACATGTATGGATAGCGTACACATTCAAAATATATGTCTATACAGCATGAGGCAGGCTCAGACGGTGTTAGGCCCAGTATGGATTGCACGTCATTGCACAAAGGTTAGAAGGGGTACCGTATGCCCGGATAACATGTATGGATAGCGTACACATTCAAAATATATGTCTATACAGCATGAGGCAGGCTCAGACGGTGTTAGGCCCAGTATGGATTGCATGTCATTGCACAAAGGTTAGAAGGGGTACCGTATCCCCGGATAACATGTATGGATAGCGTACACATTCAAAATATATGTCTATACAGCATGAGGCAGGCTCAGACGGTGTTAGGCCCAGTATGGATTGCACGTCATTGCACAAATGTTAGAAGGGGTACCGTATCCCCGGATAACATGTATGGATAGCGTACACATTCAAAATATATGTCTATACAGCATGAGGCAGGCTCAGACGGTGTTAGGCCCAGTATGGATTGCACGTCATTGCACAAAGGTTAGAAGGGGTACCGTATCCCAGGATAACATGTATGGATAGCGTACACATTCAAAATATATGTCTATACAGCATGAGGCAGGCTCAGACGGTGTTAGGCCCAGTATGGATTGCACGTCATTGCACAAAGGTTAGAAGGGGTACCGTATCCCCGGATAACATGTATGGATAGCGTACACATTCAAAATATATGTCTATACAGCATGAGGCAGGCTCAGACGGTGTTAGGCCCAGTATGGATTGCACGTCATTGCACAAAGGTTAGAAGGGGTACCGTATCCCCGGATAACATGTATGGATAGCGTACACATTCAAAATATATGTCTATACAGCATGAGGCAGGCTCAGACGGTGTTAGGCCCAGTATGGATTGCACGTCATTGCACAAAGGTTAGAAGGGGTACCGTATCCCCGGATAACATGTATGGATAGCGTACACATTCAAAATATATGTCTATACAGCATGAGGCAGGCTCAGACGGTGTTAGGCCCAGTATGGATTGCACGTCATTGCACAAAGGTTAGAAGGGGTACCGTATCCCCGGATAACATGTATGGATAGCGTACACATTCAAAATATATGTCTATACAGCATGAGGCAGGCTCAGACGGTGTTAGGCCCAGTATGGATTGCACGTCATTGCACAAAGGTTAGAAGGGGTACCGTATCCCCGGATAACATGTATGGATAGCGTACACATTCAAAATATATGTCTATACAGCATGAGGCAGGCTCAGACGGTGTCAGGCATAGTATGGATTTGACGGCCCAGATTACACAGCGGAGGAGCAGGGAGAGGTAAAGATTGCAAATGCTGGGGCCCTGGCCAAGCAAGGGGGGCCCACTCGTGGGCGTCGGTACTGGCACTGGGCCCCTCATAGTACAGCGGTGTGTCTGACGGTGGGTGTGCACCACCACCGTCAGAGACACTTGATTGCACTATGAGGGACCCTGTGCCAGTGCCCGCGCCCAAGAGTCGGCCTACCCACCTGTCCAGGGCAACGGCACTCGCACGGTGTCGTGCGCTAGGTGGTGACCCCGGCCATGGGGGGGAGGCAGCACAGTTAGGGAGTTTTGGAAAGTGGCATATGTTGATGTTGGACATTCAACTGATGCAAAAGGCGAAATAGGTGAAGTACCAGGAAGAGGTGGACCAAAGCAAGCCATTTTTCTGTCACCCTATGTGTCATCAGGGGAAGGTGGGACAAAATCCTTGGAAACCCATGCGTGGTTCATTTTAATGAAGGTTAGATCATCCACATTTTGGGTTGACAGACGGGTCCTTTTTTCTGTCAGGATTGATCCAGCTGCACTGAAGACTCTTTCCGATAGCACACTTGCAGCTGGGCAAGCGAGCTCCTGTAAGGCATATTGGGCCAATTCAGGCCAGGTGTCCAGTTTAGCGGCCCAATAGTCAAAGGGGAATGACCTGTGTGGGAGAACATCGATATGGGAGGAAAAGTAGTTTGTAACCATAGTTGACAACTGCTGTCTCCTGTCACTTTCCATCGATGCAGTATTACCAGTTGTGTGAGCGGTATTTGAAAAATCAGTCCACAACATTGTCATGAAACTCCTGTCTCCAACGCCACTTCTGCTGTGTGCACCACGAACACCTCTGCCAAGCTGCCCCCGGCCCGTACGGCTCGTGTGAGAACCATCACCGCTGCTGTGTGCTGGGAATGCCTCAAGCAACCGATTTACCAGAGTTGCTTGTTTATTAGCCAATATTAGGTCAAGGTTCTCCTGTGGCATGATGTTTTGTAATTTGCCTTTATAGCGTGGATCCAGGATGCTGGCCAACCAGTAGTCGTCATCGTTCATCATTTTGGCAATGCGGGGGTCCCTTTTTAGGATCCGCAAGGCATAATCTGACATGTGGGCCAATGTTCCCGGTGTCAATGATGCACTGCGAGTGCTGGGTGGAGGAGCACTTTCTGGCAAATCCACATCCCTCCAGTCACGCACAAACCCTGTACCAGACCTTGCCACGCCAACATTTTCACTTGCCCCACGAGATGCATCCTCCTCCCCTAAGTAATCATCCCCATCATCCTCCTCCTCCTCCTCCTCTTCTTCCTCCACCTCGTCCAGGAGAGGTCCCTGAGCAGACAATGGCTGAATGTCATCAAGGATTCCCTCCTCCTCTTCCTCCTCATCAACATTGGCTGCAGACGCCTGCTCCTTAAGGTGCGTCAAAGTTTGCATGAGCAGACGCATAAGTGGGATGCTCATGCTTAGGATGGCGTCGTCTGCGCTTACCAGCCGTGTGCATTCCTCAAAACACTGAAGGACTTTACAAAGGTCTTTCAGCTTCGACCACTGCACGCCTGTCAACTCCATGTCTGCTCTCAAAGTGCCTGGCCGTGTATCCTCCCACAAATGCATTATGGCCTGCCTCTGCTCGCACAGCCGCTCCACCATGTGCAGGGTGGAGTTCCACCTTGTTGCAATGTCGATAATGAGGCGGTGGTTGGGAAGGTGGAGCAATCGCTGCAGCTTCTGCATACGAACGGAGTGTACAGGCGACCGGCGGATGTGCGCGCACAGTCTTCGCACCTTCTGGAGCAGGGCTGTTAACTCCGGATAACTTTTGAGGAAGCACTGCACCACCAGGTTCAATGTGTGAGCCAAGCAAGGTATGTGGCTGAGTTTTGAAAGGGCTATGGCTGCCACAAAATTACGGCCGTTATCACTAACTACCTTGCCTGCCTCAAGATGTACACTGCCCAGCCATGACTCAGTTTGTCGCTTCAAGTACTCGGCCAGCACCTCGGCAGTGTGTCTGTCGCCCAAACACATCATCTGCAACACAGCCTGCTGACGCTTTCCACTAGCTGCTCGATAGGGGGGCACATCGTGTGCAACAGTGGCAGCTGCAGATGGAGTGCTCGTACGACTGCGCTCTGTGGACGAGCTTTCGCTTCTGGGGGAAGAGGAGGAGGAGGAGGAGGGTCGAACGCCTACAGCCAACTGTTTCCTATACCGTGGGCTAGGCAGCACTGTCCCACCACCGCTGTCCCCTGTGGACCCTGCATCCACCACATTAACCCAGTGCGCAGTGATGGACACGTAACGGCCCTGGCCATGCCGACTGGACCATGCATCAGTTGTGAGGTGCACCTTTCCGCTCACTGACTGCTTGAGTGCATGGACAATGCGGTCTTTCACATGATGGTGGAGGGCTGGGATGGCTTTGCGAGAGAAGAAGTGGTGACTGGGTAGGTCATAGCGTGGTACTGCATAGGCCATGAGTTCGCGGAAAGCTGTGCTTTCCACCAACCGAAAGGGCATCATCTCAAACGAGATTAGTTTGGCAATGTGGGCGTTCAAACCCAGTGTACGCGGATGAGAGACTGAGTACTTTCTTGACCTACTCATAGTGTCTGGGAGGGTGAGCTGGACTTGAGAGCTGCATATGGTGGAAGTAGCGGTGGACAGGGCGGACTGAGAGAGGGTTGATGATGGTGATGGAGTTGGTGTTCTTTCTGATGGCCTAGAATCAGTCTTTCGTTGATATAACAGTGGGATTCCCTGACTGCTGTGGCCTTGCAACGACACCTCAACATTTGCTGCTGTGCTAACCGGTGGGCTTACAGTGGGGGAAACAATGTAGCGTTGCTGACTACCTTCGTTGTGATCAGTTGCACATGTGGCACTTGAGGTTTGGTGTTGTGTCCACGCTTGCAAGTGCATGCTGGTTAAATGTCTAAGCATGCAACTGGTATTCAAATTTTTCAGATTTTTCCCTCGGCTAAAGGTCTTTGCGCACTTCTTACAGATAACCTTGGCCTGATCATGAGGATTTTGTTCAAAAAAGTGCCACACTGCACTCTTCCTACTTTGGCAGACATTTTGCGGCCTAGCACGCTGTGATCTTTTGACCCTCTGGACAAGCTGTCCAGTAACTCTTTTGATGTTTGGAACCTGTCTTTGGAGTTCTCCGGGCCTGCCAGATAACAGCTGTTGCGATGTCGATGTCTGCTGTGGATGCTCCTCATCTGAGCTATTGGAAGCAGCACCCTCTTCCCCCAATGGATGCCAATCTGGGTCAACAACTGGGTCATCCATCACCTCCTCTTCTATGTCATGTGCACCTTTCTCTGTGTCACCGTGTATGGTGGTATAGTGTGCGGGAAGGGGCACCTGAGTCTCATCAGGGTCAAAATCTGGCTCTGTACACTGCGAGGACAATGTAGTGCTCTGAGTGAATGTACCAGCAGAATCATCCATCAGCGGCTGTGCATCAGTGCACTCCATGTCAGATTCATCTTGGCCTGGGTAATTCACCATTTGACTTGATAATCCAGGCATGGTATGTGAAAACAGCTCCATGGAGTAATCAGTAGTATGGCCTGCGTCATCCTTCAATCTTGGTTGGGGTGAAGGGCACAAGGAAAGGTGTGGTTCATGAACATGAGCCTCCAATGACGACTCAGTGCTTTTACTTTTTACAACTGAAGAAGAGGAGGCGATAGAGCTGGAGGCTGAGTCAGCAATGTAAGACAAAACTTTTTCCTGATGCTCTGCCTTTAAAAGCGGTTTGCCAACTCCTAGAAAACTAAGCGTTCGAGGCCTTATGTAGCCAGACGATGACTCAGGGACAGCACCTCCTGCATTCGGTCCTATTTTGCTCTTGCCACTACCATCAGATCCACCACCAACACCATCATTACCAGCTGCCAACCCCCGCCCAATTCCACGGCCTCTTCCACCAGCCTTCCTCATTTTTGGTAGAAATGTAGACAAAATCCAACAAACTATATAGTAATGTAAAACAAGGTAAAAGGTGTCTATAGGACAGGGGAGATTTAGAATTTCTGCACACACTTGTGGACAGTGGACACTTTTGGATTGTGTGAGGCCCACTGATATCTGAGCGCTATGTGACAGGCTCGATGGCACAGCTGCCTGTGACCAAAGTGACGAGAGGATAATGGAGATTTTGAATCTCTGCGTACACTTTTGGACACTGGACACTTGTGGATTGTGTGAGGCCCACTGATATCTGAGCGCTATGTGACAGGCTCGATGGCACAGCTGCCTGTGACCAAAGTGACGAGAGGATAATGGAGATTTTGAATCTCTGCGTACACTTTTGGACACTGGACACTTGTGGATTGTGTGAGGCCCACTGATATCTGAGCGCAATGTGACAGGCTCGATGGCACAGCTGCCTGTGACCAAAGTGACGAGAGGATAATGGAGATTTTGAATCTCTGCGTACACTTTTGGACACTGGACACTTGTGGATTGTGTGAGGCCCACTGATATCTGAGCGCTATGTGACACGCTCGATGGCACAGCTGCCTGTGACCAAAGTGACGAGAGGATAATGGAGATTTTGAATCTCTGCGTACACTTTTGGACACTGGACACTTGTGGATTGTGTGAGGCCCACTGATATCTGAGCGCTATGTGACACGCTCGATGGCACAGCTGCCTGTGACCAAAGTGACGAGAGGATAATGGAGATTTTGAATCTCTGCGTACACTTTTTGACACTGGACACTTGTGGATTGTGTGAGGCCCACTGATATCTGAGCGCTATGTGACAGGCTCGATGGCACAGCTGCCTGTGACCAAAGTGACGAGAGGATAATGGAGATTTTGAATCTCTGCGTACACTTTTGGACACTGGACACTTGAGGATTGTGTGAGGCCCACTGATATCTGAGCGCTATGTGACACGCTCGATGGCACAGCTGCCTGTGACCAAAGTGACGAGAGGATAATGGAGATTTTGAATCTCTGCGTACACTTTTGGACACTGGACACTTGTGGATTGTGTGAGGCCCACTGATATCTGAGCGCTATGTGACAGGCTCGATGGCACAGCTGCCTGTGACCAAAGTGACGAGAGGATAATGGAGATTTTGAATATCTGCGTACACTTTTGGACACTGGACACTTGTGGATTGTGTGAGGCCCACTGATATCTGAGCACTATGTGACAGGCTCGATGGCACAGCTGCCTGTGACCAAAGTGACGAGAGGATAATGGAGATTTTGAATCTCTGCGTACACTTTTGGACACTGGACACTTGTGGATTGTGTGAGGCCCACTGATATCTGAGCGCTATGTGACAGGCTCGATGGCACAGCTGCCTGTGACCAAAGTGACGAGAGGATAATGGAGATTTTGAATCTCTGCGTACACTTTTGGACACTGGACACTTGTGGATTGTGTGAGGCCCACTGATATCTGAGCGCTATGTGACACGCTCGATGGCACAGCTGCCTGTGACCAAAGTGACGAGAGGATAATGGAGATTTTGAATCTCTGCGTACACTTTTGGACACTGGACACTTGTGGATTGTGTGAGGCCCACTGATATCTGAGCGCTATGTGACAGGCTCGATGGCACAGCTGCCTGTGACCAAAGTGACGAGAGGATAATGGAGATTTTGAATCTCTGCGTACACTTTTGGACACTGGACACTTGTGGATTGTGTGAGGCCCACTGATATCTGAGCGCTATGTGACAGGCTCGATGGCACAGCTGCCTGTGACCAAAGTGACGAGAGGATAATGGAGATTTTGAATCTCTGCGTACACTTTTGGACACTGGACACTTGTGGATTGTGTGAGGCCCACTGATATCTGAGCGCTATGTGACACGCTCGATGGCACAGCTGTGACCAAAGTGACTAGAGGATAAGGGAGATTGGATTGCTTTTAAAAAAGCATTTTGCGGAGCAGTGGGTAAACAGCAATGCCAGCGTGTCAGGAAGCCTTAGAAGGCAGCCCAACAACCAACACCACTGATACACCACAATATAGCCTCCCCTTGCACTGCACACACAGTGACTTGTGTGTTGTGCAGGCCAAATCGCTAGCAGCAGAAGCAGTTCTTTTGTCTTCTTCCCTGCCTAACGCTCTCCCTACAGAATCAGCAGCAACCTCTCCCTATACTAAGATCGGCAGAAGTAAGATGGCGGTCGGCGTGCACGCCCTTTTATACCCCCTGTGACACCCACCAAAGCAAGCCAATCACTTGCATGCCCTTCTGAAAGATGGTGGTGACCCGTGCCTAGGTCATCACGTTGCCCACAGTGTCCGTGGATCCTGATTGGCTGAAAAAGAGTGCAAAACAAACTTTTGAAACGCGACTTTGGCGCGTAAGTCGCCGACCTCGTGGCCGACCTCATCCTAGGGTCGGGTTTCGTTTCATGAAACCCGACTTTGCCAAAAGTCGGCGACTTTTGAATTTTTTCGACCCGTTTCGCTCAACTCTAGTCTCTGACAGTGTGTGAGCGCAGCTCACGCTGAGTAGTGTGTCCTGAAGCTACGTCTGGTTGTAGGCCGCTCAGCATGCGTCACTGCCTCACACATATTTTTCTTTTATTGCAGCTCATTTTTTATTCTCCTATTAGTGAGCATCCATCCGTATCCATCTACATTGGTTGGTTGAAAACACTATATAGGAGTAGATAGAGGAGCCTTTTTTCTGGCTTGTGCCCTTCATCTGCAGCCAGATTAGTATTACCCTATTTTTTGGAGCCTCATCTTTTGCATTGTAGGTTACCTTCCTGCATTGTAATAGCTCCAAAAAGTTAGTGATACTATCGCTTTCAAATCTTTGGTCACATCCTTATAGTTTTTAAAAAAAAAAAAATAAATAAAGTTCACCAAACACTCCATTTCACAGTTGTGTATGCCACATTAGCTCCTATTAAAGTGTAGTCCACATACACACTTCATAAAATTAGTGTTTCTTAAACCTGTTACCAGCTGTTCAGGAATAAGCACACTAAGCCCCCCCTTTGTACTTTTCTGCCTATCTTTATCAGTCTACCAAGATGAAGAAGGCAGGGAGTAAAGGTACTGTCACACTTAGCGATGTACCAGCGATCCCGACCAGCGATATGACGCGGTCAGGATCGCTGGTACATCGCTAAGTGGTCGCTAGTGAGCTGCCACACAGGCAGATCTCACTAGCAACATCTCTTGGGACGGTGGTCGCTACTTACCTGTCAGATGCGGCGATCCTGCGTCCTCCCGCCCGGCTCCACACGTCGCTCGTCATCACAGCAGGAAGCGCCGCAGGAAGCTGACGATGAGAAACAGTCCTGGATGTTCTTGCGCGATCAGCGATAACCAGCGGGGGAGCCGGTCGTAGGTAAGTATCAGACACAGCGATATCGCTAGCAATATCGCTATAACGTCACAAGTTATAGCGATATTGCTAGCGATATCTCTTAGTGTGACATGCCCTTAAGGCACGAGGGCGTGGGCGTGGAGTTTCAGCAGGAAGAGGACGTGGGGATTCTGCAGGGAGAGGACATGGGGATTCTGCAGGGAGAGGACGTGGGGATTCTGTGCCTGCTGCTGGCACCAGTGAGTCAGCATCCCCCAGTTTTACCAGGCAACTGTCCTTTATGCGCAGCTTTGTAGGACCTCGCCGCACTGCTGCTGGAGGAAAAAATTGAAACCGTTGTCGGATGGATGGCAGCTAACGCATCGACTTCAATGACTTCCACGTCCTCTCAGGGCCAGAGCACTGAAGAGCAACCATCTGTCTCTTCACCACCTGCCAAAGTGCCCAGGCAGTCAGAGAACCCTGGACAGGAGCCATCACAGTCTCTACTTCTGTTCTCTGAATCTGTTGGCTTGGAAAGAGGGGGCCAGCCAAGCAGCATTCAAGAATGTGAAGAAGAGGGAGTATGCAGTGATGCGCAACTTCTTTGTCCCTCTGAATCTGAAGAGGCGGGTGGGCCAGTGCCTATGGTCAGCACACCTCAGTATGCATCAGATGATGACGAGACTCAGGTGCCACTTTCTGGTGTGTACGGTGCTGGCGAGACAACCGAGGAGAAGCAGGTGTTTGAAGAGGGGAGTGTAGATGATGAGGTCCTTGACCCATCATGGCGTGAGGAACAGGAAGGTGGTGGGAGCAGCTCTGAAGAAGAGATTCCCCGAATGGCCAAAACAGGAGGGAGAGGGAGGGGGCAGACTTGGTTGCCTGTAGCCTCCACTTCGGCACCCGTTAGGAGCATTCCTCTTTCAAAAGCCAAAACGGGCGCTCCCAAGACTTGCAGTGCGTGGTCCTTTTTTGACACAGTTGCAGATGACATTTGCTTTGTCAAATGCAAGCTGTGTCATCAGAAAGTTAAAAGAGGGAAAAATGTCAGCAACCTCAATAGAACAAATATGTGGAAACATGTGCGGACCAAGCACGAGGTGGAGTTACACAGACACACTGAAGACGTAGGCCAACGTACAGCACCACCTACCACCTCTTCAGCTCGTGTTGGGGTCTCTTCCTCCAGCTCACACACAGCTGGTTCGGCTTCCTCACAGGATCGCCAAGGAAGAACCTCTGGCACTGTTGTCCGGAGACCCAGTGTCATTCCACCCACAGCACCACGTTCCCAGTCATCCACACACTCCCAGGCCACTCGACAGCCATCGGTAGCTCAGGCAAGGGATAAAAGGCAGCCATACTCGGCAAACCATCCCCGAGCACAGGCTCTGAATGCTGGCATTGCCAAACTAGTGGCCCTTGAAATGCTCTCATTCAGGCTGGTGGAGACTGACACCTTCTGGAACTTCATGGCATTGGCAGTCCCACAATACACCGTGCCCAGCCGCTTTTATTTCAGCAGGCAAGCCGTCCCTGCCCTGCAAAAACATGTGGAGGGAAAAATAAAACATGCGCTACTAAATGCTGTCAGTAGCAAGGTCCACCTGACCACCGATGCGTGGACCAGTAACCATGGACATGGACGATACCTTTCCCTCACTACCCATTGGGTCAATGTTGTGGAGCCGAGTACAGATCTGGAGAGTGGCGCTGTACGTGTTCTGCCAACTCCACAGATTGCAGGAATCCAGTCTCTACACATTGACTCCTCCTCCTACTCAAGTTCCTCAGAAACAACGCAGCAGGAGCCTGTTACGGCCGATATGAGCAGAGCCATGGCCAAATGTCAACAGGCTGTACTCAAATTAATTTCTTTGGGGAATTGAAGCCACACAGCGCAGGAGCTCTGGAATGCCATCAAGCAGGAGAGCGACGTCTGGTTTGTGCCAGCGAATCTCCAGCCGGGCTTGGTAGTGTGTGACAATGGCCGAAATCTGGTGGCAGCTCTTGGCCTAGGCAACCTCACTCACATCCCATGTCTGGCACATGTGCTGAACTTGGTCGTGCAGAGCTTTCTGAGGGACTATCCGGATCTTGATGCACTGCTGCACAAGGTTCGCATAGAGTGTGCTCACTTGCGGCATTCCAGCACGGCAAGATCACGCCTTGCAGCTCTGCAGCGCCGATTACGCCTTCCAGAATATCGCATCATATGTGACCTACCCACCAGGTGGAATTCAACGTTACATATGTTGGAGCGGTTGTGTGAGCAGCAGGCAGCAGTCATGGAATACCAGCTGCATCAGGCGCAAACAAGTCACACTGTGCGTCGGTCACACTTCAGCACCACTGAGTGGACCTCTATGAAGGACATCTGCCTCGTTTTGCGTGCCTTCGATGATTCCACGCAGATGGCGAGTGCAGATGATGCACTAGTCAGCATGACTGTCCCCCTTATCTGCCTGCTTCAAAAAACACTGCAAGCACTAAGGGAGGAGGTTTTGGAAGAGGTGGAGGATGAGGAGTCACAAATGCCATCTGCTTCTGGACAGTCTGCGCTTCGTGGTTCCTCACAAAGGCCTAGGCAGGGGACACTTTGTGAGGAGGATGAAGGAGTCAGTGGAGGAGGAAGACATCTCTACTGAGGAGGGAGGTACACAATGCTCTAGTCAGTATGTACAGCGAGGGTGGGGTGATGCAGAGCAGGCAGAGATGACGACTCAAGCAGGGGACAGCGTTTCCTGGGCAGTTGGGAGTCTGCAGCACATGGTTGATTTCATGCTACAGTGCCTGAGAAATGACCGCCGCATCGCCCACATTCTCAACACGACTGATTATTGGGTGTACACCCTCCTAGATCCTCGCTACCGGGACAACTTACAAAGCCTCATACCATCGTTTAACCGGGAGCGTAAACTGCGGGAGTACCAAGACACACTGGTGCAGTCCATCATGTTCTCCATTCCACCTGACAGCAGTGCTGCTAGTGCTTTACAAAGCAGCTCTGTGCGTCGAGGCACTGGAGGAAGCTTGGCACAAAGAGGGAGCAGAGGCAGCGCCTCAGCAAAAGGCAAGACCGCTATGGCCCAAATGTGGCAAAGTTTTGTGTGTCCACCACAAATGTCTACACAGCATCACAGACGGCTCCAGTCAGCAGGAGGCAATGTTTCCGTCAGATGGTGACAGACTACATGTCTTGCCCTGTCAGTGTACTCCCAGATGGCTCTTCCCCCTTCAAGTTTTGGGTCTCAAAGCTGGATACATGGCCAGAGCTTAGCCAGTATGCATTGGAGGTGCTGGCTTGCCCTGCTGCCAGTGTATTATCGGAACGTGTCTTTAGTGCCGCAGGTGGTGTACTAACAGACCGTCGCAGGCGACTATCCTCCGATAACGTTGACCGGCTTACTTTTCTGAAAATGAACAAGGCCTGGATCTCACCAGAATTTGCCAGTCCTCTACCAGAACAAATAATTGGTTGGCAACAGTATCCAGGTCTCCTGTTGTGTTCATGTTTCTACCACCTGAACTGTAATCCCTGGGCTTCAACACAGCCAGTTATCGCTCAGAAGTGCCGTCTGGACAGAGAAAAACACTAGCTCCTGTGTTAGTGGGGTTCAGTAACACCATCTGCTCCCCTGCTGTGTGGACGGCAAAGTCTCTTGCCCCTTCCACAATCGAACTACTACTGATTTTTAACCGTGCTCCACTTAGGCCTCTGGCTCCACTCTCTCTAGTATTTCCCCTGGCCTCCAACCCAGCCAGTTGCTGCTCTGATGTGGCGTCTGCACAATCCACACTTGTTCCTGTGTTCCTGGGGCTCAGTCACGTCAGTTGATCCCCTGATGTGTGTCCGGCAATATCTCCTGCTCTGTCCACATTCCCATTACTAGTAGTGGAAATGTGGACAGAACAGGAGACCTTGCCGGACACACATCAGGGGATCAACTGAGGTGACTGAGCCCCAGTAACTCAGGAACAAGTGTGGATTGTGCAGACGCCACTTCAGAGCAGTAACTGGCGGGGTTGGAGGCCAGGGGAAACACTAAAGACAGTGGAGCTAGAGGCCATAGTGGAGCACGGTTACAATCAGTAGTAGTCTACAACCTATATAAAACTTGCTGCAAGTTGGCCTCCGCCTGCTGCATGATTGATCCTGTGCTTCAACACAGCCAGTTGTCGCTTGGAAGTGCTGTCCGCACAGAGAAAAACACTAGCTCCTGTGTTAGTGGGGTTCAGTAACGTCTGCTGTTCCCCTGCTGTGTGGACGACAATGTCTCCTGCTGCCTCCACATTCAAAAGCCATCAGGCCTCAGCCTGCTCCATGCTTGTACCTGGGCTCCAACAACGCCAGTTGGTGTTCAGAAGTGCCGTCTTCAAAGAGAAAAACACACTAGCTCCTGTGTTAGTGGGGTTCAGTAACATCAGCTGTTCCCCTGCTGTGTGAACAACAAAGTCTCCTGCTGCCTCCACATTCACAAACCATCAGGCCTCATCCTGCTCCATGCTTGATCCTGGGCTCCAACAGCGCCAGTTGGTGTTCAGAAATGTTGTCTTCACAGAGAAAAACACACTAGCTCCTGTGTTAGTGGGGTTCAGTAATGTCAGCTGTTTCCCTGCTGTGTGGACGACAAAGTCTCCTGCTGCCTCCACATTCAAAAACCATCAGGCCTCAGCCTGCTCCATGCTTAATCCTGGGCTCCAACAACGCCTGTTGGTGTTCAGAAGTGCCGTCTTCACAGAGAAAAACACACTAGCTCCTGTGTTAGTGGGGTTCAGTAACGTCAGCTGTTCCCCTGCTGTGTGGACGACAAAGTTTCCTGCTGCCTCCACATTCACAAACCATCAGGCCTCAGCCTGCTCCATGCTTGATCCTGGGCTCCAACAATGCCAGTTGGTGTCCAGAAGTGCCGTCTTCACAGAGAAAAACAAACTAGCTTCTGTGTTAGTGGGGTTCAGTAACGTCAGCTGTTCCCCTGCTGTGTGGACGACAAAGTCTCCTGCTACCTCCACATTCAGAAACCAACAAGCCTCAGCCTGCTCCATGCTTGATCCTGGGCTCCAACAACCCCAGTTGGTGTTCAGAAGTGCCGTCTTCACAGAGAAAAACACACTAGCTCCTGTGTTAGTGGGGTTCAGTAACGTCAGCTGTTCCCCTGCTGTGTGGACGACAAAGTCTCCTGCTGCCTCCACATTCACAAACCATCAGGCCTCAGCCTGCTCCATGCTTGATTCTGGGCTCCAACAACGCCAGTTGGTGTTCAGAAGTGCCGTCTCCACAGAGAAAAACACACTAGCTCCTGTGTTCGTGGGGTTCAGTAACGTCAGCTGTTCCCCTGCTGTGTGGACGACAAAGTCTCCTGCTGCCTCCACATTCACAAACCATCAGGCCTCAGCCTGCTCCATGCTTGATCCTGGGCTCCAACAACGCTAGTTGGTGTTCAGAAGTGCTTTCTTCACAGAGAAAAACACACTAGCTCCTGTGTTAGTGGGGTTCAGTAACGTCAGCTATTCCCCTGCTATGTGGGCGGCAAAGTCTCCTGCTGCCTCCAAAATCACACTACATCTTACTTTCTACTCGCTCCAAGTAGGCCTCAGCATGCTCCATGATTGATCCTGGGCTTCAACACATCCAGTTGTTGCTTGGAAGTGCCGTCTGCACAGAGAGAAAAACTAGCTCCTGTGTCAGTGGGGTTCAGCAAAGCCAGCTGCTCCCCTGCTGTGTGGATGGCAAAGTCTCCTGCTGCCTGCACAGTCACACTACTACTGATTTTTAACGGCGCTCCACTTAGGCCTCTGGCTCCACTGTCTCTAGTATTTCCCCTGGCCTCCAACCTCGCCAGTTGCTGCTCTGAAGTGGCATCTGCACAATCCACACTTGTTCCTGTGTTACTGGGGCTCAGTCACGTCAGTTGGTCCCCTGATGTGTGTCCGGCAATGTCTCCTGCTCTGTCCACATTCCCATTACTAGTAGTGGGAATGTGGACAGAGCAGGTGACCTTGCCGGACAAACATCAGGGGATCAACTGACGTGACTGAGTCCCTGTAACCCAGAAACAAGTGTGGATTGTGCAGACGCCACTTCTGAGCAGCAACTGGCGGGGTTGGAGGCCGGGGGAAATTCTAGAGACAGTGGAGCCAGAGGCCTAAGTGGAGCACGGTTACAATCAGTAGTAGTGTACAACCGATATAAAATTTGCTTCAAGTAGGCCTCAGCCTGCTCCATGATTGATCCTGGGCTTCAACACAGCCAGTTGTTGCTCGGAAGTGCCATCTGCACAGAGAAAAACACATGCTCTAGTGTTAGTGGGGTTCAGTATCGCCAGCTGCTCCCCTGCTGTGTGGACGACAAAGTCTCCTTCTGCCTCCAAAATCACACTACATCTTACTTTCTACTCGCTCCAAGTAGGCCTCAGCCTGCTGCATGATTGACACTGGGCTCCAACATCGCCAGTTGCTGCTCAGAAGTGTCTTTGGCACGGGTACTCCCTCCTGCCCAACCTGGTTCCAGCACGCCTGCTGTTTCTGGGTAGTGTCAACGTCACTTTGCCACCAATACATAGTCCTGTCGTGTTGTGGTCGGATTAGCCGAGTCTATGGTGCCTGCAGTTTTGGTGCTTCTTATGTGGGCTGCGGGTTCTGGTAATAAAGGCTGGTTCCGTAGTGCCAATAGGACAAGCACCCCCTGTAGGACTGTGGGTTTCGCTAACTGCGGCCGGCTCGTGGCCTTGCAATGTTGTTTTTCAGGGGTAGCTTCTGCTACCAATCCGGGTTCCAGCACCGTCAGCTGGTTCTCGGCAGTGCCTTTGGCCTAGGTGCCTCTTTCTCGGTATCCTAGTTCCAGCAACATCTGCTGGTCCTTGGTAGTGTTTTGTAGCACAGGTACCTCCTGCTTAGTAACCGTGTTCCAGCACTGTCAGCTGGTCCATGGTTGTGCCATTGGCTCTTATTCCTTCTGCTGCCACTCTGGGTGCCAGCACCATCAGCTGGTTCTCGGTGTTTCCATTGACTATTGTAGCTTCTGCTACCCATCCGGGTTCCAGCACCGTCATCTGGTCCTCGGCAGTGTCTTTGGCACGGGTACTCCCTCCTGCCCAACCAGGTTCCAGCACGCCTGCTGTTTCCGGGTAGTGTCAACATCACTTTGCCACCAATACATAGTCCTGTCGTGTTGCGGTCGGGTTAGCCGAGTCTATGGTGCCTGCAGTTTTGGTGCTTCCTATGTGGGCTGCGGGTTCTGGTAATAAAGGCTGGCTCCGTAGTGCCAATAGGACAAGCACCCCCTGTAGGACTGTGGGTTTCGGTAACTGCGGCCGGCTCGTGGCCTTGCAATGTTGTTTTTCAGGGGTAGCTTCTGCTACCCATCCAGGTTCCAGCACCGTCAGCTGGTTCTCGGCAGTGCCTTTGGCCTAGGTGCCTCCTTCTCGGTATCCGAGTTCCAGTAACGTCTGCTGGTCCTGGGTAGTGTTTTGTAGCACAGGTACCTCCTGCTTAGTAACCGTGTTCCAGCACTGTCAGCTGGTCCACGGTTGTGCCATTGGCTCTTGTTCCTTCTGCTGCCACTCTGTGTACCAGCACCGTCAGCTGGTTCTCGGTAGTTCCATTGACACTTGTAGCTTCTGCTACCCATCCGGATTCCAGCACTGTCAGCTGGTCCTCGGCAGTGCCTTTGGCCTAGGTGCCTCCTTCTCGGTATCCGAGTTCCAGCAACGTCTGCTGGTCCATGGTAGTGCTTTGTAGCACAGGTACCTACTGCTTAGTAACCGTGTTCCAGCACTGTCAGCTGGTCCACGATTGAGCCATTGGCTCTTGTTCCTTCTGCTGCCACTCTGGGTACCAACACCGTCAGCTGGTTCTCGGTAGTTCCATTGACTCTTGTAGCTTCTGCTACCCATCCGGGTTCCAGCACCGTCAGCTGCTTCTCGGCAGTGCCTTTGGCTTAGGTGCCTCCTTCTCGGTATCTGAGTTCCATCAACGTCTGCTGGTCCTTGGTAGTGCTTTGCAGCACAGGTACCTCCTGCTTAGTAACTGTATTCCAGCACTG
Organism: Dendrobates tinctorius; assembly: GCF_039654945.1. Lineage (NCBI taxonomy): Eukaryota > Metazoa > Chordata > Amphibia > Anura > Dendrobatidae > Dendrobates > Dendrobates tinctorius. The sequence goes on from NW_027361703.1 coordinate 19,004,393, forward strand.
TCAGCTGGTCCATGGTTGTGCCATTGGCTCTTGTTCCTTCTGCTGCCCTTCCGGGTTCCAGTACCATCAGCTGGTTCTCGGCAGTTCCTCAGCCTTCTTGTACCTTCTGCTACTTTTCAATGTTCACGCTTGTTGAAATGTTTTTTGGTTCTCACTCTGGATCTGCCTGACGATGACCCTGAAGACGACGACCCTGAAGACCACACCGAAGAAGACCAAAAAGATGACCCTGAAGAAGATGACCAAGATGACAAAGAACATTAAGACAACCACCAAGATGCAGAACAACAAGAGACAGAAGACCAAGAAGCAGAAGAACAAAAAGCAGAAGGACCAAAAGCAGAAGAACATTAAGCATAAGACTAAAAATCAGAGCAAAAGATATTATCTAAATTCTAAGCAGAAGAAGACTAAGCAGTGTATGGGGGGTGAGTCCGTTCCTCCTCGTGGTGCCCCTGGAAAATGCCTGCTACTGCAGGCCAAACTGAACGCGGACAAATCCTGTTGTAAATCTTTTGTGACAGGCAGAACGGAAGGTGTAATCTTCAAACTTTTATAGATAACAACTACAGGAATGCCTGTCACAAATAAGAATATGATGATGAAGAAGAAGAATAGGAAGAAGATGAAGAAGTAGAATATGAAGAATAATACTTGATTAAGAAGAATATGAAGAATGTAAAAGAAAAGTATAATAGGAAGAAGGTGAAGAAGAAGAAGATGAATAAGGTGAAGAAGAAGTTGATGAAAAAGATGCTGCTGCTGAGGATGATGAAGGAGAAAGTGTTGGAGAAGTAAAAAAGAAGGTGAAGAGCATGGAAGTAGTGAAACATACATATCTAACAAAATATACAAAAGGTTAACATAGTCAATATCTTTGTAACTCCGAACATCTTTAAGAAACAAAATTATTCCTGTTTTTCCATTTGATTGGGCTAAACCTCTATGCCTTTAATGTCTCCTCCACCTCCCCCAATACATTCTACCTTAGTCTTAGTTGTTTTTCTTCATGTAGAATTAAACTACAAGAAAAGAAACGTTTTTTTTAATTCCAATATTTCTGTTCCATTGACTTGAATGGGACTTCCGGGATCGGGATCGGAATCGGCGATACCCGATACCTTTTTCATATCGGCCGATCCAATCCGATCCGATATTTTTCAATATCGGGTGGTATCGCTCAACACTACTGGACAGAAGAACTTCTAACAATGGCTCGTGGGTGGCTAGGAAGATATCTCCTTTTTCTCTCGAGGGTTTGGAGGATGGAAAGCTGAACATTTCCATGGATCGGTGTGGAGATACTCGTTGATACTGGTAGTAGTGGTGGTGCTTTTACATCCTCTCTTTTTGGGTGGTGGCAGGTGGTCCTGTTGATTGTGGGGGAAGAGGCATAGACTGCAGCAGAAGAGGGAGCAGGAGGAGTCTCAGATATGTCATGCTTTTTAAGATGTCTACTCTACTGCAGCTCATGTTTAGATTTCAGATACCTCATCATGCAGGTGGTGCTCAGGAGTTTATGCCTCACTTCAGGTTCTGATGGCACAGTGTGCAAACCAAAAGTTGCTTCTCTTCAGCACATTGCCTGCCTATGCCAGGGAACTCCTTTGAGCTGGCTTTTGTGCGCTCGTTTCCTTGGTACAGTGGGCAGTAGCAGTCGGCATACTGGCTAGGGGCTGGCTGCTGTGCTTTTTCAACTTGCTCCCTCTTATGCTGTGACCACCTCTTCTTCCTCCAAACTGAGCATGTCACTATGATGGCCTTCGCTCCATGTAAGGACTAGGACCTCATCATCCCCTGCATCATCTTCTACCCATTCCTCACCCCTGGTCTTCTTGCTGTTCAGCATACTGCAAAAAGATGGAGCAGTTGGCACCTCTGTATCCTCATTTTCAGAGATGTGCTGCGGTGGTCCACAGACCGTGTGCACTGGCCCTCCCACAAAGACATCCTTCAACAGAACAATTGGTTTGGGATCAGTGAACTCAGTCTCTTTCCCTTCAGAGGCAGGACCGGGTGGATGGGTCATGGAACCCCCGCCAGTAGAGTTATCAAAAAGCAGAACATACTGCTGCATGACTTGGGGCTCAGACAGCCTGGCTGTTTTGCAAGGGGGTGAGGTGTAAGAATTATTATCTTGGTCTTTAGGTGCAAAATCTGCACTTTCTGCAGGGGACTTGGTAGAAGACAATGCCAAGAAACTGGGACCACTGTCAGATGTCCAATCTACCACCTTTCCAGCACATTCTGGCCTCATCATTTTGTCTGCATTACTCAGGTCTACGAAAAGATACAAAATGTCCTGTTGCCTGCATGCACCTGGGGAGGGTGTTTCACTTGGGCACGTAAGGCTGGTTTCACACTTGCATTTTTTTGCGCTGTTTTTTAGCGCAAAAAACGCATGCGTTTTTTTCCCTATACTTTAACATGGGTGCGCATAGGTGTGCATACACATGCATTTCTACGCGTTTGTATGCACATGCGTTTTTTTGTAGTGTGCACTCGGGCGCACAAAATACATCTTGTTGCATTTTTTGTGCGTCCGTCTTGCCCCCAAAAAACGCATACGCACGCAATGCGTTTTTTTACAGCAAAACACCCATTATAGTCTATTGGTGTGCATACGTGCACCAAAACCCGCAAAAAACGCACACAAACGCATGATGCGTTTTTTTCATGCATTTGTGTGCGCAAAAAACGAGCAGCAAAAAAACGCAAGTGTGAAAGTAGCCTAACAGGTACAGAATACCCAAGTCTTCTACTTGCAGCAGTTCCACCATCACCACAGCCACATCCTTTATTTGATGTTCTCCTCATATTTACAGAAACTATACACCAAACTGGAAGTGCACTGGGCACCAGACTGTACAGGCAAACAACAGACATTGTAAATGCAGTGTGCACAAGGCTACTGGGTACTCTGGACAATGCTGAATCTTTGCACTAGTCAGTATGGGAACTAATCATCAGGCTGTAAAGAACAGAATATAGGTGCTGCATGCACTAGGCTGTACAGCATACTTTTCTACTGTCTGAAAATGCTGATAGAACCCATGAGAGTCATACAGGCCTTGCCACATGCTGTGCCACCCAATAACAGGCATGCCAATACTTGGCATGGATGTTGTTAGGCGTCGGGTTTTTGCCTCTGCACAGGAGGAATCCCGAGCCTTGCCTTCTGCGATCTCGCATTCAGTCCCGACCGCAGAGGAGCCTGCTCAGCAAAGGCATCGTTCCCAGCTTCTTGCTCAAGCTAGTGCTGTTGGGTTGGTTGCTGCTACCATTCCTGGTTCAGCTATAGCAGGCTGCACTAGCCAGTGGCGAGCAGCTCCTAGGGCTAAGTCCCTTTTTCACTCCACTGAGCATACCCGTGGCTCAACCTCTCACTGGAGTTCAGGGGTCACATGCTCAGGTCAGGTCCCGTGTCTGTTCCGATTGGACAACAGGGAAGGTCCCGGAAGGTCGCCACTATAAAATACTTGCATGGCCGCTCGGCCATGCGCTAATATAGACTCATATTATCAAGTTGAATGTGTGATGATGGATGCATGAGACTGGTGACTGACTCCTTATGACTCCCTCTCCCTCTGGTTGTGCTTGTTATAGAGTTTAGAGTTAGAGTCAGCACCAACGGGTCGCTATCCTCTAGCCACCATGCTCCCAAGTGTCAGCACACACTAGCGTCTGGTGGTGTCATCCTGTACATGGCACTATTGTACAGTGCCAAGTCATAGCACCCGCCTGTGCAGCGTCGCGAGCAAGTTGTGCGCTGGTAGCCCAACCCTGGGCGATTAGTGGCGCATGCCTGAGTGGCACTGTGCATTTATATTGCTTTCTTACTGGCATCGCAGCTGCGGCGTAGAGCACTGGTCATCTGTAGGGACTCTATCCCTTGTCTCTGGGGCAGGGTCTTGTGACCGTTTAGTAGCGCTTCCCCTGCCGAGTCCTGTGAAGTTAACAGGCTCTGGCATTTGTTCTAGCGGCTCTGTGAAGTAACAGAGTTCGCTCCTGTACACATTGGGTCAGTGGTTAACCTGCCGGTGTTCAGTTAGTACTCCGCCATTACCAAGCAGCAATTTACCATCTCTGCACGGTGGACCCCAGGTTGCAATCGCACTTTCTTATATTTTATGTTTAGTGTGATCCGCAACCCTAACAGCTGTGTTGCGGCAGTAAGTGCCCACAGTCATAAAACTTGGTGATTGTCATCATGAGAAATTATTTAAATAATTTAAAAAAAATTGTGTAGGGGGCCCTTCTATTTTTCTTAACAAGCTAAGATAAACCAGACATCTGAGGGCTGTAGCCTGCAGCTATCTGTTTTACTTGCACTTGTGATCAAAAATAGAGGTGAAGTCCATGTTTGGGGCCCATGCATGAACCTCGATCTTTATCATTCTGGTTTGTCCATCTCTACTGATGATATCAAAATAGAGATCAAAATGACATAAATAATTGAATTACTATATGCAAATCAGTGGCTGCCTGGCAACCCGAAATAGGGCTTTGGTGGACAAGTTTGGTGCTAAGGTAGCCCAAAACTTCACTATTTAACCTCTTTACAGTGATGCAGATTTACACATGGATCCTGCACTGATGGAACTAGCTAGCAAGAAAATTAGTTAGCTAATAGTAATGAGAGAGCATACTCGGTAATCCTGGGTACTCACCCGAACATCGCTGTATTCGCAGTGCTCGGCGAGCACCAAGCATTTCCAGGATTATTCGGCGGGAGCTCGGGCTCTTTAGAGCACCAATAAATGTGAAGGGATAGTCTACCATGCACTGTTACTGGCTTTGTATTATTGAAGTGTGGTGTATTGTGATAACTTATCCAACAGTGCCATCTATTGACAATGTTCTCATTGTAGTTTACTTTCTGTTTCATTGCTTACTGTGCAATTTAATCTTTACGGCTCATCAAGGGTTCCGTAGTTTCCTATCAGCCTGCATTAGCCTTGGCCGCTTCTTCTCCAGCAACCATTTTGGACTTATGGATGCTGACATGCTGATTATCGCTCCCTGATTTTCAGCCCATCTGGTTGTTTACCTCGACACAGCACAGTCGGTGAGTTATTATTTTCCCTCTGTTAGAGCTCACCATGTTGTATTATGTATCTACTCTTATACATATTTTATATCAAAGTAGTTTTTTGTCATTGTAGATGTTTACAATACCACCATGTTGTGCACTTACACTGTGAATGTCCTGTACCATGCATAATACTATGTACTTTAGATATGTTATATGCCTTGTACTGAGTACTTTCATTTTTCTTATAGTTTTACACTGATCCTATCAATAAAAGTTGAAAAGGACCCCCTGCATCTACCTCAATGCATCGATAGGAAAGTGGGTCACCCTCTCAGGGCTGTGGGGTACTCGGTACTGGGCCGGTGTCATTGGGATGTGTCACAGCAGCGGTGACCCGGACCGTGGCCCTGGGCGCCCAAGCTATGGGGAAACGTAGTTTAAATGGAATGGAATAGTTTGTGACGTCACCTGTGGTGCTCGGCAAGGGAGGTGTTAAGCGAACGCCGCAGACAGATCCTCTGGGACAGATGGTATGATGCAGCAGTGATGGTATTGCCCTCCACAGGCATGGCTGATGTCCCAGGGCAGTGTAGTTGTAATGGTTGTGGAAAGGAGCAGGCAGTGTAAAGAATGGTACCCAGATGTAGCAGTGCTGAGCGGGTTGGCACAAGAATGAATGGAGGACACCGAGGCTTGCAGTTCCAAAGCTTTACTCACAGTCTGCGGTACACAAGGGTGCCTGCCTCCGGCCCGTGTCCTCCGGGTCAGAGACTCAGCCAACCTCCAGGCCTGATGGAAAGCTCCTCTCCAACACTCCGCCAACATGTACCTTTCCTGAACGACTCCTCTATTGTGCTTTAAAGTGTGAAGCGCTCCATTACCGTGGTACTCTGGAGTACCTCTTGTCAGATGTTCCCAAGAACTTTACTCGTATGGCAGACAGCTGTAGCCTGCTTCGGGGACTTCCTTCTCCTGGATCCCGGCTCTCTACTCAGTTGCTGTTGTGCCCCAAGTCTTAGATGGGAGAAATGCATTTACAGCCAACTACTCCACCGGTGTCTGCTGTAGAACCATAAGTGTCCATACAACCTTGGGGACCGGGCCCCGGCCATGCGCTGAGAACCTATAGGCAGGGTTCCTCTTCCAACCCACGTCCTCTCTGTTTTCCTTACTCCTTACTCCTTCGTTCTGTACTGATCTTTCTCTCTCTTATGGAAGCTTAGGTTGCAGTTCTACGTCTTTCTCCTTCTTTCCCTTTCCCATGCCAGCTGGCTCAGATCACTGAGTCAGCTGCAGCACTCCTTCCTCCATCCCTTCTTCCAGGGATCCTCACTCCTGTCTGAGTGACTTCTTACCCGCCTGACCTTCTGCCAGACTGAACCTGTAATCCTACACTTTCCCACTCTTTTATATATCTCAACTCCACCCACCTCCCAGCACATCCAGTGTTCCAAGCAGGGAACCACCAGAGGTGCTCTGCTACTCTCTAAGCACTGAGCCGCAATGTGGTTGTGCAGAACTACCCTGTTGTGTGGGGTGCGAGTGTTGGAGTGTGGAAAGGAGCTCCCACCTTACCTGGATGGTGGGGCACTACACCTTAGGAGAAGGTGCAGTACCTCTGTGGCAACTGAGCCTCAGGGGTACCACAAAAGAGTTTAGCTGTCTGTCAACTCGCTTTTCTTAAGCATGAAGTTGGGGGTGCCAGAACAATTCTGATTATTTTATTCAAAAGCAATCCAGAGAGCACTTTTTTTCCTCAATTTCCTTGTTGACACTGTGGATTATAGCCAGATCCTTTTCATAGTACAGCGTGAAAATCCAGCTATTTTAAACAGGTTTGCCCTTCCCAGCAATCACATCTGAGTGCGCTGAAAATTCTTCCATTTTTGTGGCACTGTAGACATTTTTTGGAGTGTCTTATACAATTTCTTGATACCATTTTGCTGGCAAAATTTTGCCATTTCAGGCCTTTATAGAATTGTTTTTGTTGAGTCTTAGCCTACTTATTGACACAGTTTTCCTGGCCAAGAAAAAAAGTACAGGCCATATATTTTACAGTGTGGTATCTCCATCACATGCTTCATCTATCCATGGGCTACAAATTGTGGCATTTGAGGCCTCCATTTAACTGTTTTGCTGTGTGTTACCCTGGTTCTTGACAATATTTTCCTGTAAAAAAATAAAAATACAGACCAAATATTTTAAAGTGTAGTATCTCCATCACACGCCTCATCTATCAGTTGGCTACAAATTGTGGTATTTGAGGCCTCCATTCATCTGTTTTTCCTGTGTCTTAGCCTAGTTATTGACAAACTGTTGAAAAAAAATTGTTACTTAAAGGCCAGAACTGTGATTTTCCCGCACACGGATCACATATATGTTCACTCCAAATTCAGCCATTTGTAGTGAACGTGGAAAATATTGTAGTCCATTTAAAATGGGTAAGGCGCATGGCAAAAGACGGGGAAGTGGACGTGATGGCGCATGTAGAGGCCGAGGCCGTGGGCAAGCTGAAATTGTGCCACAACAAACACCCACATCTTCTTGCCCGAACTTCCTGTCTGAATTACTAGTGGACCGCAGAACACCACTATTGAACCCAGAGCAGTGTCAAAAAAGGTTGTTGGTTGGATAATGCTTCCAGTCACTTTGCCACCACCACCACCCTGTCTTCCACACAGTCAAGTCTGAGTAGCTGTGAGTCTGGACCGCATATTCCTCACCCTGATCCTCCTTCCTCCCACCATGCTGAGTGCCGAGAGACAATTGATCCTACACTTGGACAGTCTGAAGAGCTGTTCTCTTTTCCATTTATAGATTTGGGCCTCTTGCCCGGTCCACTTAAAGCAAGGCAAGATGAGATTGCATGTAGTGATGCCTAAATATTTGAGCAGCCATGGTCACACGAAGGTAATGGTGGGAACATGTCACAAGAGGTAGACAATGATGAGACACAATTGCCAGAAAGTCAGGAGGAGGACCAGGGTGCGGTAGTGGCAGACAAGGTGGTGGATGATACAGTAACTGACCCAACCAGGCGGGAGGACGTGCAGAGCAAGGACAGTAGCATACAGGGGGAGGGAGGTGTAGCACCCCAACAGGCAGGAAGAGGCAGTGTGGTGGCCACAGACAGAAGGCATGCAACAGTTTCTTGTAACACCAGCACGATGGAAGTTGGCAGTACAACTGTTAGGTCTTTCCGAATCTGGTTGTTTTTTAAAGACTCTGCCAATAACCCCAAACATGCCATTTGCACCACCTGCCATGCCCACATCAGCAGGGGTAGCAAAACTACCAGCCTGACCACCACCATCATGATCAGGCACATGGCAGTAAAGCACCCGACTTTGTGGGCCGAACCCCAGGGTCCAGGGACACTGTCTGCAGGTGACACCACTGCTTTTTCTGCTGTTGTGCATGGAAGCCAATCCCCTGTCCATGGTGCCTGCAAAGATGCCTCCTGCCCTGCACCTGTCGTTGCACACACTAAACTAGCACAATCATTAATTACGTCCAATTCTGTTGTGAATTCGCTTTCTGGCCTACCTCTGGTTACTGCTGAAGGTGGTGGAGCTGGTCAGGTTGATGGAGGGGTTGCGAGTTCTCTTTCTGGGCTCCCTCTGGTGGTTACTGGAGGTAATGGAGCAGATCTGATTAACAGAGGCTTGCCACCTGATAATGAGGATGACGATTGGAGATCTGGGGTTTCAGACTGGATTTAAGACAGCCGACTCCCTCTATCCCTGCTGGTGATTTTTTCCTACCTCCTGAGGTCTTAGTTTCCAGCTCAGTCCCTGCATGCTCAGCTAAGTGTTCTTTTGCTCTTCTGTTCACATTTGATCTGGTTTTGTCTATTTCAGTTTTGTGTGGGTCAGCTAGCTCCGACTGGGGCTATGCTGAATCACCATCCATATGTTACTGCTTGTGCCAGTTTATTTTTGTCCCTTAATAGATTGGCCTCTTTTTGCTCTGCTTTCAGAATATACTAGAGTGCTGATATAGTGGGCGAAGTCGTGCGACTTCAGTATTTTTGCATCATATGTTTTTGCAGGGTTTTTTACATGATTGCAGACAGTGTCTTTCCTTTCCTGTCCTGTCTAGTCAGTGTGGGTCCCATCATTTGCTCAGTTTATTTTCCTACCTGCATTTGTGTTTTCATCTTGTCTCACTGACAATATATGTTTGGGGGCTATCTATTCCTTTGGGGTCTTCTCTGGGGCAGTTTAGATTTCCCCTTTCTTGCTTTAGGCTTAGTTAGCTCTCCGGCTGTGCCGAGGCATCTAGGATCATCGTAGGCATGTTCCATGGCTACTGCTAGTTGTGTGGATAGGATCAGGGGTCTGCAATCCACTTAGTTACCAACCTCTCTGGTTTTCTGTGGCTTAGCTTGGGCTTGCTCTCCTCCTTGGTTTCCCAATCACAACACACGTCCTTGTCCCAGTGAATCATTCAGTTGAACATACCCTAGTCCTTGGAACGCAAGCGTAAATACGCAGCCGACGCCCCACAGGCCACAGTTCTAAATTCACACATTTCTCATCTGCTTGCACTCAAAATGTTGCCTTTTATGTTCCTGGAGACTGAAGCTTTCCGAAAAACTGATGGCGGCGTCCGTCCCAAGATACTTGGTCTCCAACCACCACTATTTCTCTCAGTGGGCCATCCCAGCATTACACAAGCACGTGTCCCACATTAGCCGAGCCCTCAACAATGCAGTTACTGGGAAAGTCCACATATCCACGAACACATGGACAAGTGCTTGTGGGCAGAGATGGTACATTTTGCTGACAGCACACTGTATTGACATAGTGGAAGCCGAGACCCAGTCGGACCTTGGGATGGAATATGTCCTATCGATGCCGAGGATAGCGGGCCCTATTTCAATCAGGGTTGCCCCCACAGTCTACAACTCCTGCACCTCCTCCTCCTCTTCAGCTGTCATGTCCAAAATGACCACATCAGTCACAAGCTGGAAGCACTGCAGCACTGCCTCAGCCAACAGGCTGTGCTGAAGCTAATATGCTTAGGTGACAAACCGCACAATACTGAAAAGTTGTGGACAGCTCTGAAAGAGCAGGCAGATCTGTGGCTGACACCACTGAACCTACAGTCAGGCATGGTCTTGTGTAACAAACCTGACTTTATGTTGCGCTGCCTTTTCCGTGACCCTCATATTCTCCTAATTTTGGGTGACAGTCATTTCTGGTTGGTGACACTTCTAGACCCATGCTACAAGGAGAACGTTAAGTCTCTTCTTTCAGAGGCAGACAGGTGTACTAAAATGGTGCAGTACCAGAAGGTCATTGTTGCGGAATTATTAAAAAAAATTCCCATCTGAAAATGCTGCCGGCAGATTTCACAGTTCGTTAGACAACCAAGGAGTACAGGTGAGTCAAAAATGCTTCCAGGGGTCTTCCCTTGATGTTCCTATGTCATTTGAGCACTGTTCCCATCGATTTCTGATGCTAAAAGGACCCCCAGGGGGATCGCGGTAAAAATGCTCGGTTTTCCCATAGACTTACATTGGGCATTTCAATTTGCTCGACCCGAGCAACTGTAGGGGTGGCAGCGGCGAGGCAGGGATAACAATTGGGTGGTGGTGCTGCTGGTGTTAGTGCAGATAGGCGGTGGAGGTATGCTGTACTCACAGGAATGGGGGGTGACCCGCTTCTTGGCATCGACAGGCACGAGACAGAGGCAGGAATCGTATTCAACAGGTTTGCTTTTATTGGCCGCCCTCACGACGACCAGAAAAAAACACGACAGATGTTTCACACTGTTATCCTCCTGCAGACAGGCCCGAGTACCTTCACTTGTACACTTTCTCCGTCAGGTGTACTTTGTGGCTTTATCCGCCGTGGCTGTCCTAGGCCAATCCACCACGGCGTTTCACCTTACAAAGTCCACCAATAATCCTGGTCCACACAGGCCGTCTCTGCCTGTGACCAATGCCCTATAGGGTCACCCCCGTGACCGTTTCCACTGTCAAAAGTCTCTGAGGGGTCTCCTTTGTGTGACAGACTCTTCTAACCTGTGAGCTCCCCTGGCTGACTGAAGCTTCTGGAAGCTTACCTCAGTATTTATCCAGTCCGACCAGGTAGCCCCACCCTCTGTCACTTGACAGTGACCTCTGCCCAATCAGAGTCACCTTGACCTCTGTCAGTTATGTAACACTCAAATGACAGTTACATAATCACTGCCATCGGTGCTCTTCAGTGACCTCTGATGGGCAGACTGCCACATGACACCTGCTGTCAATCTCTCTGTCTCTTATCACAGACAGAACCGTACCCAGCTCAACCTCCCCACACAACGAGCACCCGAGCATTTTAGTGCTTGCTCACCACTAATAGCTAAGTCAGAACCAGGAGGGCATAAAAGGGACAAAATCATCAAACCGTAGCAAAGTCAGAAAATGGTCTGAAGTTAAAAACAAGAATAAGCACTAAAACCTTAGAAGCTAAACACTGTGGTATGAAAGTTAAAGAGAAATTTAAATTGGCAGTAGGTGTCAAATGTTCAGAAGTGTAAATAGTAGGCATCTACTTGGCTGAGCAGCACCACAAGAAATGAATTCTACTTGAAAATTACAAAAATGCGGATTGATTAAAATGTAGATTTTTTTCTAAGGCCGGGGTCACACTAACCGACGCAAAATATGGTCCGTAGTTTACATGCATAATACAGATGAATGACCCCTAAATAGTGCTCCGTATGTCATCCATAAGCAAGGTGTGGTCGCGTACTTTGCGCATGTCAGCATCCGTATGGAATTTGTATTGCGAGATTTTCTCGCAGGCTTGCAAAATGGACATTTAACGGTTTTGAAGCCTGCTAACTATTTAAATCATTAGCCTGCACCCTATTGCCTCAGGAACAGGTGGCAGCCTCCATTCTGTACATTTGTGACCTCGCCTTCAATAGGTGTGTTGGTGTTGTATGTGCAACATGGCAGACAGTCTGAGTTTCAACACAACTGAGCAGGTTCTCTTCAACTGACTTTTGTCACGCCGCTTTGGTCAACCATACCCAGTGATAGTGGATCCACGCAGGAGGAGACACATGTGGGTACATCCACTTTAGAGGCAACGACTCACAAGAGGTCATTTTCACCGCCTCTATTCTTCTCTGCGGGAGCATCCTGCAAAATTCTACCAATACTCTTGCATGAGCCTTGCAACATTTGATCGACTCTTGGAGACAGTGCGCCCTGGGATAACCTTTCAGGACACAAGGATGCGCAAAGCTATATCTGCAGAGGAGCGACTTCTACTCACATTACGGTATGTACTACACAACCACATTCTCTATGTTCATGATGTGTTGCCCAAAGTATGTATTTATTGCTTCATGAACTAATTTTAATGCCCTCATCTTATTCCAGATATGTTGAAACTTACAGACCAGAATGTTATGTGTAATATGTAATGAATATCACTTAGTCATTGTGCAACCAAATATGTGTGTGTTAGTAGATCTGAAATCCTAACAAGTTTGGTATGTATGTACCTGTTTTTTGGTTAATTTGTGCATTATAAAATGTTAATTTTTTGTTGTTCTTCAGCTTCCTGTCCACTGGCCTGTCTTATGCCGCCCTCCACCATGAGTTTCTGATTGGAAGATCTACCATTTCTGGCATAGTCAGGTCGACATGTAGTGAAATATGTTCAAGACTACATCAACTCGTCATGCCCGAGCCCAGGATTGAAGACTGGTTGAGGATATCAAGGGACTTTGAGGAGGAATGCCACTTTCCTAATTGTATTGGGGCCCTTGATGGCAAACATATCTGGGTGCGTAAGCTGCCGAACTCTGGCTCCCAATTCTTCAATTATAAACAATACTTTTCTGTTGCATTGTTGGCTCTGGTCGACCCTCAATACAAGTTTATAATTGTTGACATTGTGGCCTATGGAAGGACGGGAGACTCTCGAGTCTTCAATACTTCCATTATGGCTCGGCGGCTACGCACCAACCAGTTGGATCTACCACCACCACGCCAGCTACCAGGATGCACTCAAGAATCTGTCCCTTATGTCCTTGTGGCAGATGAGGCGTTTCAGTTAACGCGCAATGTCATGAGGCCATATCCCCGGCGCAACCTTGACCACCAGCGCAGAATTTTTAACTTGCGCCTATCATGTGCTCGGCGACTGGTGGAGTGTTCCTTTGGCATTCTTTGTGCCAAATGGCGGGTACTCCAGTCTGCCATTCAGCTGAGTGAACAAAATGTTAATGAAGTAGTTAAAGCCTGTGTGGTTCTTCATAACTTCACCAGGATACATGATTGTTCCTCCTCTGCTGGTGTTGTGCGTGGGTTGGACAATGTGCGTAGGGAGAGAGCATCTATCAACCCTCAACGTAGACCGCTCTCTGGCCTCAAAGTGCGTGAAATTACTTTATGTCACCTGAGGGTGAAACTTCTTGGCAAGAGCATGCTGTGTCTATGTTATAATTTTTTGGTTTATGAGTGTCTAAATATAAATATTTCTACCCCTTATGATTCTATGATTGTTTAATTGCATTAGTAAGCATATGTTATTATGCTGACACTTTTTTTTAGAATTGAGACAGAGACGTAAAATGTAGTAGACAAATGTTTACTTTTGCCTTTTTTTTGTGTGTTTTTTTAAAGCAAAACATATTATTGCCATGTGAGAAGTGTGGCAATGGGCCAAATTGGCCTTTTTGCAGTTGTGAACATTTTTTACAAATAACATTTTCACACATAGATAAAAAAAAAACATTATGCAATACCAAAATGGCTAAATTATAAATTTTGGTAAGTTGGGGAAGGAGAAGGCGGAAGACCAGCCTGTGGTTGCTGCTGGCTACTTTGCCCAACATCGCCCTGTGTGGGGGCATACTGTTGCCCATGATGTGGGTAGTGTACTGCCTCCTGGGATTGTTGTGGGTACTGGCCAGAGTGAAAATGAAGAGGGGCATCTTGTTGGGTCTGGTAGGCCCGTGTCTCATACCCACCAATATATCCATGTCGTCTACAACCAGGTTGGGACCAGCCTCCAACACTGGGTGGGAACAAGTGGCCATATTGGTGAGCTTGGCTAGAGCCAGACATATGTGTCTGCTGTTGTGAAGGTTGGGTAGGGGGAGGAAGGGGGTGGGGTGTAGGCCCACGTATTTGAGGATCCTCAGAGCCTGCTTGAGCAAGCATCTGTGTGGGTGGTCTAAGGCGCATCAGATTTCTGGGTGAAAGCTGCCACCTCTCCAGATATTCAAATAATTCATAAGGGGTATTGGGGTGTGTGCAAGCATCAAGCAGGATCTGAAAACATCCTCGAATACGGAGCCTCACCTCATGGGAAAGGGCACAAAGATAAAGGGCCAGGCTGCGGGAGTATGCCTCCACGCCATCATCAATATTTACTCTAGCCAAATAGTTGAGGACCCCAGTGTCCACATTTGTACATGTATCTTGGGCAGGGATCTGGCACCTTCTTCTTCCTTGCTGGGATGGTCCAGCATGCTGTGGGGAGCCCCAGATCTGGGCAGTTGGGCTACTGCTCAGGTTGCCCTGCTCCTCCTGTATGACTGATGGTGCAGCAGCAGACGGTCCTGGTTGTGGATGTGGTCCTGGTGGTGGGGTTTGTTGCGCAGGCACTGGGTTTTCCTGAGAGGATTCTTCACCCATGCTTCTTGTAGGGGGAGAAGATGGGCCAGCCACCTCATCCCCTACAGGATCAATGATGGGCTCTGTATCTGAGCCAGTTCCTCTATCCGTACGGTTGGACTGAGTTCTGTTATGAAATAGAACAGAGCCAAAAATAAATCAATATTTTTGGCCCTGTAAAGTATCTGTGTAATGTGGTGTGAGGTATCTACTTAGGGTCTCAGATCCAGAATAGGGGCGAGGAAGGAGAGGCGGTCATAATAGATGTATTTCCTCTTTAGGTGGCCCGCATCACCACTCCTGGACCGCTGCTGACGTTCCCGCCTGTATTGGTCGCGGATGCTGCGCCAACATCTCATCACATCTTCCACTGCAATGTGACAGGAAATTTTCTCAATTTCACATATTTGATAGGTCAAATTTGCTACCAGTAGCCTAGGCATGTGGCCTTCTGGGGTGTGCTTTCTACCCAGGGTGGCATATAAAATTGGGGCATCCAGGCCAGATACACAGGGTCACAGTAGTTCATGTATCAAGTAACTACACTTACTAACTTGGTAGGCTAGGAGGATGAGGACCTTGTGGCCTGGGCCAAATGATGGCAGTGTAAAACCATGGGTCACATTAAAATCTACCCCCCTCATGATGAAAAAAGTACAAGCACAAGAAGGAGGGGACTGATTATATATGCATTTTTTGATGTGAGGTAATTTTAAACAGGTTTTGGGTTGTACTTACTCAGTTGCTGCTGCTCCTCACGTGGCCGTTCACCAAAATCGTGGAACATCTGGTGACATATGCGCCTCCATGACGCCTCCTTTCTTGCCCGGTTGGCATAATGGGCATCACGTTGGTCCCAGATTTCCGGTCGCTCCTGCACTAGTACAATCAGCATCTCCACATTGAGGAAATATGGCGCCATGATGCTGCCGAACTCCGTGGAGGCGTACTTCCTGGATGTCTGGAGCGCTTTTGGAGCTCATTTGCATGTCTAAGCTTCCTGATGATGGATTGGTCCGTTTCCTGTCACCTGCCAAAAGACCTGCGTATTTCTCACAAGTCACACGTGTGGTCCGTGGGTAATCCGTATTTTTTGCGCACCCATAGACTTGCATTGGCGTACTACGGGCGTAGTACGCTGACAATCGCAGCATGCTGCGATTGGCACGGACCGTAGAATACGGGCGAGAATTATACGGCTGTTGGGAGCTGACCCATAGAGAATCATTTGTCCGTGTGTAATGCGTGCTTTTAACACCTCTCACTTGTCCGTATTCCTCTCTAGTGTGACCCCGGCCTTATAGTTCGCATCCACGTAGGTTTTGCCAAATGATGGATGAATGCTGGCTGTCATTTTTCTCTACCGTAAAGGGCCCTCAAAAGGTTAAAGCATTAAAAAAATGCTTACCCTCACTATTTCTCTCACCTCAGTGTCCCCTCCACTCCTCAGCGCATCTTCTTATCACTGCCGCTAAACATTGGATCTCTGGGCCTATTCACGCTTGGCTGGGACTTACATCTCTGATGAGATTTGGAACAGTTCTGCCTGGGAATTCAGCACTTGCAGCAATGATAAGAAGATGTCATGCCCAAGGATGTCCCAGAGCATAATAAGGAGCTTTCAATTTGTGAGGAATTTGTGAGGAATAACTTCTCTGCAAATCAAATTTCACATAAAAATCAGTGGGAACAGGCAAATTTGCCTGATTCACCACTCTCTAGTTCCAAGAATTAAACAGGACTGCTGCAATGCCTGCAAAAAATGTATCATCAATGATATTAAAATACATTTGTCACCCCCTTACAGGGGACCTCCAGGCCCTTTAGGCCAGGATTATTAGATAAAGACCAACAGAGCTGTCCTGAATTCAAAAAGATGTCCTTCTGTCCCATGATGTCAGGGCTTTGTCTTGACTTCAGCTCTGTGATTGTTCAGTTCCTTCTCCGACTCAAGATCTTGGGTGAGCTGCTGCATATATCTCTGTTCTACCCCTTCAATGATTGACTTTTTGCATTTCCTCCCTGGGACTCAAACTCACACCTTCTCATACGGTAAGCAGAAGCATTCAATATGAGCCACAGGGTGTAGAGAACAGAAGAAATTCTCTGGCTGTAACTCTACATGATGTTCTTCTTTATAATACATAGCACTGGTACATATAGAGGTATAGCTCTATAGCGCATTACACTTTTATATGCTAAATAAATAAAAGTGTGATATATTTGCTATATTATTCACATGTATACCAGTGCAGAAAATATATGTAGTAAAATCTGCAGTTACGTAGTGTTCCTGCAAACATTTGTCCCAACCATTGACAATACCTTTAACATTGTACCTCTGCAACCAATTATCATTTTTATGGTCCAGGACCCATAACTTTTTATTTTTCCATCAATATAGCCATACAAGGGCTTGTTTTTTGTGCTATGAATTTATTCTTTTTTTTGCTATACATTGCATATACAGTATATGACTATTTCTCACCCTCTGTCTGAACAGTCACTGCAGAGACCTGGAAGACAGAGCGGTGCGTGGTGGTGGAACAGGGACAGGTGAATATCACAAATGCCAGGGGCCTGTGCCAGCGGTGACACCGGCACCTGGCCCCCCATAGCGCACCATTGTCCCCGCCTGCTCAGGACACCGGCACCTGGCCCCCAGCAACGAGAGGTGAGAATGTCTATTTTTTTAATTGCAGCAGCAGCATATGGGGCATTTTATTCTATAGAGCATCTTATGGGGCCATCAACCTTTATGGAGCAGCATATGGGGCATATTATGCTTTGGAGCATCCTATGGAGCCATCAACCTTTATGGAGCAGCATATGGGGAATATTATTCTATAGAGCATCTTATGGGGCCATCAACCTTTATGGAGCAGCATATGGAGCATATTTTTCTATGGAGCATCTTATGGGGCCATCATTAACCTTTTATGCAGCATTATTTGGGGTATATTTTAATATGGAGCATCTTATGGAGCCATTATTAACCTTTGTGCAGCATTATATGGAGCATATTTTTTTGTGTGGAGCATTTTATTGGGCCCATCATGAACTTTATGGAGCATTATATGGGGCATATTTTGTATGGAGCATCCTATGGGGCCCATCATGAACTTTACGGAGCTTTACATGGGGCTCCTGATTCAATATGGATATTCAAAAACATTTAACCTACTGATATCTCAATTAATTTTACTTTTATTGATATCTATTTTTATTTTTGAAATTTACCAGTAGCTGCTGCATTTCTCACTCTAACTTATACTCGAGTCAATAAGTTTTCTCAGTTTTTTGTGGCAAAATTTGGGGCCTTGGCTTATACTCGGGTCAGCTTATACTAGAGTATATACGGTACTTATATACAGTCATGCACTTGTCACTTTATATATGCTATTTATTATTATTATCCTGATTATTATATCTTAATATATATGGATGGTATTGTCCTATTTTCCTATTTATATTGATATGAGATGGCATTTCTTTTATTTTATTAGTGTTTTTTGGCCAGTATAGTAACTGTTTTTAGCCCCATTTTATTATAAGTTTATCATTAATATTTCCCTATGGAGTATCATTATTTCATTATTACAGTCTGCACAGTCCTCTAAATACCCAATCATGTGATCTGCTGTTATCTCCTTTCCATCACATTCCCTGGGTCTGTACGTTCAACCCTGGAGTGCATGACAGCAGAATGTCACTTCCACCTCCGGGTGTGTTCTGGGCTGCGTGCGAACCGCTGCGGAGTGCCTGACACCATCCTTTGGCTGCATTCTCTCTCCAGCTTCCCTATGCATTCCCCTCTGAGAACATCGCCGCTGCATGTCACTTCCGCTTCCAGGGGTGTCTAGCTGCGGCATACATTCCACGGCAGAATGTATATACCGCCTTAATTTTTTTTTTTTAGTTTTTTTATGGTTTAATCCATTTCTACTGATCCTTAATATAATATTTAGCTATGGCCATATGATTTTTCTGCTCTACTGGCAACAAATCTCCCAATTATGCTACATCACCTGTCTCTAAGAACCATTAGTTTTGATTGGTTTGTTTGACATATAAATAAATCTTTCATTCACTTCCCCCTCATACTCCTTGAGAAAGCCACGGGGCGAAACGTACACAGTCACAGACACAGGAGCCACAGGTTACTGACTACTGGTATACATTAACTTATTATATCTTTTCTCTTTTGTTCTTCATGCCGTTTAATTATAGACATGTATGTCTATTAGATTTTTGCACTATATAGATTATTTATGTGGGATTCTTATCATGTTTAATCATGTCATTTGGTCAGTACTCCCTTTCATAATATTTTGCTGTGCTGTGGTTTCTGTTTTTGTTCTTTGGTTTCCACATCTCCTATATGTTTTTAATATCATGATTTAACACAATTATGTGTTTTATCTTATTTTTTGGATTTACTCACATCATTTTGAGTAGGTTTATCTGTCAAACAAGTGCAGCAAAATCTGCACTGTAATATGGCACTTCTTCCCTTTTGAGCTTTGCACTGTGTCTAAAAAGTATTTTTCCACCACATATGAGATATCGATGAACTCAGGTAAAATTGTACAAATATTTTGGCGTCCATTTTCTACTTTTGCCCTTGTGAAAATACAAAATTTGTAGTTAAAAAATATTTTTGTGGAAAAAATTTTTTTTTTTTTAAATTTTCACAGCTTAACGACATAAACTTCTGTGAAGTACCTGGGGTTCAAGGTGCTCAATGCATATCTATATAAGATCCCAACGTGGTCTAGTTTCCCAAATGGTGTCACTTGTGGGGGGTTTCCACTGTTTAGGCACATCAGGGGCTCTCCAAATGCGACTGGCATCCGCTAATTATTCCATCAAATTTTTATTCCAAATATTAAATAGTGCTCCTTCCCTTCCGAGCCCTGCCGTGTAGATTTCCCCCACATATGAGGTATCAGCTTGCTCAGGAGAAATTGCACAACAAAATGTATGGTCCATTTTCTCCTGTTATCCTTGCAAAAGTGAAAAAAATTAGGCATAAACAAAAATATTTGTGAAAGAAAAGTAAATGTTCATTCCAAAAATTCTTGTGAAGCACCTGAAGGGCTAATAAACTTCTTGAATGTGGTTTTGAGTACCTTGAGAGGTGCAGTTTTTAGAATGTTGTACCTTTTGTATATTTTCTGTAATATAGGCCCCTCAAAGTGACTTCAAATGTGATGTGGTCCCTAAAACAACGGTTTTGTAAAATTTGTTGAAAAAATGAAAAATCGCTGGTCAAATTTTAACCCTTATAACTGCTTAATAAAAATAATTTTGGTTCCAAAATTATAGTAGTAGCAAACAACAAGGTACTCAAAATTTTGAAGATCTGAAGAGGTGCACAAGTAGGGTATCCAGCCCGTATAACTAATAAAATGATGAACTTGGCACTCAAATACGTGAAAACAATTTTTCTTTTTTATTGGCATCCAAATCACATGTATTCTGAATGTTTTCAGTCCAGGATAGGACCTTCATCAGAGAATTTTATGATTCACTGGATGCTGCCTTAGAGGTGAGTATTTTTTTAGTGAAGCGCTATTTTTATGCGACTCGCGCCGCTTTGGGATGCCAATAAAAACGAAAAATTGTTTTCACGTATTTGAGTGCCAAGTTCTTCATTTTATTGGCTTTAAAATTATAGTTATGTTAAGTAATGTGGGAAATGTTATTTATTAACTATTTTGTGCGATATGCCTTTCTGATTAAAGGGCATAAAAATTTTATTTTGAAAATTGTGAAATTTTCAACATTTTAGCCAAATAAATACAAGTCATATCAAAGAAATTTTACCGCTATCATCAAGATCAATATGTCACGAGAAAACATTCTGAGAATCACCAGGATCCGTTGAAGAGTTCCAGAGTTATTACCTTATAAAGTGACAGTGACACCCATTGAGTATTACGTGTTCTATGTGGAACTTACATAGAAAAACTATAACTGAAAGACTGATAACTGTTTTCTGTTTTGGAGACATTCCTGATTTTGGCATACAAATACTGATGAAATACTCATCAAAAACACTGATGTGTGAATGAGGCCTAACACAGTTATTGTTACATTTCGCTGGTGTATTAAATTTTTGTGGTTTCAAAGATTCATGCATACAGTTTAACGTGCTTTGTCTAAAATTACGTTGGGTTAACATTTTTAAAAACAACTTGGCCTGGTACAGTTCACAAAATATTATTGGTCAAAAAATTGACTATTGTCATATATACTGTAAAAATGCAAAACTAAAATTGGCCTGCTACAGGTGTACACTTTCTCTATATTTTAATGAGGCTTTCCACTTGTTGCCTTCAAGGGTGTATAGAAGACCCTGCTTGTAATTTTTGGCAGACTTTGCTCTTTGCAGAACTTTTATGAGTGGAGGAGTACCACAACTATACTTTGCTCACAAAATTTGAATGAGGAACCACAGTTGGTGCCTTCAAGGTTGTATGGATGACCCAGTTTGTAATTTTTGGCAGGTTTTGCACTGTGCAGAACTTTTATGAGTGGAGGAGTACTACAACTATACTTTGCTCAAAATATTTCAATGAAGTACTACAGTTGATGCATCCAAGGTTGTATGAATGACCCTGCTTAAACTTTTTGGCAGGCTTTGGACTGTGCAGAATTTGGAGTGGAGGAGTACCACAACTACACTTTTCTCACAATATTTGAATGAGGTACTACATTTGGTGTCTTCAGGGTTGTATGGAAGACACAACTTGCAGTTTTTGGCAGGCTTTGCACTGTGCATAATTTTTATGAATTGAGGAAAACCACAACTATACTTTGCTCACAATATTTGAATGATTTAGTACAGTTGGTGCCTTCAAGGATTTCCCTTTAATTCTTATTATACTCATTACTCAAAACGAACATTCGAGCATTAGGAATTGCTCAGTTCAAGTAACAACGAGCATCCAAGCATTTTAGTGCTCACTGACCTGTACAGGCAAACACTATTAAGCACAAACTAAGTCTGACAGGGATCAGATTCAGACAGCTTAGTTAATAAGAGCATGGCAAAGAACCAGAATTGGCGCATTTAATTGATGCGCCTGTCCTCGGGCAGCTGTAGGCTGCTATTTTTCAACTTAGGAGATCCAGTAACCATGGCCCCTTCCCACACTGAGAATACGAGCCCACAGCTGTCTGCTTTAGTTTGGCTAGTTATCAAAAATGGGGGGTGACCGCATGTCATTTAAAAAAATTATTTATTTATATAATTTAAAAAAAACTGTGTGGGACCCCTCTCTTTTTGATCAAAAGCCAACATAAAGCTGACAGCTGAAGGCTGCAGCTCGAAGCTGTTGGCTTTACCTGCGCTCGTTAGCAAAAATCTCAGACATGGAATACTTGACATGGTTGTGATTGGGGTGGAAGTACCCCACAGGAAAAGCTTATTGATTGGCTGTAGCTTTTCAATAAGCTTTGTTCAAGCTACTGAGCACATATAGTAACATGGACTTCATGGAGAAGTCCGTATTCGGGGTCCATGCACAGATACTAGGTGTCCGGTATGGACCCCAAACTTTTCTGTTCGGGTTCACCCCTCTCTGTTGCTTTTTTTTAACATAAACATATGTATTTATTGGTATAATATTTCTCTTCTTTTTTTATTTAGTGATTTAAAAAAATTCTAACTGGTTTACTTTTTTCTTCTATGGGGCTTTTATTTCTCTAATCACTGGTCTCATGCATTGCAATACACATGTATTGCAATGCATGAGAACTGTCAGCTTTATACTGTTAGGCCTGGCTGCTGGCTTAGTTTAACAGGTAGACCCAGAGATCATCATTTGACCTCTGGCTGCCATGACAGCACTCAGCTCTCTGTGATCACGTCACAGGGGTGCCAGAGGATTGAGAGAGGGAATCCACTCCCTCTCACAATATTCTAAATGGCGCTATGGTTGCATCTAGAAGATAACACATAGATAACATAATCGGACCTGAGCCAATCAAGTCCCAGTGAGTTTGGGGGTGCAATGCTAGTGTTCTGCAATGGAATCCCAATGCTTAGAGATGTGGGGGTCTCTATCCCTGCAAGACTGCTGACTGTAATTAAACATCGGTGCTAAACAAAGCCCATGAAGCGCTGACTTTTTTTTACAGTTGTCAGTCAGGAAGAGATTAAACATGTTCACAAAAAGAAGGGTTATTCCAGGCTCTAAGTGTTTGGTGCCAGGATTCTCCCACTGCATGGGGTAGATCCCAAGCCTTGTCTGCCTCTGCCGTTTCCCATTCTGCTTCGACCACAGTGGGATATGCTCAGCAGAGACGTCAGTCTCAGCGCCTTGCTCAGACTCATGCTGTTCGCTTGGTTACTGCTGGCTCTCCAGCCCAAGCTATAGTATCTAGCAAAAGGCAGCGGCGATCAGGCGTTTCAGAGGCTAGGTCCAGAAATCATCCTACTGAGCATGCTCGTGAGGTGGCGACCACTCATTGGTTGTCGGTCGTCAGCTGCTCGGGTGAGATGGCAGTTCCGGATTGGTCCACGAGCAAGGTCCTGTCTGACTGGACTTGAACAAGAATGTATAAAAGGTTCCCTGTAGAGCGCATCGTTGTGCTAAGATCATTTGTGGCCGTGTGTGGGTGGAGACTCTGCGCTCTGTCGGCATGCATGAACTTCTAGTTTTCCTTAGAGAGGCATGTTTTTCTCTTGACTTGGCTTAGCGCCTGTCTCGGTCACGTGTGTGGTTAGTATGGGTCAGTTACGTGGCACAGTCAAACCCACGTGCTTAAACCCTAGTATTGTCAACTGGGTATGGCACACACCTCATTTGGTACTGCTCGGCGGTTAGCTGAGCTTGGTACGCTTATTTTTGCGCCACTTGGTAGAGCTGTATTAGTTAGTTATATTTTCTTTGCCACTAGGCGGTTAGCTGAGCTGGTATTCCTTGGCCAGTGCATACCTCTCTGAGATGTTATCAGTTTGGTATCTTGCATTCAGCTCACACTGAGTCGAGTTGACACAGCGTGCTTTTTAGTGAAAGCTCACTGCACGACTCCGCCATTGTTTACAGGCAGCAGGATAGCATATCTGCACATTGGACCCCGGGTTGCGATCGCACTAAATAAAATAACTTTTAGAGTGCAATCCACCAACCTGAAAAGGTATGTTAGCACCAGGGTCTGGCTAGCAATGGTGGATGAGCAGCAGCTTCCATGGATTATCCAGCAGCTGGAGAGGCAAGTTGTCTGTGTTAGAGCAACTTCAGCTGTGGATATATCCACAGTGGCGGCACAGGCAGCCAGTGAAGCTGCTACCAGGGTTTCAGCTGCGACTCCTGCTCCATTTTTTCCACATTTCCCGCTTCCCAATAAGTTTTCTGGGGATAGTAAGGCTTGCAGGGGATTTGTGAACCAGTGCTTGATCCAGCTAGAGCTACTGAGTTCACCTTTCTCGCCTGAAAGAGCCAAAGTGGGATTTGTGGTGTGCCTTTTTTACAGACAGGGTGTTGGCGTCGGTTATGCCGTTAAGGGAACGTAAGGACCTGGTGGTCCGGAGCACTTCTCAGTTTTTGGGCACCCTGAAACAGGTCTTTCTTTTTCCCCAGGTTACCCATGACACCGCACTCCAACTTCTGGCATTGACTCAGAGCTCTTTTCCGACCAGCCAGTTCACTATCTGGTTCCGGACGTTAGCATCCAAACTGGAGTGGCCAGATAAGGTCTTGTTCTGGGTGTTTTGGAGGGGCCTCGCAGACCACATTAAGGATGCTTTGGCCACTAGGGAGATCACAACTACGCTGGAGGATTTAATATCCATTGCCACTCATATCAATCTTCGGTATGCTGAGCAAAGATTGGAGCGAGCCCAGTGTAGTCAAAGGATTCGGTTAGCAACAAATTTTACCAATCCTTTGAGATCTCCAAATTGGACAAACAAACTACTGGTGGAGCCCAGGGTGGTTTCTCGGGCAGAGGCTAAATCCCATCCCTTATGTTCTCCACCAATTTATTTTGTCTCTAGTCAGACAGGTTATTACGCCAATAGGTGTTCCAGGCATCGGGGTGAATGAACGCCTCTAGTGGCTATTGGAGGTTGCTCTCTAGAGTCATCAGATGTTTCCCCCAAACTAACCTTTAAAGTGACACTGTACTACTGGTTGACCGCTTACATTACTGAGACTTGCGTGGATTCTGGAGCTGAGGGTAATTTTATGTCTTCCTCCGTCGCACAACGGCATGCAGTAGCCCTAGTGATTCTCTCTAAGCCTGTTACCATCCAGGTGTTAAATGGCTCCATGGTATCCACTCAGATCACATATCAGACCATTCATCTTTTACTTCCAATATCTTCAAACCATCAGGAGATAATTTCTTTATTGGTCAGTCCTGAGGGTATTGTTGGGTATACCTTGGTTATGTCACCATTTACCCCACATTGACTGGTCTACTGCGAGCATACTAGGATGGAGTAGGTCATATGACGGATCATGTCTGGGGGCCCAGGTTCAGGTCGGTTCATCTGCTGTAACCACTGGCCTAACCACTCTCCCTAAAAATTATTGGAAATATGCAGACATCATCTCCAAGAGGGTCGCAGAGTCTCTTCCTGCTCATCACTCCTATGATTGCCCCATAGACCCCATTCCGGGAGCAGAGCCTCCTCATGGGCGTGTCTACCCTTTGTTTCTCCCGGAGATTGAGACTATGTCTGAGTACATCAGGGAGAATCTGGTAAGGGGGGTAATGAGGAAGTCTGTGTCTCCTGCTGGGGCTGGATTCTTCTTTCTTCAAAAGAAGAGTGCATAGTTACGCCTTTGCATAGACTATAGGGGATTGAATGCCATCACCATAAAAAAAATATCCTTTGGCTCTAATCTACAAGCTCTTTTATAGGCTGTGGAGTTCTAGGATATTTACCAAATTGGACTTGCGTGGTGCCTATAACCTAATCCGTATTTGTGAAGGGGACGAATGGAAAACCACTTTTAACACCCAAGATGGTTATTATGAATACCTAGTTATGCCATTCGGTCCCTCTAATGACACCGCAGTCATTCAGGACTTCATGAATGACATCTTTTGGGAATTGTTATCCACATCCGTGCTGGTATATCTGAATGATATTCTCATCTACTCTCCAGATATCGACACTCACCGTAAATATGTGTGTAGGGTCTTTGAATTCCAGCGTGCCAATTCTCTTTTTGCCAAACTAGAGAAGTGCGTGTTTGAGCAGGAGTCCCTACTAGAGTTGAGCGAAACGGGTCGAAAAAATTCAAAAGTCGCCGACTTTTGGCAAAGTCGGGTTTCATGAAACGAAACCCGACCCTAGGATGAGGTCGGCCACGAGGTCGGCGACTTACGCGCCAAAGTCGCGTTTCAAAAGTTTGTTTTGCGCTCTTTTTCAGCCAATCAGGATCCACGGACACTGTGGGCAACGTGATGACATAGGCACGGGTCACCACCATCTTTCAGAAGGGCATGCAAGCAGGGCCGGACTGGGACTAAAATTCAGTCCTGGCATTTGAAGTTACACAGGCCCACTAGTCACATGGTGACTATATAATATCTTTGTACACTTGTAGTTTACAAGAAGTGAGAGGAGATTAACACGATTATATAACATGTAGTCACAGCTGTGCCCAGGATTTCAGCTCAGTCCTATTTATTGCCTTTAGGTACAGTACTCCTCCCAAATCTCTGTCCCCTTTTGTATGCATGATTACAGAATTCCTGGCAGAACTGCTCTCTATTGGACAACCAGACTCCCTGGTCATAGCCACCCCTATCATACCTCCCAACTTTTGAAGAAGGGAAAGATGGACAAAGACTGCGGCGCGCGCAGCGCACCGCTGCAAATTTTGGCCACGCCCAGCCACACCCATTTCACAACTAGTCACACCCATGTCCACACCTAATCGCACCCATTTAGCACTGCTGATCACACTGACTGGTACTGAGGGCACAGTGGCTGGCATTATGGGCACAATGACTGGCACTAAGGAAGAGAGAAAACAGAGAGAGAGAGAAAAAAGAAAACAGAGAGAGCGAGAAAGAAAGGGGAAAGAAAGAAAGAACAGTGAGAGACAAAGAAAGAACAGTGAGAGACAGAGAAAGAACAGAGAGAGAAAGAAAGAACAGAGAGAGACAGAGAAAGAACAGAGAGAGAAAGAAAGAAAGAAAGAGGGGAAAGAAAGAACAGAGAGAGACAGAGAAAGAACAGAGAGAAAGAAAGAAGTAAAGAAAAGAAAGAAAGAACAGAGAGAAAGAGAGGAAAGAAAAAGAAAGAGGGGAAGAAAGAACAGAGAGAGAAAAAAGAAAGATTAGAGAGAGAAAGAAAGAACAGAGAGAGAAAGAAAGAACAGAGAGAGAAAGAAAATGAGGGAAAGACAGAACAGAGAATGAAAGAACAGAGAAAGAAAGAAAAAGAGGGAAAGAAATAAAGAAAGATTCTACAAAGATACTATAGCAGCCCGGCTCCCATTGTAGTGCCCACCTGAGCCTCCCAGTGCAGGACATATCATGATCCGCTCACATGGCCGGCATCCCCGATTCCAAGGCGATCCTGCTGGCTGCGCTGTCGGAGGAGGACATGGTGATGGATCTAAAGCATTCCTGGTTCCGTCACAATCTCCTCAAGAAATTATCTCATTTCCGGTCAGCTTCCAGCACATCACTTCCGGTGGAACGTCATGTGTGAGTTTTAAAATGCTCCTCGGGGCTCCGCCGTGTACTTCTGTGTCCGTGGGAAAAGCCCGCTTTGTATGCTTTGTACACACTTGGCTCCGCTCCGTACATCCCATACACATATGGCTCCACTCCGTATACCCCATACACACGCGGCTCCGCTCCATACACCTCGTACACACACGGCTCCACTCCGTACACCTCGTACACGCGCGGCTCCACTCCGTACACCTCGTACACGCGCGGCTCCTCTCCGTCCACCTCGTACACACGGCTCCTCCCCGTACACCTCGTACACGCGCGGCTCCGCTCCGTACACCTCGTACACACGGCTCCTCCCCGTACACCTCGTACACACACGGCTCCGCTCCGTACACCTCGTACACACGGCTCCGCTCCATACACCTTGTACACAGGGCTCCGCTCCGTACACCTCGTACACATGCGGCTCCGCTCCGTACACCTCGTACACACACGGCTCCGCTCCGTACACCTCGTACACACACGGCTCCACTCTGTACACCTCGTACACACTGCTCCGCTCCGTACACCTCGTACACATGGCTCCGCTCTGTACACCTCGTACACACGGCTCCGCTCCGTACACCTCATACACACACGGCTCTGTTCCGTACACCTCGTACACACGGCTCCGCTCCGTACACCTCTTACACACACGGCTCCGCTCCGTACACCTCATACACACACAGCTCTGCTACATCCACACTGTAAATCCTGACCCCACACATACTTACCTCAACCAGCACCATGACAACAGCAAAGCAGAGTCTTGCAGACGGTAGAGGCAAGGCTGAGCGCACAGGACCTGTGATGAGGTCACAGGAGGGGCGGAGTCAGGGGTGACATGATCGGGGGTCTGGACAAAGGCTCCTGATCATGTGACCCCCTGACTCCTCCCCTCCTGTGACCTCATCACAGGTCCTGCGAACAGAGCGAGCAGGCAAGCGAGTGCGACGCTGTGAGTGGCTGCGGGGGGGAGGGGGTCTCATGCTAAGGCGAGGATGGCGGCTTATCTCCCTGCAGTGCGGGAGGAACTTGAAACTATCACCGCCGTGCCCGCAGAGGGCCGGCGGCAGGAGCAACAGTGGCCGCAGCAGCTGGCAAGCGGCCAGGTGATCAGGCGCTGCCGCCCGCGGCCCACGTGACAGCGGCCCACGTGACAGCGGCCCAGCGGGAAAATGCCCGGTTGGTTATATGGCCAATCCGGGCCTGCATGCAAGTGATTGGCTTGCTTTGGTGGGCGTCACAGGGGGTATAAAATGGCGTGCACGCCGACCGCCATCTTACTTCTGCCGATCTTAGTATAGGGAGAGGTTGCTGCTGATTCTGTAGGGAGAGCGTTAGGCAGGGAAGAAGACAAAAAAACTGCTTCTGCTGCTAGCGATTTGGCCTGCACAACACACCAGTCACTGTGTGTGCAGTGCAAGGGGAGGCTATATAGTGGTGTATCAGTGGTGTTGGTTGTTGGGCTGCCTTTTAAGGCTTCCTGACAGGCTGGCATTGCTGTTTACCCACTGCTCCGCAAACTGCTTTTTTAAAAGCAATCCCAATTTTTTTTTTTTGTCTTGCTGAGAAGAAAAAAAAACTGCTTCTGCTGCTAGCAATTTGGCCTGCACAACACACCAGTCACTGTGTGTGCAGTGCAAGGGGAGGCTATATAGTGGTGTATCAGTGGTGTTGGTTGTTGCGCTGCCTTCTAAGGCTTCCTGACAGGCTGCCACTGCTCCGCAAACTGCTTTTTTAAAAGCAATCCAATCTCCCTTATCCTCTAGTCACTTTTGTCACAGCTGTGCCATCGAGCCTGTCACATAGCGCTCAGATATTCATTGGGCCTCACACAATCCAAAAGTGTCCAGTGTCCAAAAGTGTGTGCAGAGATTCAAAATCTCCCTTATCCTCTAGTCACTTTTGTCACAGCTGTGCCATCGAGCCTGTCACATAGCGCTCAGATATCAGTGGGCCTCACACAATCCAAAAGTGTCCACTGTCCACAAGTGTGTGCAGAAATTCAAAATCTCCCTTATCCTCTAGTCACTTTTGTCACAGCAGTGCCATCGAGCCTGTCACATAGCGCTCAGATATCAGTGGGCCTCACACAATCCAAAAGTGTCCACTGTCCAAAAGTGTGTGCAGATATTCAAAATCTCCCTTATCCTCTAGTCACTTTTGTCACAGCAGTGCCATCGAGCCTGTCACATAGCGCTCAGATATCAGTGGGCCTCACACAATCCAAAAGTGTCCAGTGTCCAAAAGTGTGTGCAGAGATTCAAAATCTCCCTTATCCTCTAGTCACTTTTGTCACAGCTGTGCCATCGAGCCTGTCACATAGCGCTCAGATATCAGTGGGCCTCACACAATCCAAAAGTGTCCACTGTCCACAAGTGTGTGCAGAAATTCAAAATCTCCCTTGCCAAATCAGATCTCATACTTTGCACTGACGAGAGCCAACAGCTCGAAACACCGTGTCTGCAAATTGAGATTCTGATTTGGCTTGTATCCTAAGTCATACTACAAGACTCGTTAAAGGGTTGATTGTGACTTGTAGGATCGCTACTACCAATAGGTGGCGCTGTAGAGTAAAAGTCCTCTTTCTTTCTGAAGAGGCAATTTGCATATTATTTTCCCAGAGGAGCATTGCACGGCGAATAAGTCTCCTTACCTTGACAAGCCACAGCTGGCATGTCACTCTCCGCAAGGAGAAACCTTACTTCTTAGACCCTAGTCCAGAGCCTCTCACCTTGCCAAATCAGATCTCATACTTTGCACTGACGAGAGCCAACAGCTCGAAACACAGTGTCTGCAAATTGAGATTCTGATTTGGCTTGTATCCTAAGTCATACTACAAGACTCGTTAAAGGGTTGATTGTGACTTGTAGGATCGCTACTACCAATAGGTGGCGCTGTAGAGTAAAAGTCCTCTTTCTTTCTGAAGAGGCAATTTGCATATTATTTTCCCAGAGGAGCATTGCACGGCGAATAAGTCTCCTTACCTTGACAAGCCACAGCTGGCATGTCACTCTCCGCAAGGAGAAACCTTACTTCTTAGACCCTAGTCCAGAGCCTCTCACCTTGCCAAATCAGATCTCATACTTTGCACTGATGAGAGCCAACAGCTCGAAACACCGTGTCTGCAAACTGAGATTCTGATTTGGCTTGTATCCTAAGTCATACTACAAGACTCGTTAAAGGGTTGATTGTGACTTGTAGGATCGCTACTACCAATAGGTGGCGCTGTAGAGTAAAAGTCCTCTTTCTTTCTGAAGAGGCAATTTGCATATCCTTATCCTCTAGTCACTTTTGTCACAGCAGTGCCATCGAGCCTGTCACATAGCGCTCAGATATCAGTGGGCCTCACACAATCCAAAAGTGTCCAGTGTCCAAAAGTGTGTGCAGATATTCAAAATCTCCCTTATCCTCTAGTCACTTTTGTCACAGCAGTGCCATCGAGCCTGTCACATAGTGCTCAGATATCAGTGGGCCTCACACAATCCAAAAGTGTCCACTGTCCACAAGTGTGTGCAGAAATTCAAAATCTCCCTTATCCTCTAGTCACTTTTGTCACAGCTGTGCCATCGAGCCTGTCACATAGCGCTCAGATATCAGTGGGCCTCACACAATCCAAAAGTGTCCACTGTCCACAAGTGTGTGCAGATATTCAAAATCTCCCGTATCCTCTAGTCACTTTTGTCACAGCAGTGCCATCGAGCCTGTCACATAGCGCTCAGATATCAGTGGGCCTCACACAATTCAAAAGTGTCCACTGTCCACAAGTGTGTGCAGATATTCAAAATCTCCCTTATCCTCTAGTCACTTTTGTCACAGCAGTGCCATCGAGCCTGTCACATAGCGCTCAGATATCAGTGGGCCTCACACAATCCAAAAGTGTCCACTGTCCACAAGTGTGTGCAGAAATTCAAAATCTCCCCTGTCCTATAGACACCTTGTACCTTGTTTTACATTACTATATAGTTTGTTGGATTTTGTCTACATTTCTGCCAAAAATGAGGAAGGCTGGTGGAAGAGGCCGTGGAATTGGGCTGGGGTTGGCAGCTGGTAATGATGGTGTTGGTGGTGGATCTGATGGTAGTGGCAAGAGCAAAATAGGACCGAATGCAGGAGGTGCTGACCCTGCGTCACCGTCTGGCTACATAAGGCCTCGAACGCTTAGTTTTCTAGGAGTTGGCAAACCGCTTTTAAAGCCAGAGCATCAGGAAAAAGTTTTGTCTTACATTGCTGACTCAGCCTCCAGCTCTATCGCCTCCTCTTCTTCGGTTGTAAAAAGTAAAAGCACTGAGTCGTCATTGGAGGCTCATGTTCATGAACCACACCTTTCCTTGTGTCCTTCACCCCAACCAAGATCGAAGGATGACGCAGGCCATACTACTGATTACTCCATGGAGCTGTTTTCACATACCATGCCTGGATTATCAAGTGAAATGGTGAATTACCCAGGCCAAGATGAATCTGACATGGAGTGCACTGATGCACAGCCACTGATGGATGATTCTGCTGGTACATTCACTCAGAGCACTACATTGTCCTCGCAGTGTACAGAGCCAGATTCTGACCCTGATGAGACTCAGGTGCCCCTTCCCGCACACTATACCACCATACACGGTGACACAGAGGAAGGTGCACATGACATAGAAGAGGAGGTGATGGATGACCCAGTTGTTGACCCAGATTGGCATCCATTGGGGGAAGAGGGTGCTGCTTCCAATAGCTCAGATGAGGAGCATCCACAGCAGACATCGACATCGCAACAGCTGTTATCTGGCAGGCCCGGAGCACTCCAAAGACAGGTTCCAAACATCAAAAGAGTTGCTGGACAGCTTGTCCAGAGGGTCAAAAGATCACAGCGTGCTAGGCCGCAAAATGTCTGCCAAAGTAGGAAGAGTGCAGTGTGGCACTTTTTTGAACAAAATCCTCATGATCAGGCCAAGGTTATCTGTAAGAAGTGCGCAAAGACCTTTAGCCGAGGGAAAAATCTGAAAAATTTGAATACCAGTTGCATGCTTAGACATTTAACCAGCATGCACTTGCAAGCGTGGACACAACACCAAACCTCAAGTGCCACATGTGCAACTGATCACAACGAAGGTAGTCAGCAACGCTACATTGTTTCCCCCACTGTAAGCCCACCGGTTAGCACAGCAGCAAATGTTGAGGTGTCGTTGCAAGGCCACAGCAGTCAGGGAATCCCACTGTTATATCAACGAAAGACTGATTCTAGGCCATCAGAAAGAACACCAACTCCATCACCATCATCAACCCTCTCTCAGTCCGCCCTGTCCACCGCTACTTCCACCATATGCAGCTCTCAAGTCCAGCTCACCCTCCCAGACACTATGAGTAGGTCAAGAAAGTACTCAGTCTCTCATCCGCGTACACTGGGTTTGAACGCCCACATTGCCAAACTAATCTCGTTTGAGATGATGCCCTTTCGGTTGGTGGAAAGCACAGCTTTCCGCGAACTCATGGCCTATGCAGTACCACGCTATGACCTACCCAGTCGCCACTTCTTCTCTCGCAAAGCCATCCCAGCCCTCCACCATCATGTGAAAGACCGCATTGTCCATGCACTCAAGCAGTCAGTGAGCGGAAAGGTGCACCTCACAACTGATGCATGGTCCAGTCGGCATGGCCAGGGCCGTTACGTGTCCATCACTGCGCACTGGGTTAATGTGGTGGATGCAGGGTCCACAGGGGACAGCGGTGGTGGGACAGTGCTGCCTAGCCCACGGTATAGGAAACAGTTGGCTGTAGGCGTTCGACCCTCCTCCTCCTCCACCTCCTCCAAAAGCGAAAGCTCGTCCACAGAGCGCAGTCGTACGAGCACTCCATCTGCAGCTGCCACTGTTGCACACGATGTGTCCCCCTATCGAGCAGCTAGTGGAAAGCGTCAGCAGGCTGTGTTGCAGATGATGTGTTTGGGCGACAGACACACCGCCGAGGTGCTGGCCGAGTACTTGAAGCGACAAACTGAGTCATGGCTGGGCAGTGTACATCTTGAGGCAGGCAAGGTAGTTAGTGATAACGGCCGTAATTTTGTGGCAGCCATAGCCCTTTCAAAACTCAGCCACATACCTTGCTTGGCTCACACCTTGAACCTGGTGGTGCAGTGCTTCCTCAAAAATTATCCGGAGTTAACAGCCCTGCTCCAGAAGGTGCGAAGACTGTGCGCGCACATCCGCCAGTCGCCTGTACACTCCGTTCGTATGCAGAAGCTGCAGCGATTGCTCCACCTTCCCAACCACCGCCTCATTATCGACATTGCAACAAGGTGGAACTCCACCCTGCACATGGTGGAGCGGCTGTGCGAGCAGAGGCAGGCCATAATGCATTTGTGGGAGGATACACGGCCAGGCACTTTGAGAGCAGACATGGAGTTGACAGGTGTGCAGTGGTCGAAGCTGAAAGACCTTTGTAAAGTCCTTCAGTGTTTTGAGGAATGCACACGGCTGGTAAGCGCAGACGACGCCATCCTAAGCATGAGCATCCCACTTATGCGTCTGCTCATGCAAACTTTGACGCACCTTAAGGAGCAGGCGTCTGCAGCCAATATTGATGAGGAGGAAGAGGAGGAGGGAATCCTTGATGACATTCAGCCATTGTCTGCTCAGGGACCTCTCCTGGACGAGGTGGAGGAAGAAGAGGAGGAGGAGGAGGATGATGGGGATGATTACTTAGGGGAGGAGGATACATCTCGTGGGGCAAGTGAAAATGTTGGCGTGGCAAGGTCTGGTACAGGGTTTGTGCGTGACTGGAGGGATGTGGATTTGCCAGAAAGTGCTCCTCCACCCAGCACTCGCAGTGCATCATTGACACCGGGAACATTGGCCCACATGTCAGATTATGCCTTGCGGATCCTAAAAAGGGACCCCCGCATTGCCAAAATGATGAACGATGGCGACTACTGGTTGGCCAGCATCCTGGATCCACGCTATAAAGGCAAATTACAAAACATCATGCCACAGGAGAACCTTGACCTAATATTGGCTAATAAACAAGCAACTCTGGTAAATCGGTTGCTTGAGGCATTCCCAGCACACAGCAGCGGTGATGGTTCTCACATGAGCCGTACGGGCCGGGGGCAGCTTGGCAGAGGTGTTCGTGGTGCACACAGCAGAAGTGGCGTTGGAGACAGGGGTTTCATGACAATGTTGTGGACTGATTTTTCAAATACCGCTCACACAACTGGTAATACTGCATCGATGGAAAGTGACAGGAGACAGCAGTTGTCAACTATGGTAACAAACTACTTTTCCTCCCATATCGATGTTCTCCCACACAGGTCATTCCCCTTTGACTATTGGGCCGCTAAACTGGACACCTGGCCTGAATTGGCCCAATATGCCTTACAGGAGCTCGCTTGCCCAGCTGCAAGTGTGCTATCGGAAAGAGTCTTCAGTGCAGCTGGATCAATCCTGACAGAAAAAAGGACCCGTCTGTCAACCCAAAATGTGGATGATCTAACCTTCATTAAAATGAACCACGCATGGGTTTCCAAGGATTTTGTCCCACCTTCCCCTGATGACACATAGGGTGACAGAAAAATGGCTTGCTTTGGTCCACCTCTTCCTGGTACTTCACCTATTTCGCCTTTTGCATCAGCTGAATGTCCAACATCAACATATGCCACTTTCTAAAACTCCCTCACTGTGCTGCCTCCCCCCCCATGGCCGGGGTCACCACCTACCGCACGACACAGTGCGAGTGCCGTTGCCCTGGACAGGTGGGTAGGCCGACTCTTGGGCGCGGGCACTGGCACAGGGTCCCTCATAGTGCAATAAAGTGTCTCTGACGGTGGTGGTGCACACCCGCCGTCAGACACACCGCTGTACTATGAGGGGCCCAGTGCCAGTACCGACGCCCACGAGTGGGCCCCCCTTGCTTGGGCAGGGCCACAGCATTTGCAATCTTTACCTCTCCCTGCTCCTCCGCTGTGTAATCTGGGCCGTCAAATCCATACTGTGCCTGACACCGTCTGAGCCTGCCTCCTGAGACATATATTTTGAATGTGTACGCTATCCATACATGTTATCCAGGGATACGGTACCCTTTCTAACCTTTGTGCAATCACGTGCAATCCATACTGGGCCTAACACCGTCTGAGCCTGCCTCATGCTGTATAGACATATATTTTGAATGTGTATGCTATCCATACATGTTATCCAGGGATACGGTACCCTTTCTAACCTTTGTGCAATCACGTGCAATCCATACTGGGCCTAACACCGTCTGAGCCTGCCTCCTGAGACATATATTTTGAATGTGTACGCTATCCATACATGTTATCCGGGGATACGGTACCCTTTCTAACCTTTGTGCAATCACGTGCAATCCATACTGGGCC
The DNA here is from genome assembly GCF_039654945.1 of Dendrobates tinctorius. Lineage (NCBI taxonomy): Eukaryota > Metazoa > Chordata > Amphibia > Anura > Dendrobatidae > Dendrobates > Dendrobates tinctorius. Next base: position 19,040,111 of record NW_027361703.1, read on the forward strand.
TAATACCGTCTGAGCCTGCCTCCTGAGATATATTTTGAATGTGTACGCTATCCATACATGTTATCCAGGGATACGGTACCCTTTCTAACCTTTGTGCAATCACGTGCAATCCATACTGGGCCTAACACCGTCTGAGCCTGCCTCATGCTGTATAGACATATATTTTGAATGTGTACGCTATCCATACATGTTATCCGGGGATACGGTACCCTTTCTAACCTTTGTGCAATCACGTGCAATCCATACTGGGCCTAAGACCATCTGAACCTGCCTCCTGAGACATATATTTTGAATGTGTACGCTATCCATACATGTTATCCAGGGATACGGTACCCTTTCTAACCTTTGTGCAATCACGTGCAATCCATACTGGGCCTAACACCGTCTGAGCCTGCCTCATGCTGTATAGACATATATTTTGAATGTGTACGCTATCCATACATGTTATCCAGGGATACGGTACCCTTTCTAACCTTTGTGCAATCACGTGCAATCCATACTGGGCCTAACATCGTCTGAGCCTGCCTCATGCTGTATAGACATATATTTTGAATGTGTACGCTATCCATACATGTTATCCGGGGATACGGTACCCTTTCTAACCTTTGTGCAATCACGTGCAATCCATACTGGGCCTAACACCGTCTGAGCCTGCCTCCTGAGACATATATTTTGAATGTGTACGCTATCCATACATGTTATCCAGGGATACGGTACCCTTTCTAACCTTTGTGCAATCACGTGCAATCCATACTGGGCCTAACACCGTCTGAGCCTGCCTCATGCTGTATAGACATATATTTTGAATGTGTACGCTATCCATACATGTTATCTGGGGATATGGTACCCTTTCTCACCTTTGTGCAATCACGTGTAATCCATACTGGGCGTGAGAACGGCTGGCGAGCTGTTAAGCAAGCTACAGCACCTGTCCAGACAAGTACAGGGATTCCCTAGCGAGGAGACTTATTTGATTGTTTTCAATGTTGGGACAGCAATTTTTGGGGAGCACTATACTCTGGAGAATGATAGATGGGGCCCACCATACACTGGAACATTCCAAAGGTGGACATCAGACACTGGAGCAGCATTTACAGGGCCCATTATACACTAGAGCATTAGAAATGGGGCCCATTATGTTTGGAGCATTATTTGGGCCCATAAGACAGTGGAGCTTCATCCATGAGGACCAACATATACTGTAGCATTATGTGGAGCTCATCATATACTGTTTCAAACATTATATGGGACCAATGATTCTGTATGGAGAAATAGATGGGCCTCGTCATGAGATGTAAAAAGTGAGGTATTTTTCATTGTACTATACCGCTATTTCTCTGCCGTATCGGAGCATGATGAGTTGTGGTATGTGTTAAAGGGGCGCTCTTTCGCCCAGGGCACATGAAAACCTGGAGCCAGCCCTCCCCCCCACAGTTTGTAGCCAAATAACCCCCATTTTTCAGTGCGTAACTTGTATTATGAAGTTAATTAAGGTTGACAAGCTTAAGAAAGAAGAATTGATGCTTTTGGCATTCAAATGGGCACTGTAGGTGTGTTTCCTGTCCTCCTCTCATTGCCGACTTTTATTCCCCATTGACTTACATTGGGTTTCGTGTTTCGGGACGACCCCGACTTTTCCCTATAATCGGACGATCTTGCTCGACCCGACTTTTGGAAAAGTCGGGTTTCACGAAACGAAACGCGACCCTAAAAAACCAAAAGTCGCTCAACTCTAGTCCCTACCATTCCTAGGGTATATCGTTTCAGCTAAGGGTTTAGCTACGTATGGACCCTGCTAAGCTGGAGTTAGTGATGGATTGGCAGGAGCCTCACTCCCTTAAAGCAGTGCATCGCTTTATGAGGTTCATCAATTACTACCGCCAATTCATTCCCCACTTTTCCACTCTAGCAGCTCCTTTTGTAGCCCTCAAAAAGAAGGGAGCTAATCCTAAGCAGTGGCCTGATGAGGTCTCCAAGGCCTTTACCTCCCTAAAGTCCCATTTTGCTAGGGCGCCAGTTCTGCATCGACCTAATATGGATAAGCCCTTCATCTTGGAGGTGGATGCCTCTTCCGTCGGTGCTGGAGCAGTCCTGTACCAAAAGGATGCTCAAGGTCAGAAACATCCCTGTTTCTGCTTTTCCAAAACCTTCTCACCTGTCCCATTGGGGACAAGTAGTTGTTGGCCATGAAATTGGCTTTTTTGGAGTGGAGACATCTCCTGGAGGGGGCTCGGCTTCCTTTTAAGTTCTACACTAACCACAAGAACCTCCTCTATCTGCAAACCGACCAACGCCTGAATTCTTTTCAGGCCAGGTGGTCTTTATTCTTCTCCCAGTTCAATTTTATCATCCTTTTTTGGCTGGAGAGAAGAATTTGCGTGCCGATGCCCTGTCCCATTCTGTGGTCTCAACCATAGAGGGTGATGAGCCACATCTTATAGTGCCTCCTGAGAGCATTCGGACGGTGGCACTGGTGTCACTAGAGCAGGTACCTCTGGGTAAGACCTATGTTCCACCTAATCTGTGACCAGAGGTCCTCTCGTGGGCTCACACCTCCAAATTGGGTGGCCATTTTGGCACTAAAAGGACCATCGAGCTTCTAGAGTGGTCTTACTGGTGGTCACGGATGGTGCAGGATGTCAAAGCCTGTGTCTCATGTGCCAGGAATTGGCCTTCCAGGTAGAGACCCGCGGGATTGCTTTATCCTTTGCCTGTGGCAGATAGGCCCTGGGAGATGGTCGCGATGAACTTCATAGTAGACCTACCCAAATCTCATAACAATAAGGTCATCTGGGTGGTCACTGAATTCTGAATTTTCCCATGGTGGGACGATTAAAGGATTATCTTATCTTATCTTATCTGACCATTTCTCAAAGATGGTACACCTGGTTCCTCCTCCGAGTATACCATCTGCATGGGCTCTGGCGACATTGTTCATCAAGCATGTGTTCCATCTTTATGGGATGCCTGATAAGGTTGTCAGTGACCGTGATCCCCAGTTCGCCTCTTATTTCTGGAGGGAGCTTTGTTGTCTGCTCTCCATAGAGCTATAGAGCTCAATTTGACCTCAGCGTATCATCCTGAGACGAATGGGCTAGTAGAGAGGACCAACCAGACACTAGTCACTTATCTGCGGCACTTTGTGTCCGCCAGTCATGACAGCTGGTCATCCCTGCTGCCTTGGGCAGCGTTTGCTCTGAAGAATGCCGTCGCTGATTCCACGGGGCAGACACCTTTTCTCCTGAACTACAGTCAGCATCCGTGTGTCCCTGTGCCTATGCCTGTCTTGTCTTCCGACCCTAGGGTGGTAGACTGGGCAGTTTAGGAGCATAGGATAGCACACAGGATGCAATTAAGGTGTTGAAGGAGAGGATGAGGGCGTCCACCGACACGCATCCTCGTCTGGCTCCAGTCTTTACCCCAGGTGATTTATTGTGGTGGTCAGCTCGTAACATCAGGCTGCATGTAGAGTCCACTACATTTGCTACCTGCTATCTAAGTCTTTTCAAGGTCCTTGAACAGGTGAATCCTGCAGTCTATCGCCTCAGTCTTCTGGCGCACTTGAACATCACCGACACTTTTCATGTGTCTCTTCTGAAACACGGGTATATGGCCCGGTTTTATGAGTCTTCTGTTGGAGGCTTGGATATGTTCTCGGGTGATTTTTAGGTTAACAAAATTGTCGGGTCCAAGGTGGTGCACGGCAAAAAAATATTTTTGGCTGACTGGAAGGGTCATGGACCAGAGGATAGGACCTGAGTAACTATTGAGCACATCCGTGCCCCTCAGCTTATTGCGGCTTTTGAACATTACGAATGTCACCGGGGAAGGGACTTAGTGGGGAGGTAATGTTAGGCGCTGGGATTCTCCCACTGCACGGGGTAGATCTCAAGCCTTGCCTGCCTATGCGGTCTCCCATTCTGCTTCAGCTGCAGTGGGAGCTGCTCAGCAGAGATGTTGATGGGGGTCTCTATCACTGCAAGACCGCTGACTGTAAATAAACATCGGTGCTGAACAAAGCCCACGAAGCACTGACTTTTTTTTTTACAGTTGCCAGTCAGGAAGAGATTAAACATGTTCACAAAAAGAAGGGTTATTCCAGGCTCCACGTGTTAGGTGCCGGGATGCTCTCACTGGATGGGGTAGATCCCAAGCTTTGTCTGCCTCTGCGGTTTCCCATTCTGCTTCCGCAGTGGGAGCTGCTCAGCAGAGACGTCAGTCTCAGTGTCTTGCTCAGACTCGTGCTGTTCGCTTGGTTACTGCTTGCTCTCCAGCAAAAGCTATAGTAACTAGCAATAGGCGGTGGCGATCAGGCGTTTCCAGAAATCACCCTACTGAGCATGCTTGTGAGGTGGCGACCTCTCATTGGTGGTTGGTCATCAGCTGTTCGGGTGATGTGGCAGTTCCGGATTGGTCCATGAGCAAGGTCCTATCTGACTGGATTTGAACTGGAACGTACAAAAGGTTCCCTGGAGCCCGCATCGGCACGCTAAGATCATTTGCGGTCATGTGTGTGTGGGTGGAGACTTTGCCACTCTGTTGGTGTGTATGAACATCTAGTTTTCCTTAGAGAGGCAGGTTTTTCTTTTGGCTTGATACTCTTATTTTTGCATCAGTTGGTGGAGCTGTATTAGTTAGTTATATTTTCTTTGCCACTCAGTGGTTAGCTGAGCTGATATTCCTCAGCAAGTGCATACCTCTCTGAGACATTATCAGTTTGGTATCTTGCATTCAGTTCACATTGTGTCGAGTTGGCACAGTGTGCTTCTTAGTGAATGCTCGCTGCACGGCTCCGCCATCGTTTACTGGTAGCAGAATAACATCTCTGCACGGTGGACCCCGGGATGCGATCGCACTAAATAAAATAACTAATAAAGTGCTATCCGCCAACCCTAACACCAAGTCACTTAATTCTGTGTGTTGTTACAACCTAAATCCTCAGAAAAAAACTTGTTGGATCTCTTCTGGGTGATGCATGTACAGTATCAAATTGCATATATTATATCAGCAAGAGTAACAAGAAAAACAGCACTCACCCGGTCCTTCTTTCAAGATGTGGTTTTAATCCATTAAATAGGTGACATTAATATATTGTGAAGGTGCAGGTGTCAGGGGGTTATTTCATGAAAAGTGAGACCTGCCCAACTACGGCCTTTTCAAGCATTGCTGGTGCTTCGACTGATTCCGTAGATATGTAAAACCACATCTTGAAAGAATGATCGGGTGAGTGCTGTTTTTCTTATTACTCTTGCTGATATAGACATTAAACATGTGTTTAATTGTTAAATATAATTTAGGGCTGATTAAGCAGGATATTTAACAAGAAATATACAAACGGTGGCTTAGATGGCATGGGGGACCTGTTAGGTTCTCTTTAAAACTCTTGCTACACTTTTTAAGTTTATTAGGATCACTACTATATTTCAAAGATGTGAAATTTCTCAATAATACAATAATCAATGTTTACTTCAGCTTTTTTTACTATGATCAAATTTAAAATGGCTTCAAAGTTTATATACCATTGGTTGGTACTGTATTTGGTAGCTTTTAAATTTCAAGTTGATTTTAACTTGTCTAACCTGGAGTAGCTTTCCATAATCTTTTCACAATATCTATTTATATTTATATAGTTATTGCAGTTTGTGTTTTGATTTTATTATATTTTGGTGCCAATTGCTTTCTATAGTCGCTGTATTACATTGTCTATTGCTGACTGCTGAATGATCTAAACGGGTTGGATAATTTATCTTTATTTTATCATATGTGTTGTGGAAATGATTTAGTGGCCCTTACTATTATATACAGTGGGTGCGGAAAGTATTCAGACCCCTTTAAAATTTTCACTTCTTGTTTCATTGCAGCCATTTGGTAAATTCATAAAGGTTAATTTTTTCTCATTAATGTACACTCTGCACCCCTTCTTGACTGAAACAAAAACAGAAATATAGAAATTTTTGCAAATTTATTAAAAAAGAAAAACTCAAATATCACAAGTATCATAAGTATTCAGACCCTTTGCTCAGGAAAAATACAGGGCGCATCCACTGTGTAAAATCCGTATCAAAAAACACATTAACAGAGAAAAAGGAAGGTGCTCACCTATTGGGGTTGTGAGGAAGTCACAACACCCATAAACGCATGATAAGCAGCAGCAAGTCTGCACAGGGTCCTAGGACAAATTTGCAAAAACGGCGTGAAAGTGCAATGAGGACTGCGCTTGCTTCTGGTGGAGTACAAGGTTCTTTATTCAGCCAACGCGTTTCCTGAGCCTACTGGCTCACTTCATCTGCCCTGATAGCTAAAATAACAAAGGAGTGGCTTCAGAACAACTCTGTGACAATTCTTGACTGGTCCAGCCAGAGCCCTGACATAAACCCAACTGAGCATCTCTGGAGAGACCTGAAAATGGTTGTCCAGCAACTCACCATCCAACTGATGGAACTGCAGAGGATCTGCAAGGAATAATGGCAGAGGATCCCCAAATCCAGGTGTGAAAAACTTGTTGCATCATTTCCAAGAAGACTCATGGCTGTACTAGCTCAAAAGGGTGCTTCTACTCAATACTGAGCAAAGGGTCTGATTACTTATGACCATGTGATATTTCAGTTTTCCTTTTTTAATAAATTTGCAAAAATTTCGACATTTCTGTTTTTTGCAGTCAAGATGGGATGCAGAGTGTACATTAATGACAAAAAATGGCTGCAATGAAACAGAGTGAAAAATTTAAAGGGGTCTGAATACTTTCCATATATCAACTGTAGATATGACTAGCAGGGATGAGTGAACCCGAAGGTAATGTTCAGTGTGCGTACTGAACACCTAGTGTCCATGCATGGACCCCGAGCATAGACTTCTCGATGAAGTCTATGTTACTGTTTGGAAATAACAGCACTAACATCCGATGTCTCCCATGCTGTCATCTGTGTGACAGTGAAAGAAATAACTACTCTGATCAGTGGTAAGTTCGTTACCGATGGTCAGAGCATTGCAGTTCCCACACTGTCATATGGATGACAGTGTGTGATCCAGCAGTTGTGACCGGCTGTAAAATGGTATCAGCTGATAAGAGTACTGCTCAGAACATTTTATGCCCGATTTTACTGATAGCATTGAGAGCAGAAGTACAATGATGAGAGTATTCATGAGCCAGCGCCTGTGCACTAAATAAATAAATAAATTTATTTGCTAACTATTGGAGGCGAAACTGACAGGTGCAGGCTGAAGCACTTATCTCTTAGCCTTATCTCGGCTGAGTATAAAAAATAGGGGGGTCCCCAAGTGTTTTTTTAAATTGTTTAAATATATTATAAAAAAATTTGTAGGGTACCTGCTATTTTTGACAACCAGCCAAGCTAAAGAAGACATATTGGCCCTCCCATGCTTATAAATAGCAGGACCCAGCCACCTTGGAAAAAGAACATTTATTAGTTGCACCAATTCTGGCTTTTTACCCATCTCTTCCCACTTGCCCTGGTGCACTGGAAGTGGATTAATATTTATGGGGTTGATGTTAGCTTTGTAATGTCAGCTGAAAACATTGCAAATGGTACCTGTATCTCCTGCTCCTCTTCCTGCTCTCCCACTTTCTCATGCATCATTGCCTGTAATGTTGTGTCCAGGTAGGGGTACGACTCCCCCACTGTGCAGACGTTCAGTCGCCTATAGTCGACACAGAAAGGCAGGGTCCCATCTTTCTTCCAAACCAGCACGATGGAAGCCGCCCATGGACTCTGGATAACTCCACTCTGCATTATGTGCACCAACATTTCCCTCATCTCCTGGTACATCTGGGGTGGAATCTGGTGATACCTCTCCCGGATTGGGGCGGCACATCCCGTGGAGATCTCATGGGTGATAGCAGTAGTACACCCAAAGTTGTCCTCATGACGGGCGAAGACATCCTGGTAATGCTCCAGCACGACTTCCACCTTTTGTGGGGACATTCCCAACAGTTCAGCCAACATCTGTTCCAAGATCCGTCACTCTTCTCTGGTACTTCCAGGCAGATGCTCTGGGGTCATGGTGACAGCTACAGTCCACGGATCTCCCTGTTTCACTGCTAACTGAACAGTCTCTGGTGTCATCAGTTCTTCTGGCATACCCAGCACCTGTGCCACTTCACTTCTGGACGAGAGGGTCAAATTGTCTTCCCCTAGGTTGACACAATGCACCACTACATTACCATCATGAATAATGGCCAATATCCAAGCAGCGAGGAGTCCCAGGGGTATCTGGTCCAATGCGGTTGGTTCAATCTGGACTTCCACCCCTTCAAGCGGTGTGCAGACTTGTACGGGTAGCGAGAGCGCCATCTCAAAAGTTGGTAGAACGAGCTTGTTAGCAGTGGGTACTACCATCTTTCCTAGGATCTTTCCATCACTTGATGTCTCTTGCGCCTGGGCAACTTAAATCAGTTGCTGAAACACTTTCCTTTGGGGGGCCGGGGGCTCCACCAGTCCAGAAAGGCATCCGGTGGCTTACTGATCAGAAGGGTTTCGAGTTCTTTCAGCACATTCATCCCCAGGGTCACCGGAGGGCCGTCACCAGAGTCGCCGGCGAGCAACACTTCCATTTTGGCATACATCTTTGCCACATATGGTAACTTGCATCCAGACCACCCCCGCTACTGGGAAGGGAATTTGGTTGGCCACCTTCAGCTTAATTACTTGGCCCCATTTGGGCTGTGTGACCCCAGAGAAATGATGTTTGATGCTTTGAGCATGGTCGTGACCTGGGAACTAGTGTCAACTAAGTAGCATACAGCTCGTCCGTCCATTTCAGCCCATATGAGAGGGCTCAGGGAAACTAAACTTTTGGGACTACCTTCTCTCTTTCTTGGCTGTTCAGGCTCTGGGCGTCACCCCCCAGCCACGGAGCCCACAAGTTTATTGGCTGCTGGGTGAGGGGACTTCCACGCTTTGCGAACCCTCTGCGCACCCTTGGGCATAGTGTCCAATGTCACCACATCTGAAGCAGATCGCCAGTCTCTGTCTTGGGCTGTCTCGTATCTTTACGAGATGCAGAAAGCAAGCGGGACTTGGGGCTAATCCTGTCTCTGGACGGATCTGGGGCCACCGGAGGGGTTCTTCTGAAGTCAGACCACTCTTCCCGTATTCCCTGTATCTCCTCCCGGATCTCTCTGACCCACCCTGGTTCAGCTTCAGGTGAAGCGGGTACCTCCACCCTCCGGACCTCCCCTGCCGAGGCTGCTGCCACCAGCTTTTAGTCGTGCACATGCGCTTCCGCCCCAGTTTCTGGAAAGGGTATGCGGGGATTAATACGCAAGTGCTCTCGCAGGGCATGTTAAAGCAATGGTTTCTAAGACCGGCTATCCGTTGGTCTCTTAGTATCCAGTCAGGAGGCTCCATACCACATCATCCCACTTGGTGATTGCTGCTTGAATCTTTTGGAAAGTAGTCATATATTGGGTCATGGATTCCCCCTCACTCTGAACTCAGCTGAAAAGGCGCATGAGCAATTCCCCAATATCTGTGGAGTCCCCATGCATCTCCTCTAGAATTTGCAGAACATTGGTAAAGGTGTTACGCTCATTGGGGGGCAAAACATCACAGAACATCTGGTTCCCCATCCAGGGCCATCACAGCAATCTGTCTGCATAGCGGGTGTCATGGGGTGCATTCTCAGCGTTCCCTTGACTCGCTTGGTCCAGTCCCACAGCAGTGAATTGCTCCTTGTGAATTTTGTGAGATTACTAAGCATGGCCCCCAATGGCAAGCTGGCCCTTTGGGCACCCATGGCCACTTAATCTGCTGTCTCCGTGCTTGTAGACTACATCCTGCCGACTACACCAAGTGTCAGCAGGTTGAGGGATGCAGTGACGCACGAGAGGCAGAACAAGGGTTAACAATTTAATTTAACAATGGGATACTCCACTCAGGGAGCAAACAGTTAAATGAGGAAATAAACAGTTAAATTGTAACAGATATGCAGGGTTAATTAACGAGGTAACCGCAGTTATTTCAAACACTTATCGGATCACATGTTCCTCCGGCTGCAGATGATGCTTGGGAGTCAACAGCGCCAACAACGGCCGGCGCGGTGCTTGTCCAATGAGGTCCTGCAGGCAATGGTAGTCCATCTTCTGGTGGCAGCGGTCGGTCTCCGATACCTTCCCCAGAGCCCCTAGTCCATAATTGGATGCAGCCAATGCAAAAAAGGCCGAAGTAATGTCAGGGTCCCGGTCTGACGGCGTGGCAATGTCCAGCAATGAAAGATATGCAGTCTGTGAGGAAAGCTGCATTAGCAAGAGTAGACAGGGTAATTCAGCAGCTATAGAAGTCAAATAATGCAAAATATTTAATGAAACCCAATTACAACTTTTTTTTATATCCAATTGCATACATTGCAGTAAGAAAATAACAACCCTTTTAGGTTAACAAAATTGTCGGGTCCAAGGTGGTGCGCGGCAAAAAAATATTTTTGGCTGACTGGAAGGGTCATGGACCAGAGGATAGGACCTGAGTACCTATTGAGCACATCCGTGCCCCCCAGCTTATTGCAGCTTTTGAACATTACGAATGTCACCGGGGAAGGGACAGTGGGGAGGTAATGTTAGGCGCTGGGATTCTCCCACTGCACGGGGTAGATCTCAAGCCTTGCCTGCCTATGCGGTCTCCCATTCTGCTTCAGCTGCAGTGGGAGCTGCTCAGCAGAGATGTTGATGGGGGTCTCTATCACTGCAAGACCGCTGACTGTAAATAAACATCGGTGCTGAACAAAGCCCACGAAGCACTGACTGTCTCCGATACCTTCCGCAGAGCCCCTAGTCCATAATTGGATGCAGCCAATGCAAAAAAGGCCGCAGTAATGTCAGGGTCCCGGTCTGACGGCGTGGCAATGTCCAGCAATGAAAGATATGCAGTCTGTGAGGAAAGCTGCATTAGCAAGAGTAGACAGGGTAATTCAGCAGCTATAGAAATCAAATAATGCAAAATATTTAATGAAACCCAATTACAACTTTTTTTTATATCCAATTGCATACATTGCAGTAAGAAAATAACAACCCTTTTAAGCCACTTTGCCATAAGTTTCAAGGTATACTGGGAGTCACTGTCTATTTTGAAGAGCCATTTGAGTCTACACTTTATTTTACATCTTGAGATGTTTCCTTAATATCTAGATATAATTTTCCTTCTTCATAATGCCAAATATTTTGCAAAGTGCACCAGTGCCTCAAGCAGCAAAATACCCCCACAACTTGGTGCTGCAGCCCCTCGTGCTTCCCAAATGGGATGTTGTTTTTGAGAGAAAGAGAGTCAGGGGATCGTGCCGACCATAAAAGTTTAAACACTACAGAAGAAACAGAGGACCATACTAATCATAAGAGCTTACACTCAATAGGAGACAGCGAGAGAGGACCCCGATGACCATAAGAGCTTACATCAGGCTCGGACTGGCCCATAGGGGAACAGGGGAATCCCCCGGTGGGCCCCTGTGCAGACATGGGCCCCAACTTCACTGTAATGGCAGTACTTGGCATAATTCACATGTTTTACTCTGAACAGAAAAAAGCAGCTTCTCATCGTTCATTAACCAACTACCTAGTTTATTATTATATAGAGATATAGGTAAATTTGTGAATGAGGGTAGTGGAATATTTGTATGCAGGTGAAAAGTGGGCCCCCAAAGTCAATGTTACTGGTGGGTCCTTGGCACCCCAGTCCGACACTGGCTGACATGATACAGAAAAGAGAGAGGACTATACTGATCATATGAGTTTACTCTCTACAGAAGACAGATTGAACCCCCTGACCATTAGAGCTTACACTCTACAGGAGAGAGAGACCTACCCAGAGATGAAGGACATGGAAAACAAACCATGAATTAAACCTCTGTGTGTACAAATTTATGTGGAACTGCAAATTTTTGGAAATTCGACTCAAACTCGATACTCTTCAGATCAATTTCCTAATTTCTACTTGTAAATTAGAAATTAAATGAATGGTTTGCAAACAACTGTTGAAAAAACTGCTTGTCTCATGTACAAAATAGATATTTAAACAAATTTGCTAAACTATAACTTGTTCAAATGTAATTTGTGGATGGGATAAATATGAGTTTTAATTACATCACTCTGTGTGTGTTCACTCTATGTGAACTCCCAGCTTAAACTATATAATTTACTACTAGAAATAATGTTAATAGAGCTAATTAGCATGAGTAAGCTACAAAGCAACTCTGAACCTCAGTACTATCCAGAATTTTTACAAATTTCAGTGGTCACTTTAGAAATAGAATGTTTGTTGTGCTTCAAAGTAAATACACCTGACTACAGTCTTAATGTCTTAATTTCAAGCCTAAGTGTTTATTTACGGAAAAACTAATTATTTAAAAGGTACTTTATTAACAATTCTTTAAAAAAGTTGAGAAAATCTCAAAAAGGCACAAAAAGTACTGATCAATATTTCAAAAACCCAGCTTAAATCAAATATATAACACCAAATCAGTTAGAGATATACACTCTATTTGACCCTATAGGGCCCTATGACTTTCCCCTACCTCACAGTGGAGGTTGGCACCCTCTTGGAATGCAAATGGCGCACCCGCTCCACGGTGGCTGTCCCTACTCGCCCTGTTGCGTTCTATATCTAGAATATACCAAATTAGGGAACAACAAATGGCTGAGTTCAACAAATCACAATAAAAAAACTCTTGCCAAAAACCACCAAATTAGAGAAAGGGGTGAACAAACAGCTGGAAAAATGATTACTTTATGGGAAAATAGTGCATGGGGAGACAAATTACACTATTCTATCGGTCCCTGTTTATACATAACCCTACCCAGCAGCGAGCTGTTTCACCCTAAGTTGTTCTGGTGCCCCCGCTCCACGTAGGCTATCCCTTACTGACCCTCCAAAATAACGAGAGCAATTCTATAGGGGTACATATAGGGCCAATAAACAACAATTAAAAGACAGAATATTATAAATGATTGTTGTCACAAGAAAACCCCCCAAGAAAAACAAATTAAACACATCACAGAAAATCCCCCAAACAAAAATGGGGGTTAATGGCGTCAACCAATAGCAACCGATAATCTTAAATTTTTATTCTATGGGGGACTAGGCTCTATTCTTTTCAGATACAATATCAACCATGTCAAAGGTCATATATAGAATAATGACATTTTTTCTCCCATGAAAGAAAAGCCATTAGCAACATAGCCCATATTGCTCGTGTTTACTTAAATTGCACTATGCCCATAGCAAAAGACCAGAAAAAGATCATATAAATGTAACTTAGCTCATCACTAATAGAGTATCGCTCCCTCAGAGCATCAGATGTTGCGTCTGGTTGCAGGCGTCATGCCCCCTGAAGAAGAGGATGAAACGCGTGTCGGGGTGAGGGACGCGGCTTTCATTCCACACGTGGCAGTGGGCTAGGTGAGATATTTTCACAGCATTTTTTGCTTGCAGCTTTGGCACAATTTTTGGCAGATGGTTCCTTGCATTTGGGCATTTTATCTATGGCTGTTAGCTGGGATTCAGTGAATTTAGTTTATTTAAAAGCGCTTTTGTAAGCTATGGCTGACGCTGGGCTTTTATAATTGCAGCTTTGTCCAAGCGCATTTTGTGAGAGGGAATTTTGCCCTGTGTTGTTAATATAATTTTTGTCTACTGTAATTGTATGTTTTTCACTACCTTTTGCTCATATTAACGTGTTTAAAGGGGTGATTAGCCTTGTATGTCCCACAATAGAGGTTGCTATTTTTATAATTTTTTCTTTTGTTATTTTTTAATTTGCATGTAATAAAAATTATTTTATTTCACTGTTTTGGTAATTGTGCTTTTTCTGTTCACCTTTTTCATTATGGTGTAACGGACGGGTTTTACATTATTGCAGGTGGCACATATAATTGTTGGATTTTAAAGTGATTATAATATCATTCAAAATGAAGTCTGAAATAAGAATTAAGTCGGTATATGTAAATAATTCATTTTCTACTGTTAAGCAGGTATACAAATATACAAACCTGTACTAGAACAAAATTTTATTGAATTAGAAAGTTGTAAAACAAACACCTCTTCCCACCCTAAATAATTCCCAGGCAAAAAACAAGTCTCTGGATGACATATATACAGTAATGCTTACTTTTAGAATCTTGGGTAACTTTTTAAATGTTTATGACATAATTATTTCTGTACCCCTAATCCCCCTGTTATTCAGAACATATGCTATTTAAAGAAGAGTTTTGATCTTCAGCCCAGCTCTTGACCTTGTGAACTTTTGCAATATTAGCAGCGGCACTTTCAATAGCTGATTCTTCAGTATTTACATTCCTACTTCCATCCACATAAATAATGGCGAGGATCACTATGTAGATTGTGCAGCTGGAATACAATTTTAAATCTTTTACAGATTTGTTACAGAAAAGATGAAACTGTCCTAGTCACCTAAATAACCTTGCATACATGGTTACTGCATAAACAACAAGATTCAAATATATAAAATAGATTTTCTCGCTCAGATATTTGTACAAAAACTCTGCTGCTTGTGAATATACCCCAATTGTGTTGTGTTCATACGTGAAGTTTAAATTGTATAGAAAAATTAGAGCAACAAAAAATACATGCATTATGCATGAATTGCACAGTATATCACTGATATCACTCCATGAAGTAAGTTCCATTTTCATGAACTTGCTGATCATGTCTTGTGCTGATGGGAAATCAGCTGGTCCCTCACTGGTAGGGTGGAGGCTGTAACTATTTCTCTATAATTTGGGCTGCAGAGAAAAATGTTGTGCAAAAAATAAATATGATAGCCTAGTTTGGAGAAAAATACTTTCCATGAATGTTTAGTAGTCTAAAATGAGAGCTTCTTAGCCAATTCTTAGCCATGTAAACCTTCAAAAGGAACATGAAGACCTACCTCTTCCGACAAGCCTACAACCTGCAGTAACCACCAAGCCACTGCATGACCAGCTCTACCCTCACCTACTGTATCCTCACCCATCCCTTGTAGATTGTGAGCCCTTGTGGGCAGGGTGCTCTCTCCTCCTGTACCAGTCATGACTTGTATTGTCTAAGATTATTGTTCTTGTTTTCATTATGTATACCCCTTCTCACAAATAAAGCGCCATGGAATAAATAATAATAATAATATAACACCCACTGTAATACTTTTATTGCAATATTTAAAATTTAAAGTCTGGAACTAATGTAGAAATTATAACAAAAATAATGCGCTGTGCTGATTTTTATACAGCTGAAAATGAAATCTATCAATAAAATATACATTTGGAACATACAAAAAATGCAAGTAAATAACAAAAGTATTCTGCTCCAAAAAAACTGAATGGCACTTACATTTTAAGAAGGAGCACATAGTAAAATACTCAACAAAAATTGGCTTTGTTTACTTTATTTTAAAAATAGATTCCCAATTTGCTGCAAAGATGAACAATGAAATAAGAAAAATTATTTCAGAACTTGTTTTTAAAACTTGGTAATTTTCAAACCTTGAAACATTGTAAGAATTACATTCCGTATGAATTGCAGTAATAATTGTGACGATTGTCTGAACATTTCAGAAATCAATGTAATTATTCAATTTTTGAATTCTCAAATGAAAGCGACAAGAGATTTAAGTCTTCATCAATACGGCCTTCATGGTTAGCCTGTCATTCCGAACAAAGATATGTGTAACACTTTTTTTTATGATCTGACAAGTTAGGTCACTTAATTGCTCCACAGGCCAGTAATTTTTTGAATACAGTAGAAAAGCAACTAAGCAAAGTTAATTTTACTAATTATATAGCAATAGACTTCTTTTATTTGCAAGGTCAGTCCAAAACTGTCTCTTTGAATTTAGTCTCTGAACTGATTTAAAAAACCCTCAGCACAAAGAACTTTTTATAGTATTCACCACCTACTTTCAAACTCATTTGTATTATTTAAGGGGACATGGCACAGAGATATTCTATAAAATTGAAATTTTGCAAAAACATTATTGTGGCTTCACTGTCATTGTAAAATAAGCAATTAGACTAGTGATTTTATTTATCTACCAGAGCGCATATTGGATTCTTTATTATTAAGATGCACCAGCATCTATCACTGTGTTAAATATAAATGTGTGATTTTTATTTTGGTATTATAAAGAAAAATTAAAAGATTCAACCTGATCATTTCAAAAAGATTGCAACAATCTACAAGTGTTATACTCTTAAGGGCATCTCACACTAAGCGATATTGGTAGCAATATCGCTATAGCTTGTGACGTTATAGCGATATTGCTAGCGATATCGCTATATCTGATACTTACCTACGACCCGCTCGCCCACTGGTTATCGCTGATCATGCGAGAACCTCCAGGACTGTTTCTCGTCGTCAGCTTCCTGCGGCGCTTCCTGTGGAGAGACGAGCGACGAGCGTGGAGCCGGGCGGGAGGACGCAGGATCGCCTGGTGTGACAGGTAAGTAGCGACCCCCATCCCCAGCGATGTCGCTGGTGAGATCTGCCTGTGTGGCAGCTCACTAGTGACCACTTAGCGATGTACCAGCGATCCTGACCGCGTCATATCGCTGGTCGGGTTCGCTGGTACATCGCTAAGTGTGACAGTACCTTTACTTCACACGAGCGAATAAATCAGACAAGTACCATCATATAAAACATCAGATTTCACTTTTCCCAGTGTTATTCTATGGGTCAGTGCACATCTGCAATTATTTTTTCATGCCGATTTGGCATGAGAAAACAATGGCAGCATGATGTCATTGGCTACGAGAATCGGATTGCACGCACCTATACAAGTTTATGTCACCCAAGTGTGTTGCGATTCCCTCAGATTCCGGCAATGTGGGAGATACATTACTTTCTCCATCTTCTCATCACCTGTGCTGCGATTCTCGCATGCAAGAGGATTGGAACACAATGGACTGATACTGACCTCAACTCACAGCAGAGTTTGAGATTAGTGTGATTAGCATCGGATGCTTTACTCTAGTGTTAACCCGGCCTTAGAAATGCATTAATTAAATCACATTAGATCATCTTTATAAATCCTGGCACTGACATATAATGGTTGTAATTTTTTTTACTTATAGGATTTCTACCTAAAAACAAGGCTGTTCAAAGGTTGTCCAGTACCCTGATAAAATGTTGCAGAAATAAAAGCCACACTATGGGCAAATCAAAAATAGTTTTGAATCAAAACAGAAAGTCAGGAGCCATTTGGGGAGGATAGAGTTGCTGGTATTAAACCATATCCCATAAAAACTGCTAAAGATACTTTTGGCAACCATAGAATAAGCTTTCCCTAGCCAAATCTAACACCAAGGTTGGGTAGCAGGCTACACGTGACCTTGTTTGAATGGGAATATGTCAGTAAGTTCCATCTTCCTCAAACCACATATATATGGGCATTCAGCTCTCTTAAATATAAACCCATAGTCACCTTCATATCTTCAATCTGCTGCTGCATACTGACAAATTAATATCCAAATGGGGCCAGGCCTCAATTCATAATGAATGGCACTGTTAATTCCAGTCTTGATGAGGGGGCATTGTGGAGTTAGATGCTCTTGAATCATTAGGAGTTACTGAACCCCTCTTAATGAATCAGGAACATCTAAAAAGTGATGTACACCTTCTTGTGCGGCACCACGGATCTTACTCCAGTAAGATAGAAGATAATGAAATAGATGTGTATCATCACATTCCATTCCACCCTAGAGGCCTGCAACTGACGGGAAAATGCCGAAAGTCACAACAATTTTGGTGACTTTATAAAGTGCTTTTAGACAGATTTCCAGTATAAATACTTTGAGGAATTGGGGCCTAAGTGTCCGGGGCATGACAAAGAACTCAATGAGTCTGTACCTCACATGAGTGTTTCCCCACCCAACATTAGCCTCTTTAGGTTTATTGATCGCTGGTTGTCTGTTTAATGGCAGGCAACTACCTCAGACAGTGAATGATTAATCAGAAGAATCTGGTGCTGGCTAGCAAAGAATCTTGGCAGGAAGAGGACCCTTAAGTTGTCTGTTATTCCCAAAGCACTTACTGCTTTATTTGCATATAAATTCAAATGCTAATTCCTCAAGAATGCAGCAACAGATAGAAGATGCAATTATGTCAATGGTCATCGGGCATTATGTCTGCTTGGTGACTCCACACAGGACCTGAATTTATGAAACAAATAAAGAAATACCTAAGATTGCTACTAACAAATTTATTGGACAGAACGTATTCATCCTTTTGTAGATGGGTGGTGAGTGAACGTCTTTGGAATAACTATATTACTCCTACCAGGAATCTTTATTGTTAATGGGCATAATTGGTCAAAGTAAGGGCTAGAGGGCTGAAAAAGGAAGCAAAATGGAGGTGAGAGCAGGACAATTGCCCTGCAAATAAATGTGAACAGGAGAATGACTTAAATAACAGAATGCAAAAAGTAATAATCTTGAACCAGAAGAAGGAGGTCCAAGTGAAGGAGGAGGTGGACGTGAATGTGGTGTTTTTTGTGAAATTACTTAAAATAACATAGAATAAAAAAAAAACAAGCTTGAACCAGGACATGGAGGTCCAAGTGGAGTAGAAGGTGGAGGAGGCGGAAGTGGATGTGGTGGTGTAGGTGAAAGAGGTAGTCAACACTGTTTTTTATTTTTTTATTTTTTAGGGAGATGACTTTAAATATCAAAGAATACAAAAAATACCAATCTTGAACCGGAGAGTTCCAAGTAGAGGAGGAGGTTGAGTAGGAGGTGGACGTGACGTTGTAGGTGGAAAAGGCGGAGGGGCAGGTAGTCAACAATTTTTTTCACTTGTTTTTTGTATTTATTTAGGGAAATGACTTAAAATAACATAGGATAAGAAAAAAAATCTTAAATCAGGAGACAGAGATCCAAATAGAGGTGAAGGTCGAGGAGCAGGTAATGGTGGAGGTGGCGGTGCAGTTGGAAGAAGCAGAAGAGGAGGTGGCCATCATTGCTTTGTTTTTGCTTTTTATTTTTTTTTTTTAATTGAGGAGGCTCCAAAATATTAGGAATGAGAAATAGAATGGAGTATAACAATGACTGGGTGCAGCTGATCTTCTCTTTACAGTCAAAGGTAAGGACAAATCCTGTGTGATCCACACCTGATTCATTTTAACCCCTTACTGCCAGCTGACGGAATAGTACGTCAGCTGGCATTATCCCCCGCTTTGAGGTGGGCTCCGGCGGTGAGCCCACCTCAAAGCAGTGACACGTCACCTGTTTTAAACAGCTGACATGTGCCTGCATTAGGCTCTAGCGGGATCGCAATCTGCCTGCGCCTATTAACTAGTTAAATCTCACTGTCAAACGCTGACAGCGGGCATTTAACTAGAACTTCTGGCGCATGGCTGGAAATACGTGCATCGCTGATGACCCCTGTCACGTGATCAGGGGTCAATGATGCATTGCCATAACTACCTGAAGTCTCCAGGAGACCTCTATGGTTGTTGATGGCAGATTGCTATGAGCGCCACCCTTCTGTCGGCTTTCATAGAAATGCTGTAATTCTACTACATAGAGGTGATCTATGCATCACCTCTATGTATCAGAGGCGATCGTGCTATGGCAGCTTCTAGCCTCCTATGGAGGCTATTGAAGCATGCCAAAAGTAAAAAAAAAGTGATTAAAAATTAAAAAAATAAAAGTTTAAATCACCCCTCTTTCGCCCCAGTCAAAATAAAACAATAAAAAATGAAACACATATTTGATATCGCCGCGTTCAGAATCGCCCGATCTATCAATAAAAAAAGGATTAACCTGATCGCTAAACGGCATAGCGAGAAAAAAAATCAAAACGCCAGAATTACGTTTTTTGGTCGCCGCAACTTTGCATTAAAATGCAACAACGGGCAATCAAAAGAACGTATTTGCTCAAAAGTGGTATCATTAAAAATGTCAGCTCAGCCGCAAAAAATAAGCCTGCACCCAACCCAAGATCACCAAAAATGGAGATGCTATGGGTCTCAGAAAATGGTGCATTTTTTTAAGCAAATTTTGGAATTTTTTTTCACCACTTAGATAAAAGAGAACCTAAACATGTTTGATGCCTATGAACTCGTAATGATCTGGAGAATCATAATGGCAGGTCAGTTTTAGCATTTATTGAACCTAGCAAAGACGCCAAGCAAAAAACAAATGTGGGATTGCACTTTTTTGCAGTTTCACTGAACTTGGAATTTTTTTCCTGTTTTCGAGTACACGACATGGTAAAACCAATGGAGTCGTTCAAAAGTGCAACTCGTCCCGCAAAAAATTAAGCCCTCACATGGCCATACTGATGGAAAAATAAAAATAGTTATGGCTCTGGGAAGAAGGGGAGCGAAAAACGAAAATGAAAAAATGAAAAACGCTCCAGTCATGAAGGGGTTAATGAAGGTGAGCTTGCCTACATTGGCTGTGGAAAGGCAGATGCACCTACCTGTGTTCACACCCCTTGCCGTGCTAAACACACGTTCCAACAGTAAACTTGCCGCAGGGTAGATCAGCACCTCCAAGGCATAAAGTGTAAGCTGAGGTCATATTTCCAATTTGGAGAACCAAAAGTTAAATAGGACAGACCCATCACTCAGTATGTGGAGTTGTGTGAACTTGTACTCTTCCTAAAAGTTCAAAAGTTGTTCAAACGCTGCCTCCTGCTAATGTGGACTATATCAGATTGTGGTGTTGGATGTTTTGACTTGCAGACAAAGGTTTTCCACATTTTAGCCAGGGTAATCCTTACTCCTGAGGTGGTGCCAATGGCTCAGCTACATTGGTGACTCCTCCTCCACTGCCCTGTTCATCCACTGAGTCACTGCTGTCAGTAGTGTGTCTACCAGCTTGTATTCCCACATTTTGAGATCCCGTTCCAGTGACCAAAGTAAAAATGGTATGTTGTAGCAGGGATCCAGTAGGGTGGACACCCAGTAATCAGCACTGGCAACAATCAGGGCAATTCAGCTGTTATTGCGCTGGCACAGCAGCATGTACTGTATTGGGTCATATGTGCCAAACTGCCCAGAGACAATAACAAGCTGTCCTTGATGCAAGATGTATTATCTGGGTCCTCTGTAGCTCCCCTGCCACACACCAGTGATGCCATGAGCTGCTTTGAGTGCCACCCTGTTGTGAACATGGTTCCTACTCACACTCATCCTGCAAAACTGTCCCCTTTCTGAACAGTTATGTACTTGTCCTTTTTTGTTACAGGAACCCATCATATTGTACAGTAAAGGAAATAATTATTTGATCCCTTGCTGATTTTGTAAGTTTGCCCACTGACAAAGACATGAACAGTCTAAAATTTTAAGGGTAAGTTAATTTTAACACTGAGAGATAGATTATCAAAAATCAAATTAAAAAAATCACATTGCATAAATTATATAAATTTATTTGCATTTTGCAGTGAGAAAAAAAAGTATTTGATGCCCTAACAACCATTAAAGGCAACCTGTCAGCTGTTTTGGCTGCTATAAGATGGGCCACTGCCTTTCAGGGCTTATCTACAGCATTCTATAATGCTGTTGAAAAGCCCTGATCTGACCTGCAAGATAAGATAAATAAGTTTTATTATACTCACCCAGGAGGCAGTCCGGTCCGATGGGTGTCACAGGTTCGGGTGAGGAGCGTCCTATATTCTTGCAACACCACCCTCCTGTTTTCTTCATGGCTCCCTGGCATTGTGCACAGGTGTACTTCTCTGATATGTTGAGGGCAGAGAAAATTCTTGAAGTGCGCAGGCGCTGGATCTCACTGACCTTTCCCAGCGCCTGCGCACTGCAGTACTTTGCTGTGCCCTGAACAGGGCAGAGAAGTATGCCTGCACAGGAGCGTGATGCCGGGGAGGCATGAAGCAAGTAGGAGGGCGGCAGTGCAAGAAGATGGGAGGTGCTGGACCCGGACTTGCGACACCCATCGGAACAGACTGTGCTGCACCGTACCGCCCCCCCGGGTGAGTATAATAAAACTTATTTTTCTTCTCTTGCAGGTTGGAACGGGAGCTTATCTACAGCACAATAAAATGATGCAGATAAGCACTGAAAGGCAGTGGCCGCATCTTATAGGGGCAAAAAACAGCTGACAGGTTCGCTTTAAGAGTTCTGGCTCCTACAGACCAGTTAGATGCTCCTAATCAACTCGCTAAGTGCATTAAAGACAGCTGTCTTTCATAGTTACCTTTATAAAAGACTCCTGTCCACTGACTCAATTAATCAGTCAGACTCAAACCTCTACAACAAGGGCAAGGCCAAAGAGCTTTCTAAGGATGTCAGGGACAAGATCATAGACTTGTACAAAGCTGGAATGGGCTGCAAAACCATAAGTAGGGTGCTGGGTGAGAAGGAGACAACTGTTGGTGCAATAGTATGAAAATGGAAGAAATACAAAATGAATGTCAATCGACATCGATATGAGGCATCATGCAAAATCTCACCTCGTGGGATATCTTTGATCATGAGGAATGTGAGAATATCAGTCTAAAATTACACTGGGGAAACTGGTTAATGATCTCAAGGCAGCTGCGACCACAGCCACCAAGAAATCCATTGGTAACACATCATACCGCAAATGTTTAAAATCCTGCAGTGCCTGCAAGGTCCCCCTGCTCAAGAAGGCATATATGCAGGCCCATATGAACTTTTCCAATGAACACCTGGATGATTTTGCGAGTGATTGGGAGAAGGCGCTGTGGTCAGATGAGACAAAAATTGAGCTCTCTGGCATTAACTCAACTTGTCATATTTGGAGGAAGAGAAATGCTGCCTATGACCCAAAGAACACTGTCAAGCGTGGAGGTGGAAACATTATGTTTTGGTGTTGTTTCTCTGCTAAGGGCACAGGACTACTTCACCACATCAGTGGGAGAATTGATGGAGCCATGTACCATAAATTCCTGAGTGACAACCTCATTCCCTCCACCAGGACATTAAAATGGTTTGCGGCTGGGTCTTCCAGCAAGACAATCACTCAAAACATACAGCCAAGGTAAAGAGTGGCTCAAAAAGAAGCACATTAAGGTCATGAAGCGACCTAGCCGGTCTCCAGACCTTAATCCTAATTAAAACTTATAGAGGGAGTTGAAGCTCTGAGTTGCCAAGCGGCAGCCTCAAAATCTTAATGATTTGGAGATGATCTGCAAAGAGGAGTGGACCAAAATTCTTCCTGACATGTGCGCAAATCTCATCAACAACTACAAAAAACATCTGACTGCTGTGCTTGCCAACAAGGGTTTTGCCACAAAGTATTAAGTCTTGTTTGCCAGGGGGATCAAATACTTATTTCTCACTGTAAAATGCAAATAAATGTATGCAATTTATGCAATGTGATTTTCTGGATTTTATTTTTGATTTTCTATCTCTCAATATTAAAATTAATCAACCCTTAAAATTATATACTGTTCATGTCTTTCTCAGTGGTCAAACTTACAAAATTAGCAAGGGATCAAATAATTATTTCCTTCACTCTGGATTCTGTTCCTCCACCTCTTCTTTCTGTGCCACCATTATTGCCTAAAGCATTTTTTCAAGCAGGCATAGAAGTGAGATAGTAACACTGATGATGGCAGTCATCAGCGTTGTCCATGTTTGTAGAGTACTCAAAGCAGCTCAACACGGCGCACACATCCTGCATGGAGTACCACTTGTTGGTTGTGAAGTAATATTACTTTGCAGGCGCCTTACCTGTGCATGCTGCAGCTGAAACTCTGCTATTGTCTGCTGCTGCTTGCTAAGTCTCTTCAGCATATGCAAGGTGGAGTTCCACATTGTGGGTATGTCGCTTATGAGGCAGTGAGCGGGAAGGCAAGAAGTGATACAGCAGTGCAGACTGGCATCCAGAAGCAGGGTGAGAACAACAATAGCGCGCAAAGATGGCTCACACTTTCAGCAGCAGGTCTGACATATCAGGGTAATTTTTATAGAAGGTCTGTACCACCAAATTCAGCACATTCACGAGGCAAAGGATGTGCCTAAAACCAGCTAGGCCCAGGGCTGCCATGAGATTCAGTGGCACTAACCACTGTCTGTTGTTTGTTCCTCGTCCACAGCTTTTGCACGGTGCAAGATCTTTCCTACAAACAGATGAGTTTCAGAACAGCCTGCTATTGTTTCCCCCTGGCTGTGCTGAAGTTGGTGGTGCAGGTTTTACACTAACTGGATGAGGCGGTGCTGGAGGTAGCGGAGTAGTAGGAAGAGGCAACATGGACAGATAGTCATCCAGCAATCCTTGGTGCACCTAAACGCCTTTTGCCTCAGGCACAACTACCACTACATTTACCCAGTGGGAAGTTAAGGAGATATAACGTCCCTGGCCATGCTTACTGGGCCACGTATCATGGTTAGGTGGGCCTTGCCAATGATGTGTGTGCAGGGCATGGATGCCCCACCTGTAAAAGTAGTGGTGGTTGGGAAGCATGTACTGTCAGACAGCCACCATCATCAACTGTCTGCCTACACCAGCGGGAATGGCAGTATTTCAAAGGCCATTCATTTTGAAATACTGTCATTCAGGACCAGTACTTGTGGGTTGGTAGGAGGGTAGTTTCACTGTTTCTTCAGTTTTTGGTGTATGGATAACTGAACACTTTCATTGGATAGTGTGGAGATGCTCAGTTACACTGCTGGTGGTGCCGTCACATCCTCTCTTTGCGGTGAACTTTGCGACCCTGTTGATTAGGAGCAGGAGGAAGATGCCAAGACTGCAGCAGAAGAGGAAGCAGGAAGAGCCTCACATCTTCCCTGGTTTTTCAGGTGTGTACTCAATTGCAACTCATGCTTTTTATTCAGATGCCTCGTCTTTCAGGTGATGCTCAGATTCGGAACATTCATGCCTTGCTTCAGGGTCTGACGGCGCAGCGTGCAATCCAGGCATCTCTTGTCATCAGCACATTGTCTGAAGAAATGCCAAGACAAGGAGCGCCTTTTAGCTGCTAAATTCATGGCCAGTAGCAGACCACGTACTGGCTAGGTGTCAGCCACTATGCTTTTGCATTCTGCTCCTTCTTTTGCTGTGCAGCTGGGGTAGCGTGGCCACTTCCTCTTGCGGTGCACGTCACACAGATGGTCTTAAATCCCCCGCATTGTATTCCACTCACTCCTCACCCCTGCCCTTTTCTCCAGTCTGCACACTGTAAAAAGACGCAACAGTTGGCACCTGTATTTTATCTTCACCAGACGTGCTGCAGTGGTTAGCTGTAAAAACTCTCTCACATGCTCATCTTCCAACTGAACAAGTAGTTGGGCATCAGTGCACTCAATCTTTTCCACTTGGGTGGTAAGGCCAAGTGGATGGCTCATGAAACCACAGCCAGTGGTGTCATCAAAAAGCCGAAGTGAGTACTGCATGACTTGGGGCTCATACTGTTTGGCTGACTTGCAAGGGGGTGAGGTGGAAGTGAGATAACCATGGTCCACAGTTGCCAACTGTGTTCTTTCAGCAGTGGAACAGTTGGAAGATAATGCAAAGGAATTGAAGGCGCTCTCAACCATCCAATCTAAAACTGCCTCAACATGTTCTGTCCTCACCATTTGTCCAGCAGAACTCGGTCCTATGAAACTACGCAGATCATCCCATCAACTGAGTGCACCAGAGGAATGTGTTTCATTTGGGCACATAGCAGGCACAGAACGACCACCCACATCCTCTTCCTGTAGCAACTACACTACAACCAACAGCAGCACCATGGCTATGTCCACGTCCCCTATTTGGTGCTCTCCTCATGTTTTCCACCAAAAAAGTGGACAGCAGAGAAGAGAAAGTGCTCATCAGATTATTACACTCTTTGGGGTACTGTGCACCAGGCTGTTATGGCACTCTGCACCAGGCTGCTAGGGTACTCCACACCAGCCAGCTATGGCACTGTCCACTGAGCTTTTGATGCACTCTGCACCAGGATGTTAGGGCATTGTTAAACAAGGTTGTTAAGACACTATACACCAGAGCTGTTAGGGCAGCCTACAACAGGCTGTTATGGCAAAGTGTACCAGGCTGTTATGGCACTCTACACAAGGTTGTTAGGGCACTATTTCTGCCAGACTGTTATGGCACACTGCTCCAGGCTGTTAGGGCACTGTACATTAGACTGTTGGGGCACTGTGCACCAGAATGTTAGGACACTCTACCCCAGACTGTTCTTGGACCCTATACCAAGCTGTTATGGCATTCTGCACCATGCTGCTAGGGCATTGTGAACCAGGCTGTTAGGGCACTCTAAACTAGGGTCTTATGGCACTCTGCACCAGGCTGTTATGGCACTCTGCACCCATTTGTTAGGGCACTGTGCACCAGGCTATTAGGAAACTGTACACCAGGCTGTTATGGCACTGTTCAACAGGCCAGGCAGTTAGGGCAAGCTACACCCAGCTGTTAGTGTATGCTGCACTAGGCTGTCAGGGTACGCTGCACCAGGCTGTTAAGTAACTCTACACCAGACTATTAGGAGACTGTGCACCAGGCTGTTAGGGCACTCTAGACCAGGATGTTAGGGAACTGTACACTAGGCTGATAGGGTACTGTGCACCAGGCTGTTAGGGCTTTCTACACCAGGCTGTTATAGCACTCTACACTAGGCAGTTATGGCACTTTGCACCAGGTTGTTAGAGAACTCTGCACCAGGCTGTTAGGGCATTATACACCAGACTGTTAGGGCGCACGTCACTAGGATGTTAGGGCATGCTGAACCAGGATGTTAGGAAATTTTTCACCAGGCTGAGAATAAAATGGCTGTGTAACCGGTCATCTGGTGTTTATACAGTAAGAGTCACATGTTGTGCTGGCCAATCATGTTGAGGCTCTGAAAGTTTGCATAGTCTAAAAGCTTGTTGAATGGCAGTAAAACAGACTGGAAAAAAGTCCATGTTCAGAATTTGGCAGCGGTATGTGGCACTAGCCACAAGATAGAAGGTTTACATTTATATAGTCAGACAAGCGTTGGACACCGCATCCATTCACATTGAGCAGACCCACTGACTACCACTCCCATTCACTGAACATTCACTACTACTGCAGTCTGATCCAGGCTTGCTGACCCCTGCCATATTAGTATTATTTTGGACTACTCTAGACCACTTCTATTAGGGGACCCAGACGCTTTGCCATATTACAACACTCTTACTAAGCTCCTCCTTCTACTAGCAGTGAGACTGATGAAGGTCCAAAACGTTTCATGGACTGGAAATAAATTTTTCAACAAAGATTTATAAGTTGAGTGCCAAGTTTTGTCACTATATCTATTTGTTTGGGTAACCTATTTGAGCATCCTCACAGTAGTGCCACGTTATACCCTAAAATAAAAAATATGTACTACAACCTGTCTGGAGATGCAAGGCAACAGAAGTGCTGAGGGCTGGACAGCAGGCAGGGATCAGCAGGAACAGCAGAAGAGATGAGTAGTTATCATGTCCGCCATGTCTGATATGCTGCATGACCCCTGGAGCAGTGTGCAAGCGCACCTAACTGTCTTGCCCGTCATGTCTTGTGTGCTGCATGACGCCTGGAGCAGTGTGCACGAGCACGTCACTGTTATATCTGTCATGTCCATTATGCTGCATGACCCCTGGAGCTGTGTGCACACGCACCTCATGACTATTATGCTGCATGATCCCTGGAGCAGTGTGCACGTGCACCTCATGACTGTTGTGCTGCGTCACTCCTGGAGCAGTGTGCATGCGCACCTCACCTCATGGCTGCATACCGTGGCTGTGTGTGCGCCTGTCCATGCTCTGCCTGCTGTGATCGTCTCTATGGTCCAGCAAAATCTGATCTAGCAGTCCTCTCTATGGTCCTGGAGGCCCTGATCATGTGACCTTCTCTATGGTCCATCAGTATCTGATCCAGCAATCCTCTATATGGTCCTGCAGGCCCTGATCATGTGACCCTCTCTATGTCCAGCAGTATCTGATCTAGCAATCCTCTCTATGGTCCTGGAGGCCCTGATCATGTGACCCTCTCTATGGTCCAGCAGAATCTGATCTAGCTAGCCTCTCTATGATCCTGGAGGATCTTAACCGGAGGTCCTCTCCTGGTCCTGACCCAGAAGTGCAGGTGCTAATGACCTATATCAGACCACCCCTTCCTATGGTTGGGGCCTGAGTATCGTGTTGCTTCCCTGCATGGCTGCTTGGTCTGCTTGGTCGCTCCCTGTATTCTGTGCCCCTGCACTCTGCCCTGTTGTGCCTCTCTGCACACGCTCTGTGCTTGTATTCTGCCTTTTGTCTCATGCCATGTCTTGTGTTGTCTTTTGTGCCATGTCTCGCCCTTGCTATTCTTTGCCTTGTAGTACTTCCTGTTCTCTGCCTTTGCCTGTTTCGCCATGTCTTGTCTCTGCTATTCTTGGACTTGTAGTACTTCCTATGTTCTCTGCCTAGGCCTGTTTTGCCATGTCTTGCCTTTGCTATTCTTAGCCTTGTAGTACCTCCCACATTTCCTGTCTTTGCCTGGTTTTTCCTTACCTTGTCCTATAGTGCTATATACTGTAGCACATTCCCTGGTTAGTCTCAAGGTTCTCCCTTAACCCAGCTCTGGGCTTCAGCCTATATTCCGCTGCTAGCTCTATACTCGCTCTGCCTTGAAGCCTACCCTGGCATAGTGCCGCCTGTCTGTGCCACAGCCGTGCCACCTCTAGTCGTGCCCGACTGCCTGTGCCTCAGCCGGTACCGCCTGCCGGTGCCTCAGTCGTGTTTTCTGTGCTCCTTTCCACTCACGCTGTTTCTTGCACTGTGCATTTTCGTGCTACTCTAGCACAAGTCTTTTGCTATCCTTGCTCTGTCCTGAACCTTGGCTCTCCGTCTTGTCCTGTACTATGATCTAGTTTCTGTACCCCGCTCTGGGCTCTAGCATATGCTCTGCTTCTCTTTCCTGTACCCAGCTCTGTGCTACTGCCTACGTTCCGTTCTTTGCCTTGAACCCTGACCCTGGCGTGCCCCTCTGCACATGCAGGACTCTGCCTAGAACCCTGACCTTGGCGTGCCCCTCTGCACGTGTAGGACGATGTCCTGAACCTCAAAGCCCAACGTGTTCTGTTGTGAGCTCATTTTCGGGTTTGCCTCTGGCTTCTGGTGAGGGTTATGGAGCTGGCTGTGCTGACAGAGGAGTAGTGAGTTCTCTATCTGGACTCCCTCTGTTGGTGAAGGGAGGTAATGAAGCTGATCTAAATGTCAGAGACCGGCCACCTGAGGAAGAGGACTGCGATTGGACATCAGGAGTTTCTGATTGGATTTAAGGCAGCCGACTCCCTAGTTTCTTGCTGGTGATTTTTCCTGACTGTGGCTTCTGGTTTCCAGTTTGGTTCCTGCCTTCCTAAAGCTAAGTTTTCTCTGCTATTGTTCATATGAGTTTTGTCTGGTTTACTTAGTTTTTGTGTTCAGCCAGCCCTGGCTGGGACTGGGCTGAATCCCCATTTTGTCTCTGATCAGTTGATCTCTTTTGCTCTGTCTTCAGAATATACCTGAGTGCTGATATAGTGATTTGAAGTCTAGCGACTTCAGGGCCTTTTTCTATCAGACGTGTTGGACATTTTTTTGGCAGGGTTTTTTGCGTGATTGCAGACAGCAGCTTTTCTTTCCTGTCCTTTCTAGTTAGTGAGGGCCCCATCATTTGCTCAGCCTATCTTTCTATCTGTGTCTGTGTTTTCATCTTGTTTCACCGACAATACATGTTAGGGGCTGTCTATTGCTTTGGGGTCTGCTCTGGGGCAGTTTAGATTTTCCCTTTCTATCTTTAGGCTTATTTAGTTCTCCGGCCGTGACGAGGCATCTAGGACCACCGTAGGCACGCTCCGCAGCTACTGCTAGTTGTTGTGGATAGGATCAGGGGTCTGCAATCCGCTAGTTACCAACCTCTCCGGTTTTCTGGGCTTAGCTTGCTTTTTGTTTTTTCCTCCTCAGTGACTCATTCATAAAAGAATCACCAGCCATACCGCAGATTCTAGCGTACTCAAAAGCAAGAGAGAATTGTAAGAAAAAAAAAAAAAGTGTCAGATTTTTTTTTTTTCGTATGTATATTTTCTCCTCTTTTTTTTTCTGGGGCCATAGGAGGATTCTTTTTTTCTTTTTTCTTTTTCTCCTTGATGGAGATTAAGCAATTGTCTTATCATGTGGAGCAGCTCGCTGCTGAAGTGCGGGGAATTTCCGCCTATCTCACTCATTCACATGCTGTTGAACCAAGAAAGCCTGCTCCTGATGTGTTTTCTGGGGATCGGTCTAAATTTTTGAATTTTAAGAATAATTGTAAATTATTTCTTGCCTTGAAGTCTAACTCATCGGGGAGCTCTGCGCAGCAGGTTAAAATTGTCATCTCCTTGCTGCGCGGCGATCCCCAGGATTGGGCGTTTTCTTTGACACCTGAAGATCCTGTTTTGACTAATGTGGATGCATTTTTTCAAGCCTTGGGGTTGTTACATGATGAACCTAATGCTATTGATCAAGCTGAGAGAGCCCAATTGGCATTGAACCAGGGTAAGGATCCTGCAGAGTTATACTGTCAGAAATTCCAAAAGTGGGCGGTCCTTACTACATGGAATGATAGTGCATTGGCAGCTCTCTTTCGGAAGGGTTTGTCTGAGACTTTAAAAGATACTATGGTGGGATTTCCTGTTCCCTCTGGTCTTGACGATTCAATGTCATTAGCCATTCAAGTTGATCGGCGTTTACGTGAACGCAAGACTACACGGGAGGCGCTGCCACATTTTGAACAAGTGTCTGAACCTATGCAATGTGATGGAGCTTTGTCTAGGTCGCAACGTCAGGAGTTTAGAAGGCTTAATAAGCTGTGTTTTTTCTGTGGAGATGCCTATCATGATATTTCTGTCTGCCCTAAACGAGAGAGACGTTTGCACACACATTTGCTGTGGGAGGTGTGCAACCTAAGTTTCTTTTGGCAATTACTCTGATCTGCTCCTTATCCACATTTTCCGCTAAGGCTTTTGTGGATTCAGGAGCGGCCTTGAATCTAATAGACTTGGATTTTGCTAAACGCTGTGGTTTTTCCTATGACACCTCTGCGGACGCCTATTCCTTTGAGGGGTATTGATGCTACTCCTTTGGCGAAGAATAAACCTCAGTTTTGGACCCAGGTGATAATGCGGGTCGCCCCAGATCACCAAGAAAATTGCAGATTTTTGGTGTTGCATAATTTACATGATACCATTGTTCTGGGTTTTCCCTGGTTGCAAATCCATAATCCAGTTTTGGATTGGAAATCTGTGTCTGTGGTGAGTTGAGGTTGTCGGTGTGCTCTTGGCGACACTCCTGTTTTCTCCACCTCTCCCCAGTCGCATGATGTTCCTGACTATTTGGCTGATTTTTATGATGTATTTAGTGAGAGCAAGTCTGCGTCTTTGCCTCCTCATAGGAGTTGTGACTGCAATTGAGTTGGGACCTGGGTGTAAATTTCCCAAGGGTCGACTTTTCAATTTATCTGTACCCGAACATGAGGCTAAGCGATCTTATATTAAGGAGTCGTTGGAGAAGGGTCATATTAGACCATCCTCTTCGCCCTTAGGTGCTGGGATTTTTTTTGTGGCCAAGAAAGATGGTTCATTAAAGCCTTGTATTGACTATCGTTCCCTCAACAAAATTACGGTTAAATTTCAGTATCCGTTACCCCTGATTTCTGATTTAATCTCCAGAGTTAAAAGTGCTTGCTGGTTTACTAAGCTTGACCTCAGGGGCGTATAATCTTATTCGCATCAAGCATGGGGATGAATGGAAGACGGCGTTTAATACTCCGGAGGGACATTTTGAGTACCTGGTGATGCCTTTTGGGCTCACTAATGCCCCTTCTGTCTTCCAATCCTTCATGAATATTTTCCGGACTTAGTGGATAAGTTTTTGATCATCTATCTGGATGATATTTTGATCTTTTCCAGGGATTGGGATTCTCATGTGGAACATGTTCGGCTGTTTCGGCCTTTCAGGAGCTGAAGCGGAGGTTCACTTCTGCTCCGGTTTTGCGGTAACCTGATGTCTCACTTCCTTTTCAGGTGGAGGTAGACGCTTCAGAGATTGGTGCAGGAGCTGTTTTGTCCCAAAAAGACCCGGGTGACGTCTAAAATGAATCCCTGTGCCTTCTTTTCCCGAAAGTTCTCCCCATCTGAACGCAACTATGATGTGGGGAATCGGGAATTGTTAGCCATGAAATGGGAATTTGAGGAGTGGAGACATTGGTTGGAGGGAGCTAGACATCAATTTGTGGTCCTCACTGACCACAAGAATTTGATTTACCTTGAGTCGGCCAAACGCTTGAATCCTAGACAGGCTAGGTGGGCCTTGTTTTTTACGCGTTTTGATTTTGTGTTCTCCTTTCTTCCAGGCACTAAGAATGTTAAGGCAGACGCCCTTTCTAGGAGTTTCTTTGCTGATTATCCTATTGTGACCAAGCCTACTACCATCCTAGGTGAGGGGGTGGTTCTTTCTGCCATCTCGCCCGATTTGAGACGTGCTCTGGAAGAATTCCAGGAGGACAAACCTGAGCGTTGTCCTATGGGAAAATTGTATGTTCCTGACCAGTGGAGGAAGAGAGTGATGTCTGAAGTTCATTGCTCCGCATTGGCTGGTCATCCAGGTATTTTTGGTACCAGAGAGAGGGTGAGTCGGTCTTTTTGGTGGCCCGCCTTATCTCGTGATGTCAGGAATTTTGTGCAGTCCTTTGGGACTTGTTCCCGGCCTAAACCCTGTTCTCGCTCTAGTGGGTTGTTAATGCCCGTGCCGGTGCCTAAGAGGCCATGGATCCATATTTCAATGGATTTTATTTCTGATCTTCCTGTCTCTCAGAGAATGACTGTTATCTGGGTGATTTGTGATAGATTCTCTAAGATGGTCCATCTTGTACCACTCCCAAAGTTGCCATCTTCCTCAGAGTTGGTACCCTTGTTTTTACAACAGGTGGTTCGGTTGCATGGGATTCCTGAGAACTTTGTATCGGACAGAGGAGTTCAGTTTGTTTCCAGATTCTGGAAAGCCTTTTGTTCCAAGCTGGGAATTCAGTTGTCCTTCTCCTTTGTGTTTCACCCTCAGACCAATGGGCAGACTGAGAGAACAAACCAGACTTTGGAGTCCTATCTGAGATGTTTAATATCTGCTGATCAGGATGATTGGGTTTCATTTTTGCCCTTGGCCGAAATCGCTTTAAATAATAGAGCTAGTTCTGCCACCTTGATGTCGCCCTTTTTCTGTAACTTTGGGTTTCATCCTCGATTTTCTTCAGGACAAGTGGAATCTTCAGCCTGCCCAGGTGTTGACACTGTGGTAGAGAGAATGCAGCAGATTTGGGACCAAGTAGTGGATAAGTTGTCTCTCTCCCTGGAAAAGGTCCAGCGGTTTTCTAACCGGCATAGGACCATTGGTCCCCGGTTTAAAGTGGGTGATATGGTTTGGTTGTCATCAAAGAATATCTCTATGAAGGTGGCTTCTCCAAAGTTCAAGCCAAGATTTATTGGACCTTACAAGATTTTGAAAATTCTTAATCCGGTTTCTTTGCGATTGGCTCTTCCTGTTATGTTTAAGATCCATAACGTGTTTCATAAGTCGCTGTTGAAGAGATATGTTGAGCCAGTAGTTCCTATGGCTGCACCTCCTGACCCTGTATTGGTTGAAGGTAATGTGGAATATGAGGTAGAGAAAATACTGGATTCTCGTCTGGCTAGGCGGAGACTCCAGTATTTGGTCAAGTGGAAGGGTTATGGCCAGGAGGACAATTCTTGGGTCTCTGCCTATGATATTCATGCCGATAGATTGGTTCGTGCTTTTCATCGGGCCCATCCTGATCGGCCCGGTTGCATGGATGAGGGTTCGGTGACCCCTCCTCAAGGGGGGGTACTGTTGTGAGCTCATTTTCGGGTTTGCCTCTGGCTTCTGGTGAGGGTTATGGAACTGGCTGTGCTGACAGAGGAGTAGTGAGTTCTCTATCTGGACTTCCTCTGTTGCTGAAGGGAGGTAATGAAGCTGATCTAAATGTCAGAGACCGGCCACCTGAGGAAGAGGACTGCGATTGGACATCAGGAGTTTCTGATTGGATTTAAGGCAGCCGACTCCCTAGTTTCTTGCTGGTGATTTTTCCTGACTGTGGCTTCTGGTTTCCAGTTTGGTTCCAGCCTTCCTAAAGCTAAGTTTTCTCTGCTATTGTCCATATGAGTTTTGTCTGGTTTACTTAGTTTTTGCGTTCAGCCAGCCCTGGCTGGGACTGGGCTGAATCCCCATTTTGTCTCTGATCAGTTGATCTCTTTTGCTCTGTCTTCAGAATATACCTGAGTGCTGATATAGTGATTTGAAGTCTAGCGACTTTAGGGCCTTTTTCTATCAGACGTGTTGGACATTTTTTTTGGCAGGGTTTTTTGCGTGATTGCAGACAGCAGCTTTTCTTTCCTGTCCTTTGTAGTTAGTGAGGGCCCCATAGTTTGCTCAGCCTATCTTTCTATCTGTGTCTGTGTTTTCATCTTGTTCACCAACAGTACATGTTGGGGGCTGTCTATTGCTTTGGGGTCTGCTCTGGGGCAGTTTAGATTTTCCCTTTCTTTCTTTAGGCTTATTTAGTTCTCCGGCCGTGACGAGGCGTCTAGGACCACCGTAGGCACACTCCACGGATACTTCTAGTTGTTGTGGATAGGATCAGGGGACTACAATCCACTAGTTACCAACCTCTCCGGTTTTCTGGTCTTAGCTTGCTTTTTGTTTTTTCCTCCTCGGTGACTCATTCATAACAGTGTTCCCTAGCACACGTGGGACCTGCCGTTAACCACATACCCTGGCGTGCCTCCTAGCACGGCCTAGACCATTCTTTGTACCGTGCCCCTGATGTGCTTCTAGCATGCGCAGGACCTTGAATGTTGAATCCTTGCAGCTTCTCTAGCGTGCCCAGGACCTTGGACCTTGAACCCTGGTGTGTCCCCTAAACACGCACCATGCCTAGTGTGTTGAACCCTGCCTTGCACCTTGCCTTGGACACTGGCATGTTACTCAGTAGTGAAGGGGAAAATGAACTCACAACACTGGCATGTCCCTAGCACGCACCCTGCCTTGAACTTTGCCTTGGACCTTGGCGTGTTCCTAACACGCACCATGTCTGGAGCTCTATCGTGCCTCTTTGCCTGAACCCTGGTTTGCCAGCCGGATGCCTGGAACCTGCCGATCACTGCCAGAGATCGTAAGCCTGACAACTGCAGCCTGATGTCCGGAGCTGATGTCCGCAGCCTGATGCCCTGATCCTGTCGATCGTTGCCAGCTGTCCGGAGTCCGATGCCATCGAGTCCTTGCCTGTACCCAGGCGTGCCACCTGGCATGTACCATGCCATGGACCTTGGCATGCCCACGCACCTTGCTGTGCTTTCTCTGTTATCACGTCTTGCATCTGATGTTACCCTGAGTTCGTCTTAATGAAGATACCTTGAAACCACGTCTTGTCTTGTTTCCTGCACATCCCATGTCGTCAGACACTCACACATTGTGTCTCCCTTGAGCTGGCCATCTGGTTCCAGCAGTCGTGATGGCTCACCCCATTGGTCTTGCCCCTGACACTTCCTGTATAGGGGGTGGTTCCTCACAAGGTCAGCTCACCCTCGGTGGGTGGGTGCCACGACCCAGAGGGTCCACTCTAGAAAACGACACAGCGATAGCTGACTCCGTCACAGTAGTCAGTATAAGTGAGTATAAGGATTTTTTTTTAAATGTTATATCTACATAAATCCCAGAGCATAATGAGTGACATTAAATAAGTAGAAAATAACTTCTCTAACTAATCAAATTTACCAGCAAAATTTGCATGAACAGGGTGAATTCAAATTGTCATATCTACTCATCTCTAGTGCCCAGCTGTAATCAGCAGTACCATTGACAATGAAGGGTATGGCATTACACGTACATGGCTGCCACTTTATTTTAACATGGGCAGAATTCAATTATTGGAAATTTGATTAGCAAAGAGTAATAATAGAGTTTTGAGTAGTACTTTGTACATGTGAGGTAATGTATTTGAGTAGAAGTGAATTCTACTTGAATGTATAAAAAATATACAACTTACAGCCTCGACCAGGCCTCAGAATTTATAGTGTGTCATATGTCGTGATGTCACAGATATGCAACATGACCTCTGAAGCCAAATTGCAGCCAGTAGTCCCAGTGTAGAGTGAACAGGTCATAGATGTTTCAGCAAAAAGAAGAAGACAGGAGAAAAGGTCTACAGGCCAAAACCATGCTTCAGAGCTCACTGTGCATCGAACGTCCATGACATCACGAAGTGCGATATGCAGTGACCTCTGAGACCTGGTCACTGCTAGAGGTCCATGCCTAGAGTGCACAGGCTGTGAGATGCAGCATGGTACGGGGGAAAGAAAATGCAGCTTTGGTGACTGACGTTGGACAGCAAGCAAAAGAGGGGCCGGACAGATGAGAGGAGTATAAGTTTTTTTCTTAGCTTCTTTTTACAGTGCTTGTCTTGACAGACTCTATGGCATACTAAGGAACATTCAATTTGAGGAGAGAATAGCTTTACAATGAATCAAATTTACAGGGAATATTTGCACGATTTGGCGAATTCAAATTTTGTCAGATACACTAATTTATAGTAATAGGAGATTCTATTGTTAGTGCTGGCAATAACGTGGAAATAGAAGTTAGCAAGCAGTTATAATCAGAAGACTTGGGGAATCTATAAACTGTCACGCTTAATCCATTTAGAAAAGGAACAATTCTTTAGTAACTGTCCTCCGCATATTCAGGATTAGTCTGGTCTTTTGTAAATTATTTCCATTCATAAATAATTTACCTGAAATATTTAATTATTGTTTTAATTGCTTGTTTTATTATGTTTATTATCTACTTTATCTATGGATAGTAATGGGCAAATTAAAACATGTAAGCATCAAATTGAAATTTGATGCTTACACATAACAATTATTACATGTATTTTTTTTTACTTATTTCTTATATTTAGTCATTAATTACTGCAAAAATTGTTTTAAGTTTCAGCTCATACCATAGAAATAGAATATTAACTCTTTTTATGATGCGGCTAAATGGTAAGATGTTCTACTAACTCCTCTTCACATTTTATGCATAATCCATGATGTCTGATGTTTTGCTTTTATCTGTCATCTTGCGGATGATATTTCTCTCTTGCTCAAATCCCAGATTAAGTACAAATACCATACGTGACAATTTTACTTAATGAATATTTCTTATTTGATGATAACTCACACAAGGTGTCTTCTGATACTGAAGTGTGTTTTGTGAAGCCCAATGCACAAGTGTACTGAACAAAATAGGGATTGTTCTGAATTCAAACATATGGGCAATTTAACCTTCTACTATTCAAGAGACATGATGACAAAATGTTCTGCTTTTCGAAAATACAATTCAAATATTACAATTTTTCCACAGTGGTTTAGCATTTCAATTTATATACACCAAAATTTTCACCAGCATATTTAACCCCTTGCCCCTGCATCCATTCTGGCATTTAATAACCTAAGCAAAGTTAGCGATTTTGCTATGCTTTTATTTAAAATGTATGCTGAAATTGTATGTAACCTAATTAATTTAATATATATATATTTGTTAGAAGAAAAAACGATTCCTTTTGGTGATATTTATTACAATATATTACAAGCATAATCATGTTTTTCATGTATTTTAAAAAAAGGCCAAGAAATGTTGAAAGCAGTTTTTTTTATTTTAATTGTAACAATTAGAGATGAGCGACTTTGCCTTTTTTCGGGTCGAGTCGGGTTTCATGAAACCCGACTTTCGCAAAAGTCGGGTCGAACGCAATCAGCCGATTAGCGTCGAAGGCCGACTGAAACACGAAACCCAATGCAAGTCAATGGGGAAGAAAAGTTGGCAGTAAGTGGAGGACAGGAAACACACCTACAGTGCCCATTTTAATGCCAAAAACATCAATTCTTATTACTTAAGCTTGTCAACCTTAATTTACTTTATAATAATAGTTAGGTATTGAAAACTGGGGGTTGGCGGGGTAGGGGTAGGGCTGGCTCCAGATTTTCGTGGGCCCAGGGCCAAAGAGTGTCAGTGGGCTCCTTTAACACATGCCACAATTCATGATCCTCTGATACGGCAGAGAAATAGCGGTATAGTAGAATAAAAAATACTTCACTTCTTACATCACATGACTGATATCCATTTTAAATTCTCCAATAGCTCCAAAAACGGACAGTATATTACTCCTTACAGTATTATGGCCATCTCATAGTGCGCCATACAGACTAATGAGGCCCATATATTTCTCCATACAGAATCATTGGTCCCATATAATGTTTGATACAGTATATGATGAGCTCCACATAATGCTACAGTATATGCTGGTCCCCATGGATGAAGATCCACTGTCTTATGGGCCCAAATAATGCTCCATATATAATAGGCCCCATTTTTAATGCTCCAGTGTATAATGGGCCCTGTAAATGATGCTCCAGTGTCTTATGTCCCCCATTTGGAAAGCTACAGCATATGATGGGCCTTACAGATGATGGTCTAGTGTATGATTGGTCCAAATGATGCTCCATATATTATATGCCCCATTTACAATGCTCCAGTATATGATGGGCCCCATGGATGATGCTCCAGTGTCTTATGGGCCCAAATAATGCTCCATATATAATGGGCCCCATTTCTAATGCTCCAGTGTATAATGGACCCTGTAAATGCTGCTCCAGTGTCTGATGTCCACCTTTGGAATGCTCCAGTGTATGGTGGGCCCCATATATCATTCTCCAAAGTATAGTGCTTCCCAAAAATTGCTCCCAACCTTTAAAACAATTAAATAAGTATCCTCGCTAGGTAATCCTCTGGACTCCTCGTCGTCCCCATATTCCATCTCTCCATCTCTCTGCACTTGGACTGTTTAGGCAGAGGGCGTACAGACGTGATGTCATCACGCTCTATGACCAGAATGTCACTGTCAGGAAACGCAGAAGATGTCATGGTGGTGGAGCAGGGAGAGGTAAGTATTTCAACTTTGCAAGTGCTGCGATCCTGAGCAAGCAGGGGGGCTCACTCGCTGGCGTTGGCACTGGCACAGGGCCCCTCATAGTATGGCGGTGTGTCTGATGGTGGGTGGGCCCACCGGCAGGGACACTTTTGCATACTATGAGGGGCCCTGTGCCAGTGCCGTCGCCCATGAGTATGCCCCCCCACCTGCTCAAGGAACCTGCACTTTCATTTGCACCTTCCTCTTTGTCACCGTGTAATGTGGTACAGCATCTGGGAAGGGTAACCTGAGTTTCATCAGGGTCAGATTCTGGCTGTGTACAGTGCGAGAGGAATGTAGTGGTCTGGGTCAATTTACCAGCAGAATAATCTAGCAGTGGCTGGGCATCAGTGCACTTGTGGTGCCCCAGGAGTACGGTCGCCACAGTGGCATTACCTTCCTCCTAGGGAGTGTGATGTCATGCTTGGGAGCAACAAAGGATCTCTCTAGCAGTTAAATCAACACACAACACAGTTCCCTCTTCAGGCCAGCAGGGAGAGCTCTGAACCTGACGGCTGAGGAGCTGCTCTCTGTGGTTGGGATGAGGGAAGTTAGGGCAGTTTGTGAAGGGAAGGGGAAGTGTGTGGACATGAGAAGGGGAGCTGGAGGATGATCAGAGTTAAGGCTCACTCCTAGCTGGAGCGCATGGTCCGGATTTCGGTCTCCGAGTTTGTAGGGACACTTACGGTCCTGCAGCAGAAAATGGAGGAAGTAGCAGCTGTAAATGCTCTGTTCCCAACTTAGGCTCAGAGACCCCAGCAGCGATGGGTGTGAGCCAGAAGGAAAAGGCTACGGCTGCCTGCCATACGAGAAAGTTCCAAAAGAGAGTCAACAGGGGGATCTTCAGTGAACTCAGTACTCTGAGTACCTCAGATAAGCACTAGAACGGAGGCCACACTACCTATCTGCAGAGAGAGAATTCCTAATTTGCTTCCAGGCTGACCAACTTCTTCTCCATCTGTACTCTGGGTCCTGGACGGCACTTACCAAGTACAGGTAAAGGAACTGCACGACTATGTCTGTCATCTTTCTCCTGCGCCTGGCGCACGGCTCTGCTACCTCCTGCACTGCACATCATCTACCAACTCTTTCATCTGCCCTGCGACTACAGCCCTACCTGTGCAGGGCTTCTACATCTTAGCTGCACCACAACATCTGTCCCAGAGAAGCGACACTGCAGCGCAGGTCAATCTGATCAGAAACCACAGGTGGCGTCACGTATCATTCACCTATAAACGTTATTCACCCCTTTGCATGGATGCCCGGGGCCACGGACCGCGTCACCACCACCATGACACATCCCTCTGAGACACCGGCCCGGTACCGATTAACCCCACTGCCCTGGCTGGCCACCCACACTCCATGTCAGGTTCATCTTGGACTGGGGAATTCACGATTTGACTTGATAACCCAGGCATGGTATGTGAAAAGAGCTCCATGGAGTAATCTGTAGTGTGGCTTGTCGCATCCTTCACTTTTGGTAGGGGTGAAGGACACAAGGAAAGGTGTTGTTCCTGACCAGGAGCCTCCACTGATGACTCAGTGCTTTTATTTTTTGAAACTTCAGAAGAGGATGCAATAGAGCTGGAGGCTGTGTCAGCAATGTAAGCCAAAACTTGTTCCTGAAGCTCTGGCTTTAAAAGCGGTTTACCTACTCCCAGAAAAGGGATCCTTCGAGGCCTTGTGGAGCCAGACGTTGACAAAGGCTCAACACCTCCTGCCTTAGGTCCTATTGTGCTTTTGCCACTACCAGCAGATGCATCACCACAGCCATCAGTACCAGCTGGCAACCCCTGCCCACTTCCACGGCCTCTTCCACCATACTTCCTCATTTTTGGGAAAATATACCCAAAATACCACCAGCTATATGGTACTGTAAAACAAGGTACAAGGTGTATATAGTATTGGGAGAATTTGAATCTCCCTAGAGATTTTAGGAGGCTGAACAATTATCTCAGGCCCACTATAGATTACACCTCAATGTAACAGGCTGAAATAGGCTGGTGAATGAGAAGGTACAAGGTGTATATAGTATTGGGGATAATTTGAATCTCCCTAGAGATTTTAGGAGGCTTAACTATTATCTCAGGCCCACTATAGATTACACCTCAATTGAACAGGCTGAAATTGGCTGGTGTATGACAAGGTACAAGGTGTATATAGTATTGGGGAGAATTTGAATCTCCCTAGAGATTTTGGGAGGCTGAACTATTATCTCAGGCCCACTATAGATTACACCTCAATTTAACAGACTGAAATAGGATGGTGTATGACAAGGTACAAGGTGTATATAGTATTGGGGAGAATTTGAATCTCCCTAGAGATTTTAGGAAGCTGACAATGATGCTCTCAGTCCAAGTATGGCAGCAGGCAGCCTAATAAGCAGGACTGCTGCACACAAAAGTGTGGAAAAATGAATACTTGGTAACTGTGCAGAAAAGAGGAAGAAAAGTATTTTTGATTTTAAAAAAGCAGTTTGCACAGCAGTGTGCAAACAGCAATGCAGCTATCAGGGAGCCTTATAAGGCAGCCTAATAACCAACAGAGCTGATGCACAAAAATATAGCCTCCCCTGTCACTGCACACAAACTGTTGTGTTGTAAAGTGAAAATCGCTACCAGCAGATGCAGTTTTTTTCTTCTTCCCTGCCTTACGCTCTCCCTTATTCAGAATCATCAGCAGCAACCTCTCCCTATGCTAAGATCGGCAGATGTAAGATTGTGTTCGGCGTGCACGCCCTTTTATAGCCCCTGTGATGCCACACAAAGCAAGCCAATCACTTGCAGGCCCTTCTCAAAGATGGTGGTGACCGCTGCCCATGTCATCGCGTTGCCCACAGTGTGCGTCCTCCATCATTGGCTGAAAAAGGGTGCTGGAAGCATCATTTGAAATGCGACTTTGGTGCTCTGGTCGCCGACCTCATGGCCGACCTCACGCTATGGTCGGGTTTCGTTTCATGAAACCCGACTTTTGCAAATGTCGGCGACTTATGAATTTGACCGACCCATTTCGCTCAACTCTAGTAACAATATTAAATAAAAAATAGTTTTTACATTTGTATGCCTTTGGATTTATTTCTCTATTTGTTGTGATTGCATAGATACCACATATGATGGATGGTATTTTTTTAGGTTAGCATTTGATCTAAAATACATTGCTGTGTTTTAAATATAAGAAATAAATTATGCTTTTCTAAGCTGGGTATGGCCTGACATTGCTTTGTATACCAAGACACAAATGTAGAAGATTAAAGCACAAATGTGTTTAATTTTTACAACCCATTACTTGCATGAATGCATACTCCAATGTAGACTCATATTGTGCCCAATATACTGTATTGACTTTATTTATTTTAATTTGGGAATTATCATTTTTTTTATTGGGGAATTTATTATTTTTTAAGGAACAACTTGGTTCATCTATTTTTTAACCCATTCACAGCCTTGGGATTGTTCCATTTTGTGTTTTTATTTTTTGCTCCCCTTCTTCCCGGAGCCATAACTTCTTTACTTTTCCATTAATATGGCCATGTGAGGGCTTGATTTTTGCAGGATGAGTTGTACTTTTGAATGACAAAATTGATTTTCCCATTTTTTGGAAAACAAGTAAAAAAAATTCCAAGTGCAGTGAAATTGCAAAAAAAATGCAATTCCAGTATTGTTTTTTTTTGTTTTTTTTTACCATGTTCTTTAAATGCTAAAACTGACCTCATTATAAGTTGACAGATATCAAACATATTTAGGTTCATTTTTATTTAGGTGGTGAAAAATATATCCAAAGTTTGTAAGAAAAAAAAGAAGGCAACATTTTTCGAGACCCGTAGCAGCTCAACTTTTTGGGACCTGAGGCTGGGTGAGGGTTTACTTTTTGCAAACTGAGCTCACATTTTTATTGATATCATTTTAGTGCAGATGCAATGTTATTACATTTTATTGCAATGTTGCGGCGACCAAAAAAACCTAAATCTGGCATTTTGATTATTTTTCTCATTATAAAATTTACTGACTGAATTAATTTATTTTATATGTTGATAAATAAGTCAATTCTGAATGCAGCCCTACAAAATGTGCATTTTTAAGGCTGTGTGCCCACGTAGCGATTTTTAAGCCTTTTTTGCCGCGATTTTCGGCGCGAAAACACAGCGAAAACGTCTAAAAATCGTGTACAGAACGCCTCCCATGCATTCCTATGGCATTCCGCACATGCTGTGCTAATGCTGCGCTTTTTTCCGCGATGGAATCGCATTGTGGAAAAAATCGCAGCATGCTCATTCTTTTGTGCGGAATCGCAAAGAACTGCCGCTATTCCGCACCCATAGGAATGCATGAGAATCGCTTACTTCCCGCATGTGGCTATGCCCACCATGCGGGAAGTGAAGCGTCTCATGTGCGGTTGGTACCCAAGGTGTGGAGGACAGGAGACTGTCCTCCAGGCCCTGGGTACCATACCCCTGTAAAAAAAATAGTAAAAAATAAAAAATCGAGGTATATTTACCTTCCGGCGTCCCGTGCTGCATTCCCGGCCTAAGCGTTCCCAGTAATGCCTTGCGGCAAGGTCCAGTGATGACGAAGTCTCGCGTGACTCGAGCGGTCTCGCGAGATCGCTATAGCAACGCGAGACTACGTCATCACAGGTCTCGCAAGGCATTACTGGGAACGCTGTGGCCCGGGAATGCAGCGCGGGACGCCGGAAGGTAAATATACACCGATTTTTTTATTTTATTTAACATTTTAACATTCTATCTTTTACTATTGATGCCGCATAGGCGGCCTCAATAGTAAAAACCTGGTCACACTTGTCAAACACTATGTTTGACGAGTGTGACCAACCTGTCAATCACTTTCCAAGCGATGCTTCAAATCGCTTGGAAAGTGCTTGAATATCGCACATGAAAATCGCGGCAAAATCGCGATCTTAATCGCGGTAAAATCACGGTGAAATCGCCGGAAAAAAACTGCGCGATTTCTGGGGAGGAGTCCGGTTTTTGGTGTGCATTTTAACACGCACCGTAGGCACATAGCCTTATTTATTTTTTATTTTGAATGGTTACATTTTTTTATATTTTTTAAAACTTTTTCTTTAACTTGATTCAATAGTCCCCTTAGGAGACTTGAAGCTGCGATCATGCCATTGCTTTTGCTACACATAGCAGGGTTCAGGAAAAATCATGGGCTGACGTTCATAGGAGATCTGGAGTGACAACATGGGGGTCTTCTGCAGAACCCCAGCT
This sequence comes from Dendrobates tinctorius, assembly GCF_039654945.1. NCBI lineage: Eukaryota > Metazoa > Chordata > Amphibia > Anura > Dendrobatidae > Dendrobates > Dendrobates tinctorius. The sequence continues at coordinate 19,084,288 of NW_027361703.1, forward strand.
GTTATGCCAACCCAATTGTGCCCCATGATCATGTGGCAGGGGCATCGATGGGCATGGCTTGTGACACGCTTGTGGTAAGAGCAAGTTAAATGCTGCTGTCAGAGATTGACAGTGGCATTTAACATGTTAACAGCAGTGGGTGATTCCACCCACGGTTGTAAGTGGCATATGACAGCTTATCAAATCAACTGTCATGTGCCTGAAAAGATGCAGGCTCACCCATACATCATAGGTTGTGAAGGGATTAAAGGGACACCAGGCACAATTACTTTTTTTAGGTGCATTCTTACTGTAAAGGGGACATTCTGGGGTTGTTGTACTTGAAGGGGGAACTTGGGGCTTTTTAACCTTCTAAGGAGCATTAATATAGGACATTAATACTTTCTAGCTAACATAATGGAGTCATCATTAGTTTCTATGGCAGACTATTAATTTTAAAGACACTCAATTTGGTACATTGTCTCTGTAGCATTTTTTGGGAAGTTGGTCATTATAGTAATGATATATTTTTTTAATTATTGGGGTCATTGCTCTATGCTCCAGGTGCAGACAGAAAGGGGAGTTTATGTAGACTAGGAAAAGTTGTCTCCAGCATTGATTAAGGATAAAACTAAACCTTTATTGTCAGACCATGAATAAGACGTTTTAGTTGAAACACGTCGGTTTATTCTCAAGGCAATCGGTGGTATGCCTGTCTATCTGTTATCTGAACCATTTCACCAATATTGTTTTGTTCCCGTCGCTGGAAATTGCAGAAATTAAGTTTACAGAGGTGGTCCACTACAATGTGCAGTGTGCACATCAAGTTAAGCCTTTTAAATAAAAATAAATATTTTTTCAAATACCTTGTTTTGAAAAATTTGCCTCTGAGTGGTGATATCGCTGCTAACTCAATCCCAGTCACGTGACCTCCGGTTGCAGCCATCGCTGACATCCAGTGATGTCACGTTCACTTCAAGACCCAGTCTCATGCACTCCCCCTGATTGACTGGGCTGTGCGAGGTGTTTCACTATACATCACAACCCAGTATCCAGCACGTAATTGAGGGACTCTGCCTATAAAAACAGAGGCAAGAGGGAAAGCTTCTTAGGTGTGCCCTGGATACTGGGCTGAAATGTGTGATGAAACTCCACCCACAGTCTAGTAAATTAGACTGGAGTTCAAAAGTTAAACACTATTTGTCATGCAATTATTCTGATGTTCTATGGAGACCGGTGACGTGGGTCAGAATGAAGGTAACAACACGGTATGTCAAGACTTAAGTATATTGTATGCAGACAGTTAACAGTTAACAAGAGAAACGTAAACAGAGGCTCAAGAATCAATGCAGCAGATAATGCAGGCTCAGTAATACAAGGGTGTTGGTAGTACAGACCACACTTGAAAGTTCAAGCCTGGGAATGCAGGATCCAGAGGCCCAGGGCCCGGACTGGGCTCCTAGCGGAGAGCAGGCCACCGTGGAGGTGGGTGTAAAGCAAATTCGGGAAAGTAGAGTCCTTGGATGAAAGGCAGGCTGGAAGCATGTGGGGTAACCCGATGAACAGAAGTAACAAATGAGATGCAAGTCCTTCCAGCATGGCAGCAGGTGGAGTACGAGATACACAAGCAAGGTATAGTTTGCAGAGTCCCTTTATATATGCAGCAGACAGGAAACAAGGCATATCAGAAAGGAAGCAAGATCGCCCCCATGAAGCCACTAATTCCATCTTAGGCAAGGGCAAAGTTGGGCAGAACTAAGGGCAAAATAGGTACACAGTTCAGATCCTTACACTATTATTATTACTGCAAAAATGTATACATTTCTGTTTTTTTCAGTCAAGATAGGGTGCAGAGTGTACATTAGTGACAAAAAATTTTTTTTTGAATTTACCAAATGGCTGCAATGAAACAAAGAGTGAAAAATTTAAAGGGGTCTGAATACTTTCAGTACCCGCTTAGTTACCCAGCGCCTCAATATATGCGGCCATATCTGGAATCTGTTGATTTCATAGTTCTCTACAACAGAGATTCACATTCCTTGGCTTTCTGTCCTAAGTTTTGGATATTGGGTAATTTAAAAATGTATCTAGTTTTCCAATTTACTCAGTTTTATTAGCTTCCTACTCTACATGAAATGCCAGTCTAACTGCAGCAACTATTAAAGCAAGTTATTCTTCCCTGGAATCAAATGTCTCTGGCCCTACATCTTGCTGCTCTCAGATGTAGTAGCAAAAACCTGGTGTCAAATGCTCTTAAAGTCTTTCCGTCCATTAACAGCAGTAAAAATCATAAAGTTATTCATAGTTAGTAGCACGAGTTAAAGTTAGTGGCTAGGTCAAATATCATTATGCTCCACAGTAGTATATATATTGAATTGAGCAGTGTTAATCAGTATTACATGCTTGCTGCCAGCTATGCTGCACTCTTATTTCTGCCATTGTATGCCGCGTCTCCAGATAATTCACTATAGCCTGGACTTCAAGCTGCAATCAAGCCTTGGGCGTCACTGACAGTGCACCGCAGCCTTACCATGCGAAAAGTCTGGGGCAGAAATCCAGCCTACAGTGAAGAGGACAGACGAGTTAAAGAGAATGACGGGAAGGCTAACAATGAGCAGAAATCAGTGGCTGGCATGGTGAGTAGTGAGTTATTATTTTGTTTGTTTTTTTTTATTCCAGAGGATAAAAAGGGACAGTAGAATTGCAAAGAATGTATTACATGTGAATCAAGTTTTGTGGAGAATTCAGTGAAGTTCACCAACCAAAGCACTATCTAAAGGTAAGGTAACTTAGTTAAAACTTCACTTTGAAAAATATATTAAATCAAGGTGAATAATATAACAAACTTAAAAGGGCCCATTGACTATGAATAGCTAGCAGCATATGGTGGACTATCTACTTTTAGGTCCTAGTAAGTAGTCCACCATATGCTGTTACCTGTTCATAGTCACTGTTATAAACAAACAATATAGGTGGCCACTACTTTTTCTGTAAATCACCCATTATTCATGATACGGGTGGCTATTAACGACTGGGAATAGGTGTAATATATGTGGTGTCATTAATTTCTCACTTGTATATAAAAATTTTTACTTCACTTAGTCCTCCCTTACAATAAATCATGTACATTTTGATTTAAATACACTCCTGCTGGTTGTGCTAAGTATCTGTCCTTTTCCTCACCTTAGGGCCTAATAGGGTGTATTAGGGAAAGTCGACCATGAGCAGGGGCACCACTGCGCAGGTCATAGGATGTCAACCTCCCCAGCAAGGTAGGAAAACAACAGAAGTTTAGTAGGGCTACCTTAAACCTCCCAATGCAGTTTTATTGGGCCCTTGTAAGTTTGTATTTTATATTACGCACCTTGTTTAAACCCCTTTCTGACATCAGAGGTAATATTCCATCCATGTGACCTGGTCCAATTTGACCATGGACAGAATATTACATCATTGCAATCAGCCGCGCTCACGGAAGGTGCACGGACGATTGCTGCCGGGTATCAGCTGATTCTGAAAGCTGACACCCGGAACTAGGTGCCAGGAGTGGTCACACACTGCTCCCAGCACTTTAGCCAATGAAACACTGTGATCAACCAAGATGGCAGCATTCTGGGAGCTGGCAAAGGCTGACAGCCCTTCTGCCTTTGGATCAGAGACCCCGCGGCGTGACGCGGGGTCCCGATCATTGCCATGGTAACTGGATGTCATCATGACAACATCTGGGTCACCAGAGTTAGGAAACTTGTTGATCATGTGCAGTGCCTGATCGGCAAGTCTCCCTGTCAGTGCAGTGCTGACAGCTTCTATGGCATGGCGATGCTGCTTTATCTCTAAGCTATTGAAGTGATCAGCCTGCAAAAAAATGATTTTCTCATAGTGGAACAAAGTAAAAAAGTTAGGAAAAAGTAAAAAAAAATGTAAAAAAAATTGTAAAAATATTTAAAAAAAAAATCAAAAATAATAATAAAAAATCAATATATATTCTATCACTAAATAAATATTTGAATGAAAAAAATCTAAGCAATAAAAGTACACATATTTGGTATCGCCGTGTCAGCAATGACCTGACCTATAAAACTGTCCCACTAGTTAACCCCTTTATTTAACAACATTTAAAAAAAGGCAAAAACAATGCTTTATCATCATTAGTGTTGAGCGATACCGTTCGATACCCAAAAATATCGTATTGGATGGTATCGCCCGATGCGAAAAAAATATCGGGTATCCCCGATTCCGATACCGGAAGTCCCATTCAAGTCAATGGGACTTCCGGTATCGGAATTTAAAAAAGCCCTTTATTTCCTTGTTGGCTAATTCTACATAATTGAAAACAAATAAGAATCATGTAGAATGTATTGTGGGAGGTGGAGGAGACATTAAAGGCATAGTGGTTTATTCAAATCACATGGCATAGCATTAATTCCAATTTTTTTTTTCAAGACGTTCGGAGTTAAAAAGATATTGACTATGTTAACCTTTTTTATATTTTGTCAGATATGTATGTTTCACAACTTCCATGCTCTTCACCTTCTTTTGTACTTCTCCCACACTTTCTCCTTCATGATCCGCAGCAGTAGCATTTTTTTCATCAACTTTTTCTTCACCTTATTCATCTTCTTCTTCTTCATCTTTTTCCCATTAATTTTTTTTTTCCATTCTTCATATTCTTCTTATTCAGCTATTATTAATTTTAATATGCTATTTCTTCATCTTCTTCCTATTCTTCTTTGTCTTCATTTTCTTATGGTGACAGGCATTCCTGTAGTACTTATCTATAAAAGTTATAAGATTACACCTTACGTTCTGCCTGTCACTAAAGATTTACAACAGGATTTGTCCGCGTTCAGTTTGGCCTGCAGCAGCAGGCATTTTCCAGGGGCACCACGAGGAGGAACGGACTCACCCCCATTTACTGCTTAGTCTTCTTCTGCTTATAATTTTGATTTCTTCTATGCTGATTTTTAGTCTTATGCTTAATGTTCTTCTGCTTTTGCTTCTTCTGCTTCTTGTTCTTCTGTCTTTTGTTCTGTATCTTGGTGGTTGTCTTCATGTTCTTTGTCCTCTTGGTCTTATTATTTAGGGTCATATTTCTGGTCTTCTTTGGTGTGGTCTTCAGGGTCGTCGTCATCAGGGTCGTCGTCATGGAGATCAATAAGGATTACCAAAGACAATTTCAAAAAGCTTGATCTTGGAAATGTAGCAGAAGGTACAAGAAGGCTGAGAAACTGGCGAGAACCAGCAGACAGTGCTGGCACCCGGATGGGTAGCAGAAGGAACAAGAGCCAATGGCACTACCGAGGACCAGCTGACGGTGCTGGACCACGGTTACTAAGCAGAAGGTACCTGTGCTAAAAAGCACTACCAAGGACCAGCTGACGGTGCTGGACCTCAGATACCGAGATGGAGGCACCTAGGCCAAAGGCTCTGGCGAGAACCAGCAGACAGTGCTGGCACCCGGATGGGTAGCAGAAGGAACAAGAGCCAATGGCACTACCGAGGACCAACTGATGGACCTGGACCACGGTTACTAAGCAGAAGGTACCTGTGCTAAAAAGCACTACCAAGGACCAGCTGACGGTGCTGGACCTCGGATACCAAGATGGAGGCACCTAGGCCAAAGGCTGTGGCGAGAACCAGCAGACAGTGCTGGCACCTGGATGGGTAGCAGAAGGAACAAGAGCCAATGGCACTACCGAGGACCAACTGACGGTGCTGGACCATGGTTACTAAGCAGAAGGTACCTGTGCTAAAAACCACTACCAAGGACCAGCTGACAGTGCTGGACCTCGGATACCGAGATGGAGGCATCTAGGCCAAAGACTCTGGCGAGAACCAGCAGACAGTGCTGGCACCCGGATGGGTAGCAGAAGGAACAAGAGCCAATGGCACTACCGAGGAACAGCTGACGCTGCTGGACCACGGTTACTAGGCAGGAGGTACCTGTGCTAGAAAGCACTACCAAGGACCAGCTGACGGTGCTGGACTTCGGATACTGAGATGGAGGCACCTAGGCCAAAGGCTCTGGCGAGAACCAGCAGACAGTGCTGGAACCCGGGTGGGTAGCAGAAGGTACCCATTCAAAGCAAAGTAGCCAGGCCGCAAGCCGGCCGCAGTCACCGAAACCCACAGTCCTACAGGGGGTCCATGTCCCATTGGCACTACGGATCCAGCCTTCAGTGCCAGTTCCCGCAGCCCACATAGGAGTCACCTAAACTGCAGGCACCGTAGAGTTGGCTAACCCGGCCGCAAGACGACAGGACAATGGATTGGTGGCATAGTGACCTTGACACTACCCGGAAACAGCAGGCGTGCTGAAAACAGGCTGGGCAACAGGGAGTACCCATGCCAAAGACACTGCCGAGAACCAGCTGACGGTGCTGGAACCCAGATGGGTAGCAAAAGCTACAAGAGCCAATGGCACTACCGAGGAACAGCTGACGGTGTTGGACCACGGTTACTAGGCAGGAGGTACCTGTGCCTGAAAGCACTACCAAGGACCAGCTGATGGTGCTGGACTTCGGATACCGAGATGGAGGCACCCAGGCCAAAGGCTCTGGCGAGAACCAGCAGACAGTGCTGGAACCCGGGTGGGTAGCAGAAGGTACCCATTCAAAGCAAAGTAGCCAGGCCGCAAGCCGGCCGCAGTTACCGAAACCCACAGTCCTACAGGGGGTCCATGTCCCATTGGCACTACGGATCCAGCCTTCAGTGCCAGTTCCCGCAGCCCACATAGGAGTCACCTAAACTGCAGGCACCGTAGAGTCGGCTAACCCGGCCGCAAGACGACAGGACAACGGATTGGTGGCATAGTGACCTGGACACTACCCGGAAACAGCAGGCGTGCTGAAAACAGGCTGGGCAACAGGGAGTACCCGTGCCAAAGACACTGCCGAGTACCAGCTGACGGTGCTGGAACCCAGATGGGTAGCAAAAGCTACAAGAGCCAATGGCACTACCGAGGAACAGCTGACGGTGCTGGACCACGGTTACTAGGCAGGAGGTACCTGTGCTAGAAAGCACTACCAATGACCAGCTGACGGTGATGGACTTCGGATACCGAGATGGAGGCACCCAGGCCAAAGGCTCTGGCGAGAACCAGCAGACAGTGCTGGAACCCGGGTGGGTAGCAGAAGGTACCCATTCAAAGCAAAGTAGCCAGGCCGCAAGCCGGCCGCAGTTACCGAAACCCACAGTCCTACAGGGGGTCCATGTCCCATTGGCACTACGGATCCAGCCTTCAGTGCCAGTTCCCGCAGTCCACATAGGAGTCACCTAAACTGCAGGCACCGTAGAGTCTGCTAACCCGGTCGCAAGACGACAGGACAACGGATTGGTGGCATAGTGACCTTGACACTACCCGGAAACAGCTGGCGTGCTGGAACCAGGCTGGGCAACAGGGAGTACCCGTGCCAAAGACACTGCCGAGTACCAACTAGCGTTGTTGGAGCCCAGGGACAATCATGGTGCAGGCGGCCGAGGCCTACTTGGTGGCAGTTTTTGATTGTTTGTAGGCTACAACAGACTGTCAACGTGCTCCAATTAGGCATCTGTCTCCACTCTGTTTCCAGGATTTCACGTGACCACCAACACCGCCAGTTTATGCGTACAGCAGCCGTCTACCCAATCCACACGTGTTCCTGGGTTACTGGGGTTATGTAATGTCGGCAGAGCCCCTGATGTGTGTCTGCCACTGTCTCCTGCTCTGTCCACATTTCCACCGCTTGCAGTGGGAAGGTGGACAGCGCAGGAGACAGTGGCGAACACACATTGGGGGATCTGCTGACATTACAGAACCCCAGTAACACAGGAACACGTGTGGAATGCGTGGACGGCAACTGTGAGCAGGAACTGGCGGTGTTGGAGGTCAGGGGAAATACTAGAGACAGAGTGGAGACAGAGGCCAAATCAGAGAATGTTTAAATCTGAAATAGTTACAATTAGGAGGCAGCAGCAGTTTGCCCTCCACACAGCAGGGGGTCAGCTGACGTTACTGACCCCCACTTTCACATGAACAAGTGTTTTTTTCTGTGTGGACAGCACTTCCGAGCAACAACTGACGATGTTGGAGCCCAGGGATAGTCATTTTTTAGGCTGAGGCCTACTTGGAGGCAGTTTAAGATAAGACGTTGTTTGAATTTGGAGGAAGCAGCAGTTTGCCCTCCACACAGCAGGGGATCAGCTGACATTACCGAACCCCACTTTCACATGAATGAGTGTGTTTTTCTGTGTGGACAGCACTTCCGAGCACCAACTGGCGTTGTTGGAGCCCAGGGACAATCATGGTGCAGGCCGAGGCCTACTTGGTGGCAGTTTTTGATTGTTTGTAGGCTACAACAGACTGTTAACGTGCTCCAATTAGGCATCTGTCTCCACTCTGTTTCCAGGATTTCACGTGACCACCAACACCGCCAGCTTATGTGTACAGCAGCCGTCTGCCCAATCCACACGTGTTCCTGGGTTACTGGGGTTATGTAATGTCGGCAGAGCCCCTGATGTGTGTCTGCCACTGTCTCCTGCTCTGTCCACATTCCCACCACTTGCAGTGGGAAGGTGGACAGCGCAGGAGACAGTGGCGGACACACATTGGGGGATCTGCTGACGTTACAGAACCCCAGTAACACAGGAACACGTGTGGAATGCGTGGAAGGCAACTTTGAGCAGGAACTGGCGGTGTTGGAGGTCAGGGGAAATACTAGAGACAGAGTGGAGACAGAGGCCAAATCAGAGAATGTTTAAATCTGAAGTAGTTACAATTTGGAGGCAGCAGCACTTTGCCCTCCACACAGCAGGGGATCAGCTGTCGTTACTGACCCCCACTTTCACATGAACAAGTGTTTTTTTCTGTGTGGACAGCACTTCCGAGCACCAACTAGCGTTGTTGGAGCCCAGGGAGAACCAGGGTGCAGGCCGAGGCCTACTTGGTGGCAGTTTTAGATTGTTTGTAGGCTACAACAGACTGTCAACGTGCTCCAATTAGGCATCTGTCTCCACTCTGTTTCCAGGATTTCACCTGACCACCAACACCGCCAGTTTATGCGTACAGTAGCCGTCTGCCCAATCCACACATGTTCCTGTGTTACTGGGGTTCTGTAATGTCAGCAGATCCGCTGATGTGTGTCTGCCAATGTCTCCTGCTCTGTCCACGTTCCCAACACTTGTAGTGGGAAGGTGGACAGCACAGGAGACAGTGCCGGACATACATTGGGGGATCAGCTCACGTAACAGAACACCAGGAACACAGGAACAAGTGTGGAATGCGTGGACGGCAACTGTGAGCAGGAACTGGCGGTGTTGGAGGTCAGGGGAATGTTTAAATCTGAAATAGTTACAATTTGGAGGCAGCAGCACTTTGCCCTCCACACAGCAGGGGATCAGCTGACGTTACCGAACCCCACTTACACATGAGCGAGTGTTTTGTCTGTGTGGACAGCACTTCTGAGCAACAACTGACGGTGTCGGAGCCCAGGGAAAATCGGGTAGTAGGCCGAGGCCTACTTGGAGCCAGGTGTAAATCTGAGGTTGTTTGACTGTGGAGGAAGCAGGACACTTTGCCATACACACAGCAGGGGATCAGCTGACGTTACCGAACCCCACTTACACATGAGCGAGTGTTTTGTCTGTGTGGACAGCACTTCTGAGCAACAACGGGCGTTGCTGTAGCCCAGGAAATAAAGTTCAGGTCATAGAAACATGAACACAACAGGAGACCTGGATCCTGTTGCCAGCCAATTATTTATTCTGGAAGAGGACTGGCAAATTCAGGTGAGATCCAGGCCTTGTTCATTTTCAGAAAAGTAAGCCGGTCAACATTATCGGCCGATAGTCACGTGCGACGGTCTGTTACCACACCACCTGCAGCACTAAAGACACGTTCCGATAATACACTGGCAGCAGGGCAAGCCAGCACCTCCAATGCATACTGGCTAAGCTGTGGCCATGTATCTAGCTTAGAGACCCAATACTTGAACGGGGAAGAGCCGTCTGGGAGTACACTAACAGGGCAAGACAAGTAGTCTGTCACCATCTGACGGAAACGTTGCCTCCTGCTGACTGGAGCCATCTGTGATGGTGTAGCCGTTTGTGGCGGTCCCACAAAACTTTTCCACATTTGCGCCATACTGGCCTTGCCTTGTCCTGTGGCACTGCCTCTGCTACCTCTTTGTGCAGAGCTTCCTCCACTGCCTCTACCCACATGGCTGCTTTGAAAAGCACTACCAGCAACACTTGCGGGGGGAATGGAGAACATGATGGCCTGCACAAGTGTTTCTTGGTACTCCCGCTTTTTTCGCTCCCGGTTCAACTGTGGTATGAGGCTTTGTAAGTTGTCCCAGTAGCAAGGATCAAGGAGGGTGTACACCCAATAATCAGCCGTGTGGAGAATGTTGGCGATGCGGCGGTCATTTAACAAGCACTGCAGCATGAAATCAACCATGTGCTGCAGACTGCCAACTGGACCGGAAACACTGTCCCCAGCTTGAGGCAGCATCTCTGCCTGCTCAGCATCACCCCACCCTCGCTGTACACACTGACACACTGACTACTAGAGCCTTGTGTACCTCCCTCCTCTGGAGAGATGTGTTCCTCCTCCTCCATTGACTCCTCGTCATCCTCCTCACTAAGTGTCCCCTGCCTGGGCCTTTGTGTGGAAGCACATTGCGCAGACTTGCCAGAAGCAGATGGCATTTCTGACTGCTCATCCTCGACCTCTTCAAAAACCTCCTCACTTAGTGCTTGTAAGGTTTTTTGAAGCAGACAGATGAGGGGGACAGTCATGCTGATTAGTGCATCATCTGCACTGGCCATCCGTGTGGAGTCATCGAAGGCATGCAAAACTTAGCAGATGTCCCTCATAGTGGCCCACTCAATGGTGGTGAAGTTTGTCCAGCGCACAGTGCGACTTGTTTGCGCCTGATGAAGCTGTAACTCCATTACTGCTGCCTGCTGCTCACACAACCGCTCCAACATATGTAACGTTGAATTCCACCTGGTGGGGAGGTCACATATGATGCGATGTTCTGGCAGGCGGAATCGGCATTGCAGAGATGCAATGCGTGATCTTGCCATGCTGGAACGCCGCAAGTGAGCACACTATAGGCGAACCTTGTGCAGCAGTGCATCAAGATCCGGATAGTCCCTCAGAAAGCTCTGCACGACCAAATTGAGCACGTGTGCCAGACATGGTATGTGAGTGAGGTTGCCTAGGCCCAGAGCTGCCACTAGATTTCGGCCATTGTCACTCACTACCAAACCTGGCTGGAGATTCGCTGGCACAAACCACACATCGCTCTCCTGCTTGATGGTATTCCAGAGCTCCTGTGCTGTGTGGCTCCGATTCCCCAAAGAAATTAATTTAAGGACGGCCTGTTGACGTTTGGCCACACCTGTGCTCATATCTGGCCTAACAGGCTCACGCAGTGCTGATTCCGAGGAACTAGAGTAGGAGGAGGACTCAATATGTACAGACTGCATTCCTGCAATCCTTGGAGTTGGCAGAATACGTACAGAGCCACTCTCCAGATCTGTACCCGGCTCCACAACATTGACCCAATGGGCAGTGAGGGAAAGGTATCGTCCCTGTCCATGGCTACTGGTCCACGCATCGGTGGTCAGGTGGACCTTGCTACTGACGGCGTTTAGTAGCGCATTTTTAATTTTTCCCTCCACATGCTTTTGCAGGGCAGGGACGGCTTGACTGCTGAAATAAAAGCGCCGGGGCACATTGTATTGTGGAACTGCCAATGACATCAAGTTCCGGAAGGTGTCAGTCTCCACCAGCCTGAATGACAGCATCTCAAGGGGAGTAGTTTGGCAATGCCAGCATTCAGAGCCAGTGTTCGGGGATGGTTTGCCGAGTATGGCCGCTTTTTCTCCCATGCCTGTGCTACCGATTGCTGGTGAGTGGCCTGGGAGTGTGCTGATGACTGCGAATGTGGTTCAGTGGGTGGAATTTCACTGGGTCTATGGACAACAGTGGCAGTGGTTCTTCCATGGCATTCCAGTTAGGAAGCCGAACCAGCTGTGTGTGAGCTGGAGGAAGAGGCCCCAACACGAGCTGAAGAGGTGGTAGGTGCTGCTGAAGGTTGGCCTACATCTTCAGTGTGTCTGTGTAACTCCACCTCGTGCTTGGTACGCACATGTTTCCACACATTTGTGGTATTGAGGTTGCTCACATTTTTCCCTCGTTTCACTTTCTGATGACACAGCTTGCATTTGACAAAGCAAATGTCATCTGCAACTGTGTCAAAAAAAGACCACGCACTGCAAGTCCTGGGAGCGCCCGTTTTGTGTTTTGGAAGAGGATTGCTCCTCACGGGTGCCAAAGTGGAGGCTACAGGCAACCAAGTCTTCCCCCGCCCTCTCCCTCCTCTTTTGGCCGTTCGGGGAATCTCTTCCTCAGAGCTGCTCCCACCACCTTCCTGTGGCTGACGCCATGATGGGTCAAGGACCTCATCATCTCCACTCCCCTCTTCAAGCACCGGCTGGTCCTGGGTTGTCTCGCCAGCACCGTACGCACCAGAATTTGGCAACTGAGTCTCATCATCATCAGATAAGCACTGAGGTGTGCTGACAATAGGCACTGGCCCACCCGCCTCTTCAGATTCAGAGGGACAAAGCAGTTGCGCATCACTGCATACTCCCTCTTCTTCACACTCTAGAATGCTGCTTGGATGGCCACCTCTTTCCAAGCCAACAGATTCTGAGAACAGAAGTAAAGATTGAGATGGCTCCTGTCCAGGGCTCTCAGACTGCCTGGGCAATTTGGCTGGTGGTGAAGAGACAGATGGTTGCTCTTCAGTGCTCTGGCCTTGGGAGGATGCGGAAGTCATTGAAGTGGATGCGTTAGCTGCCATCCATCCGACAACGGCTTCAAATTGTTTGTCACGCAGCAGTGGGGTACGGCGAGGTCCTACAAAGCTGCGCATGAGGGACTGTTGACTGGTAAAAGTGGGGGATGCCGGGTCACTGGTGGCCGCAGCAGACACTGAATCCCCACGTCCTCTCCCTGCTGAATCCCCCCGTCCTCTCCCTGCTGAAACTCCACGGCCACGACCACGTGCCTTACTCCCTGCCTTCTTCATCTTGGTAGACTGATAAAGATAGGCAGAAAAGTAAAAAAGGGTGGCTTAGTGCTCTTTTTCCTGAACACCTGCTAACCAGTATAAGAAACACTAATTTGGCTAAGAGTGTGTGTACTACACTTTAATATGATCTAATGTGGCCTACACAACTGTAAAGTGGAGTGTTTGGTGAACTTTATTTCCTTTTTTTAGGGGGGGGAAAGAAAAGGATGTGACCAAAGTTTGAAAGCTATAGTGTCATAAACTTTTTTGAGCGATTACAATGCAGGAAGCTAACCTACAATGCAATTGATGAGGCTCCAAAAAATAGGGTGATACTAGTCTGGCCGGCCCTGAAGGGCACAAGCCAGCAAAAAGGCTCCTCTATCTAATCCTATATAGTGTTTGCAACCAACCAATGACAATGGATGCGGATGGAAGCACACTAATATAGGAGCAAAAATCTGGCTAAATTAGCTGCAAAAAAAGGACTATGTATGAGGCAGTGATGCACGCTGAGCGGACAGCCAAAAACAGTGCAGAGAAATGGGCTATAGCACTGAAAGGCTTCTGAAAGGCTCCGCTGTCCACTCCTTTAGTGTTTGCAACCAACGTATATGGATACGTATGGAAGCACACTGTAGAGGAGAAAAAAAAAGCAGCAATAAAAGAAAAATGTGTATGAGGCAGAGACACACGCTGGGCGGCCTACAAGCAGACGTGCCTGCAGGACACACTACACAGCGTGGGTCTGCACTCACACAGCCCTTGCAGACAGCTATTAAAACAGCGCTGCTGGGCTACAAAAATGCTACAGTGGTGGATTATGTAGCCTGGGTAGAGCAATAGATATTTTTGATGATCGCTATTTCTAACTGTCCCTCACAGTCTTCAACAGCAGCCTGTCCCTAACTGAATTCACAGCAGAGTGACCAGAAATGGCGGCTGCAGCGGTTTTTATAGTGCATCATGACATCATTTCAGCAGCCAATCACAGCCATGCCAGTAGTTAACATGCCTACATGCCTAACAGGATGTACCCACACGTCTGAGGATCCCCATTGGCTGAATCAAATCGAGCGGGCTCCTAGCATTATGGGAACTTCCGATTCCGGTATTCTATATGAAAAAAGTATCGGAACTACAGTAAGTATCGGAATTCCGATACAGCGAATATCGGCCGATACCCGATACTTGCGGTATCGGAATGCTCAACACTAATCATCATACCACCGAACAAAAAGTGGATTAACACGCGATCAAAAAGATGGATATAAACCAACATGGTACTGATGAAAACGTCATCTTGTTCCACAAAAAATGAGCCATGATACAGCTACATCACCGGAAAATTAAAAAAGTTATAGCTCTCAGAATAAAACGATGCAAAAATAATTATTTTTTCTATTAAATATTTTTTGTTATATACAAGCTCCAAAGCATAAAAAAATATAAATGAGGTATCTCTGTAATCGTACTGACCCAAAGAATATAACTGCCTTATCAATTTTACCACACACGGAACAGTATAAACCCCCCAAAAAAGAAATTCATGAATTGTTGGTTTTGCTCATTCTGTCTCCCAAAAATTGGAATAGAAAGTGATCAAAAAATGTCATATGCCCGAAAATGGTACCAATAAAACGTTCAACTCGTCCAGCAAAAAACAAGACCTCACATGACTCTGTGGGCCAAAATGTGGAAAACTTATAGCTCTCAAAATGTGGTGGTGCAAAAACTATTTTTTGCAATAAAAAGCTTCTTTTAGCGTGTGACAACAGCCAAACATAAAAACCCGCTATAAGGCCTCTTTCACATGTCCTGATATTTACGGTACCGGAGATGTCAGTGTCCGTGTATATAATACTTGCGACATATGTGTGGCATGCATGTGCTGGATCAGTACTACAATGATGGATACCAGGGAAGAAACGATAGCTCTCATCATTCACCACTACCGGCGATCGGCTCAAACACGGAAGAATGATGAGAGTTACATTTAAGTAATAAAAGAGACAGCAGGAGGTGGCAGATGGGACTATTACCCCCATCAGCTTACCCCTGTTGCTAATAACAATCACCTCCTTCCCTTTGGTTCTTGGATTAGTCCCATGGCACTGGTTGCATGACATGGAGGCTATATGGTTAGCCATTTCCCATCAAATTGCCATGGGACTTTCTATTGGATACTTTGTGGATTAACTTATGTTTGTATGGGGGGTTACCATTTGGGGAAAGTCATCTTGGCTATTACAGATACTTAATTTTTGATAGCTTGGCGTCATACATCACGGTTTTTGGTGTTCATTGATATGCATTGTCTATATTTGTAATGCCTTTTAACTATTTGTATTTAGCAATAAAGATTCTTTGTATTTTTATTGAAAACTCCTGTTGGCTTTCTATCATTTTGCAGTGGAGTGGCTAGTGCACTTATAGGGTGTTTGCACACCCGGTGCAGTGAACTATGAGTCTGGTGGTTGATATACTAATAGCAATGACAGCAGGAGTGACGGATGGGAGGATTCATCTACCACTCCTGCGCTGTAAATAAATACGGTAATTAAAAAAAAATGGCATTGCTTCCATCCTATTTTTGATAACCAGCCAGACAAAACTCACAGCTGGGGAATGCAATCCTCAGCTGTCAGCTTCTGCAAGGCTGGTTATCAAGAATAGAGGGCTCCCCATGCTGTTTTTTAAATTATTTAAATAAATAATTTTAAAAATGGGTAGGTGTCCCCCCATTTTTGACAACCAACCTTGCTAATGCTCACAGCTGGGGACTGGTATTCTCAAGCTGGTAAGGGGCCATGGTTATTGACCCCCAGCCTAAAAATAGCACCCCGCAGCTGCCCAGTAAAGGCACATCTATTAGATGCACCAATTCTGGTGCTTTGCCCGGCCCTTCCCATTTGCCCTGTAGCGGTAGCAAGTGGGGTAATATTTGTGAGGTTGATGTCACCTTTGTATTGTCAGGTGACAACAAGCCCATGGCTTAATAATGGAGGCATCTATAAGACACCCATCCATTACTAATTCTATATGTCAGGAACACCGCACTGTACTTGCTCACTGAGCCAGTGCCAGTGTCCTGAGTGTCAGGATCCTGTCAGCGCCAGCGTGCAGCCTCCGTTGAGCAGGGACTCACCCGCACTGTAGGGGGTACCGGAGTAAGGTACAGCCAGAAAGTACCGATGCACAGGACCTGTGGATGCTGAAGTTTAGCAAGCAGACACGGAACCTACGGTCATGTGACTGCAAGGGGCGGGGCTTAGTGTCCTGCTTAGTGAGATGGAAAGACACTATACAGAATTACTCAGAGTCAGGCAAAACGGGGTTCATACACAGAGATAGCCGTAACGTACCAAGGATGAGACAGAGCGGATAGTCAGGGTCAAGCAGCAGTCAAAACCAAACAGACATAGAAGGTACCAAGCAGAATCCAAAGCAATATCCAGAGAACAGACCGAGTCATACACAGATTATCAAGCAACCAGAACAGAGCGAAAACACACTCAGGGGTCACCACACTATGTCAAGGGCAAGAGTATAACTGACAGGGATGGGAGCATCCTGAGGCTATAAGAAGCCTCTCCCAGAACCAGGGAGAGGCCACAATCATAGCCCTAGGTGTGCAGGTAAGCCTGCACCGGGATCACAACCTTTAACCCCAGAAATGCCAGTCATCAGCACTGGTCCCAGACATTAACCCCACGTGTGCGAGTCAAACCCGCACTGAGATCATGACAGTACCCCCGTCTCAACGGGGGGGGCCTCTGGACCCCCAGGCTTGCCCGGGTACTTAGCATGGAAATCCCGCACCAGGCGATCAGCATGCATCAACCGGGCCGCTACCCAGGACCTGTCTTCCAGTCCATACCTCTTCCAATGAACCAGGTACTGTACCGACCGCCGTACCAACCTGGAATCTACGATATGACCAACCTCGTACTCCACCTGCCCCTCGACCAAAACAGGAGAAGCAGCAGACTCGGAGTCTCCCCGGACTGCTTCAAAAGGTTTCAGTAGAGATTTGTGGAAGACGTTAGGGATCTTGAAAGAGGGTGGAAGGCACAGCCTATACGCCACTGGATTGATTTTTTCCACAATCTTTTATGGGCCAATGAATTTGGGCCCCAACTTGGCTGAAGGAACCTTCAACTTAATGTTTCGAGTGGAGAGCCAAACCTTGTCTCCAACCTGAAACGTGGGCCCTAGTGTTCGTTTCCTGTCCGCAAAAAACATATACCTGCCCTGAGACCTAGAAATACTCCGCTGAACTTCTGCCCACGTATTCTGTAATCGCTGAAGAGAGCCCTCAGCCCCGGGACACTCCGAGTCCAGACGAGAAAACTCACCAAAATGAGGACTGAACCCAAAGTTGATCAAAAAAGGAGTCATACCCGTGGATTGACTCACCCGACTATTGAAGGCAAATTCAGCCAACGGCAGTGCATCGTACCAGTCATTCTGTCTAGCAGAGGTTAAACACCTGAGGATCTGTTCCAGGGACTGGTTAGTGCGCTCCATCTGACCATTGCTCTCAGGATGGTATGCAGACGAAAAGGAAATAGACATCCCTAATTTTTTGCAGAAAGCACGCCAAAACTTAGCCACAAGCTGCACACCACGATCAGACACCACATTAAGGGGTACCCCATGCAACCGGATCACATGCTGCACAAGCAACCTGGACAACGTCTCAGCTGACGGTAGTGCGGACAGGGGTACAAAATGAGCCTGCTTAGGAAACCTGTCCACCACTACCCATACCACTGTATTACCCTTAGATGGAGGGAGATTGGTAATCCAAAAGTCCATGGTCTTTCGGGCACTGCCAAGGGCATCAGCTCCCCTGCCGGCCGGCTATGAGAGCTTTTAGAATGAGTGCAGACCCCACAACCAGCAATGAATTTTTTATGTCCGAACCAAGGGTAGGCCACCAAAAGATCCTAGCCACCGCCAGACGTGTGGCTGAAATACCAGGGTGAGCACTCAGCTTGGATTCATGGAACTCCTGCAAGAGTTTCAGGCGAAGTTGCTCTGGGACAAACAACTTCCCCTCCGTCTTGGCCGCCGGGGCCCGCAACTGGGCCCCCTGAATCTCCCGTTCCAATTCAGATGAGACCTCTGCTATCACAACCCCAGGGCGAAGAATGGAGGACGGTGGCTCAGGGGGCGACACCGGCTGAAAACTGCGCGATAAGGCGTCAGCCTTGACATTCTTAGACCCTGGACGAAATGTAATCGTAAACTGAAAATGGGAAAAAAAAAGTGACCAATGGGCCTGTCTGGGCGTTAGTCTTTTAGCAGACTCAATGTATGACAAATTTTTGTGATTCGTGATCACCGTAACCGGGTGACTGGCCCCCTCCAAAAAGTGCCTCCATTCTTCAAACGCCAATTTGACCGCAAGAAGCTCTCTATTGCCTACGTCGTAATTTCTTTCCGCAGCAGAGAACTTCTTGGAAAAGAAAGCACATGGCCTGAGGTTGGTTAGAGTGGCAGGCCCTTGGGACAACACCGCCCCCACCCCCACCTCAGAGGCGTCCACTTCCACGATGAATGGTTTGGACGGATCTGGCTGTACTAACACAGGAGCAGACATAAAGCTTCTTTTCAGGGTCGCAAAGGCCTCTTTTGCGAGCGAGGACCAGTTTCTCACATCCGCACCTTTACAAGTAAGATCTGTGAGTGGTTTGACCACCTGTGAAAACCCCCAAATAAATTTGCGGTAATAATTGGCGAACCCCAAGAAGCGCTGAAGACCCTTAAGGTCTCGGGGTTGCACCCAATCCGCAATGGCCTGCACCTTCTTGGGGTCCATGCGAAAACCCTCCCAGGACACAATCCTAAAAAAGACAATTCTTGAACAAAAAACACACATTTCTCCAATTTGGCATACAGATGATTTTCTCTCAGTCTTTGGAGAACGGTTCGTACATGATTCAGAAGAGATTGACTGTCGTGTGAGTATATCAGAATATCGTCTAAGTAAATGACAACAAAACGACCAATGAGATCCGAGAATACCACGTTGATGAAATTCTGAAATATGGCTGGGGAATTGGTAAGACCAAACGGCATGACTAAATTTTCAAACAGTCCCTCGGTCGTGAGGAATGCGGTTTCCCATTCATCCCCCTCCCGGACCCTTATCAAATTATATGCCCCCCGAAGATCCAGTTTGGAGAACCATTTTGCCCCTGAAAGTTGGTTACACGAGTCGGGAATCAATGGAAGGGGGTACGTATTTTGTACAGTAATCTTGTTCAGCTCACGAAAATCGAGGCAGGGACGTAAACCACCATCTTTTTTCTTAACAAAAAAAACCCCTGCCGCCACAGTTGAGACTGAGGGACGTATGTGTCCTTTACGAAGACTCTCAGCAATGTAATCTTTCATGGCCAAGTGCTCAGGGCCAGATAAATTAAACAGACGGGCTTTAGGCAATTTAGCCCCCGGGACTAACTCGATAGCGCAGTCAAAGGGTCTATGTGGCGGCAATGTCTCGGCCTCGCTTTCAGAGAACACATCTTCGAATTCTTTCAGGTACTCCGGAATACCTTCCAGCTCGACAGATGACACAGATACAGATTTAACAGGTTCAACCAATAGTGCAGACTTATCACATAACATCGAATCATTAAACCCCCACTGAACAATCTCCCCCGTTTTCCAGTTAATGACTGGGTTATGGCGTTGTAACCAGGGCATGCCCAACACCAATCCTGCTGGTAGATTGTCCAGAACCAAACAGCTTAATTTTTCCACATGGGTAGCGCCCACTTTGAGTGAAAACAAGTCAGACATAAAGAGAATTCCCTCTTTAGTGAGGGGGGAGGAGTCAATGGCCACCACTTTGATCGGAACCTTAAGTCTAACTGTCCCTATCTTACAGCGTGTGACCAACTGGGAGTCAATGAGATTGATGGATGATCCGCAGTCCACGAAAGCTGTAGAGGGAAAACAACAATCGTCCACTAACAGTTCCACATGAAGGAACACCTTAGAAAATGAGGAAAAGGGTACCTGAGGGTCTGAGTAGTCTCCCCGCTGACTACCCAGACCTAGTCATTTCCCGTCGACCGGGTTGAGGACGGACAACCAGGACACTCCCTTTTCCAATGTCCTGTTTTACCACAGTAGAAGCATAACTGCTTTTCTCTCTGGCGTTGTCTCTCCTTTTCCTTCAGGGAGAGAGCCCCTACGTCCATGGGTGCAAAAACAGTCTCTTTTCCACTAGGGAACAATGGAGTCACCGCCTGCATCACCCCCTGGCCCGCAGCCTGCAGTCCATCCGGACGGCCTGGGTCATGGCGTCCTCGAGAGAGTTAGGTGGGGGATGTAATGCCAAGGCATCCTGTAACCGCTCGGACAAGCCTCTGCGAAAGAGTCCTCGGAGTGCGGCGTCGTCCCAAGAGACCTCTGCGGCCCAGCAGCGGAATTCTGTGCAAAACCACTCAGCCGAGTGTTTCCCCTGACAGACACTCACCACCATGTCCTCTGCCAATCGCACTTGTTCCGGCTCATCATATATGTGCCCGAGGGCCTCAAAAAACGCATTCACAGACACTCTCTCAGGGGCAGTGGGAGGAAGGGAGAAAGCCCAAGCTTGTGGGGACCCTCTTAACAGAGACATAATGACCCCTACCTTCTGACTTTCGTCCCCAGAGGAACGTGGCCTCAAACTAAAGAAGAGTTTGCACCCCTCCATGAAGACCCTGAACTCCTTTTTGTTCCCAGAAAAAAAATCAGGCAGTTTAACAGGTGGTTCTGGGGACACCAAAACAACATCACTCGCCCCAGCCCCCACAGAACCAGTAGCTAAAGCCCCCCGCCCTGTCTCAGAAACCTGCTGCTGAGAACGAGCCAGAGCTTGCTGCTCCAGAGATAAACCCTGAAACATCTGACTCAGATTTTTCACTTGCTCAGCAAGAGATTGTATGGGATCCATATTTCTCAGCAGAGAAAAAAAAAACTGAAAAACTTAATGGTCAGTTATAATGTTAGGAACATCGCACTGTACTTTCTCACTGAGCCAGTGCGTGTGTCCTGAGTGTCAGGATCCTGTCAGCGCCGGCGTGCAGCCTTCGCTGAGCAGGGGCTCACCCGCACTGTAGGGGTACCGGGGTCAGGTACAGCCAGAAAGTAATGATGCACAGGACCTGTGGATGCTGAAGTTTAGCAAGCAGACACGGGACCTACGGTCATGTGACTGCAAGGGGGGGGCTTGGCGTCCTGCTTAGTGAGATGGAAAGACACTATACAGAATTACTCAGAGTCAGGCAAAATGGGGTTCATACACAGAGATAGCTGTAATATACCAAGGATGAGACAGAGCGGATAGTCAGGGCCAAGCAGCAGTCAAAACCAAACAGACATAGAAGGTACCAAGCAGAATCCAAAGCAATATCCAGAGAACAGACTGAGTCATACACAGATTATCAAGCAACCAGAACACAGCAAAAACACACTCAGGGGTCACCACACTATGCCAAAGGCAAGAGTATAACTGACAGGGATGGGAGCGTCCTGAGGCTATAAGAAGCCTCTCCCAGAACCAGGCAGAGGCCACAATCATAGCCCCAGGTGTGCAGGTAAGCCTGCACCGGGATCACAACCTTTAACCCCAGAAATGCCAGTCATCAGCACTGGTTCCAGACATTAACCCCACGTATGCGAGTCAAACCCGCACTGAGATCATGACACTATAGTTATATTGTAAATAAAGACACAGCCAGCATAAAGTCCTTTATTTGAAAAAAATGACACAGACTCGTTCATTAATCTCAATTACACCATACTTACAACCTCACCTAATCCAAGCAAAGCCCTCAATCTCCTGTAATAAAAATAAAATAAAAAAGCAACAATATAGCATACCTGTTTGTCATTCTGTCCCACGCAGTAATCCATGTCTGGGGGATATACAGTTTTCAACCTGGACAGTGCCAAGATGCGATAGTCCCAGCTGAAAACCACTGGCGAATGAGCTGCTGGGAATGCAGTGTCAGTGACCAGGGGTGACATCATGGAGGTTTCCTTCGGTCACTTTGCTCCATTCCCAGCTGGGCTGAGCTGTGATCAGATCCCTACTAGCACAGTGAGTGCTCACGGCTCATGGTGCTAGCTGCAATCTCACCGAAGTCACCAAAGCTCAGCCCGGCGCCATTCCTCCCGAGTCAATCTACATGGCTAAGTAGCACTGTACAGCAAAATATGGGGTATTTCCATGTTCAGTAGGAATTATGGGACAAATTTTGTTGCCATTTTTAACCACTTGTTTGAAATGTAAAATATTTTGCTAGAACAAAATTTTGGTAAAAATGTAGATATTTTGTCCTCACTGCCCAATGGTATAAAATTCTCTGACACACCCATGGTGACAATATGATCA
This sequence comes from Dendrobates tinctorius, assembly GCF_039654945.1. Lineage (NCBI taxonomy): Eukaryota > Metazoa > Chordata > Amphibia > Anura > Dendrobatidae > Dendrobates > Dendrobates tinctorius. Next base: position 19,106,728 of record NW_027361703.1, read on the forward strand.
CTGCACCCATAGATGAATTCATTGAGAGTGTAATTTGTGAAATGGGCTCACTTATGGGGAGTTCTGCTGCTTTGGCACCTCATGGGCTCTCCTAGTCATGGCACCTGCAAATCATCAAATCATAACAGTAAAATCTGGCGCTCCTTCCTTTCCGAGCTCTGCCATGCACCCAAACAGTGGTTTACCCCCACATTGGGGTATCAGCATACTTAGGACAAATTGCACAACAACTCTTGGGGTCCAATTTCTCCTGTTATTCTTGGGAAAATAAAAAATTGGTTGCAAAAATATCATTTTTGTAAAAAAATATGAGTTTTATTTTTACGGCTCTACGTTATAAACTTCTGTGAAGCACTTTGGGGTTCAAAGGGCTCACCACACATCTACATAAGTTACTTTGGGGGTCTAGTTTCCAAAATAGTGTCACTTGTGGGGGGTTTCTACTGTTTAAGCACATCAGGGGCTCTCCAAACGCGACATGGCGTCCGATATCAATTCCAGCCAATTTTGCATTGAAAAGTCAAACGGCACTCCTTAACTTTCAAGCTCTGCCATGCACCCAAACAGTAGTTTGCCTGCACATATGGGGTATCAGCATGATCAGGACAAATTGCGCAACAACTTTTGAGGTCCAATTTCTTCTGTTAACCTTGGCAAAATAAAAAAAAGGATCTGAATTAAATTTATTGTGCAAAAAGTTGAATGTTCTTTTTTTTTAAACATTCCAAAAAATTCTTGTGAAGCATCTGAAAGGTTAATAAACTTCTTGAATGTGGTGTGGTTTTCAGCACCTTCCTGGGTGCAGTTTTTAGAATGGTGTCACTTTTGGGTATTTTCTATCATATAGACCCCTCAAAGTGACTTCAAATGTGATGTGGTCCCTAAAAGAAAAATGGTGTTTTAAAAAATGAGAAATCGCTGTTTAAATGTTACTTATTAAGTATTTTATATGACATATCTCTGTGATTTAAGGGCATGAAAATTCAAAGTTGGAAAATTGCGTAATTTTCAAACTTTTTTCCAAATTTCAGTTTTTTCCACAAATAAATGTAAGTCATATCAAAGAAATTTTACCACTATCATGAAGTGCAATATGTCATTAGAAGGCAAAGTCAGAATCACCAGGGTCCATGGAAGCATTCCAGAGTTATTACCTCATAGAGGGACAGTGGTCAGGATTGTAAAAATTTGCCTGGTTATTAACATGCAAACCACCCTTGGGGGTAAAGGGGTTAATATATACACACATGGTCAAAATTGTTGGTACCCCTCATTTAATGACAGAAAAACCCACAACAGTCACAGAAATAACTTAAATCTGACAAAAGTAATAACAAATCAAAAATCTATGAAAATGAACAAATGAAAGTCAGACATTGCTTTTCAACCATGCTTCCACAGAAATAAAAGAAAGTAAAACTCATGAAATAAGCCTGGACAGAAATGACGGTACCCTTAGCTTAATATTGTGTTGCACAACCTTTTGAGGCAATCACTGCAATCAAACACTTCCTGTAACTGTTAATGAGACTTCTCCACCTCTCGAGAGGTATTTTGGCCCACTCCTCAAGAGCAAACTGCTCCAGTTGTCTCGTGTTTGAAGGTTGCCTTTTCCAGATGGCATGTTTCAGCTCTTTCCAAAGATGTTCAATAGGATTTATGTCAGGGCTCAAAGAAGGCCACTTCGGAATAGTCCAATGTTTTCCTCTTAGCCATTTTTGGGTGTTTTTAGCTGTATGTTTTGTGTCATTATCCTATTGCAAGACCCAAAACCTGAGACTGAGACCAAGCTTTCTGACACTGGGCAGCACATTTCTCTCTAGAATCCCTTCATAGTCTTGAGATTTCATGGTACCTTGCACAGATTCTAAACACCCTGTTCCAGATGCAGCAAAGCAGCCCCTGAACATAACAGAGCCTCCTCCATGTTTCACAATAGGGACAGTGTTCTTTTCTTGATATGCTTCATTTTTCCGCTTGTGAACATAGAGCTGATGTGCCTTGCCAGAAAGTTCCACTTTTGTCTCATCTGTCCATAGGACATTCTCCCAGAAGTTTTTAGGCTTGTCAAAATGTAGTTTGGCAAATTCCAGGCTGGCTTTTCATGATTTTTTTTCAAATACGGTGTCCTCCTTGGTCTCCTCCTATGAACTTCACTGTGGCGCATACAACGACGGATGGTGTGATCTGACACTGATGTACCTTGAGCTTGAAGTTCACCTTTAATCTGTTTAGAAGTTTTTCTTGGCTCTTTTGTTACCATTCGTATTATCTGTCTCTTTGATTTGTCATCAATTTTCCTCCTGCAGCCACATCCAGGAAGGTTGGCTACAGTCCCATGGAGCTTAAATTTCTGAATAATATGTGCAACTGTAGTCACAGGAACATCAAGCTGCTTGAAGATGGTCTTATAACTTTTACCTTTAACATGTTTGTCAATAATTTTCTTTCTAATCTCCTGAGAAAACTCTTTCCTTTACTTCCTCTGGTCAATGTTGAGTGTGATACACACCATGTCACCAAACAGCACAGTGAGTATCTGTAGCCCTCTATACAGGCCCACTCACGGATTCCAAGATCGTAGACACCTGTGATGCTAATTAGTGGACATACCTTGATTTAACATATCCCTTTTGCCACATTATTTTCAGCGGTACCATCATTTCTGTCCAGGCCTATTTTATGAGTTTTTTTTTTAATTCTGTGGAAGCATGGTTGAAAAGCAATGTCTGACTTTCATTTGTTCATTTTCCTAGATTTTTGATTTATTATTACTTTTATCAGATTCAAGTTATTTCTGTGAAAATTGTGGGTTTTTCTGTCATTAAACAAGGGGTACCAACAATTTTGACCACATGTGTAATTAAAAGTGAATTTTTAACTAAGTTACCTTATCTTTAGATAGTGCTTTGGTCAGTGAACTATTTTTTTCTGGCACTTATTATTGTGTTTTTTGGTGAGATTTCAGTGAAGTCAGTGAATTCAAATCCCAACTAATCTGCTCATCACTATTTGTCTGCAATTTTTTTTGCAGAAAATAAGACAATGCTGAGTTTTCGATTTTCTTCCTGCTATAGTGTTTACAGGTTCTTTCAATTTATATTCTAATTGATCAGACTTTTTCAAATGTGGTGATACCAAAAACATTTATATTTTTGAAAAATATTTTGTTTTACTTTTTAGTTTATTTTGTACTCCCCCTAAGGGACTTGAACCTGCGATTGTTCAATTACTTTATTCTATATAATTTAATACCACAAGAAATTTACCAGGAGAACAGGAAGATGGGTAAAATCACCGCTCTCATGCGCTAATCTATGGAGGGGCATGTTTTTTCACCAGTATGTTGCTGCCTGCTTATGATTGGTCAGCATCATATTGGGAGAAGAGGTACATGCCCCAAAGAAAACTGATCTGATAACACACACTTGGACTTAAAAAAGTGAACTCATTAGGTGCCAAATACTTTGATTGCTAATAGATCCACAAATGGGAAATAAAAAAAAAATCACAAAAACATTTTTCATGCATTGCAACCACTATTAGGCCTCCTTCATATTTACTTGCTTCCGATACATGTGGCATCCATTTTTCAAACAGATACCACAGGTACCCATTATATCCTATGGTGATTTTCACATTTGCTTTTTTCACATGGACCATGTGTCTGTGTGAACCACAGGTAGACTTGTCCATTTTTTTCTGGCAGTATGGATGACAAGAGCTAATATAAGTCCATGGATCAGTGTGAAGCACGCACAGCACATGGTTGGCATACGTGTGCCAATCATGTGATTTTGTTTCATTAATTTGTTTGCAATTTTGTTGAAAGTGTGACACTTCCTGTTTTGGAAAGCGTAGGCTGATTTCACTGATGCAGCAGCATCTCGAATTATGGGACACACGGGAGGAGTCATACTAAGACTGGTAGAGATGAGCGAAATTGTTCAGAAAATGTTTGCCAATGTCAAATTTAGCACAAACCTAGTGCATTCGAATTCGTGTTTGGCTTCCTGAGCATTTTTCCTCAAAATCAGCTAAATTCGGGAGCAGTTGGGTAAATGATTGTGCTTCCACTAATGCTTTTGTTTGGACTTTGGCTAAGATAGTGGTACTGTATGCTGAGTGGGGGAATGTGTTTTATGAGGACAGAGGGTAAGTATAGGTCAGAGGAGCAGTAAAGTGTAATTTCAAATTTTTTTAAATTAACTTAATGTTTGTAGAGTCCAGCAGCCAGTCAGGGCGCAGAAACAATCCACAACGTCCAGACACAAGGCCTTCTGTCATTGGCTGCCAAAGTCACATGCTCTTCTTTATATTAAAAGCGACCATGTTGTTTTGCTGGCACAATTTTGTCAGTATAACAGTTCAGAGAGGCTGCTCCTGCTGCTGCTGTAATTTGTCATATAGTTTGATACGATCCTGTGTGAAATCTACCTTCCAGCATCTAACTAGTTTGTGCTAATAGTGTTGTGCATGCAGGATTCCACATTTTCTAATCAAAATCGCTCAAGCTAATAATGGAATGCAGGCACCAGGTCACATTTCCTGATCAAAATCGTTTGGGTTAATACTGTCTTATAGTCAGGAGGTCAAAATCGTTTGGGCTAATATTGTGGTGCAGGCACTAGGCCCCATTTCTTAATCAAAATCCTTTGGGCTAAGATTGGGTGCAGGCAGGAATCCACATTTCCTAATCAAAATTGTTTGGGCTAATATCACGGTGCAGACACCAGGCCCCATTTCCTAATCAAAATCATTTGGTCTAATATTGTTGTGCAGGCATCAGTCCTAATTTCCCATTCAAAATTGTTTGGGTAAAAAATGTTGTGCAGGTATCAGGCCCAATTTCATAATCAAAATCATTTGGGCTGTTATTGAAGTGCAGGCAACAGGCCCAATTTCCTAATTAAGATTGTTTGGGATAATATTGGGGTGCATGCACAGGGCAAAATGTCATAATCAAAATCGTTTGGGCTAATATTGTTGTGCAGGCACCAGGCCAAATTGCATAATCAAAATTGTTTGGGCTGATATTGTTGTGAATACAGGAGTCCCCATTTCCTAATTAAAATTTTTGGGCTAATATTGTTATGCAGGTACTAGGCCCCATTTCCTACTAGGCCCCATTTCCTAATCAAAATTATTTATTCTAATATCGGGGTGTATGCTCCAGCCCCCATTTCCAATTCAAAATTGTTTTGGCTAATATTTGGGTGCAGGCACCAGGCCTCATTTCCTAATCAAAATCATTTGGGCTAATATTGTTGTGCAGACATCAGGCCTCATTTCCTATTCAAAATCGCTTAGGCTAATATTGTTGTCCAGGTACCATGCCCCATTCTCTAAAGAAAATCATTTGGGCTAATATTGTTTTACGGGTACCAGTCCCCATTTCCTATTCAAAATTTTTTGGGCTAATATTGTTGTGCAGGTACCTGAGGCACACACAGTCTGTACTGTGTTGTCAGGGCATTAAGAGGAGGGCAACTCTCAGGGTGAGGAATGGGAGAACAGAGAGGATGACATTGAGGTTGTATATCCCACTTAGTGTGATCCCAGAGGTCCACAGCTGAGTAGCTCAGCTGCAGAGGTGAAGGAGTAGGAAAATGAGGAGGTTACAGACAGAGTGATGCAATCAAGACAAATGCTGCACCCTTTGCCACAACTCTGGCTGTGGCCACCAGCGGTCATGAGTCTGCAGTTTGCAGGGGTGACAAGGGTTGCCTAGCCTGGGCCTTTATTGAGACTGCAAAGGATGACTGAACTCCCATTATCTGGCAACTTTGTAAAATATGACTCAGTTCAGGCGCCATCAACATAGCTTATTCTGGGAATCTCACTGTGCTAAAATGTGAACTAGCGGGTCTTGACAACCAACCATCCCATCATCAGCATCTGCTGCTGCTTCTTCTTCCTCCGTCACCATGGCAAGTGTTTCCACACAGGTCTCCGGATGCAGAACTTTCACTTGCTTATCCCCTACAGTTGGGGTGAGTCAGAGCCAGTCAGCTCTTTTAGAAGTAACTATGATACAGAGGGATAAGTGTTGTGAATTTGCTTTCTGGCCTCCCTGAAGGTAGTGGAGCTGGTTAAATTGACAGAGGGGTTGCGAGTTCTCTTTCTGAACTCCCTTTGGTGGTTACTGGAGGTAATGGAGCTGATCTGATTAACAGAGGCTTGCCATCTGATGGTGAGGATGACGATTGGAGATCTGGGGTTTAAGATTGGGATTTAAGACAGCCGACTCCCTCTATCCCTGCTGGTGATTTTCTTCCTGCCTCCTGAGGTCTTTGTTTCCAGCTCAGTCCCTGCATGTTCAGCTAAATGTTAATTTGCTATTCTGTTTACATTTGATCTGGTTTTGTCTATCTCAGTTTTGTGTGGGTCAGCAAGCTCCGGCTGGGGCTGTGCTGAATCACCGTCCATATGTTACTGCTTGTGCCAGTTTGTTTTTGTCCCTTATTAGATTGGCCTCTTTTTGCTCTGCTTTCAGAATATACCAGAGTGCTGATATAGTGGGCGAAGTCGTGCGACTTCAGCATTTTTTGCATCAGACGTGTTGGACTTTTTGCAGGGTTTTTTGTGTGATTGCAGACAGTGTCTTTCCTTTCCTGTCCTGTCTAGTCAGTGTGGGTCCCATCATTTGCTCAGTCTATTTTCCTGCCTGCATTTGTGTTTTCATCTTGTCTCACCGACAATATTTGCTTGGGGGCAATCTATTCCTTTGGGGTCTGCTCTTGGGCAGTTTAGATTTCCCCTTTCTTGCTTTAGGCTTAGCTCTCTGGCTGTGCCGAGGCGTCTAGGATCATCGAAGGCATGCTCCATGGCTACTGCTAGTTGTGTGGATAGGATCAGGGGTCTGCAATCCTCTTAGATACCAACCTCACTGGTTTTCTGTTGCTTAGCTTGGGCTTGCTCTCCTCCTCGGTGACCCAATCATAGCAGATAAGTTGACCAAGATGGTGAAGGACTACTTAAGTGGCCATACCACCATCCTTCCTTATTCTTCAGTGCCCTTTAACTATTGGTTGTCCAAGCTCCACACTTGGCCCAACCTCTCCTTCTACACCTTGGAGATGCTGCAATGCCCTGCTGCAAGTGTGTTGTCTGAGCGGGTTTTTAGTTTGGCCGGTGCAATCATAATGGATAGGCACACATGCCTGTCAATTGAAAATGCATACAGGATGACTCTTCTAAAATTGAACAAGGGCTGGATTTCCAGCAACTTTCTAAGCTCTACGGATAACAACATCGTAATGTATAAGCAGCCCCAATGTTTTGTTTGAGAAGTTTCCTTAACATCCATTCCTTACCAGCCAAACCCATTTTGTTTATGAAATCACCTCCTCCTCCTACTTCTGCAACAAGTACTTAGTGGTTATGGATGTATATCCCACATGGTTAATGTTTTGGTCTTTGTGAAAACTTGGCACATTGTGCAATGGTGAAACTTGCACTCCCCAATGATTCCCTTGTGGTGTAATGAAGATTATTGCCTCTGCTAAATTGTCACGTAAGATTATCTGTACCCGGATTGCATAAGTCGCACAACTGCTGGATAAAGAAATGCTATTTTTTAAACCAATAGAAAATTATGATTTTTTTCAATCGTCTTGCTGACATACTCCAAATGCAGAGTAATGAAGATTATTGCCCCTGCTAAATTGTCACGTACGATTATCTCTACCCAGATTGTGACAGTCGTACAACTGCTAGATAAAGATAGGCTACATTTTAAGCCAATAGAAAATTATGATTATTTCCAATTGTCTTGCTGACACACTCTAAATGCGGAGTAATGAAGACTATTGCCTCTGCTAAATTGTCACGTAAGATTATCTGAACCCAGATTGTGCCAGTCACAAAACTGGTAAAGATGCGCTAATTTTTAAACAAATAGAAAATTATGATTAATTTCCAATCGTCTTCCTGACACACTTCAAATGCGGAGTAATAAAAATTATTGCCCCTGATATATTGTCATGTACAATTATCTGTACCCGGATTGCACCAGTGGCACAACTGCTAGATAAAGATAACCAATTTTTTAAGCCAATAGAAAATTATGAGTTTTTTTCAATTGTCTTGCTGACACCCTCCAAATGCAGAGTAATGAAGATTATTGCCCCTGCTAAATCGTCATATAAGATACCCGGATTGCGCCAGTTGCAAAACAGCTAGATAAAGATATGCTATTTTTTAAACTGATGGAAATTTTTTTTTTTTTTTCAATCATCTTACTGACAAGCTCCAAATGCAGAGTAATAAAGATTATTGCCCTGCTAAATTGTCACGTAAGATTATCTGTACCCAGATTGCACCAGTTGCACAATTGCTAGATAAAGATACGCTATTTTTTAAACCAATAGAAAATTATGTTTTTTTTTCAATTGTCTTGCTGTCGCTCAACTGGTAGACAAATATTGGATATTTTAATTGGAAAATAGGAAAGGTCTGTAGCATGTACTTGTAATGATGAGAACACCCAGGTGCCTGCCTTTCACCCTCCCTCCTATTAAATCTCTTCCTACTTAAATCCCCACCTAACAAACAAGTAATGTCTTCACAATCTTCAGCTCTTAAAAGAGCTTTTTAGAATAAATAATGCTTACTATAACCTCCTACAATGCTACTTTCACTCTCCCAACACTGAAACTACACTTTCCCTATGCTGTTTCTGGCTGCAATGTGTGCAAGATGGTGCTGGCAGCATTTAAATAGTCTCTATGACTCTGAAAGGCCAGACAATCACAGTAATGGCACACCAAAGATGGCGCCGGCATTATTGTGATTGACAAGCCAGCATAGCATGTTAATTGGCTGCAAATAAAGCACCAAACATTCTGGGCGGGTCACTTGAATATACCGATTTGAATACCTAATTACTCGCCAAGTAACGAATAGACCGAATACTATTAGCCCGTACTATTCGTGCGAGTAACAATTAGTGCCGAATGTATTCGCTCATCACTAGTGCTTGGCGAACCACACCCTGTCTTCTGTGGTTGGCTGAGGTATTAGCTAGATCTTGAGACAGTCCCAAATAAGGTCAAAGGTTGTGCGTACAAACCAATATATTGGTTGTGCCGAAGAGGAATTCAAAAGTAAAGGCCCCGTTACACATAACGATGTCCCAGCGATCCCACCAACGATCCGACATGGATGGGATCGCTGGGACATCGTTAGGCTGATCGCTGGTGAGCTGTCACATAGACAGCCCCTCCAGCGATCAGGACCAGCGAGCAAGCTGGTTTCTAGTATAAACATCGGGTATCCAGGAGCCGCTGGTTTCCAAGGTAAACAGCGGGTATCTAAGAGCCACACGGCTCCTGGATACCCGCTGTTTACCTTGGAAACCAGCGTGTACGCCGGTTTCCAAGGTAAACAGCGGGTATCCAAGAGCCACGGCTCCTGGATACCCGATGTTTACATTAGAAACCAGCGTCCAGTGTCACTGATCGCTGGTCTCTCTCTGCCACACGCGTGCTGGCCAGCGGGAGACCAGCGATCAAAAAATGGCCCAGGCCGATCGAGCATGATCAGCGATACCAGACAGGGGGGCCAGTCGCTGATCCCCGTCACACGCAGCGATCTCGCTGACGAGATCGCTGTGGCGTCACAAAATCAGCGATCTCGCTAGCGAGATTGCTGTGTGTGACGGGGCCTTAAGGAAAGAAAATGAATTGCGAGTAGCCAGAAATCTGGGAAGAAGTAAAAAAAAATCTTTAAATTTAAATAAAATTTACAGCAAGAAATTACATTTGTAAAAGTAAACTTTATCAGAAACAAAAATGCCATCAAAATGTACAGTTAAGAGCAAGAAATATACACATATACCTTTACACTACACACTTGGGAACATGCTAATAGTAAAAAAATTTAAGTGTGATGTGATTGCAATACAGCAGACCTGAGAGAGCTGTAGTGAAAATGTGTTTGTTAGAAGCACATTTTATTTTGTTCTTTCAGCCTTTTTGCTTACATATTTCACAGTAGTAATTCCCCCTTCCAATTCGAATGACGCTCTGGAGGAAGATTCACATGCAGATATGCTTGTGCTCTATAGCCTTAAAAACATTATTTACATATACAAAATACATGGATATCGCCATAAAAAAATCATAATACATTGGATGATTGATATGAAGGTATCATTTTATTAATCTTTCTAGGACCTACATGCCCCTAAAGAATATTTAGGGGAGTTGCTCCTACTGACACATTCCCCTCAAACAAGGAGCAAACCAACATTATGCCATATTAAAACTCATGAACAGTTGCAATATTCCAACATCAATTTTCAAGGCAAAAATGGCAAATGCCTCAATCACTAGCAAACATTCTTCCTAAAAAATGCTTTGTCTCACTCCATTATCTTGATGAAGAAGATGAGACCAAAGCATAGCAAGGAGGGGTCTCATTTTTATCGTTACTGTATGGCTACATTTCCCCCCAGCCTGCTTCCCAGTGTCACCCCGGACTGCGCCTGTCGCCTCGCTTTCACACATCGCCAGGACAGGATCTGAGGAGGGGAATGGGGTCTTTGCATGCAAAGTCTGGATCAGAACTGGCCATCAATCAACAGAAATGTTTCCTGGATTTCTGTGCTGCTGTCACCCTGCTCCTCCCCCATATATCTCCCTCTGTGACCCCCATAGACCAGCGCACTGCTCTCCTGAAATACTCTGTGCTGCTGTCACCCTGCTCCTCCACCATTTATCTCCCTCTGTACCCCCCATAGACCAGCACACTGCTCTCCTGAAATACTCTGTGCTGCTGTCACCCTGCTCCTCCACCATTTATCTCCCTCTGTGCCCCCATAGACCAGCACACTGCTCTCCTGAAATACTCTGTGCTGCTGTCACCCTGCTCCTCCCCATATATCTCCCTCTGTGCTCCCCATAGACCAGCGCACTGCTCTCCTGAAATACTCTGTGCTGCTGTCACCCTGCTCCCAGAATCCTTCCTGCCTGCCATCCTCAGTGACCGAAGACCCCATTCCTCTCCTCAGATCCAGTCCTGGCGATGTGTGAAAGCGAGGCGACAGGGGCCTGATGTATGGTGGAAGGAGCAGGGCGATAGCAGCACAGAGTATTTCAGGAGAGCAGTGTGCTGGTCTATGGGGGGCACCCTGTTCGGTGCCAGGGATTGTACATAGAGTGCTGTGTTTTATACACATGGATGGACGGTCTTCTTGTCTGCGCCACAGAAATCCAGGACACATTTCTGCTGATTGATGACCTGTTCTGATCCAGACTTTACATGCAAAGACAGTCAGTAACTTTGCAGGCCCCATCAAAATGGCAGCTCACTGTGTTCCTAGATGTCATAGGTTTTTGTGCCTGATTTCAGTAGCTGCTCCCCCTAGTGTTAACAAGTGGAAATGCCAAACTTTTAAAAATTATTTTTCATATTTTGCAAAAATTAAAAACAAATGATAATATTTTTTAAGAAAATGTAAACATTAATTCTTTCCATTTTTTCAATTGCTGAAAAAATTTTTTTGGGATGGCACCTTCCCTTTAACTGTATGTCTTTTGGAATGCAGGAGGAAACCAGAGTACCCGGAGGAAACCCAAGCAAACACACAAACTCCTTGCAGATGTTGTCATGGGTGATTATTTGAACCCAAGACTCCAGCGCTGCAAGGCTATCCACTGAGTTAAGAGCAAGAAATATACACATATACCTTTACACTACACACTTGGGAACATGCTAATAGTAAAAAAATTTAAGTGTGATGTGATTGCATTACAGCAGACCTGAGAGAGCTGCAGTGAAAATGTGTTTGTTAGAAGCACATTTTATTTTGTTCTTTCAGCCTTTTTGCTTACATATTTCACAGTAGTAATTCCCCCTTCCAATTCGAATGACACTCTGGAGGAAGATTCACATGCAGATATGCTTGTGCTCTATAGCCTTAAAAACATTATTTACGTATACAAAATACATGGATATCGCCATAAAAAATCATAATACATTGGATGATTGATATGAAGGTATCATTTTATTAATCTTTCTAGGACCTACATGCCCCTAAAGAATATTTAGGGGAGTTGCTCCTACTGACACATTCCCCTCAAACAAGGAGCAAACCAACATTATGCCATATTAAAACTCATGAACAGTTGCAATATTCCAACATCAATTTTCAAGGCAAAAATGGCAAACGCCTCAATCACTAGCAAACATTCTTCCTAAAAAATGCTTTGTCTCACTCCATTATCTTGATGAAGAAGATGAGACCAAAGCATAGCAAGGAGGATGTGTAAAAATGGCACTGAGAGGCAGCAAAAAGCCACAAATTTTGCTGGACAATTTCAAAGATCACCATATAATGTGTAAAAGTGACTTCTAACGTGACCATAGGCGGGAGTCACATTAGAAGACTATAGTATGAACCCATGGCCTTCTATGCCTTCAGTAACCATCTCACCATGAACTTCAAAGGAAATCAACTGGAGCCAGTGCAGCACAGCCAAGAAAACTTCTTTGAGGGCAGCAGATTTGGAAACCACAAGCAAACCAAACAGCACAAACACAGAGGCCAAATCTTTCAAGCAAAAAAACTAAGGTGTATACAGCCTTTTAAAGGTAAATCACAAATTCTTATCAGGTTTTTTCAGTCAAACACCTTAATTACAACACCATCCCTATTCTACTCGTCACACATATGCCACACGTATACTACATGTATGCAAAATCACGTACACACGGATGTCATTTGTAAAACGGTGTAGTGGTGTTATAGTTTTGTCCTGTTTTGCTGCATATGGAACAGGACAGCTTGCCTGTTTTATAAAGTCTTGGAAATCGCAGACAGATAGCAGGGTTCCTGAACACCTATGCAAATAGCAAAGTTACTGCACTGAATAATAATAATAATAATAATAATAATACATAATCTTTATTTTTATATAGCGCTAACATATTCCGCAGCACTTTACAGTTTGCACACATTATCATCACTGTCCCCATGGGGCTCACAATCTAAATTCCTTAAAGGGAAGGTGCTGCAATTTTATATAATTTGCAAAAAAAGAGTAAGTAACAAAACATGTTGTTTCAGCAAATGTTGTACTAACCAGGATTTATGGTTTGTTTGTAATAATGTTTTAATGTAGCCACTGGGCGCTGCCATCTTGATTTGCAGATCTGTGGAGGACTCATACAGTCTGCAAATATGGCTGTCCCTGGACATAGGAGACTGCGGTCGGTCCCCGACCCCACATTGCAGCCTCATTAGCAGTGAACTGGGCACGCCCCTGTGGGCTGCACCATTCACTGCTGTAGGTGTGGCCCAGTGCTATCTGCTGAGCTCCACTTTCTGCACTGTGCTTCCTGCTCCAGCTCCACTGTCCTCCTGCTCTGTCTCCGCCTCCTCACTCACAGCCCCAGTGGCTGTCTGAGGAGGACAGTGACATATACAGCCCATAGTCTAGTGTATGGGGGGGGCAGTTACACCAGTGTGGGCATATCTGTAATACTGTCTCGTGTGATACTGCCTGCTGAGCCGTGTATCTAATCCTCTCCTGTGTGATACTGTCTGCTGAGCCATGTATCTATTCCTCCCCTGTGTGATGCTGACTGCTGAGCCATGTATCTAATCCTATCCTGTGTGATACTGACTGCTGAGCCGTGTATCTAATCCTCCCCTGTGTGATACTGACTGCAGAGCTGTGTATCTAATCCTATCCTGTGTGATGCTGCCTGCTGAGCCGTGTATCTAATCCTCTCCTGTGTGATACTGACTGCTGAGCCGTGTATCTAATCCTCTCTTGTTTGATACTGTCTGCTGAGCCGTGTATCTAATCCTATCCCATGTGATACTGTCTGCAGAGCTGTGTATCTAATCCTCTCTTGTGTGATACTGTCTGCTGAGCCGTGTATCTAATCCTATCCCGTTTGATACTGCTCTCCTGAAATACTCTGTGCTGCTGTCACCCTGCTGGTTTTATGTGTGATCTACATGGTGGTATTGTGTATGATCTATATGGCGGTATTATGTGTGATCTATATGGCAATATTATGTGTGAAGTATATGGCGGTATTATGTGAGAACACTATGGCAGTATTATCTGCTAAAAGCATTCTAGGGTGGTTCTGGCTGAGCACCTGCACACGGGTCAGGGGTAATAGGTGCAGTCAGAGAGGGCTGGTGAGGCAGCTGAAGAGAGGGGTCTCATTTTTATCGTTACTGTATGGCTACATTTCCCCCCAGCCTGCTTCCCACTGTCACCCCGGACTGCGCCTGTCGCCTCGCTTTCACACATCACCAGGACAGGATCTGAGGAGGGGAATGGGGTCTTTGCATGCAAAGTCTGGATCAGAACTGGCCATCAATCAACAGAAATGTTTCCTGGATTTCTGTGCTGCTGTCACCCTGCTCCTCCCCCATATATCTCCCTCTGTGACCCCCATAGACCAGCGCACTGCTCTTCTGAAATACTCTGTGCTGCTGTCACCCTGCTCCTCCACCATTTATCTCCCTCTGTGCCCCCATAGACCAGCACACTGCTCTCCTGAAATACTCTGTGCTGCTGTCACCCTGCTCCTCCCATATATATCTCCCTCTGTGCTCCCCATAGACCAGCGCACTGCTCTCCTGAAATACTCTGTGCTGCTGTCACCCTGCTCCCAGAATCCTTCCTGCCTGCCATCCTCAGTGACCGAAGACCCCATTTCTCTCCTCAGATCCAGTCCTGGCGATGTGTGAAAGCGAGGCGACAGGGGCCTGATGTATGGTGGAAGGAGCAGGGCGATAGCAGCACAGAGTATTTCAGGAGAGCAGTGTGCTGGTCTATGGGGGGCACCCTGTTCGGTGCCAGGGATTGTACATAGAGTGCTGTGTTTTATACACATGGATGGACCGTCTTCTTGTCTGCGCCACAGAAATCCAGGACACATTTCTGCTGATTGATGACCTGTTCTGATCCAGACTTTACATGCAAAGACAGTCAGTAACTTTGCAGGCCCCATCAAAATGGCAGCTCACTGTGTTCCTAGATGTCATAGGTTTTTGTGCCCGATTTCAGTAGCTGCTCCCCCTAGTGTTAACAAGTGGAAATGCCAAACTTTTAAAAATTATTTTTCATATTTTGCAAAAATTAAAAACAAATGATAATATTTTTTAAGAAAATGTAAACATTAATTCTTTCCATTTTTTCAATTGCTGAAAAAAATTTTTTGGGATGGCACCTTCCCTTTAACTGTATGTCTTTTGGAATGCAGGAGGAAACCAGAGTACCCGGAGGAAACCCAAGCAAACACACAAACTCCTTGCAGATGTTGTCATGGGTGATTATTTGAACCCAAGACTCCAGCGCTGCAAGGCTATCCACTGAGTTACCGTGCTGCCCGTACTGAAGAACAAAAAGGAGGCATCATGAAGACACAGACAAGTAACAGACAAAACTCTGGAGTGCCAAGAAATTCTAGTATGGAAGCCACACACAACCAAGAAGACTTCCTGAAAATCACAGGTGGGCACGTAGAAGAGGTCCTCCATAGAAAGGTAAAAGGGAGGAGTGGAAAACCATGAATGAACGACTACAGATCCAATCATAAAACAATATAAATCTTTATTTAATTTATGCAGGCAAAGACAAAAAACAGTGACAAGTGGAAGTGCAGGCACGGACAATCCGCACAGAATATGGAAAAGCACGCTTAGACCCCCAGAACAACCTAAGAGTGGAGCATAAGATGGTAATAGCAAAACCACTAGGGCACCATTTGCATAATTAACAAGAGGCCAAATCACAATTGCATCAATACAGGGGTTAACTCAAACCACCTAGTGGACTCCATTATTAGTTAAAAGTAGCCGTGCTCATTACAGGCTTATTCGGTGAGATGACAAGTGTCTTACCGCTATACCTCACTATGTACTGCCAACTCTGAAATGCTGTGTTACCTCATGTGAGCGGCACGGTAGGCCTTGTAGGGGGCAGATGCGCAGACCCCTGCAACTCCTACCTTGCCACTCACTTGAGGTAACACAGCATTCCAGAGCATGGCAGTACAAAGTGAGGTATAGCAGTAAGACACTTGTCATCTCACCAAATAGGCCCGTAATGAGCATAAACAGACCTTCATCAGTATGCCGACTGCTTAAATATAATGAATTTGTCTACACAGCTTTCATTCTATTTAAGCAGTCAGCTTACTGATGAAGGTATAATGGGCACAACAAAGTACTTCATACAGTATAATGGGCACCACACAGAACTCCAAATAATGTAATGGCATAACAAAATGCTCATCTCTGCCCATCTTCACTGCTCCAGTCTCTTCACGGTATCTTCAGATCCTTTGCACATCTCGGTACAGCGGGTGCCTTCTAATGACATTATTGTGCCCACTTCCCTGAGACGATAGACACAGAGAGGGATTAATGGGAGAGGGAGTGTCAGCTAATGCTCCTTCCTCCATCATTGCTTTCAGCTGTATCAATATCTAGATTGCCTATATAGTTGAAAGTGCAATCGCCAGGCTGGAGTCGCAGGCCAAATATACTTGGGGGACCATCCTGGCGTAAAGGGCTAAATATATTCAATCTGCGAGCCAGATTTAGCCATTGACCCTGACTTTGAATTATGTGTTCTACAGTGATGCACACAACCTGTGCCAGTCATTCAACTGGTTGCCAATCAGCTACAGAATACAACATAAACTTATCTTGCTCACCTATAAGTTCTGTCATCAGCCTTCCACCATACCCTTGCCCTCCATTCCTCTAATTACCTAAGCCTAACATGTTCAATAATCCAATCCTCCCACTCTGGTCTCCAAGATGTCTCACATGCTGTGTTAATTCTCTAGAATGCACTACTCCAGACAATTTGATTGATTCTCAATAAACACAGCTTTACGCATACCCTAAAAGCGCATTTCTTTAGACTGACCTAATAGCCCACTTTTCTATCAATTTGTCTTTTGCCCTTCCAACATTTTCATCAGAAACTGACCCTTCTCTCATCTATTTGCACATCCTCCATGCATTTAATAGCACTCTGTAGCACTCCTCTCGTGTCCAAGAGCTATGGTTGCTATGGTATGATCATACCACTGTCCTGTTTGGTTAGACACAGCCATTACACAGAACATGACAGGACACATTTATAAGATCTGAGCACAAGAACATTTTTTTAAACACATCTTACTATGAAACTTATTATTGTAAAGGCAGTGATGAAATTACTATGCTGTGGTCCGAGGAGAGCCTGGTTGGGAGTGACTAGGTGAGCACCTCACTTTTTATCAGAGCTCCTGATGGTGGGGTTAGGCCTGGATCCCGATGAATACCAGGTGCTACTCCAGGACAGACCACGGACACACAGCAGCTAAACCCCAAGAGAATGTTACTCGAATGGCCCAGTAGTAGAATGCAGCTGGTATAGGCAGGCACGGCAGGAACACAGTGACCACAGATGCAGATGGGTTCAGCTAGTATACAGGTGAGCACTGACTGGTGCAGACTGATTCATCTGGTATATAGATTGGCATGGCAAATGCAGGTGGGTCCAGCTGATATACAGACTGGCACAGTAAATGCAGTTGGGTCTGGCTGATATACAGATTGGCACGGCTGATGCAAGCACGTCTGGCTGAAATATAAATAGACAAGGCAGGAACTAGCAAGGACTGACGGGAACAAGGCAAGAACAATCATGTAGGGTAGCGATGGGCAGACACTAGAGGAACTAACAGGTACAGATAGGGACCTGTAAACTAGCAAGCATGCTGTGGACAGTCTATCAATGTTGCACAGGCACATCCATGCAGGTGAGTTTACCTTAAATAATAAGTGTCTGCCAGTCATTGGGTGGGGAAACTTTAGGGCATTGCACACGGCCCCTTTAAGAAAGAAGGAGCGCACGTGGAAGCCTTAAGCTCAGTGCCAGGGAATTTTAACTCTGTGTGCACACCCCATGCAGCAGCCAGAGATTATGGAGGAGGAAGTGCATGACGGGGGGGCTGAGGCCATGAGTTGGCGCCCCTGCCGGAGGAGAAGAGAAGAATGCAGGTATGCAGGTGATACAATTATTCAAAAATCTTTTGATTAAAATGTTGATTAAAATTAAATTTGCTCATGGGAAAAACCCTTTACAATAAAGGTGAGCCCTTCTATAATGATAATGTCATGGGGATGCTGCGACAGAGATGGGCCAGAAGATCGCAACATCTGGTCACATGAAATCTTGCCGTGATTATCGCAGTTCAGTTTTTTCCTTGCTCTGTCATTGCAAGGGTTAATCAGTTCAGTTGATCTACTGGAGCTCTCCATCCTGAATTGCTCAGCTGTTCTTTGTTAGCCACTCCCCTCTCATATTTATGCTCACCACTGGCACTTGGGAGTTGCCAGTGATAGCTCTACTTCCTGGTTACATATTGGAGGAGAAATTCAGGCTTGGAGTAGGCAGATGGAGAGTTGTTCAGGAAATTTCTAATAGGAGTTGGTTTGCATGCTCATCCTCATCCTATCCTATTTGTTTTTTCCTACATATCCCTCCCATTTGTTCAACTCTTTTGTTTTGTGAGTTTATTTGTATGATTGTAGTTTTCTTTCATCCCTGTCTGTCTACCCCTCTCTGTCTGGTTAGTGTAATCCTATATATTTCAGCCTCACACTTCCCTGGCTGGGGGAGAGAACAGATAAGGTTTAAAATAGCAGCATAGCAAGATAAATGATCCTGCCATCTCCACCTTTTGGTGTAATCCGGGAGACAGGGATAGACTAGGGAACCCCCTAGTTCAAGGGATTAGTTAGGCTCCCACTGTCCCTAGTCCCTTCGTGATGATGATGATGGTGATTGGTTTTTAAAAGATGACTAATGATTGTCTGTATTTTACAAAAACAATCCAGTGTGAGAAGATTTTTATGTGGAGCGCCCGCCAGGGCCATGAGGACACTCAGTACCGGGCCAGTTCTTAAGGGGATGTGTCACGGCAGCAGTGACCCAGTTCGTGGCCCTGTGCATCCAATAAAAATGATGGAAAGGGGAAATAACAGTTTTATAAGGGATAATTTGTGACGCCACCTGTGGTACTCGACAAATAAGGTGTTAGCTGGCATTGCAGATTCAGTCCGCTGGGGCCGTTGATGATGCAGCAGAGTTGGTTCAGCTCTCCACAGGCAGAGCTGGGCCCCAGGGCAGTTGCAGTGATATGATTTAAGATGGTAGTAGTGGTGGTAGCGCAGTGCAGGGTGGATGACACAATGAATCATTCTGAGAACACAGCAGAGTGCAGTCTTCACACTTTTACTCACTGTTCAATTGTTGCAGTCCCCAGCTGGGATGCTGTGTCCTCCAGGCTTGTGGTCCAGACAGCTCTATGGTAGCTTTGGGTGTATGTTGCCAGGGCTTCCTTTGATGTTCCTTTACTGGCCGTCTCACTACGCTGGCTACCACCTCTCCTGCCCTGCATCTTCACACACAGTGTCCCGAGCCAGTATACTCGGATCTTGTCGGGCGACATTGGTCAGACCCCTGGATCCTATGTCTGCTTTTTTGGCAAATGAGTGTGGGATCGGCTGCAACACTTAAAGATACTGCCACCTCTGGTTTCCTAGCTGAGTCCTTAGTTTCTCCACTAGTTTTGGGGCTGGTCCCCTAACTGCGACCTGGTCCCTCCATCAACCACGCCGGTGGATGTGGGCCCCATGGATGGATTGCTCACTATCCATGTCCATAAGACCTCTTCTGCCTCTCCTCCTGGAGCTTTCTTTCCTTTCTTCTCTATCTTCACTCTGTCTCTCTCACTCTCTTTAGTCTGGAGACAAGCTGCACTCAGCTTCAATCTCCACAAGCGACTCCTTCTCTCTCCCTCCCTCCTGACTGACTGACTCTTTCCAAAACACCTCAGCACTAACTCCTCCCACCAACTGTCACTCCCTTAAGCTCCACCCCTTCTCTACTTTCTCCACCCATACCCTCTACTTAACTCCCCCCTGGTCAGATGGGGACTAGTGTTGGGTGCTGGTGTGTGAGTCCTGGCAGTGCTCCTTCCTTACCAGAGAGCAGAGTACCACACCTTTGGATGAAGTGTAGTACCCTGTGGTGACTGCTTTGCTGCTTGTCTTGACAGGTCTTAAACTTACTGTAAAGGTAACAGCAAATATATCCTGATTGTAAAGTATACTGTCAAAAAAATCCATTGATATTTTAAGAATTCTGATTTTCTATAATATGCTTTACTGACACTCTCGACTGCTTTGTGATAAAGTGTTAACTACATGCAGATTTAGTGTAAATTGTCAGCACAGTTTGAAGGGAATTAAGTGCACAACACCCATTAATGTTAATGGGATTTGCATGTCTAATTCCCCACGAAGTGTACTGAAAAAGCTACCCTGTAATGCTGCCATGAAATACAATTTGTATGCACATAAAATTTCAATATAATATCAAGATGTGAAATCCAACAGAATAATTTGGCTATGAAATTCAATCTTTGTTCCCTCATTTTTCCACCTCATTGATTTTTCTTCATTGTAGTGTTTCTCCTGCCTTCACATTGTCTTTCATTATACATCTTTTTATGCTCATTTATTAGGGAAATAAACTTATAAAAGCATCTTGCTGTAGGAGGTTTTATTTGTATCTAATTCTATTTAATGACCTAGATGTCTTTGATAACCTGACTAAGGTGTATTGATGTATTATATTGATTTTTTTCTAATGGTTAAACCTCCATTTTGAGATCATTTGCTAGAATTATATTACTGTTGGCTTGCGACTTTAAGCTATAAGCTAAATTCAAGTGCTGTATGGGAAAATTATATCTGCTGCTTTCCATGTGAATATATGTACCGATTATACATTATATCTAAAAGTAAGGGAACACTACAGTACATTATATATATATATATATATATATATATATATATATATATATACATATAATCCTACATAGAATATCCGGAGTATGACGCCCAAAATTCAGACCCAAAACACAGGTTAATTATTGTGAAAAATTTATACAATCTTTATTGAAACATATACATAAAAAATTGAGGTGCATTAAAAATACAATAATATGATCAGGAGGCATTAATGACACTAAAGGAAAATGACAGCAGCATGAACAAAGTATTGCGCATTGGTACACAAAGTAACCACCAACTCCCCAGCACAACAATGGCTCACTAAGTGAAATGTGCCACAATCAATTGAATATTAATTCTAAGGAATAGGAAGCAAAATAGCGCTCTCATGAATACTATGCAGGGCACAAAGAGACATGCATTGCAAGAGTTAAAGTGCTTAGTGCAAAATAAAGGGAAAGTGCTGTAGTGACCAAGCTTACCCATGTGGGGCATATATCTGCTGCGTGAAACATATGTATATGTTTCAATAGAGATTGTAAAAATTTTTCACTATAATTAACCTGTTTTGGGTCTGAATTTTGGGCGTCATACTCCGGATATTCTATGTAGGATTATATAACTAATATGGGAGTTGTCCTACCTCCATGGTATATTTGAACATTTCTTTTTCTATTAGGAAAATGAATTTATGTTCTTAAACATGTTGGATTGTGTTAAATTAAATATATTATATATATAAACACAGTATATACACTGCTCAAAAAAATAAAGGGAACACTAAAATACCACATCCTAGATATCTCTGAATGAAATATTCCAGTAGCAAATTTTTATTCATAGCATCAGAACAATAAAACATAACAATTATCAATGTAAATCAAAATGAATATCCCATGGAGGTCTGGATTTGGAATGATACTCAAAATCAAAGTGGAAACTCAAATTACAGGCTGATCCAACTTCAGTGGACAAGGAAAAGATGCTCAGTAGTGTGTGTGGCCTCCATGTGCTTGTATGACCTCCCTACAATGCCTGGGCATGCTCCTGATGAGGCGGTGGATGGTCTCCTGAGGGATCTCCTCCTAGACCTAGACTAAAGCATCTGCCAACTCCTGGACAGTCTGTGGTGCAAAGGGACGTTGGTGGATGGAGCGAGACATGATGTCCCAGATGTGCTCAATCAGATTCAGGTCTGGGGAATGGGCGGGCCAGTCCATAGCTTCAATGCTTTCATCTTGCAGGAACCGCTGACACACTCCAGCCACATGAGGTGTGGCATTGTCCTGCATAAGGAGGAACCCAGGACCAACCGCACCAGAATATGATCTCACAAGGGGTCTGAGGATTTCATCTCAGTACCCAATGGCAGTCAGGCTACCTCTGGCGAGCACATGGAGGGCTGTGCGACAGTCCAAAGAAATGCAACCCCACACCATTACTGAACCACTGCCAAACCGTTCATGCTGAAGGATCCTGTAGTCAGCAGGTCGCTCTCCACGGCATCTCCAGACTCTGTCACTTTAAAGTGTTCCCTTTATTTTTTTGGAGCAGTGTATATATTAATGACAAAAAAAACCACAATGGTCATAAAAATAACTTGAATCTGACAAAAGTAATAATAAATAAAAAATCTATGAAAATGAACAAGTAAAATCAGACATTGCTTTCCAACCATGCTTCCACAGAATTTAAAAAAAAATAAAACTCATGAAACAGACCTAGACAGAAATGATCCTACCCCTGAAAATAATGTGACAAAAGGGACATGCTAAATCAAAGAGTGCCCTTTAATTAGCATCACAGGTGTCTGCAATCTTGGAATCAGTGAATAGGCCTGTATAGAGGGCTACAGATGCTCACTGTGCTGTTTGGTGACATGGTGTGTATCGCACTCAACTTGCACCAGAGGAAGCGAAGGAAAGAGCTGTCTCAGGAGATTAGAAAGAAAATTATAGACAAACATGTTAAAGGTAGAAGTTGTAAGACCATCTTCAAGCAGCTTGATGATTCTGTAACTACAGTTACACATATTATTCAGAAATTTAAGCTCCATGGGACTATAGCCAACCTCCCTGGACGTGGCCGCAGGAGGAAAATTGATGACAAATCAAAGAGATGGATAATACGAATGGTAACAAAAGAGCCCAGAAAAACTTCTAAACAATTAAAGGTGAACTTCAAGCTCAAGGAACATCAGTGTCAAATCTCACCATCCATCGTTGTATGAGCCAAAGTGGACTTCATGGGAGACGACCAAGGAGAACACCATTGTTGAAAAAAAATTATAAAAAAGCCAGACTAGAATTTGCCAGACTACATGTTGGCAAACCACAAAGCTTCAGGGAGAATTTCCTATGCTTTGCTGCATCTGGCACATGGTGTCTAGAATTTGTGCAGGGTACAATGAAATCTCAAGATTGTCAAGGGATTCTAGCGAGAAATATGCTGCCCTGTGTCAGAAAGCTTGGTCTCAGTCGCAGGTCATGGGTCTTGCAACAGGATAATAACACAAAACACACAGCTAAAAACACCCAAGAATGGCTAAGAGTAAAACAGTGGATTATTCGGATGTAGCCTTCTATGAGCCCTGACCTAAATCCTCTTCAACATCTTTGGAAAGAGCTAAAATGTGCATTTGGAAAAGGCAACCTTCAAACACGAGACAACTGGAGCAGTTTGCTCTTGAAGAGTGAGCCAAAATACCTGTTGAGAGGTGCAGAAGTCTCATTGAGAGTTACAGGAATTGTTTGATTGCAGTGATTGCCTCAAAAGGTTGTGCAACAAAATATTAATTTAAGGGCGCCATGATTTCTGTCCAGGTGTATTTCATGATTTATTTTTTTTAAATTCTGTGAAAGCACAGTTGAAAAGCAATGTCTGACTTTCATTTGTTCATTTTCATAGATTTTTTAATTATGATTACTTTTGTCCGACTCTGTGACCATTTTGGGTTTTTCTGTCATTAACCCTTTTACTCCCAAGGGTGGTTTGCATGTTAATACCAGGCCAATTTTTACAATTCTGACCACTGTCCCTTTATGAAGTAATAACTCTGGAACACTGCCATGGATCCAGGTGATTCTAGCATTGTTTTCTCGTGACATATTGTACTTCATGAGAATTTTTGGCAAAAATTTTGAAAATTTTTCATTTTTCCAACTTTGAATTTTTATGCCCTTAAATCACAGAGATATATCACACAAAGTACTTAACAAGTAACATTTCCCACATGTCTACTTTACATCAGCACAATTTTGGAACCAACATTTTTTTAGTTAGAAAGTTATAAGGGTTAAAATTTGACCAGCGATTTCTCATTTTTACAACAAAATTTACAAAACCGTTTTTTTAGGGACCACATCACATTTGAAGTCACTTTGAGGGGTCTATATGATAGAAAATACCTCAAAGTGACACCATTCTAAAAACTGCACCCCTCAAGGTGCTCAAAACCAAGTTCAAGAAGTTTATTAACCCTTCAGGTGCTTCACAGGAATTTGGGGAATATTTAAAAAAAAATGAACATTTAACTTTTTTCACAAAAAATGTATTTCAGATCCAACTTGTTTTATTTTACCAATAATAATAATAATAAATTTTATTTCTATAGCGCCGACATATTCCGCAGCACTTTACATTTCAGAGGGGATTTGTACAGACAATAGACATTACAGCATAACAATAATCACATAGATTATAACAAATACCAAGAGGAATGAGGCCCTGCTCGTAAGCTTACAGTCTATGAGGAAAGAGGTAGACATGAAAGGTGGGTGGTAACAGTTGCCCTGATTGTATGGACCAGCCATAATGTTAAGTGTGTAACAGTACAGACACAGAGGGCTAATGGATGCATAAAGCATGTGGGAACATGATGCGGGGAACCTGGTTATGGTAAAACTTTTGGCTGTGCCACACAGGGATAGATTAGGTTAATGTGTTGAGGCGATAGGCCAGTCTGAATAAATGCGTTTTCAGGGCACACTTAAAATTGTGGGGATTGGGGACTAATCGTAGTGACCTGGGAAGTGCATTCCAAAGAATTGGCACAGCACGTGTAAAGTCTTGGAGACGGGAGTGGGAGGTTCTGATTATTGAGGATGCTAACCTCAGGTCATTAGCAGAACGGAGGGCGCGGGTAGGGTGGTATACTGAAGCAAGGGAGGATATGTAGGGTGGTGCTGAGCCATGGAGGGCTTTGTGGGTGAGGGTATTAAGTTTATACTGAATTCTGGACTGGATGGGTAGCCAGTGTAATTACTGGCACAAGGTAGAGCTATCGGTGTAACGATTGGTGAGGAATATGATCCTGGCTGCAGCATTCAAGACAGATTGGAGAGGGGAGAGTTTGGTAAGAGGGAGACTAGAAGAGAGTTACAATAGTCCAGACGATAATGAATAAGAGAAACAGTAAGAGTTTTTGCAGAGTCAAAAGTAAGAAAAGGTCAAATTCTAGAAATGTTTTTGAGGTGCAGATGACAAGAGCGAGCCAGTGATCGAATGTGGGGGGCAAAGGAAAGCTTGGAGTCAAGTATGACCCCAAGACAGCAGGCATGTTGCTGGGGAGTAATAGTGGAACCACACAAGGAAATGGCAATGTCGGTTATAGGTACATTAGTAGAGGGAGGAAACACAAGGAGTTCAGTCTTTGACAGGTTCAGTTTCAGATATAGTGAGGACATGATGTTAGACACAGCATTTAGACAATCGCCGGTGTTTTCTAGAAAGGCTGGCGTGATGTCAGGAGAAGAAGCGTATAATTGGGTGTCATCAGCATAGAGATGGTACTGGAAACCAAATCTACTGATTGTTTGACAAATAGGGGCAGTGTACAAGGAGAAGAGGAGGGGGCCTAGAACCAATCCTTGAGGAACCCCAACAGTAAGGGGAAGGTGAGAGGAGGAACCGGCAAAAGATACAGTAAAGGAGCGGTCAGAGAGATAGGAGGAGAACCAGGAAAGAACGGTGTCCTTGAGGCCAATGGAACGGAGCATAGTGAGGAGGAGCTGATGATCCACAGTGTCGAATGCTGTAGAAAGATCCAAGAGAATTAGCATAGAGTAATGACCATTTGATTTAGCTGTTAGTACATCATTAGAGACTTTAGTGAGGGCAGTTTCAGTAGAGTGCAAAGAGCGGAAACCAGATTGGAGAGGGTCGAGAAGAGAGTTATCAAAGAGATAGCGGATAAGATGGGAGTGGACCAGGCATTCCAGGAGTTTAGAGATGAAGGGAAGATTAGAGACAGGTCTATAGTTAGCGGCACAGTTTTGGTCGAGAGATGGTTTTTTAAGTAGTGGATGTATGATGGCATGCTTAAATGAGGAGGGAAAGATACCAGAAGAGAGAGAGAGGTTAAATATTTTAGTTAGGTGAGGGGTGAAAGCAGGGGAAAGGGACTGGAGGAGATGTGATGGAAATGGGTCACTGGTGCAAGTGGTTGGGCGAGAAGATGCAAGGAGCCTGCTTACTTCTTCTTCTGTGACTGGTTCAAAATCAGAGAATGAGCTAGATGCAGTGGGGGAGGGAGGACGGTGCATGGTATGAGGTGATTGGGAGATAATTTCCTGTCGAATCTGGTCAATTTTTTCTTTGAAGTAATTGGCCAGATCGTCAGCTCAGAGCTCCGTGGTTGGGGACTGTACTCTTGGGTTGAGTAGAGCATGAAAAGTGTCAAAGAGACGTTTCGGGTTACTGGACAGTGAGGTGATGAGGGTGTTGAAATAGGTTTGTTTGGAGAGATGAAGGGCAGTGTTGTATATACTTATAATGGCTGAAATCTTCATGTAGATTGGATTTTCTCCACAGACGTTCAGCGCACCTGGAGCACCGCTGCAGGAAACGTGTTTGCTGGGTGTGCCAGGGTTGTCGCCGTCTGTGTTGTGGTGTTCTATTTATAGGGGGTGAAAATTCATCCAGTGCACTTTGAAGTGTTTCATTGTAAAGCTTCAATGCAGAATCAGGACATGAGAGGGAGGAGATAGGGGCCAATGAAGACTGCAAGTTCTTCATAAGTTTCTGGGTGTTAATGGCCTGTATGTTTCTATAAATATGGACAGTGGGGGTGACCTGAGCAGCCTGGCAGTTCTTGATAGAGAATGAAAGAAGATTGTGGTCAGAGAGCGGGAGAGGGAAGTTTGCAAAATTATCCACTGTACAAAGCCGAGAGAAGACCAAGTCGAGGGAGTTTCCATCTTCTTGCGTTGGAGAATAAGTAAGCTGTGAAAGGCCAAATGAGGAGGTTAGAGATAAAAGGTGAGTAGCAGATGGGGAGAGGGGAAGAGCAATGGGGATGTTGAAATCTCCCATGATGAGGGTAGGGTTGTCACAGGAGAGAAAATGTGGAAGCCGTGCGGCAAAATGATCCAGGAACTGATGGGAGGGGCCGGGAGGACGATACACCACCGCCACTCGCATGGAGAAGGGGGTGTAGAG
Source organism: Dendrobates tinctorius (assembly GCF_039654945.1). Taxonomy (NCBI): domain Eukaryota; kingdom Metazoa; phylum Chordata; class Amphibia; order Anura; family Dendrobatidae; genus Dendrobates; species Dendrobates tinctorius. The sequence goes on from NW_027361703.1 coordinate 19,133,999, forward strand.
TCTGACGGCATGGACCTCAAAAGAAGGGAAGACTAGTGAGGGTAGTTGAGGGATAACCTGAAAGGTTACCAAGGGTAACAGGAGAAATTAGACCCCAAAAGTTGTACAATTTGTCCTGAGTACGCTGATACCTGATACATGCAGGTAAACCACTGTTTGGGCGCAAGGCACAGCTTGGAAGGGAAGGAGCACCGTTTGACTTTTCATTGCAAAATTGGCTGGAATTGAGGTCGGACACCATGTCGTATTTGAAGAGCCCCTGATGTGCCTAAACAGTGGAAACCCCCCTTAAGTGGCACTATTTTAGAAAGTAGACCCCCTAAGGAACTTATCTAGATTTGTGGTGAGCACTTTGAACCCCACAGTGCTGCACAGAAGTTTATAATGTAGAGCCGTAAAAATAAAAAAATCATATTTTTTTCACAAAAATGATATTTTTGCCCCAAATTTTTTATTTTCCCAAAGGTAACAGGAGATATTGGACCCCAAAAGTTGTTGTGCAATTTGTTTTGAGTATGCTAATACCCTATATGTGGGGGTAAACCACTGTTTGGGGTCATGGGAGATCTCGTAAGGAAAGGAGCGCCATTTGACTTCTCAATGCAAAATTGGCTGGAATTGAGATCAGGTGCCATGTGGCGTTTGGAGAGCCCCTGATGTGCCAAAACAATGGAAACCCCCAACTCTACCTTCAACCCTAACCCCAACACACCCCTAACCCTAATCCCAACCCTAACCATAACCCTAACCACAATGCTCACCCTAACACACCCCTAACCCTAATCCCAACCCTAACCTTAATGCCAACGCTAACCCTAATCCCAACTGTAACCGTATTCCTACCTTTAGCCCCAACCCTAACCCTAACTTTAGCCCCAACCCTAACCCTAACTTTAGCCCCAACCCTAACTTTAGCCCTAATCCTAACCCTAACCCTAGCCTACCCTAACCCTAGCCCTAGCCCTAACCCTAACCCTAGTGGGAAAATGGAAATAAATACTTTTTTTATTTTATTATTTTTCCTTATCTAAGGGGGTGATAAAGGGAAGTTTGATTTTATATTTTTAGCTGGTTTTTATGTTTGGCAGCTGTCACACACTAAGACGCTTTTTATTGCAAAAAATAGTTTTTGCATCACCACATTTTGAGAGCTATCATTTTTCCATATTTTGGCCCACAGAATCATGAGAGGTCTTGCTTTTTGAGGGATGAGTTGATGTTTTTATTGGTACCATTTTTGGGCACATGACATTTTTTGATTGCTTTATATTCCTATTTTTGGGAGACACAATGAACAAAAATCAGGAATTCATGAATTTCTTTTGGGGGGGTGTTTATACCATTCCGCGTGTGGTAAAATTGATAAAGCAGTTTTATTCTTCAGGTCAGTATGATGACAGCGATACCTCATTTATATCATTTTTTATGTTTTGGCGCTTTTATACACACAAACTATTTTATATAAAAAATAATTATTTTTGCATCCCTTTATTCTAAGGCCTGTTTCACAGTTCCGTTTTTGACCATCAGTCAAAATCCGTCATTTTTGCAAAAAAATGGATCCGCCATTTTGTTTGGTGGATCCGTTTTTTCCCCATTGACTTGCATTAACGGAGGATCTTGACGGATGGCCATGCGTTGGATCCGTTTTTTTGCGGATCCGTCAATTTTTTTGCATCCGCCGAGATGCCTGGATGGACCATGTAACGTTTTTTGTGCTGCAGGATCCGTATTTTTATAGTGCGCATGCCCGGAGGAATGAAGTCAGGCGGAAATTTAACCCTGAAACTCTCTCTCTCTCTCTCTCTCCTTCCCGGGCAGCGGTTTCTTTAAAATTCTTAATTCGGAGAATCAGCTGAAAACCAGCCGTGATAAGCTGCGCTCCCCCTTGAGCGCAGCTGATTGCACGTGACATACAATACCATCCATGGGCATTAAGGCCCAGGGCACATGGACGGTATAGTACGTCAAATGTCGAGAAGGGGTTAAAAGGAGGGATACCAACAACTTTGACCACGTGTGTATGTGTGTATATAATATATATATATATACTGTATATACACTGCTCAAAGAAATAAAGGGAACGCAAACAGCCTGTTGAAACTCGAATAGTGTTCCCTTTATTTTTTTGAGCAGTGTATATATTGGTGCTGAAGATTTTGCGATTTTGAAGACTGTGCTGCCTTATTCTGTGGGGTCTAAATATAAATACAGTGGGGAAAAAAAGTATTTAGTCAGTCAGCAATAGTGCAAGTTCCACCACTTAAAAAGATGAGAGGCGTCTGTAATTTACATCATAGGTAAACCTCAACTTTGGGAGACAAACTGAGAAAAAAAAATCCGGAAAATCACATTGTCTGGTTTTTTTTTCATTTTATTTGCATATTATGGTGGAAAATAAGTATTTGGTCAGAAACAAAATTTCATCTCAATACTTTGTGATATATCCTTTGTTGGCAATGACAGAGGTCAAACGTTTTCTGTAAGTCTTCACAAGGTTGCCACACACTGTTGTTGGTATGTTGGCCCATTCCTCCATGCAGATCTCCTCTAGAGCAGTGATGTTTTTGGCTTTTTGCTTGGCAACACGGACTTTCAACTCCCTCCAAAGGTTTTCTATAGGGTTGAGATCTGGAGACTGGCTAGGCCACTCCAGGACCTTGAAATGCTTCTTACGAAGCCACTCCTTCGTTGCCCTGGCGGTGTGCTTAGGATCATTGTCATGTTGAAAGACCCAGCCACGTTTCATCTTCAATGCCCTTGCTGATGGAAGGAGGTTTGCACTCAAAATCTCACGATACATGGCCCCATTCATTCTTTCATGTACCCGGATCAGTCTTCCTGGCCCCTTTGCAGAGAAACAGCCCCAAAGCATGATGTTTCCACCACCATGCTTTACAGTAGGTATGGTGTTTGATGGATGCAACTCAGTATTCTTTTTCCTCCAAACACAACAAGTTGTGTTTCTACCAAACAGTTCCAGTTTGGTTTCATCAGACCATAGGACATTCTCCCAAAACTCCTCTGGATCATCCAAATGCTCTCTAGCAAACTTCAGATGGGCCCGGACATGTACAGGCTTAAGCAGTGGGACACGTCTGGCACTGCAGGATCTGAGTCCATGGTGGCGTAGTGTGTTACTTATGGTAGGCCTTGTTACATTGGTCCCAGCTCTCTGCAGTTCATTCACTAGGTCCTTCCGCGTGGTTCTGGGATTTTTGCTCACCTTTTTTGTGATTTTGCGTGGAGCACCAGATCGAGGGAGATTATCAGTGGTCTTGTATGTCTTCCATTTTCTAATTATTGCTCCCACAGTTGATTTCTTCACTCCAAGCTGGTTGGCTATTGCAGATTCAGTCTTCCCAGCCTGGTGCAGGGCTACAATTTTGTTTCTGGTGTCCTTTGACAGCTCTTTGGTCTTCACCATAGTGGAGTTTGGAGTCAGACTGTTTGAGGGTGTGCACAGGTGTCTTTTTATACTGATAACAAGTTTAAACAGGTGCCATTACTACAGGTAATAAGTGGAGGAAAGAGGAGACTCTTAAAGAAGAAGTTACAGGTCTGTGAGAGCCAGAAATCTTGATTGCTTGTTTCTGACCAAATACTTATTTTCCACCATAATATGCAAATAAAATGACAAAAAAACAGACAATGTGATTTTCTGGATTTTTTTTTCTCAGTTTGTCTCCCATAGTTGAGGTCTACCTATGATGTAAATTACAGACGCCTCTCATCTTTTTAAGTGGTGGAACTTGCACTATTGCTGACTGACTAAATACTTTTTTTCCCCACTGTATATATGTATATATACACATGTACACATATATTTATGGCCAAAAGTTGAGAGTAGCACAAGTGTGTGTCTTCTCAAGTTTTACTGCTTAATTGTTTTTTCTATGATATGCTGAAGTATAATTATAAGTATATTATACATTTTAAATGTTTATTTAAATATGGATCAAGTTTATGCAAACCACTGTGCCTGCTGCCATTCCTGAGTAAACTCTTTACTGGTGCTATACCAATCCTGTAGCCGAATACTCATTAAGTAGACCATCCGGGCACTTGCTAAACTTTCTCATGTGTCCTGAAGTCTTCTTCACAGCAATTGAACTTCACTGTCTTTAAAGTTCTTGATGATTTAGAGATGGTTAATTTGGAGATATGGTAACATAAGCAGAAATGTCCTTGCCTGTTTAGCCCTTTTGAAGCCACACAATTATTACTTCATATGGTTCCTTGGAGATAGCCATACAGCTCTGGCAAAAATGAAGAGACCACTTCCAAATGTTCAGTTTGTCTTATTTTTCTTTTTATAGGTATATTTTTGAGTAAAATGTAAATTGTTCTTTTAGTCTATAAATTATTGACAAAATGTCTCCGAATTTGCAAGCAATAAATTTTGATTGTTTTTTTCTGAAAAGGAGAAATGGTCAAAATTGAAAAAACAACCCAGTGCTTTCAGACCTCAAATAATGCAAAGAAAACAAGTTCATAATCATTTAGAAACAAAAATACTAATGTTTTAACTCAGGAAGAGTTCAGAAGTCAATATTTTGTGGAATAACCATGATTTTTAAAAACAGCTTTCATGTGTCTTGGCATGCTTTCCACCAGTCTTTCACACTGCTTCTGGTGCAAAAATGTAAGCAGTTGTTCTTTGTTTGATGGCTTGTGACTATCCATCATCCTCTTTTTTATATTCCAGAGGTTTTCAATGGGGTTCAGGTCTGGAGAATGGGCTGCCCATGACAGGGTTTTGATGGGGTGGTCTCTTAATTTTTGCCAGAGCTGTAGATAAAAGAGGACAATGATTTCATGCAGTGATCCTGTCCTAGTTATCACTTTCTCCTGACCTAATGAAAAGTACACTGAAATTATGTAAGCAGTTCACTTTTTGTCCACTAAAATTCCATGGAAATGTTTCTTTTTGCTATCGTCATTTTTAATGGTAATAAATTACTCCACTTATATGCAATTCATCTGACTACTCTTCATAACAGTGTAGAGGTGATGTAAAATGTTACTCTAAAAACTGAAGCAGAAAACTTTGTGTAACTCTAAACCTTTGGCCATCATACATATGCTTTAAATATAAATTAACATATATATGTATGTCATATATATTCAGACCCCTTTAAATTTTTAACTCTTTGTTTCATCGCAGTCATTTGGTAAATTCAAAACAGTTCATTTTTTTCTCATTAATGTACACTCTGCACGCCATCTTGAAGGAAAAAAACAGAAATGTAGAAATTTTTGCAAATGTATTAAAAAAGAAAAACTGAAATATCACATGTTCATAAGTATTCAAACCCTTTGCTCAGTATTGAGTAGAAGCACCCCTTTGAGCTAGTACAGCCATGAGTCTTCTTGGGAATGATACAAGTTTTTCACACCTGGATTTGGGAATCCTCTGCCATTCTTCCTTGCTGGTCCTCTCCAGTTCCGTTAGGTTGGATTGTTAACATTGGTAGACAGACATTTTCAGGTCTCTCCAGAGATGCTCAATTGGGTTTAGGTCAGGGCTCTGGCTGGGCCAGTCAAGAATGGTCACAGAGATGTTTTGAAGCCACTCCTTTGGTATTTTAGCTGTGTGCTTAGGGTCATTGTCTTGTTGGAAGGGCAGCCTTCGGCCAAGTCTGAGGTCCAAATCATTCTGGAAGAGGTTTTCATCCGGGATATCTCTGTACTTGGTCGCATTCATTTTCCCTTGACAGTCATCCTGTCCCTGCAGCTGAAAAACGCCCCCATAGCATGATGCTGCCACCATGTTTCACTGTTGGGATTGTATTGGTCAGGTGATGAACAGTGCCTGGTTTTCTCCACACATACCGCTTAGAATTATCACCAAAAAGGTCTATCTTCGTCTCTTTAGACCAGAGAATCTTATTTATCATAGTCTGGGAGTCCTTCATGTGTTTTTTTGCAAATTCTATGCAAGCTTTCATATGTCTTGCACTTAGGAGAGGCTTCTGTCGAGCCACTCTACCATAAAGGCCCTACTAGTGGAGGGCTTCAGTGATAGTTGACTTTGTGGAACTTTCTCCCATCTCCCTACTGCATCTGTGAAGCTCAGCCACAGTGATCTTGGGGTTCTTCTTCACCTCTCTCACCAAGGCTCTTCTCCCAAGATTTCTCAGCGTAACTGGATAGCCAAGTATCGCAAGACCTCTGGTGGTCCCAAACTTATTCCATTTAAGGATTATGGAGGCCACTGTGCTCTTATGAACCTTTAGTACTGCAGAAATTATTTTGCAGCCTTGGCCAAGTCTGTGCCTTGCCACAATTATGTCTCTGAGCTCCTTGGCCAGTTCCTTTGACCTCTTGATTCTCATTTGGTCTGACAAGCCCTGTGAGCTGTGAAGTCTTGGAAATAACTTGATTTGTAAAGGCACACACCTGTCTACCAGTTTAATTAAAAACAGCTGGACTCCAATGAAGGAGTAGAACCATTTCAAGGAGAATCACAAGGAAATAGCACGTGACTTAAATATGAGTGTCTGAGCAAATGGTCTGATTACTTATGACCATGTGATAAGAATGTTTTTGAATTCACCAAATGGCTGCAATGAAACAAAGAGTGAAAAATTTAAAGGGGTCTGAATACTTTCCATACTCACTGTATATATATATATATATACACTCACTGGCCACTTTATTAGGTACACCTGTCCAACTGTGTGTTAAGACTTAATTTCTAATCAGCCAATCACATGGCGGCAACTCAGTGCATTTAGGCATGTAGACATGGTCAAGACAATCTCCTGCAGTTCAAACCGAGCATCAGTATGGGGAAGAAAGGTGATTTGAGTGCCTTTGAACGTGGCATGATTGTTGGTGCCAGAAGGGCTGGTCTGAGTATTTCAGAAACTGCTGATCTACTGGGATTTTCACGCACAACCATCTCTAGGGTTTACAGAGAATGGTCCGAAAAAGAAAAAAAATCCAGTGAGCGGCAGTTCTGTGGCCGGAAATGCCTTGTTGATGCCAGAGGTCAGAGGAGAATGGGCATACTGGTTCGAGCTGATAGAAAGGCAACAGTGACTCAAATTGCCACCCGTTACAACCAAGGTAGGCAGAAGAGCATCTCTGAACGCACAGTGCATCGAACTTTGAGGCAGATGGGCTACAGCAGCAGAAGACCACACTGGGTACCACTCCTCTCAGCTAAGAACAGGCATCTGATGGCTATTTTCAGCAGGATAATGCGCCATGTCATAAAGCTCGAATCATCTCAGATTGGTTTCTTGAACATGACAATGAGTTCACTGTACTCAAATGGCCTCCTCAGTCACCAGATCTCAATCCAATAGAGCATCTTTGGGATGTGGTGGAACGGGAGATTCGCATCAGGGATGTGCAGCCGACAAATCTGCGCCAACTGTGTGATGCCATCATGTCAATATGGTCCAAAATCTCTGAGGAATGCTTCCAGCACCTTGTTGAATCTCTGCCACGAAGAATTGAGGCAGTTCTGAAGGCAAAAGGGGGTCCAACCCGTTACTAGCATGGTGTACCTAATAAAGTGGCCAGTGAGTGTATATATATATATATATATAGACACACCATGGCTAAGTTCTCCGTTTATGACACGTAGAGTTGTCAGTAGGGTTGATGTGTACTACTGCATGTCAGAGTTTTTGTCTGGTGAATTTGACAAATGAATTTTTAAACATTAATGGAGTACTTTGGAAGTGTTCTGTGAGATAAGACAATCCTTATAATATCACATATGTAGAGAAAATCTGGCACTCCAAAATGAAAGAATAATAGAATTTATTATATTATGCAGTCCACTGATGTGCAAGATGTGACGTTTCCATCTATATGTCCTTTTTCAAACTTGCACTGTGAAAAATGTGATGTAAGCAAAAAATAATTCAATATATGTATATAAATACATTCAGTACGTACAACAGAAATTTACAATATGAAATAAATTGAACAAGAGTACATTATGAAAAAGCGAATATAATCTAGCCAAAAATAAATTGCCCCTTCTGAGATTTGGAATTTCACTAGAGATGTAGAGCATGAAAATTGTAGAAAACAAAAATATCTATATATGTATTGAAGGGACTAGAACAAATCTGGCCAGAAAAAAAAACAGTTTGTACACACCAAATTGATCGCTAGTATTAAATTACTGATGATATGGATACCGGTAGAGACAAAAATAGCACAAGTAAATGCTACGAGAGGTGCTGAAAATCTTGTTCCCTTATGATAATCTTGTAAAGCCATGTATGGTGATCATCTAGAGATGCTGGTTGTCCAGATTCCCACTGTCGTACACCAGCTATAGACGGTGAAAGAAGGCAAAAGACTCACCTAGAAAAATATGATCTTAATGTTAGTATGGGCTCTATAGCACTGAAGGAATGTGTCCACCATCACTATGAGTAAAGCACTAATGAGAAATGTTCGGTGGTAGTTAATTAGTATATTTTCATATAACATCTATTCTGGCGGCTGCACCAGAAGTGACTTAAGTGGTTGGTGTTGTATAGTAAAGTGGTCAGTAATGTAATGATAATGTTATGGGATTTGACATCGAGAAAGGACATTTCTGTAGGAACAAAGCAATAAACAAACATACCTAAAGCATAATAAATATGGAGGGGTATTATATAATGGAAGGGATCGAGGAAATAGCTAAAGGGAAAATGAAGGTTGGTAAATAGCATATAGTATGTAAGAGATATGAGTGATGTACTGAAAAAATGGATAAGAGAAAAATGGACATTATATGGAAATTAATGTAAAAAGGAAGCTTACACTGGAAAATTAGCATAAAATAATACAAATTATAAAAATAAAGATAAAAATAAAAAATAATAAAAATTAAATATATGAATCAAAAACAAAAAAGAACAAACAAATGGGAGAGAAGAAAAGAGCCAGGACAGTAAAGAGCATACTGTATATTGTACCAGTATAATACCCAGTGGTGTCAGTAGGTGGGATCTCAGGATGTGAAACAGGTTGTGAGTGTTGCTGTGAATAAATAAAAAGATCTATAAATTAAAGAGTTAAAACTACAGACATCAGAATCCTTATTCGAGCCTCCCTCTTTTTAAGTAGTTGAGCTCGGTTGCCATCCCTCCTATGTAACAGGATCTGTTCCAAGGCCTGAAATTTTTATTGTGAAAATCTGTGAACCATCTTGTGAAAATGGGAGGGAAGAGGAAGCACTAACTTTTTATACCTTATCATAGATTTATGCTGGGAAAGATGGTCCCTAACCAGTTGAGTAGTTTCCCTTATGTGCAACACACTACAAGACATTTGATAGCATAAATAATTACTGACGACTCCCATGTATAGAAGTCTTTTATCCGAATGCCTTTACCTATGTGGGGTGGTATACCTTAACCCACTTCAAAAATTATTTCACTGTAGGCAATTTAAGCAGGGAAACACATTTCATTTTGGGGTGCTCAGGTAGGGTTCTGTAGTTTTTTTGAAGGGGCCATCAACTGCTCTATCTACTGTAATATATTTCTGAGATTAACGGAAGATGGAAGCGTGGAAGAAAGGGGTTATGAAATTCAGTAATATTGGGACATCCCTTGCAAAGAATGTTCAGTGGACAAGTAAAATTTATGTATTTTATAAGTAAGCAAAGGGATAATAAATATGAACAAAAGCTATTTGACTAACCCTATTAGTGTCATGATCCAGTGTTGGATCTGGCAGTATTAAAAGCACAAAGTGAACTTTTTTTACTTTGGTTAAGTTCAAAGGTGTTTTGACTGTCCCCGGTGGTGGTTGTGGTATTGCACTTTGGGTTTTTGTGCACTTAATTAGGTATCAGATGTGACACCCTATAAAGGTGTGCTAGAGGTGTGCAATCACTGCCTGTTATATTGTGAGATTGTGTTCACTCTGTTTTTGGAGAGCCTGGAGGAAGGATGGAGCTGGTGAGGAGTCCTGCGCAGCTTAGCCAGGGGGGACGTGTTTCAGCTATGGTGTCTGGACGAAGGGCTGGCATGGTGTGGTGGGGTCGCAGTAATGGAGTCAGCGGGAAGTGTCTGCATGGTCTGGTGGAGTGGCTACTATGGAGAGTGGCACTCACCATGTGGGACTTGGCCGCTGAGCTGGACTCAAGCATGCTTGACTTCGTGGCAGAAGCTGAACACTTCCTTGGGACTCTGGTACTAAGCAGCTGCAACTGGTGTTGGACTCTGCTCCAAGGCTGCACTAAGGTGAAGGGTCCTGTTATGGTGATGGATCCGGGTGGAGGAGAAGACGCACGCAGGTGGTGGGCTCTGTTGCTAGGAGCGCACGCAACAGAGCAAAGCTAAGTGGTGTTTCCCCTGTATTGTCTCTTTCCTCATGTGTGTTATTAGTGCAGTGGTGGGATTAGTCTCCGCACCGACCCATTCCCTAGTGAGGGTTTAGGGTCAGGGTGAGCAAGGGCGTTAAGGTACGCGTGCGGCGACAGGTGCGGAGCCTGTTTAGGGAATGTAAGGAGTGCAGGGACACTGGCTCAGGGGAGCTTAGGAGGTCTCCATTTCCCCATTCCTTATCGCAGGGCCCACCATTGTTATAGTTACCCAGGTTCCCCCCTTTATTATTTAAATGCGCCTTACTGGAGGCGGTGTTTCCAGATATTGTATGTATAACGTGTAATACCTAAATTCGCCAGGTGGAGGCGGCGTATCCACCTGCACGTTTTATTATTTAAATGCGTCCCACTGGAGGCGGTGTATCCAGGGTCACGTGTGTTATGGGTCCGCCTTGCGGAAACATCTGCGCCCTGACACACGTGACCATGACATTTAGTCTGCTCATTTCTCCATGTGTCCCTGTTTTGACGTATCTTAAGACCTTCATGAGGATAGCCCCTCATCCTGAATTTTGAATACATCTCCTCAATATGTTCAATCTTATGGTATGGACCTTTCAGTGGCTGTTGGGTGGCAACTGGTAAAATGTAATAGGTTATTTCAATACGTTTCCTTGCCATAAATGTCAGTGCTCAGTTCACCTGTGTCATGTTTAATCACCATTGTATCAATAAAATGGATTTGGTGGTAGTCATATTGTGTTGCAAACTGTACCTCAGGCCAAGTGCTGTTAAGAAAACTATGAAATTTCATAAGGCAGTCCAGTGGGCCACCCAAAGGCAAAATGTGTCATTTATATAACATTAAATTAGCCAAAATATAGTATTGGTATAGACAAAGTTCCCCACAAAGAATTATTTATAACAATTCACATAAGTTGGATGACATTGGACCCCATTGCGGTTCCCTGGACCTGCAAATTAAAAGAGTCCTGGAAAAGAAACAAATTCTCCTTGAGAACCAGACTCAATAAATCCAAACAGAATCTCTCGACATTTCATCTCAATGCCTTATTATTGAGCAGTTTATCAACCGCTCTCAGGCCTTTCTCATGAATAATGGATATTTAGAGGCTATTGAAATCCCATGTAATCAAAAGTGCTGTTTTGGGTATAGATCCTAACCTCCGAATAAGGTCTAAAAACCCCACTTTATTAATGAGGAAAAAGGGAGTTTGTTTAATATGTGGTGTTAACATTTGTTCCAGTAAGATTGTTAGAGGGTATAAGATTGAGTCCATACCAGCCACTAAGGGCCTCCCTGGTGGAATCCAATCTTTTATGTATCTTTGGTAATACGTAAAAGGCAGGAATTATTTTTTTTCTGTAAAAATTCAAACTATGGTTTGTAACTGTAAATGTTTTTCGCTAACAGTCTTGAATTTGTTTAGTCCTAAGGAAAGATATGTAAAATTGATTAGTACCTGGGATATATTATCAGTACGAGTAGAATTTAAATTGTAGTACTGAAGCATAAAGGGTTATCCTGGCTTAATATTGACTATGTTATTGTTCTTACAAAAGCCCAATATTTAGAGTGTCTTAGCTTCAGTTTATACTTTTCAACAGTTGTCCTCTGCATTCAACAAAATAATTACTGTATGCCTTAAAAGTTCAAAAATTTGGACACAGATATGAGTATATGAATATATGATAGATTAAATTTAATTAAGGCAGTCATATGCTTATATGCCACAAAGAGGAGATCTCAGAAATCAAACAGTGATGCAGAATGCACCTCTTAATGTAACGGAAGCATGTGACTCTAACAAGTCTTCTCAATAAGTCAAGCATGAACATAGTTTTTATAAATTGGAGCCTTAGTTTTTAGAAACCACATTTTTAGCTATATTTTGGAGTGTGTAATCAAACATTTGCTTTTAGTCTACTGGACCATTTAAATATTCCTTTATATATTTATGTCAGAGTGAGAGGAGATAGCTGTTGTCAGAGCAAGCTCATTTGGACATCAGGTACCTTCAGTGCATTGCTAGATTAACTAGAAAAGCTTTGATTCATAAATGAGATGTGAAGTGTTCCCACTAAAGGAGAGGATTTCATTTTTAGTACCTCTGATGTGATAAACTTAACAAGTAATTATAAAATCATTTTTGATAGAAAATGATAATCATTGATTATATCTATGACCAACAAGGATCATAAGAGTAAGCGATTCTAATGTTTCAACTATGTACATGAGACTTTTATCACTGTGTTTACACTTTTTTTTACAATCGTTATTTTGCATTTGTTTTTAAAAAACAAAATCCCAATGTCTTGTGTGGTTACGGTAGATATCTCTCATTATTTACTAATGAAATAATATTAATTCTCCAATTTCATACAATAGATTTCTTAGTGTACAAATACAAATATTTCAAAAGCTTGGTTAAATATATAACATGTTTCCAATATCCATTGCTAGTAGGTTTTACAATAGATTTATTGATGTTAAATAACAGATACAATCTGGATCTTTTACCTCAAAATTTAATTCCGTTAACAATATACTTTTTGACAGCACTGTATCATCAATTTCCTTTTCCAAGAAAGTTAAATGTGTTTCAGAGCAAAACACATAAATGCACCACAACATTTATAAATAATTTCAAACAAATGTTTGCCAGTTCAGAATAATCTGCAATCCATTTTATCAGGCAATATAATTTTCATGTATAAAGCAAAATCAATTTTATATGTTGACACAGTGCTCCATGACAGACAATCTCATATTTATTATACAATGACAAAAGAATGGAGATAGAAAAAATGTAATCAGCTTCAGAAATGATTAATTTTACAGCTGAGAGAACATATCATTGATTCTAAATTGTGTTTGAAGCTTTTTATTTGTATTGTTTAAATTGCCACTAGATGGCATCATACAAAAGTAATTATTTCTACAGTGTGAGGAGATTCCACTCAGCATAGGAATGTTACAGAAATCAAAACATTTGTAAAATTAATATAAATATGTTAAAATTAAACAACATGCATCCCGCATTCTGTAAACACAGTGACGACATTATCATTTCTTGCAATTATATGCAAAATAGCAAATATGCTGGCAAACTTACCAGAAAGCACTAAAAACATTTTTTATAACAGAAATAAAAATGCATGGAAGCAAGTTTAAAAAGATTTTCATTTTATTTTAAGAAAAAATACTTAAATGCTGATGTAACATTGTATTACCCACGATAATCACAGTTACAGTGAATGAAGCAAATTTGCTACTCTCGGGATTGTCAAGACTTATTCTGGCACTAATCAGATATTCTCAGCTCATTGCCTTTATGAGAGTCAATTAATATAAAACTTCTATTGAGTTGTTTATCAATACTGAGATTTTTTTTCTGACTATTTAACAGTCCCCCAATGCAAAGCTGCTACAGTGAATGGTTTCTGATCTTTAACCCATTAATGCATACAGATGTAGCATGCGGCAACTCTATTTATGTAAAACACTGATATAATACACTTAATATTGAATAGCACGCTACATAAAAAACATTCTGTAGTACACTTTTTAAAAGGGTTAGTAGGCTATTTGTACTGTTGCCTTTTGATTAAAGGGTAGGTCCAGCACCTAGATTTCTAAAAGTTTCCCTCTTTGCATGCTAACCACTTTTGTAATGAGTTTAATTATACAATGCCTTAAGGTACTGTCACACTTAGCGATGCACCAGTGAGCCCGACTAGCGATATGACGCGGTCAGGATCGCTGGTGCATCGCTAAATGGTCGCTAGTGAGCTGCCAAACAGGCAGATCTCATCAGCGACAATTTTTACAATTCTGACCACTGTCCCTTTATGAGGTAATAACGCTGGAATGCTTCCATGGATCCCGGTGATTCTGACATTGTTTTCTTGTGCTATATTGTACTTCATGAAATTGGTAACATTTCTTTGATATGACTTTGCGTTTATTTATGAAAAAAACACAAATTTGGCAAATATTTAGAAAATTTTGCAATTTTCCAACTTTGAATTTTCATGACTTTAAATCACAGAGATATGTCACACGAAATACTTACTAACTAACATTTCCCACATGTCTACTTTACAACAACACAATTTTGGAACCAACATTTCTTTTGTTAGGAAGTTATTAGGGTTAAAAATTGAACAACGATTTCTCATTTTTACAGCACCAATTTTTTTAGGGACGATATCACATTTGAAGTCACTTCAAATGTGATAGAAAATATCATGGAAAATACCCAAAAGTGAAACCATTTTAAAAACTGCACCAAGGTGCTCAAAACCACATTCAAGAAGTTTATTAACCCTTCACAGGAATTTTTGGAATGTTTTAAAGAAAGAACATTTAACTTTTTATCACAAAAAAATTATTTCAGATCCAATTTTTTTATTTTGCCAAGAATAACAGGAGAAATTGGACTGCAAAAGTTGTGCAGTTTGTCTTGAGTACTCGGATACCCCATATGTGAATGGCAGAGCTCAGAAGGGAAGGAGCGCCGTTTGACTTTTTCAATGCAAAATTGGCTGGAATTGAGATCGGAGATCAGAAGCCATGTCGTGTTTGGAGAGCCTAACCAGTGGAAAACCCCAACAAGTGACACCATTTTGGAAATTAGACCCCATCAGGAACTTATCTAGATGTGTGGTGAGCACTTTTTTCTTTTTGGCCGTACTGAGGTCCGCAAGAAAAGCCAAGAGAGCTATAGTGTTGCATAAACGAGTATAGCATTCTAATTAATATTTTTTCACTAGCTAAAGGTGAAACAGCCTCCTGTATCCTACCTTGTCATTTTGTGCTGTGATGATATCAAGCTGTTTGCAGACCTAAGGCACATAAAAAATTATATTTTTTTCTGTTGCTAAATGTGAAACAGACTGCTGTATCCCACATTGTCATTTTGTGGCGGTGATATGCAGACCTAACGCGCATTAAAAAAAATTCAAATTTTTTTCTGCTGCTGCATATGATACAGCCCGGCATATCCCACATTGTCATTTTGTGGTGGTGATATGAAGCTGTCTGCAGACCTCAAGCACATTAAAATATTTTTTTTCTGTTGATAAACGTGATACAGCCTGCTATATCCAAACTCTTCATTTAGTGGTGTTGAAATTGTTCTGTGTACAGAGCTGTTGGACATTAAAATTAATTTATTTTATTTTTTCTACAAATGTGATAAAGCAGCAAAGATCTGAGTTTGAAATTGTTTTGACGCTATATTTTAGATTATGTGCAGCTTTGGCATCCAATTTTTCACTGGCATTTTTTATAGCTAGCTTGAGACGCACATCTGTTACATCTATCTTCTCTACATTAATTGGTATTGGGTAGAGTTGAGCGAAACAGGTTGGCCAAATTCAGAATCCGCCGACTTTTGCTAAAGTCGGGTTTCGCCGATCGAAACCCGACCATACCGTGAGGTCGGTCACGAGGTCGCCGACTTGCGCGCCAAAGTCCCGTTTCCCGCAATCCTTCCAGCGCCTATTTTCAGTCAATCATGAAGGACACACACTGTGGGTAACGCGATTATGTCGGCAGAGGCCCCCACCATGTTAGAGAAGGGCATGCAAGTGATTGGCTGGCTTTGTGTGGCATCACAGTGCCTATAAAAGGCCATGACCACCGACCGCCATCTTATTTCTGCCGATCTTAGCATAGGGAGAGGTTGCTGCTGATCGTTCTCAATAGGGAGAGTGTTTAGGCAGGGAAAAAGTAAAAAAAATTGCTTGTGCTGATAGCGAATGTCACTGTAAAACACAACTGTATAGTGTGCAGTAACAGGGGAGGATATATTTGTGTGCAGCAGCTCTGTTGGTTATTAGGCTGCCTTATAAGGCTCCCTGATAGCTGCATTGCTGTTTGCACACTGCAGTGCAGAGTGCTTTTTAAAAAGCAAAAATATTTTTATTCCTTTTTTCTGCACAGTCACCAATCCTTCATTTTTTCACACTTTTTTTGTGCAGCATCTCTGTTGGTGGTTAGGCTGCCTTATAGGCTCCCTGATAGCTGCATTGCTGTGTGCACACTGCTGTGCAGACTGCTTTTTTAAAAGCAAAAATCTTTTTATTCCTTTTTTTTCTGCACAGTAGCTGCTGAGCGTACTTTTTTTCACACACCGTATAGAGGTGTATGCTCCTCACACACTACCATGTACCGGCTGGTATCATGGACAAATACATGCTATATGTGTGTGACTCCATAAAAAAGTACAAGAGATTAACATTTTTCCAAACATACACTATATAGAAGTGTCCGATTATCAAACAGTATCGGATATCTGGTGTTCTTATTACTGTCACATCTACACAGAGTCAGCGTGTGTGTGTGACACTCCATAAATACATATACGGACATTTCCATTTCTTTATACACCGTATTGAGCAGTCCGATTGTCAAACAGTATCGAATATCTGGTGTTCTTATTACTGTCACATCTACACAGAGTCAGCTTGTGTGTGTGTGACACTCCATAAATACATATACGGACATTTCCATTTCTTTATACACCGCATTGAGCAGTCCGATTGTCAAACAGTATCGGATATCTGGGGTTCTTATTACTGTCAAATCTACACAGTCAGTGTGTGTGTGTGTGTGTGTGTGTGTGTGTGTGACACTCCATAAATACATATACGGACATTTCCATTTCTTTATACACTGTATTGAGCAGTCCGATTGTCAAACAGTATCGGATATCTGGTGTTCTTATTACAGTCCCATCTACACAGAGTCAGCACGTGTGTGTGACACTCCATAAATACATATATGACATTTACATTTCTTTATACACCGTATTGAGCAGTCCTATTGTCAAACAGTATCGGATATCTGGTGTTCTTATTACTGTCACATCTACACAGAGTCAGCGTGTGTGTGTGACACTAAATAAATACATATACGGACATTTCCATTTCTTTATACACCGTATTGAGCAGTCCAATTGTCAAACAGTATCGGATATCTGGTGTTCTCACTACTGTCACATCTACACAGAGTCAGTGTGTGTGTGTGACACTCCATAAATACATATACGGACATTTCCATTTCTTTATACACCATATTGAGCAGTCCGATTGTCAAACAGTATCGGATATCTGGTGTTCTTATTACTGTCACATCTACACAGAGTCAGCGTGTGTGTTTGACACTCCATAAATACATATATGGACATTTCCATTTCTTTATACACCGTATTGAGCAGTCCGTTTGTCAAACAGTATCGGATATCTGGTGTTCTTATTACTGTCACATCTACACAGATTCAGCGTGTGTGTGTGACACTCCATAAATACATTTCCATTTCTCTATAAACCATATTGAGCTGTCCGATTGTCAAACAGTATCGGATATCTGGTGTTCTTATTACTGTCACATCTATACAGAGTCAGCGTGTGTGACATTCCGTAAATACATATACAGAGATTGACACCTCTGATACAGTACCGTATATCTGCTTGTTGGATTACGGTGAAATACATACTGGGTGAGCGTCTGTAGCTCACAAAATATATAAGGAGATTTCACTTCTTACATTCACCTTACACAGCTGTACGCTACTCATACAGTGCCATTTCTCTGCTGGTATTTTTGGTACATTTTCCCAAACATGAGGAAGTCTGGTGGAACAGGCTGCAGACGTGGGCGGGGTGCAGCTTGTACTGATGGTGGTGGTGGTAGTGCATCGGCTGGTTCTGGCAAAAGCACAATAGCAGCTAAGGCAGGAGGTGTTGAGCCTGCTTCATCGTCTTGCACAAGAAGGTCTTTAAGTTTCCCTTTTTCTTGGAGTAGGTAAACCGCTTTTAAAGCCGGAGCATCAGGAACACGTTTTGGCTTACATTGCCGAAACAGCCTCCAGCTCTATTTCCTCCTCTTCTGAAGTTACAAAAACTGCAAGCACAGAGTCATCAGTGCAGGCCTCTGGTCAGGAACAACACCTTTTGTTGTGTCCTTCACCCACACCAAAAGTGAAGGATGCTGCAGCACACACTTCAGATTACTCCATGGAGCTCTTTTCACATACCATTCCTGTGTTATCAAGTCAAATCCTGAATTCCCCAGTCCAAGATTAATCTGACATGGAGTGCACTGATGCACAGTCACTGCTAGATGAATCTGCTGGTACATTCACCCACAACACTACATTGCCCTCGCAGTCTACTGAGCCTGAATCAGACCCTGATGAAACTCAAGTGCCCCTTCCCGCAAACTATACCACCTTACACGGTGACACAGAGGAAGGTGCAGATGACACTGAAGACGTGGTCATGGATGACCCAGTTGTTGACCGGATTGGCATCCATCGGGGGAAGATGGTGCTGGTGACAATAGGTCATCAGGAGAAGGATCCGCAGCAGACATCGTCATTGCAGCAGCGGTTATCCGGCAGGCCCGTAGCTGTCAAAAAACTTGGCAAGAAAACTAAAAGAGTTGCAGGACAGCTTGGCCAGATGGTCAACTTAGCACAGCGTGCAAGCCCTGAAAATTTGTACCACAGTAGGAAGAGTGCAGTGTGGCACTTTTTTGAACAAAATCCTACTGATGACGCAAAGGTTATCTGTAAGAAGTGCCGAAGGACCTTTAGCAGAGGGAAAAATCTATGAAATTTGAATACCAGTTGCATGCTTAGACATTTAACCAACATGCACTTGCAAGCGCGGACGGACTACAAAAGCTCAGGTAGCACATGTGCACCTGCCCCGACTGAAGTTAGCCGGCAATGCTCCATCGCTTCGCCCACTGTAAGGCCACCACTAAGCACACCACCATCAAGAAATGTTGAGGTGTCGTCACTAGGCCAAACCAGTCAAGCAAACACAATATTTTCATGAGGAAACACTGAATCTAGGCCATCAACACCCTCACCATCACCAACCCCTTCTCAGTCCTTCATGTCCAATGCTAGTGCCCCCATATGCAGCTCTCAAGTCCAGCTCACCCTACCAGACACTCTGAGTAGGACAAGAAAGTACTCATCCTCTCATCCGCATACACTGGCTTTGAACACCTACATTGTCAAACTGATCTCATTAGAGATGATGCCCTTCCGTTTGATAGAAAGCGAAGCTTTATGAGAGCTCATGGCCTATGCTGTCCCATGCTATGACCTACCCAGTCGTCACTTCTTTTCTCGAAAAGCCATCCCTGCCCTCCACCGGCATGTGAAAGACCGCATTGTCCATGCACTAAAACAATCAGTGAGTGGAAAGGTGCACCTCACAACCGATGCATGGACCAGTAGGCATGGCCAGGACCGTTACGTGTCCATCACTGTGCACTGGGTTAATGTGGTGGATGCAGGCTCCACAGGGGACAGTGGCGATGGAACAGTGCTGCCTAGCCCACGGTATAGGAAACAGTTGGATGTAGGCGATCGACCCTCCTCCTCCTCCAGAAGCGAAAGCTCATCGACAGAGCACAGTCGCACGAGCACTGCATCCACATCTGTCAGCGCTGCACACGAGGTGTCCCACTATCGAACAGCTAGTGGTAAGCGGCAGCAGGCTGTTTTAAAAATGATGTAGACACACCGCAGAGGTACTGGCTGACTACTTGCTTTGACAAACTGAGTCATGGCTGGGCAGTCTACATCTTGAGCCAGGCAAGGTAGTCAGTGATAATGGGTGGAATTTTGTGGCAGCCATAGCCCTTTCAAAACTCACACACATACCTTGTCTGGCTCACACCTTGAACCTGGTGGTGCAGTGCTTCCTAAATAATTATCTGGAGTTAACAGCCCGCTCCATAAAGTACGAAGACTGTGCTTACACCTCCATCACTCAAACGTCCACTCCAGTCGTATGCAGAAGCTGCAGCGATCACTCAACCTCCCCAAGCACCACCTAATCATAGACGTTGCTACAAGATGGAACTCCACCATGCACATGGTTGAGAGGCTGTGCGAACAGAGGCAGGCTGTAATGCATTTGTGGGAGAATACACGGGCATGTAGTTTGAGGGCAGACATGGAGTTGTCGGGTGTGCAGTGGTCAAAGCTGAAAGACCTCTGTAAAGTCCTTCAGTGTTTTGAGGAATGCACACGGCTGGTAAGCGCAGACGACGCCATCATAAGCATGAGCTTATGCGTCTGCTCATACAAACTTTGACGCACATCAAGGATCAGGCATCTGCACTTGAGAAGCAACAGGAGGAGGAGAAGGAGGGAAGCCTTGATGACAGTAAGCCATTGTCTGGTCAGGGAACTGTCGTGGACGAGGTGGAGGAAGAAGAGGAAGATGAGGAGGAGGAGGGGTGTTATGATTGAGTCACTGTAGGAGGCAAAAACAGAAATGCTAGCTAAGTCCAGAAAACCAGAGAGGTTGGCAGCTATCGGATTGCAGACCCCTGATCCTATCCACAACAACTAACAGTAGCCGTGGGGGGGTTCCTACGACGCCCTAGACCCCTCGATCACAGCCGGAGAATTAAATAGGCCTAAAGAAAGAAAGGGGAAATCTAAACTGCCCCAGAGCAGACCCCAAAGCAATAGGCAGCCGCCAACAAATAATGACGGTGAAGCAAGATGAAAACACTAACACAGACAGAAAGATAGACTGAGCAAAGACGGGGCCCAAGCTAACTAGATAGAAAAGGACAGGAAGGCTGCTGTCTGCAATCCGTGAAAAACCCTATGAAAATAAGAGCCAACAGACTGACAGAGAAAAAGGCCCTGAAGACGCTAGGCTTCAAAAAAGCTATGTCAGTACTCAGGAATATTCTGAAGACAGAGCAACTGGCAAAAGGAGATTCAGCTCACCCCAGCAGGGAATGGCAGAATCCAGAAAAGCAAGGAAAACAAAAACAAACACAAATGCTAACAGGCAAAGCAGAAAACTTAGCTTTAGAGGAGCAGGAATCAGACTGGTGTCCTAGAAGTCCACAGAGAAATCACCCGCAGGGCAGAAGGGCGTCGGCAGCCTTATATCCAGTCCGTGACTCCACTCAGCCAGTCATCCTCATTATTCTCAGGTGCCTGATAATCAGGCTCATTACCTTCCTTTACCAGAATAGGGAGTTCACCAGACCTCAGTGACGAAGGGGAAAATGAACTCACAACAGTACCTCCCCCTTGAGGAGGGGTCACCGAACCCTCAACCACGCCACCAGGGCAATGAGGGTGAGCCCGATGAAAGGCACGCACCAATCTTTTGGCATGAATATCAGAGGCAGAGACCCAGGAATTATCCTCCTGACCATAACCCTTCCACTTAACCAAATACTGGAGTCTCCGTCTAGCCAGATGGGAATCCAGTATTTTCTCTACCTCATATTCCATGTTACATTCAACCAATACAAGGTCTGGAGGTGCCACCCCAGGAACAACTGGTTCAACAAACCTCTTCGACAAGGACTTATGGAACACATTATGGATTTTAAATGTGACAGGAAGAGCCAAACGAAAAGAGACCGGATTAATAATCTCCAAAATCATGTAAGGTCCAATAAATCTAGGCTTAAACATAGGAGAAGCCACCTTCATAGCAATATTTTTTGATGATAACCACACCATATCACCAATCTTAAACTGGAGACCAATGGTCCTATGTCGATTGGAAAACCGCTGGGCCTTTTCCTGGGAGAGAGATAACTTATCCACCACTTGGTCCCAGATCTGGTGCATTCTCTCCACAACAGTGTCAACACCTGGGCAGGCAGAAGGCTCCACCTGTCCTGAAGAAAATCAAGGATGAAACCCAAAGTTACAAAAAAAAGGTGACATCAAAGTGGCAGAACTAGCTCTATTATTTAAAGCAAATTCGGCCAAGGGCAAAAATCAAACCCAATCATCCTGATCAGCGGAAATAAAACATCTCAAATACGACTCCAAGGTCTGGTTTGTTCTCTCTGTCTGCCCATTGGTCTGAGGGTGAAAAGCAGAGGAGAAGGACAACTGAATTCCCAGCTTGGAAGAGAAGGTCCTCCAAAATCTAGACACAAACTGAACTCCTCTGTCAGATACAATGTTCTCAGGAATCCCGTGTAAGCGAACCACCTGTTGCAAAAACAGGGGCACCAACTCAGAGGAAGATGGCAACTTAGGGAGTGGTACAAGATGAACCATCTTAGAGAACCTATCACAAATCACCCAAATAACAGTCATTCTTTGAGAGACCGGCATATCAGAGATGAAATCCATTGAATTATGGGTCCATGGCCTCCTGGGGACCGGCAATGGCATCAACAACCCACTAGAGCGAGAACAAGATTTAGACCGGGAGCAAGTCCCACAGGACTGCACAAAATTCCTGACATCATGAGACAAGGTGGGCCACCAAAAAGAGCAACTCACCAGATCTCTAGTACCAAAAATACCTGGATGACCAGCCAATGCAGAGCAATGAAATTCAGACATCACTCTCTTCTTCCACTGGTCAGGAACATACAACTTTCCACTGGGACAATGCTCAGGTTTGTCCTCCTGGAACTCTTGCAGAGCAAGTCTCAAATCGGGCGAGATGGCAGAAAGAACTACCCCTTCGCCTAAGATGGTAGCAGGCTTGGTCACCACAGGAGAATCAGCAAAGAAACTCCTAGAGAGGGCGTCTGCCTTGACATTCTTAGTTCCAGGAAGTAAAGAGACCACAAAATCAAAACGTGTAAAAAACAAGGCCCACCTAGCCTGTCTAGAGTTCAGGCGTTTAGCCGACTCTAGGTAAATCAAATTCTTGTGGTCAGTGAGGACCACAACTTGATGTTTAGCTCCCTCCAACCAATGTCTCCACTCCTCAAATGCCCATTTCATGGCCAACAGTTCCCGATTCCCCACATCATAGTTACGTTCAGATGGAGAGAACTTTCGGGAAAAGAAAGCACAGGGATTCATTTTAGATGCTACAGGATCCTTTTGGGACAAAACAGCTCCTGCACCAATCTCAGAAGCATCCACCTCTACCTGGAACGGGAGTGAGACATCAGGTTGCCGCAAAACCGGGGCGGAGGTAAATCTTCGCTTCAGCTCCTGAAAGGAAGCAACAGCCGCCGGAGACCAATTCAACACATCAGCACCCTTCTTAGTCAGATCAGTCAATGGTTTGGCAATACTAGAAAATTTTGCTATAAATTTCCGATAAATATTAGCAAAACCCAAAAACTTCTGGAGGGCCTTCAAAGAAGTGGGCTGAACCCAATCATAAATGGCCTGTACCTTGGCCGGGTCCATTTCAATAGTTGACGGAGACAAAATAAATCCCAAAAATGAAATCCTCTGTACTCCAAAAAGGCATTTCGATCCTTTGACATACAGGGAATTCTCCCTCAAGATCCGGAACATAGTCCAAATATGTTCCACATGAGAATCCCAATCCTTGGAGAAGATCAAAATATCATCCAGATAGATAATCAAAAATTTATCGACAAAGTCTCGGAAAATATCGTTCATGAAGCACTGGAAGACAGAAGGGGCATTAGTGAGCCCAAAAGGCATCACCAGGTATTCAAAATGTCCCTCCAGAGTATTAAACGCCGTCTTCCATTCATCTCCCTGCTTAATGCGGATAAGATTATACGCCCCCTGAGGTTAAGCTTGGTAAACCAGCAAGCACCTCTAACTCTAGAGAATAGATCCGAAATCAGGGGTAACGGATACTGATATTTAATAGTAATTTTATTGAGGGCACGATAATCAATACAAGGCCTTAAAGAACCATCCTTTTTGGCCACAAAAAAAAAAACGGCACCTAAGGGTGAAGAGGATGGTCTAATATGACCCTTCTCCAATGCCTCCTTAATATAGGACCGCATAGCCTCGTGCTCGGGTACAGATAAATTGAAGAGCCGACCATTGGGAAATTTACACCCCGGGCTTAGTTCAATTGCACAGTCATAACTCCTATGAGGAGGCAAGGACGCAGACTCATTCTCACTAAATACATCATAAAAGTCCGCCAAATAGTCAGGAACATCATGCAACTGAGGAGAGGTGGAAAAAACCGGAGCCTCACTAAAGGCACATCGACAACCCCAACTCACCACAGACACAGATTTCCAATACAAAACTGGATTATGAATTTGCAACCAGGGAAACCCCAGAACAACGGCATCATGCAGACCATGCAACACCAAAAATCTGCAATTTTCTTGATGGTCTGGGGCGACCCGCATGACCACCTGGGTCCAAAACTGAGGTTTATTTTTAGCCAAAGGAGTAGCATCAATCCCCCTCAAAGGGATAGGCGTCTGCAGAGGTGTCATCGGAAATCCACAACGTTTAGCAAAATCCAAGTCCATTAGGTTTAGCGCTGCTCCCGAATCCACAAAAGCCTTGGTGGAAAATGTGGACAGGGAGCAGATCAGAGTAATTGCCAGAAGAAACTTAGGTTGAACACCACCAACAGAAAACGTGTGTGCAAAGCGTATCTCTCGCTTAGGACAAACAGAAATAATATGCGAGGCATCTCCACAGAAAAAAACACAGCTTATTACGCCTTCTGAACTCCTGATGTTGCGCCTTAGACAAAACTCTATCACATTGCATAAGTTCAGACGTCTGTTCAACCGGTGGCAACACCTCTCGTGCAATCCTGCGTTCATGTAAACGCCGATCAACCTGAATGGCTAATGACATAGAATCATCCAGACCAGAGGGAACAGGAAATCCCACCATAGTATCTTTTACGGCTTCTGACAAACCCTTCCGAAAGAGAGCAGCCAAGGCATTATCATTCCAGGTAGTAAGGACCGCCCACTTCGGAACTTTTGACAGTACAACTCTGCAGAATCTCGACCCTGGTTCAATGCCAACAGGGTCTTTTCAGCCTGATCAATAGCATGAGGTTCATCATACAACAACCCCAAAGCTTGAAAGAATGCATTCACATTAGTCAGAATAGGATCATCTGGTTTCAAAGAAAACGCCCAATCCTGGGGATCGCCACGCAGCAAAGAGATGACAATTTTAACCTGCTGCGCGGAGCTCCCTGACGAGTTAGGCTTCAAGGCAAAAAATAATTTACAATTATTTTTGAAACTCAAAAATTTAGATCGATCCCCAAAAAATACATCAGGTGTAGGGATCTTTGGTTCAACTGCATGCGAACGAGCAAGGTAGGCGGAAATTCCCCGCACTTCCGCAGCGAGCTGCTCCACACGATCAGACAATTGCTTTATCTCCATTGAGAGAAAAAAAAAATTCCCCCTACGGCCTCAGAGATATAGAGGAAAGAATATACACACACTTTTTTTATTTTTTTATTTTTTATTTTTAAACAATATTCTTTCCTGCTATTGAGTACCCTAGGATCTGCGGTAGGGCGCGTGATTCTGTTATGATTGAGTCACCGTAGGAGGCAAAAACAGAAATGCTAGCTAAGTCCAGATATCCAGAGAGGTTGGCAGCTATCGGATTGCAGACCCCTGATCCTATCCACAACAACTAACAGTAGCCGTGGGGGGTTCCTACGATGCCCTAGACCCCTCGATCACAGCCGGAGAATTAAATAGGCCTAAAGAAAGAAAGGGGAACTGCCCCAGAGCAGACCCCAAAGCAATAGGCAGCCCCCAACAAATAATGACGGTGAAGCAAGATGAAAACACTAACACAGACAGAAAGATAGACTGAGCAAAGACGGGGCCCAAGCTAACTAGATAGAAAAGGACAGGAAGGCTGCTGTCTGCAACCCGTGAAAAACCCTATGAAAATAAGAGCCAACAGACTGACAGAGAAAAAGGCCCTGAAGACGCTAGGCTTCAAAAAAGCTATGTCAGTACTCAGGAATATTCTGAAGACAGAGCAACCGGCAAAAGGAGATTCAGCTCACCCCAGCAGGGAATGGCAGAATCCAGAAAAGCAAGGAAAACAAAAACAAACACAAATGCTAACAGGCAAAGCAGAAAAATTAGCTTTAGAGGAGCAGGAATCAGACTGGTGTCCTAGAAGTCCACAGAGAAATCACCCGCAGGGCAGAAGGGCGTCGGCAGCCTTATATCCAGTGTGTGACTCCACTCAGCCAGTCATCCTCATTAGGCTCAGGTGCTTGATAATCATGCTCATTACCTTCCTTTACCAGAATAGGGAGTTCACCAGACCTCAGTGACGAAGGGGAAAATGAACTCACAACAGAGGGGGATGATTATTTTGGGGAGGAGGATGCTTCTCATGGGGCAAGAGAACATGTTGGCATGGCAAGGTCAGGTACAGGGTTTGTGCGTGACTGGAGGCATGTGGATTTGCCAGAAAGTGCTCCTCCACCCACCATTGGCAGTGCAGCATTGACACCTGGAACATTAGCCCACATATGTGACTATGCCAAGCGGATCCTAAAAAGGGACCCCCACATTGCCAAAATGATGAGGGATGACGACTACTGGTTGGCCAGTATCCTCGATCCATGCTATAAAGGCAAATTACATAACATCATGCAACAGGAGAACCTAGAGCTAATATTGGCTAACAAACAAGCAACTCTGGTAAACAGGTTGTTTGAGGCATTCCCAGCACACAGCAGCAGAGCTGGTTCTCCCATGAGGCGTAGTGGGCAAAATGGAAGAGGTTTTCGTGGTGCACACAGTCAAACTGGAGTTGGAGACAGGGGTTTCTTGATCATGTTGTGGTCTGATTTCTCAAGTTCCATGCACACGACAGATAATACAGAATCGATTGCAAGTGACAGGAGACAGCAGTTGTCAACTATGGTTACAAACTACTTCTCCCATATCGAGGTTCTCCCTCACAGGTCATTCCCCTTTGATTATTGGGCCTCAAAACTGGACACATGGCCTGAAATGGCACAATATGCCTTACAGTAGCTCGCTTGCCCTGCTGGTAGTGTGCTATCTGAAAGAGTCTTAAGTGCTGCTGGATCAATCCTGACAGAAAAAAGGACCCGTCTGTCGAACCAAAATGTTGATGATCTAACCTTCATTAAAATGAACCATGCATGGGTTTCAAAAGATTTTGTCCCACCCTCCCCTGATAACACAGAGGTTGCCAGAAAAAAGGCTTGCTTTTGTCTTCCCCTTCCTCTCACTTCTCCAATTCCTCCATTTGCAGCAGCTGAAAGTCCAGCCTACACATCAACATAAGCCATTTTTTAAACCACCTGAAATGGGCTGCCCCCCCACCCCAGGCCCGGGGTCAACACCTGCCGCATCCTGTCAAGTGCTGTTACCCTGAACAGGTGTGTGGCCCAACCCTTGGGCGACGGCACTGGCACAGGGCCTCTCATAGTACAATAAAGTGTCTCTGACAGTGGGGGGCCCACTCGCCGTCAGACACACTGGCGTACTATGAGGGGCCATGTGCCAGTACCAGCGCCTACAAGTGGGTCCCCCCTGCTTGCTCAGGGACACAGCACTTGCAATACTTACCTCTCCCTGCTCCACCACTGTGTAGTCTGGCCAGTTAAATCCGTCATATGGACGGCCACTACAAATTTGGTGTACTGATCGATGATGGTTAAGATGCAGCTATGTCCTGTCCTGCTGGCCTCTACCTTCAGATTACCAATGGCTACCATTTGTAATAGACGTCAGCTCCCAATCGGATGCAATGGTGCTTTATGATCACCTTTCACATTTTTCATAGTCACAGACATGTGACATTCCTGCCACCATTTTTCAATGTCTCCTCTCATGGCAATCCAATAGAATCCCCTACGGCCTGTGGCTTGTGTGTTTTGCACTCCAAAGTGACCAGACAGATCATGATAGGCAGTGAGAACCATGTCTACAGCTCTCCCTGTGATCACAATTTGATGGAGACGAGTTACGGTGATGGGATCGACGCAACTGCGATACAGCAACCCTTTTTTCACTAATTTGCGTTTTAGCTGTATCCACAGATAAAGTTATTGAGGGTCAGCATCGCCTCTACGAATTCTCCCGGGAGGTTTTCCCGTGATTACAATTTCAAAAACATCTAAAATCACTCGACTTTATGTCTGTACTTTTATCCATCTACCTTCCTCTAGTGGAGAGTCTGGACTGGCAGACTGACACTGAAATATAAGCGAAGATTTCAAAGTACTCTAACATTGTACGCTGGTGTACGTTTCAAATACGTTTCCCTTTTCTCATTTTTATATTCGGGTGTAATCCATACTGAGCCTGACCGATTGTAAAACATTACCCTTTTTCAAGTTTTTATATTCTTGTGTAATCCATACTAAGCCTGTGAACATCTGTCTGTAACTCTACAAATATATTTGTAGATTTAAGATTAACCCAGCACTGTATACAGCTGTACGCTTGTGATACCTTACCCATTTACTGCTTTTTATATAGTGGTCTAATCCATACTGGGCCAGTGAGAGTCTGTTTTTGACTCTGGAAATATCTACTGAGATTTACAATTACCCCAACACTGTATGCAGCTGTATGCTTCTGATCCATTACCCTTTTACTGCTTTTTATATTGTGTAATCCATACTGACCCTGAGAGCGTCTGTGTCTGCCTCCTGAAAGAAATAAGGAGATTTATAATGTTTAAACACTACTATATGTACCTTGTATCTGGTGATACAGTAAACTTTTTATACTTTTTAAATTCTTGGCTAATGCATACTGGGTCTGAGAGCATCTGTGTCTGCCTCATGAAATGTCTACGGAGATTTAGAATGTTTAAACTATACTATATATACCTTGTATCTGGTCATACTGTACCCTTTTTCAACTAGTTACATTATTGTCAAATCCATACTGAGCGTGTGAGCATATGTGTCTGCCTCCTGAAATACATACGGAAATTTTTTTGTATTTTAAATAGACTATATAAACCTTGTATCTGTTGAACCAGTACCTTTTGTGCCAGAAATTCATCCTCCACCCACCACTCAAAGTGCATCATTGACAACAGGAACATTGCCACACATGTGTAATTATTTCTTGCGGATCTTCTTTTTATATTATGGTGTGATCCATACTGAGCCTGTGAGAGGCTGTGTGTTACTCTTGAAATATATATGTAGATCGCCAAATGACCCCAACACTGTATACAGCAGTACGCTTGGGATCCATTCCCCTTTTACTGCTTTTTATATTGCTGTGTAATCCATACTGGGCCTCAGAGCATCTGTGTCTGCCTCCTGAAATAAATATGGAGATTTTGAATGTTAAAGCTATACTATATATACCTTGGATCTGGTGATACTGGACCCTTTTTCTACTTTTTAGTTTGTTGTCGAATCCATACTGGCCATGACAGCGTCTGTGTCTGCCTCCTCAAATATATACGTAGATTTATAATGCTGAAACTATACATTATATCCCTGTTATCTGGTGTTAAAATGAAACACCACGCAGGGCCGGGAGTTACTCAGTACCGGGCCTTTCAGGCTTTTTTAAGGGGGAAGTATGTCACGGTGGTGATTGGGACCCGGTCCATGGCCCTGGGTGTCCAATAAAGAAGATGACAGTTCAGATGAGGGGGAAGATGGTATGATAATTAATTTAGGAAAGGGGGATCGTGACGCCACCCGTGGTACTTGGCTAGGGTAGCCGGCGCTGCAATGCAGATCCTCTGTGCCGGTGTTAAAGCAGACAAGATGATGAAGCTCTCCACGGGCAGAGCTGTATCCCAGGGCAATTGAGATGGTGTTTGTGAGCTGGTGACGGGGATGGTGAGTGTAGCATGTGTAGCAGGCGAGTTGTAAAAGCCACCAAGGATGCAGTTGGGTGGAGTTTGATTTTTTTCCTCAAAAGTTTTGTGCACAAGATGACCCGATTGGTACTGTGTCTTCTGATGGAGGTGTCTGGCAAGCTCAAAGGTAGATCAGGAACAGTGGCAGATCTTAATAGGGGCGGATGGGGCGGTCGCCCCGGGCCCAAGGTTTTTTGGGGGCCCAGGGGCCAATCCGGAGCCGCCGCCGCAGCGCAATTTTGGCTTCCCCCAATAGTCGCGTGTCACGGCAATTGTCGGCGGCTGCGCTGCACTGAATGGTTGGCTCAGTCACCTTATCCTCCTCCTCTCTCTCCGCAGCGTCCGCACTCATTCCGGCCAGCAACTGGCATCACGTGGCTGTATCAGAGTGACGCTGACCACTCACACTCTGGCAGCGGCTCCTCTGTTCCCTCCCCTTCGTTGGTGTCCATAGATACAGCGGGGCCCGGCAACTGACAGCCCAGCCGACGCCGTGTATCACAGGAGGAAGAAGAAGAAGCTGGGGGCCTTGGTCAAGAGGGGTGCCGGGTGCCCAGACTTTAGGAACAGCCTCGGACCAGTGAGCAGTGCACTGCACGCATTATGTAACGTAACCCATTCAGGTCCTCACATCACGTCCCCTATGGCCAGGTTCACGTTGGGCGATTTTGTGCGTATTGGCCGTAGGCCTACAGCTTATGTGCAACGTCTTTTTAAGCCATGTCCACACGTGGCGGAATGGTGGCGGGTTTTCCGTACGGACCCGCAGCAAACCAAGTGCTGCGGTCCGTACGGCTGTCAATTCCCGCACGGGGACCGCAGCGCTCAGCTAGCTGTATTTATGCATGATGGTTTCAAACTGCACAGGTGAGAGATCCTTTTCAAAACTTAAATGAATTAAAAATGAGTTGAGGAGTCAAATGGGACAATACAGACTCAATCATCTCTCTTTAATGAGCATTGAACAAGAGCTTTTGAAGTCTAGACCTCTCAGAAATCATCAAAGACTTTAGCACCAAAAAATCTCGCTGAAAAAGTCTGTAAGCAGTTTATGATCTTCAGTGTCAAAAAAAATCCGAGTTTCTAGTCCATTAAGAAATTGTTGCCTGTGCTCATTGCACTTTTCCTGTTAGGCTACCACCCACACAGATATACATCTGTATAGAAAAATAATTATGTTGATTTATTGTTTAATATTATGTTTACATGTTCTTATTTGCACTTACATGTGGTACGGTGAATGTAGCCTTATGTTTACCTTGTATGAAGAAATACAGGCCAGTATATACCACATTATATATTTTGACTGTTGATTTTGAGGAGTATTTAATATTATTTATATTGTTTGACCATACAATACAATTTCTTGTGAGAAAAAAGTAATTTTTCTTTGTTTTTATGGTCTAATAAATGTTACAATTTGTATACCTAAAAATCAGCATATGCAGTGTTTTTGTGAGAAGAGCCACAAAATTTTGACAGAAAATGTTTTCCTGGGAAGGGGGGTACTGGGGCCCAGGTTTTATGAACAGCCCCGGGCCCATGGTCCACTTAATCCGCCACTGATCAGGAACACCTGTTCAAGACTCCTCCTTGTGTATCCTTTCTAGGCCGTGTCTCTGCGCTCATCTCTCCCTTCCTTCCTGCTGTGTGCCTTTGCAAACAGTGTCCCAAATCACACCGGGCAACGAGGGTCAGGCTCCGGGGTCCTTTATTCCAACTGCTGCCTTTTTGAGTATTGAATGCGGCTGTGACTGAGGCACTTAAAGTTACCTCAGCCTCTGTCTTTCTAGCTGAGCCCTGTATTTCTCCACTACCTTCAGGAGCCACCTTCCCCAATGAGGCCTGGTCTTTCCTTCTCCAGAAATGGGCTTCACAGTTGGCTTATTGCACTTCCCGTGCCCCAAGGACCCCTTCCTTCCAGTCTAGGAGCTTGGACAAGATTTTTCTCTCTTCTCTGACCCTCAGCCCTCTCACAGCAATCCTGCTCTTACTCTATCCTGTCACTGACTGACAACTCTCTAGAAAGATCCATTTACCTCAGACTAGCTCCACCCACTGTACCTACCTTCCACACTAACCCCCAACACCCTTTCCTAGTCAGTCTGGGATGAGGCCATCCTCTCGCCGGGTACACTCAGAAAGCACTGACTAACGTGTGTGTTGAGTGCAGGGTTAGGAGTCCTGAGTGGTGATCCCTCCGTACCTGAGGGTGGGATACCATACCTTTGGATGAGGTGCAGTACCTCTGTGGCGACCGTACCCTCAGGGGCACCATAGTACCCTTTCTCAACTTTCTATATTGTTGTCGGATCCGTAACTGTGCCTGAGAGCATCTGTGTTTGCCTCCTGAAATGTATACGGAGATTCAGGATGTTTAAACTATACTATAGATACCTTGTATCTAGTGATACTGTACCCTTTTGCAAATTTTTATATTATTGTCTAATCCATACTGAGCCTGTGACCATCTGTGTCTGACTCACTAAATATATATTGAGATTTACAATTATCCCTAGACTGTATTGAGCTGTCCGCTTCTGAAACAGTACCATATATCTGCTGGTATTTTTAGTCCATTTTCACAAAAATTATTACGTGTGGTGGAGTAGCCTGCTGACGTGGGTGTGGGGGGGCATCTGGTACTGATGGTGGTGGTGGTGCATCTGCTGGTATTGCCAAAAGCACAATAGCAGCTAAGGCAGGAGGTGTTGAGCCTGCGTCATCAGCTGGCACAAGAAGGCCTTTAAGGCTCCCTTTTCTGGGAGTAGGTAAACTGCTTTTAAAGCCGGAGCATCAGGAACTGGTTTTGCCTTACACTGCAGAAAAAGCCTCCAGCTTTATCGCCTCCTCTTCTGAAGTTTAAAAAAATGCAAGCACTGAGTCATCAGTGCAGGCTTCTGGTCAGGAACCACTCCTTTCCTTGTCTCCTTCACCCCCACTAAAAGTGAAGGATGTGGCAGCCCACACTTAAGATTACTCCATGGAGCTCTTTATACAGGCTATGCCTGTGTTATCAAGTGAAATTCTGAATTCCCCAGTCCAACATGAATTGGAGATGGAGTGCACTGATGCACAGCAACTGCTAGATGATTCTGCTGGTACATTGACCCACAGCACTACATTCCCCTTGCACTCTACAGAACTACATTCCCCTTGCACTCTACAGAGCCAGAATGTGACACTGATGAAACTCAGGTGCCCCTTCCCGCATACTATACCACCTTACATGGTGACACAGAGCAAGGTGCAGATGAAAGTGCCGGGTTCACTGAGCAGGTGGGGGGGTCCTACTCTTGGGCGCCGGCAGTGGCACAGGGCCCCTCATAGTACGCAAAAGTGTCTCTGCCGGTGGGAGGGCCCACTCGCCGTCAGACATACTGTCATACTATGAGGGGCCCTGTGCCAGTGCCGTCGCCCATGAGTGGGCCCCCCATGCTTGCTCAGGGCCACAGCATTTGCAATACTTATCTCTCCCTGCTCCACCACCGTGACGTCTTCCGCCTTTCCTGACAGTGACATTCAGGTTACAGAGTGCGATGACTTCACGTCTGTATGCCCTCTACCGAAAGAGTACAAGTGCACAAAGCTTTAAAATGTCAATGCTGAGGAGTCCAGAGTAGAGCAGTGCCAGCGAGGAGAGGTATTTAATTTTTTTAAATGTTGGGAGCATTTTTTGGGGAGCAATATACACTGGAGAATGATATATGGGGCCCATCATACACTGGAGCATCATCCATTTGGCCCATCATATACTGGAGCATTCCAAATGGGGGACATTAGACACTGGAGCAGCATTTATGGGGCCCATTATACACTGGAGCATTAGAAATGGGGCCCATTATATATGGAGCATTATTTGGGCCCATAACACACTGGAGCATCGTCTATGAGGACCAACATATACTGGAGCATTCCAAAAGGGGGACATCAGACACTGGAGCAGCATTTACGGCGCCCATTATACACTGGAGCATTAGAAATGGGGCCCAATATATATGTAGCATTATTTGGGTCCATAACACACTGGAGCATCGTCCATGGGGACCAACATATACTGGAGCATTCCAAATGGGGGACATCAGACACTGGAGCAGCATTTACGGGGCCCATTATACACTGGAGCATTAGAAATGGGGCCCATTATATATGGAGCATTATTTGGGTCCATAACACACTGGAGCATCGTCCATGGGGACCAACATATACTGGAGCATTCCAAATGGGGGACATCAGACACTGGAGCAGCATTTACAGGGCCCATTATACACTGGAGCATTAGAAATGGGGTCCATTATATATGGAGCATTTTTTGGGCCCATAACACACTGGAGCATCATCCATGGGGAGGGACCAACATATACTGCAGCATTATGTGGAGGTCATCATATACGGTATGGAACATTATATGGGACCAATTATTCTGTGTGAAGAAATATATGGGGCTCATTATTCTGTATGGCGCACTAGGTGGTGGCCATAATACTGTATGGAGTAATATACTGTCCGGTTTTTGAGCTATTGTAGAAATTAAAATAGATATCAGTCATGTCATGTAAGCATTGAAGTATTTTTCATTGTACTATACCTATATTTCTGTGCCGTATCGGAGCATTATGAATTGTGGCATGTGTTACAAGGGCTCACTGACACTCTTTGGCCCAGGGCACATGAAAACCTGGCGCCAGCCCTATCCCCCCACAACTTTATTATTATAAAGTAAATTAATGTTGCCAAGCTTAAGTAATAAGAATTGATGTCGTTGGCATTGAAATGGGCACTGTAGGTTTGTTTACTGTCCTCCACTCCCTGCCGACTTTGCTTCCCCATTGACTTGCATTGGGTTTCATGTTTCAGTCGGCCCCCGACTTTTTCCTATAGTTGGCCGATTTCGTTTGACCCGACTTTTTAGAAAGTTGGGTTTCATGAAATCCGACTCGACCCAAAAAAAGGAAAAGTCGCTCATCTCTAGTATTGGGTAGATGAGTAATAGTTGCAGGCTTGATCCTGGATCTCATACTTCACATAGCCGCCCTGTTATTGATCATATTGTAGGTTCCCATTTCTGCCAAAAAAAATTCTTCTGTTACTAACATCATACAGTAGGGGACATGTCACTTTGAAATTGTTTGGTTCTGGCTTAGGCCACATTATACCCCTCCAGGCCAGAATATACCCCCCGGGGGTGTAAAATAGCCTGGGCCAGAAAGTGTCCGGGTATATTCTGGCCTAGGTCAAAGTATACCCAGAGTATATTCTAGCCTAGGCTAAACTATACCTCTCCAAGCCCAAATATTGGTGCGTTTTTCCAGCTGTAGTTGTTCTACAGAATGACTACAAAGGCAGAAAGTAGGGCTGCACTTACAGTATGTGTTAGAGGAATTGCATTACATAGACAGTAGATGGCGCTGTTCCATAAGTGCATAGTTAATGTTATGCTCTCTATTATATGCACTCATTTCTCCAGTGTGAGTTCCTCTTCTATCCTGATAAGATATGTAAAGTGAGTTTGCAAATCCCTAAAGGTACTGTCACACTTAGCGATATCGCTAGCAATATCGCTATAACTTGTGACGTTATAGCGATATTGCTAGCGATATCGATATGTCTGATACTTACCTACGACCCGCTCCCCCCGCTGGTTATCGCTGATCGCGCGAGAACGTCCTGGACTGTTTCTCGTCGTCAGCTTCCTGCGCCGCTTCCTGTGGAGAGACGAGCGACGAGCGTGGAGCCGGGCGGGAGGACGTCAGGATCACCTAGTGTGACATGTAAGTAGCGACCCCCGACCCCTTCGATGTCGCTGGTGAGATCTGCCTGTGTGGCAGCTCACTAGCGACCACTTAGCGATGCACCAGCGATCCTGACCGCGTCATATTGCTGGTCGGAATCGCTGGTGCATCGCTAAGTGTGACAGTACCTTAACACCAAAATAAGTTTTCCAATTTTGACAACCATGAAAGACCAACTGTATAACCAGCTATTGAGATTCTACATGGCAACAGAACAAAAGTACTCCCCATTGGATCTATGATCTACCTCCAGAGAAACGTGTAAGTGCCAAGTCCCAGTTTAGACAAACATCTATGCCATATCGAGCATATAGAGGGGTTCTTTACTATGGGGAAAAGGAGGTTCTCACTAAAAGTCGACTGGCAAATATCCTAAGGGCCTGTCATGAGAATCCAATTTCTGGTGGCCATTTTGGCAGACATAAAACGTTACACAAAATCTCTGTCCATTATTACTGGAAGTGAATGAAGAACGACATTCTCAAACATGTCAAAGCCTGTCAAAAATGTTTTGTCATAAATCCCAAAACCAGCAAGGAGGCTCCACCTCTCAACAGTATACTAGTGCCTGGAAAAGTATGGAGCTTATTCGGTATTGATATGATCAGTCCTCTTCAGGAAACATCAAATGACAACAATTACTGTATATAGTTGCTGCCACTGATCGTTTCTCCAAGTGGACCAAAGCAACAGCTGTTCCAGACAGGAGTGCCAAGTCAGTAGCAAATTATTTATACACTGTTATTTGCCGCCTTGGCTGTATGGACACTCTGATTAGTGACCAGGGTTGAGAGTTTGTGATCTCGATCATTGACAACCTGATGGAACATTTTTAAACAGATCACTGTATTTCATCTGCCTACCACCCACAATCAAATGGCCAGCGGGAACGTGACAATCGAACAAAGATACTCTTTGTAAGCTTGTAAATGACCAAAGAAATAACTGGGGCCAGTTCTTCTCTGGTGTTTTGTTTGCATATCACACAATAGTGCATGCCTCAATCAAGTGCACTCCATTTGAGGTCATATTTGGACAGAAGGCGAAGCTGTCGACCTCGATTCCTCAGAAAATGACACCGTGGACCTCATGTCCCTTCCAGATGATGCTAAACCTGATGTGCTAAACACACTGACAATCAGTAGTAAAAAGCTCCACTCAACCATCAGTAACAACATCCAGTCTACTCAGGAACACCAGAAATATGCATCTGATCACCGACACAACAGCAACAATGAAATCCCAGCCGGCACCATCGTTTATATAAAGAATTAACACCGTATTCATCGCATGGGTTCAAAGATTGAACCACACTGGGTTGGACCCTACTTAAGGTACTGTCACACTTAGCGATGCACCAGTGATCACGACAATGATATGACCCAGTCAGGATCGCTGGTGCATCGCTAAGTGGTTGCTAGTGAGCTGCCAAACAGGCAGATCTCACCAGCGACATAGCAGCAGTCGGCGGTCGCTAATTACCTGTCAGACGAGGCGATGAAGACGTCCTCCCGCCCGTGTCCACATGTCGCTCGTCGCCACAGCAGGAAGCTGACGACAAGAAACGGCCCAGGCCTTTCTCACACGATCAGCGATAACCAACAGGGGGAGCCGGTCAGACGTAAGTATCACACATAGCGATATCGCTAGCAATATCGCTGCTACGTCACAAAACCAGTGACATTATAGCGATATTGCTAGCGATATCGCTTAGTGTGACGGGCCCTTTAGTTGTGGAATCCTTGACCAAGGGACGAGTAAAATTTAAGAACAATAAGACTGGCAAGATACTGAGCAACACCTATCATGCTAGAAACCTTAAGATTTACCAAGATGATGAATCTTCTGTACCACCACAGTCCCCTAATGATTGTCCAAATGACTATGCCACACAGAAACACAAGCAAACCAAGATTTTCATCCAACTACCAAGTTCAGGAAGGAAGTATCTTAGCACCACTCTTGGCCTTATGTTTGGTAGGGTTGTGTACTATGGAGCCAAAAGAAACCTTGGACAACCACGGTGTACATGTGAGGGAGGGCCAGGGCCGTAGTCATGGGCGATGACACCGGTATATCTGTGCCCTGTCCTCCAATCACATGAAAATAGTGTCCATTACTCTGCATGCCTGTGGCATCACTTTCTGTGCCATCAGGGTCATCTCTGCATTGCTGAAAGCTCCCTATAAACGGTTCCGCATGAATAGACACACAGTCCATTTCAACTTTCAAAAGAACAACTTTACTGGTTTCTTTATGAAGCACATCCATATTCTTCACAGTATTAACAACATGTTCCACATTGCACATTTCTTCCTCTTTCCCTGCACTTATTTGACTGTCACACAGCACGTTCCTGGGTATGATAGTTTAGCCTAGGCTAGAATATACCTGGGGTATACTTTGGCCAAGGCCAGAATATACCAGGCACAGGGGGGTATATTCTGGCCTGGAGGGGAATAATGTGGCCTAGGCCATAATATACCCTGGGGTATACTTTGGGCTAGGCCAGAATATATACGGGGTATAATCTGGCCTAGGCTACTTTAACCCCGGGCATAGTCTGGGACAGGGTATGTTCTGGCCTGTTACACCAGCAGTCCTCCGCTGTCTTTGAGACAACTACCCATGTTACTATTCTTACATTTTTCTGAAAAAAGTAATCTATGAAACGGATATGTGTGCTACCTGAGTGTGACTGAGTATGACTTTCAATTTTTGGGGGAATTGTATCACTTATATAGCACAAATAATTCAACATTTGCTTTACAGACATTATTGGCACTGTCATCATTGGGACTCACAATCTAAATGTACTATCTGTATATCTTTGTAGTGTGGGTAGAAAAATAATTACTGAGAGTAAACCCTCATAAACACGGGTAGAACATACAAACTCTTTCCACATGCTGCCCTTGGTGGGATTGTAACACTGGACTACAGTGCTGCAAGACTGCTAATGTTTTTGTGTTAACAACTGAACGTTTCTTTGGTTGGAAGGCTATCACTGCGATTCCAACTGTGTGCCTCACTGCTGTGTTGGGGAAAACCACTGTCAAAGCGTGTTTTGATACTGCAGCATGGGCACGTCGTTTTCTTGGGGAAGCAATGGCAAAATTTACTTTTGTATTGTGGCTAGAGCATGCTGGAAACCCAGTAGTCAGTATTATGTGGAATCATAACTATGAGGGTAACAATCATGTTGCAGAGAGTGGTGCAAGAAGGTGCTCATGGGTCGGTCTCTTTCATGAGGTCCAACTCCACAGTGCATTGGTGGTGGTATAACATTCAAGCTTTCTTCCTCCATCCTCTCCTGACAACCACAGACAACATAAAGC
The DNA here is from genome assembly GCF_039654945.1 of Dendrobates tinctorius. Lineage (NCBI taxonomy): Eukaryota > Metazoa > Chordata > Amphibia > Anura > Dendrobatidae > Dendrobates > Dendrobates tinctorius. The sequence goes on from NW_027361703.1 coordinate 19,173,039, forward strand.
GAATCATTATTGTCTTCATCTCCTAGCTGTTGCACGTCCACAACTCTTCCATCTCGTTCTTTTCATGGTCCTTCTCCATTTGTTCCTCCTATGGCAAACATCTGTGAGACCAAAGACATATAGATACTTATACTTATAGATACTTATAGATATAGAACTTATAGATATTGTTAACCCTAAAGGTATCCTCCAGTGTTTTCTCCTCTTCCCCCAGGACTACCATCACCACCATCTGCTCACTAATACTATTTAAAGTGTGCTCCAGCATGTAGATGACAGTAATAGGGATGCTGTTGAAGGCATCATCACCACTAACCATCTTATAAGCCTTTAAGAAAACATACAGAAGGTGCAGAGGTCCTTCATTTGTATCCAGTACGCAAGTGTGAATTGCACAATGTACGTACAGTGTTGTGCCAGGCTATGAAAAATATCATCCTGCACCAGGTCTTGGTTCTGCTGCCACAGTCGCTAAAACATGTGCAAAGTTTAATTCCACAGTGTGGTCACATCGCATATCAACCAGTTAACCGGTAGTCTGAAAGATCTTTATACCAACTGAAGTGGAATGGTGGAAGTTGGCACAACAGTGGTTTCTGCTAGCCCCCTGTACAAACTCCCACATACCCCCACACAGACCCATATACCCCCGCACAGCCCCGCACAGACCCCCGCACAGACCTGCAAACCCTCCGCACAGCCCTGCAAACCCTTGCACACCCCCGCACAGTCCCACAAACCCCTGTACAGCTCCGCACACCCCCGCACAGACCCCTGTTGTGACCTCTCTTGATCCGACTTTTGAGGCAAGGCTCCCTCTGGCGGATACTGCTGGTAGTGGTGCTGGTCAACATGATGTTAACCCAGCAGCTGCAGAAGATAATTGGAGGAGTGGTGGTAGTGACTGGGCCTTTTCTCTGACACCTGGAGATCCTATTCTGGCTAATGTAGATGCATTTTTTCAAACCCTGGGGTTATTGTATGATGAGCCTAATGCTATTGATCAAGCTGAGGAAACCTTATTGGCATTAAAACAGGGTCAAGATGATGCTGAGTTATATTGTCAAAAATTCCGAGAGTGGGCGGTCCTTACTAAATGGAATGATGATGCCCTAGCAGCTATCTTTCGGAAAGGTCTGGCAGAATCCGTAAAGGATGTTATGGTGGGATTCCCTGTCCCTTCTGGTCTTGACGACACTATGTCATTGGCCATTCAAGTTGATCGACGTTTACGAGAACGTAAAACTACGCGAGAGGTGGTGCCGCCTTTCGCACAAACCTCTGAACCCATGCAATGTGATAGGGTTTTGTCTAGGGTGCAGTGTCAAGAGTTTAGAAGGTGTAATAAGTTATGCTTCATTTATGGAGATGCTTCTCATGCTATTTCAGCCTACCCTAAACGAGAGAAACGTTTTGCTCACTCATTTGCGCGATGGGCAGTGTGCAGCCTAAGTTCCTTTTGGCTGTTACCTTGATCTGCTCCTTGTCTAGATTTTCCGCTAAGGCATTTGTGGATTCAGGAGCAGCTTTGAATCTGATGGATTTTGACTTCACTAAGCGTTGTGGTTTTTCTATGGTGCCCCTTCGGATCCCTATTTCTTTGAGGGGTATTGATGCTACCCCTTTGGCGGAGAATAAACCCCAGTTTTGAACCCAGGTGATTATGCGGGTCGCCCCGGACCACCAAGAGAATTGTACATTTTTGGTGTTGCACAATTTACATGATATTATTGTACTAGGTTTTCCGTGGTTGCAGACCCATAATCTTGTGTTGGAATGGAAATCTGTGTCTGTGGTGAGTTGGGGTTGCTCTTGGTGACACTCCTGTTTTCTCCACCTCTCCCCAGTCTCAAGATGTTCCTGACTATTTGGCTGATTTTTCTGATGTATTTAGTGAGAGTAAGTCAGCATCTTTGCCTCCTCATAGGAGTTATGATTGCACAATTGAGTTGATGCCCGGGTGTAAATTTCCCAAAGGTCGGCTTTTCAACTTATCAGTACCTGAACATAATGCTATGCGATCTTATATCAAGGAGTCTTTAGAGAAGGGTCATATAAGACCATCCTCGTCACCTTTAGGTGCTGGGGTTTTTTTTGTGGTCAAGAAAGATGGCTCATTAAGGCCATCTATTGACTATCGCTCCCTTAATAAGATCACTGTTAAATATCAGTAACCGTTGCACCTGATTTCTGATTTATTTTCCAGGGTCAAAAGTGCTTGTTGGTTTACCAAACTTGACCTTAGGGGGTGTATAATCTTATTCGCATAAAGCACGGGGATGAATGGAAGATGTCTTTTAATACTCTTGAGGGACATTTTGAGTACCTGGTGATGCCTTTTGGGCTCACTAATGCCCCTTCCATCTTACAGTCTTTTATTTTCCGGGACTTTGTGGATAAGTTTTCGATCATTTATCTGGATGATATTTTGATTTTTTTCCAGTGATTGGGATTCTCATGTAGAACATGTTCAGACTGTGTTCCGGAACTTGAGAGAAAATACTCTGTATGTTAAGGGATTGAAATGTCTCTTTGGTGTACAGAGGATTTCATTTTTGGGATTCATTTTGTCCCCATCTGCTATTGAAATGGACCCGGCCAAGGTACAGGCCATCTATGATTGGGTTCAGCCCACTTCTCTGAAGGCTCTTCAGAAGTTTTGGGGTTTTTCTAATTTCTATAGTAAATTTATAAGTAGTGTTGAGCGATACCATCCGATATCATGAAGGATCGGATCGGATTGGATTGGACCGATATCCAAAAAGTATCGGGTATCGCCGATTCCGATACCGGAAACCCATGCAAGTCAATGGGGCACAAATGTCGGAATGAAAATAAACCCTTTCTTTACTTGCACATCCAGTTCGGGAGGGGGGAAGAGTGTGGGTGGTGCGTGGGCGGACACTGTGCGCGTCTGTGTGTGCGGGCGGGGTCTGTACGGGCCTCTCGGGGGTCTGTGTGGGCCTGCTGGGGGTCTGTGCGGGCTGCCGGGGGTCTGTGCGGGCCTGCCGGGGGTCTGTGCGGGCTGCCGGGGTCTGTGCGGGCCTGCTGGGGGTCTGTGCGGGCCTGCCTGGGGTCTGTGCAGGCCTGCCGAGAGTCTGTGCGGGCTGCCGGGTGGTCTGTGCGGGCCTGCCAGGGGTCTGTGCGGGCTGCCGGGGGTCTGTGCTGGCCTGCTGGGGGGTCTGTGTGGGCTGCCAGGGGTCTGTGAGGGCCTGCCAGGGGTTGTGTGTGTGTGCAGGCATTGTCCGATGGGACTACAAGTCCCATCGGGCTATGCCTGCTACAATGACAGTGATTGACACATTAGCCAATGATGGGACAGTAGAGTCGCATCATCCGGCTAATGTGTTGAATGTAAAAAAAAAAAAAACATACATACTACATACTACATACATACTACATTCATACAACATACATACATACTACATACTACATAAATACTACATTCATACATCATACATACTACATACCTACTACATATATACTACATTCATACAACATACATACATACTACATACATACTACATATATACAACATACATACATACTACATACATACTACATATATACAACATACATACATACTACATACATACTACATATATACTACATTCATGCAACATACATGCATACTACATATATACAACATACATACATACTACATACACACTTCATATATACTACATTCATACAACATACATACATACTACATATACTACATTCATACAACATACATTCATACATACTACATACATACTACATATATACTACATTCATACAACATGCATACATATATACTACATTCATACAACATACATACATACTACATATATACTACATTCATACAACATACATACATACATACTACATACATAGTACACATATACTACATTCATGCAACATACATACATACTACATACATAGTACACATATACTACATTCATACAATATACATACATACATAGTACACACTACATACATACTACAGACATACAACATACATAAAACATGCTACAGACACACAACATACAGTGGGGCAAAAAAGTATTTAGTCAGTCAGCAATAGTGCAAGTTCCACCACTTCAAAAGATGAGAGGCGTCTGTAATTTACATCATAGGTAGACCTCAACTATGGGAGACAAACTGAGAAAAAAAAATGCAGAAAATCACATTGTCTGTTTTTTTTTCATTTTATTTGCATATTATGGTGGAAAATAAGTATTTGGTCAGAAACAAGCAATCAAGATTTCTGGCTCTCACAGACCTGTAACTTCTTCTTTAAGAGTCTCCTCTTTCCTCCACTCATTACCTGTAGTAATGGCACCTGTTTAAACTTGTTATCAGTATAAAAAGACACCTGTGCACACCCTCAAACAGTCTGACTCCAAACTCCACTATGGTGAAGACCAAAGAGCTGTCAAAGGACACCAGAAACAAAATTGTAGCCCTGCACCAGGCTGGGAAGACTGAATCTGCAATAGCCAACCAGCTTGGAGTGAAGAAATCAACTGTGGGAGCAATAATTAGAAAATGGAAGACATACAAGACCACTGATAATCTCCCTCGATCTGGTGCTCCACGCAAAATCCCACCCCGTGGGGTCAGAATGATCACAAGAACGGTGAGCAAAAATCCCAGAACCACGCGGGGGGACCTAGTGAATGAACTGCAGAGAGCAGGGACCAATGTAACAAGGCCTACCATAAGTAACACACTACACCACCATGGACTCAGATCATGCAGTGCCAGACGTGTCCCACTGCTTAAGCCTGTACATGTCCGGGCCCGTCTGAAGTTTGCTAGAGAGCATTTGGATGATCCAGAGGAGTTTTGGGAGAATGTCCTATGGTCTGATGAAACCAAACTGGAACTGTTTGGTAGAAACACAACTTGTCGTGTTTGGAGGAAAAAGAATACTGAGTTGCATCCATCAAACACCATACCTACTGTAAAGCATGGTGGTGGAAACATCATGCTTTGGGGCTGTTTCTCTGCAAAGGGGCCAGGACGACTGATCCGGGTACATGAAAGAATGAATGGGGCCATGTATCGTGAGATTTTGAGTGCAAACCTCCTTCCATCAGCAAGGGCATTGAAGATGAAACGTGGCTGGGTCTTTCAACATGACAATGATCCAAAGCACACCGCCAGGGCAACGAAGGAGTGGCTTCGTAAGAAGCATTTCAAGGTCCTGGAGTGGCCTAGCCAGTCTCCAGATCTCAACCCTATAGAAAACCTTTGGAGGGAGTTGAAAGTCCGTGTTGCCAAGCGAAAAGCCAAAAACATCACTGCTCTAGAGGAGATCTGCATGGAGGAATGGGCCAACATACCAACAACAGTGTGTGGCAACCTTGTGAAGACTTACAGAAAACGTTTGACCTCTGTCATTGCCAACAAAGGATATATCACAAATTATTGAGATGAAATTTTGTTTCTGACCAAATACTTATTTTCCACCATAATATGCAAATAAAATGAAAAAAAAACAGACAATGTGATTTTCTGGATTTTTTTTTCTCATTTTGTCTCCCATAGTTGAGGTCTACCTATGATGTAAATTACAGACGCCTCTCATCTTTTTAAGTGGTGGAACTTGCACTATTGCTGACTGACTAAATACTTTTTTGCCCCACTGTACATACTACATACAATACATTCATACAATACATACATATAGTCATACAGTACATATAACATAGAGAACATACTCACCATCACTTGTCACTTTGTCACTTTGATCCCTGAAGCCAGTGTCATCTGTAAAAAATATTAAAATAACAAACAAGCAATATACTCCCTGATCCGCAGGAATCCATGAGTGTCCCACGACAATCTCCCGTGGAGAACAGCAGCATCAGCTGATGCGACCACTCTCTAGGGGCTCCAGGAATACAATGACGGTATCCTTCCGCACTGTATTTCTCCGCCACTGTAAGAAACTAGTCCCTAGTCTCACTTTTGGCATTGCTGTGTGAGAAAGTTCCCACGCAGCTTTTGCCATAAAGTGAGACCAGTGAACTATAGTAACCTCTCAGTGATGCACTGCAGGAGATCATCGTGGGACACTCGTGGATTTCTGCGGATCAGGGAGTATATTGCTTGTTTGTTATTTTGATAGTTTTTACAGTGAGATGACACTGGCTTCGGGGATCAAAGTGACAAGTGATTGTGAGTATGTACTCTATGTTATATGTACTGTATGTCTATATGTATGTATTGTATGAATGTATTGTATGTAGTATGTATGTAGTATGTATGTTGTATGTATGCATGTAGCATGTTGTATGCATGTTGTATGTATGTAGTAAGTATGTAGTATGTATGTATGTATGTTGTATGTATGTAGTAAGTATGTATGTATGTTGTATGAATGTAGTATATATGTAGTATGTATGTAGTATGTAGTATGTATGTATGTTATATGAATGTAGTATATATGTAGTATGTATGTAGTATATAGTATGTAGTATGTATGTATGTTGTATGATTGTAGTATATATGTAGTATGTATGTATTATGTAGTATGTATGCTGTATGAATGTTATATATATGTAGTATGTATGTAGTATGTATGTATGTTGTATGAATGTAGTATATATGTAGTATGTACGTATTATGTAGTATGTATGTGGTATGAATTTAGTATATATGTAGTATGTATGTAGTATGCATCTATGTATGTTGTATTAATGTAGTATATATGTAGTATGTATGTATTATGTAGTATATATGTATGCTGTATGAATGTAGTATATATGTAGTATGTATGTAGTATGCAGTATGTATGTAGTATGAATGTAGTATGTATGTAGAATGTATGTATGATGTATGAATGTAGTATATATGTAGTATGTATGTAGTATGTATGTATGTAGTAAGTAACATGTATGTTTTGTTTTTTTTTACATTCAACACATTAGCCGGATAATGGGACTACTACTGTCCCATCATTGGCTAATGTGTCAATCACTGTCATTGTAGCAGGCATAGCCCGATGGGACTTCTCGTCCCATTGGACGATGCCTGCACACACACACAACCCCCGGCAGGCCCGCACAGACCCCCGGCAGGCCCGTACAGACCCCCAGCAGGCCCACACAGACCCCCCGCAACCCGCACAGACCCCCGGCAGGCCCGTACAGACCCCCGGCAGGCTCGAACAGACCCCCGGCAGCCCGCACAGACCCCCGGCAGGCCCGCACAGACCCCCTGCAGCTGCACAGACCCCTGGCAGGCCCATACAGACCCCCAGCAGGCCCGCACAGACCTCCAGCAAGCCCGCACTGACCGCGCATCATGATGACATAATTTCAGCAGCCAATCACAGCCATGCCATTAGCTAACATGGCTAACACAACTGGTTGATAGCATTATGGGAACTTCCGATGCCGGTATTCGATATTGTAAAAATATCGGTACTCGGTATCGGAATTCCGATACCGCGAATATCGGCCGATACCCGATATTTGTGGTATCGGAATGCTCAACACTATTTATAAGTAATTTTTCTAGTATTGTTAAACCACTGACAGATTTGACCAAAAAAGGCGCTGATGTGGTGAATTGGCCTCCAGAGGCAGTCTCTGCGTTTCAGGAGCTTAAGCGGAGATTCACTTCTGCTCCGGTTCTGAGGCAACCTGATGTTTCACTCTCATTTCAGATGGAGGTAGATGCTTCTGAGATTGGTGCAGGAGCCGTTTTGTCTCAAAGGGATCTGGTAACTTCTTAAATGAATCCCTGTGCCTTCTTTTCTCGAAAATTTTCCTCATCTGAACGTGTAACTATGACATGGGGAATCGAGAGTTGTTGGCCATGAAGTGGGCATTTGAAGAGTGGAGACATTGGTTGGAGGGAGCTAGACATCAAGTTGTGGTCCTTACTGACCACAAGAATTTGATTTATCCTGAATCAGCCAAGCGCTTGAATCCTAGACAAGCTAGGTGGGCCTTGTTTTTCACGCGTTTTAATTTTGTGTTCACCTTTCTTCCTGGCACTAAGAATGTTAAGGCGGATGCCCTTTCTAGGAGTTTCTTTGCGGATTCTCTGGATGTGACAGAGCCTACTACCATTCTGGGTGAGGGTAAGGTTCTTTCCGTCATTTCACCCGATTTGAGACTTGCCCTGGAGGAATTTCAGGAGGACAAGCCTGAACGATGCCCTGTGGGGAAATTGTATGTCCCTGACAAGTCGAGGAAAAGAGTGATGGCTAAAATTCATTGCTCTGTGCTCGGCGCTGGCTGGTCATCCGGGTATTTTTGGTACTAGAGATTTGGTGAGTCGGTCTTTTTGATGGCCTGCCTTATCTCGTGATGTCAGGAATTTTGTGCAGTCCTGTGGGACTTGTTCCTGGTCCAAGTCCTGTTCTCATTCTAGTGGTTTGTTGATGCCCCTGCCGGTGCCCAGCAGGCCATGGACCCATATTTCAATGGATTTTATTTCTGATCTCCCTGTCTCTCAGAGAATGACTGTTATCTGGGTGATTTGTGATAGATTTTCCAAGATGGTCCATCTTGTACCACTCCCAAAGTTGCCATCTTCTGAGTTGGTGCCCCAGTTTTTACAACAGGTGGTTCGTTTGCACGGGATTCCTGAGAACATTGTGTCAGACAGAGGAGTCCAGTTTGTTTCCAGATTTTGGAGGGCCTTTTGTTCTAAACTGTGAATTCAGTTACCGTTCTCATCTGCATTTCATCCTCAGACCAATGGACAAACTGAGTGAACAAACCAGACTGCAAGACTTGTGGAGCAGCTCCTTCCCCGAACTGCCCCTACAGCCACCAGAGTCACTCAGTGCCCAGTCATCTAGCTGTAAGTCCCCTATCCATGCTTGCTCATCCAGGTGTCATTGTTGAAATGCACTCTGTCAGACATAAAATTATTCAGGGAACAGGTGATGCTGTCTGCGACTTGTTGCTGTAGCGCAGGCACATCTTTCTTAGAAAAGTAATGGTGACTGGGCAACTGGTATTGGTGGGACTGCGACGGCCATCAGTTTTCAGAAAACGTCTGTATCTATAAGGCGGAAAGGCTGCATTTCCATGGCTAACAGATTGGAGTGGCCATGCAATAATCTCAGAGATCATAGGCCATGAGTCTTACAGAAACAAGAGCTGTGATCTTTGTAGTGAACAGCTATCAGCTGGCCCCTATCGTCCAGACAATGACATGATTGGGCGACGAATCATACAAGGAGGCCACAGGCTGTTCACAATAATTAGTTCTCAGAAAAGTAATAGTGAGTGTACGGCTTATCCACTTCCAGATTACAACACATGGAATATGCGTATATCCCGCTGTATGATCACTGCTAACTTCACGATAACCCTACCCTCCTCGCTGCCAAAAACAATCCTGTGTTTAAAGCAATAAATAAATACAGGCTCATTGGACACTATTCTTCTTTTGAGGATCACACCATCAGGGTGTTCCATCCCCTTTCCCTCAGAGTAGCAGTCAAATACCAGCCCCCAGGTTCACCCACCCATTTCCTTGGCCACTTTTGTGCGTTGCAGCCACACTTCATGTCCTCAGAATTTACAATCCTTATCCTGGGAAACTTCAACAGCTACAGCTTCCAACTGCATCCCAGCTTCTATCTCTAGATAATTCTGGACTTTGTCTTGTTCAGTTCAATCTCCTACCTAGATGACTCACCTCTTACCCTTTGTCCCCCATGAAATTAGGAGTATAACCACAACTTAGACATTTTTAGGTGCTCCATAAAACCACATCTGTTTAGGGCGTCCTATCACGTTTCCTAATCAAAATCTTTTGATTACATAGACTTGTTTTTACAAGACCTAGTAAAAACCTTGCCCTCATAGCTTATGGACTCTAACCAGCTTCTATATGAAATTAGAAATATTGCATGGGAGGAAGATTTTCTTTTTATTACCATGGATGTAAATTCTTTGTATTCCAATATTCAGCATGATCTGGGAATAAAAGCAGTGGAGCATTACCTAAAAGGTATTAAGGAAATGCCGGCCTCCCAAATAGAATTCCTATTGTAAGGTTTAAAATTTGTTCTCGAACACAACGCTTTTAAATTTCAGGAGCAACTATACATATAGCGGCTCGGCACCGCAATGGGGACGCGGGTAGCCCCAAGTTTCACTAATTTATATATGGGGCTATTCGAGTCCTCATCGCCAATTGCCCAATGTGATTATATTAACCATAAAATCCTATTCTGTCGCTTTATAGACAATCTGATCATCATTTGGAGGGGAAGTCAGGAGAAAGCAGAGCAGTTCATCAGTGAGATGAATGCGAATCAGTGGGGAATAACATTCACCGCTAAGATAAGTAATGAAAAAATAGACTTCGTAGATTTGGAATTGTCTCATAATAATAAGGAAATTGTTAGTAAAACTTTAAAAAAAAAATCTGACAGTAATGGCTTCCTACATTACAACAGTGTGCATTATAAAAAGTGGAAAACAAATATTCCCTTCAGTTAATTTCATAGAATTAGAAAAAATAATACAAATACAGATAACTACATTGAACAGTCCAAAATTTTAATTAAAAATTTTTATGATAAAAATATCCTAAAAAATTAATTCTGAGTGTCTATGAAACAATTTTGAAAAAAGCACAGGATGAATGTTTATTTAAACGGAAGGATGATATGTATCAAAACAATAACGAAATTAAGAAAAACAACAGATGGCAATACAATTTCATAACAGCATACAATCGGAACAATAATGATATTAGAAGGATACTCAATAAATATTGGTATCTATTGAAAAAGATGTATATCTGAAAAAAATTCTACCAGAAAAACCTAATATCACATTCCGTAGGGCACAAACTGTAAGAGGCATTATTGCCCCCAGCCATTTAAAACAATTATCACGGGGGGGCAGAAAATTAATCTAACAAAAAAATGGATAAAATGAATAAAAATAACAACAAAAAAATGGTGTTTTGCGATGCAATTCAAAAAAGTTCTGTTGCTGTAAAATCATAGATCACAATGAGACTGGGATTCACTGTAACAGCACAGGAGAAATTTTCCCAATTACACAGAAATTATCATGCGACAGCCAATTTGTGGTATATGTCATTACATGTGCCTGTGGCATTCAATACCTGGGACGTACTACACAGTTCCTGAGATCACGTATGAATGGCCACAGGCACAATGCAAAAAATGGCTTCATGAAGCATAGTTTGTCTCAACACTTATGTTTGAAGCACAACAAACAATTTAACATAAAAGTTACACCAGTTGAGCAAATTCCGGAGAACTGCTCTAGTCGCACTGGGAAATTGAATCGCAAAGAATCCTATTGGACTTTTAAAATGGGGACTTTACATCCAGATGGATTAAAAGAAGTCATTGAGGGAATATAAAATATAAAAAAAGTGTTTTCCATAACTCTAATTAGCACTGTTTTTATAATCTATGTGTTTTAAATGTATTTTAGTCACATATAACCATTTAAATTTGCTATATAATTATATTGTAATTTTATGATATTCATTAACATATTTTATATATTATCTGTTATAATCTAATTGTATTTTTTTATGTATATTTATATAATACATTTGCTTTTACTAGCATTATGTCCTCTTGTAGACTTCTAACTTGTCTAGCAGCTCTATAGTGGTTGGGCTAGGAACTCATTTCAGTGGTCCACACCCTATTTAGCATTATACTACTTCTTATAAAGCTATCCACAACTTTGCAACACTAATTATAATATATCGGATGAAGACATTTTATACTGTCGAAACGTGTTATATGTGCTTTCAATAATAAAAACCTTTTTTGGATAATATGAAGCCTTAGATCTTACACCCACGGGAGCGCAAACAGCCTGGTATAAAGTTTATTGGATAACATTCCTATGGTTACTTGGTCTGAGTGACTTACTAGCTACCAGGGATTTGCAGCAGACCGACCACAGAAGAAATCCACCTTTGAACACCTAATGGTCCTAAGTGACCTATATGCAAGTTATCCAGATTTATAAAAGGTGAGTGCCACCTATATTCACCTACGATCTAATTATACATTTACATTTAGATCGGTGCGCTTTCTTTCTTTCCTTCCCTTTTACCAGAAACGTCACTTTATTTTATAACTATACATTAATTTTATACGTATAGTTTGTGTAGCAGTAATGCAGTTTAAATTTCACATATTCAATGTTTGCTTATATCTTAGAACATATAGTGTGCTGCTACACTCTGGTTTGTAGACAAATAAGTAAATGGACAGAAAAGCCACAAACTGTAGGCAGCTCTTTAGGTGGTTTAGATGCAAAAACAGTTATTTATTTGTTTATGTGCATAATAGCAACATTTTGACTCATTTACAATTGAGACTTTGTCAAGTTAAAGCCAAAGGCTTGTCAAAGGCACAATTGCTAATGAGCCTAAACATTAGCACTATGCACGTGGGAGAATAAATCACTGCTTTTTTTCTGCATCTGAATCATCTACAGTGCTGCTTATATTTTGTAGCTTTTCTGCTAAAAGAGTTGCCTGGAGTTCAAGTGATGGGCATGCACCAATCATAATTTTTTACATATTCTTTTTCTTCAAATAGATAGAATAGATAGATAGATAGATAATATAATATATAGATGATAGATAGATAGATAGATAGATAGATAGATAGATAAACTCATGGATATGCCAAATCGAAATATTGTTTGTATGGGAAAGAGAATCACGATAATATTTACATTTGATTTTCCATGAGATTCTTGACTTTCCAAATTCCATAATAACACTGTTTCTACTGTAATTGGTATAATTAATGTATGAATGAGTTTTTACTTTTTTTCTGTTTAACTACTGTTGTTTGTGCATTATATTATTGAAGACAATGCAAATTATGTTATGATTCTTTACTTTTTAACGTGTACAACGTTCAGTCTGAATAGCGTTAGATAGGCTTTTGATTTTTTTTTTTATTTAAACCTGTTTTAAATTCATTGTTTTGTTCATTTCATGTATGACTGTACCATGACCTGTGGACACAGAGATGTTAATATATTATATACAGTCCTTCACACTCATTATATATCAAAGGGGTACAATCAGGTGTGGGTGAAGTTGTGATTTTCATTATTATTACATACACTGTGATTCAATGAAAAGAAATGCTTTAGCGCAAGAAATAAAGTGGTTTTGAGTGAACTGACATTAACATTAATGCAACACCTTAAGTGCTGGCAAACCTAAATCAAACTGACAGGTGGTGTTGTGCTCTGTCATTGAAAGAGAACACCAAGCTTGCTGTCTCTTATAATTTTTGTTTTATTGATGGATGCTAAGGAAATCTTCATAAGAAAGTGTCCACTGGGTAAATATGCCTATCTCAAGGTTCTGGTGACTTTCACAACTGAATCTTGCTGCATATTGTGCAAAACTTTATTATTGCTTAAACATATGTCAACATTTTTAGGTAGGCTGCCTATAATGAGTGCCAGAAATAGGGGCTAGTTAAAGTGAGACAACGAAACCTACGTAAAACTTCAATATTACACTTATAAAAATATCAGTTACCATTTCCGGGGTTGTTCAGCAGGAGCTCGGGTCCCCGCCCTGCATGTTTGGCACTCTTTAGAGCACCAATCAACATTCAGGGATTGTCTGACACAGACTGTAATACCGCAGACATTTTGGTTGTAGAATTACAGTGATTGGCTGGCCGCACAGTGTCATCAGGTCTATATCAGATCTGGCACTGCCCTGCTCGTCACAGTCATCTCTGGACTTAGGCAGTGTAGGGAGAGTTGTTGCAGAGATAAGGACATATTTGGTGGTGTATAAGTTAGTCCTTCTGAGGACTAATTACAGTGTATTTGGATATCAGTGGTAGGTAGGCTAGACAGGCATTGTGTGTAGCATACTTCATTGCATACAGCAAGAGGGTCCATTCCATTATTGTCTGCTGCTGCTGCCTATTGCAGATAATTACCATATATACATAGCCCCAGGTATCAGTGGCCAGGAATATTTCTTCTTGCATCTTATTAGGTGACCGCAGCAGCTCACCACTATTGAACCCAGAACAGTGTGAAAAGGTTGTTGGTTGGATAGTGGATAATTCTTCCAGTCAGTTTGCCACCACCACCACCCTGTCTTCCACATGGTAAAGTCTGAGTAGCTTTGAGTCAGGACCGCATATTCCTCACCCAGATTCTCCTTCCTTCCACCATTCCGAATGTCCAGAAACAACTGATCTCACACTTTGACACTCTGAAGAGCTGTTCACTTTTTCATTTATACATTTGGGACTCTCGCCCGGTCCACTTGAAGCGAGGCAAGAAGAGAAGGCATGTAGCGATGCCCAAAAATTTGAGCAGCCACGGTCACATGAAGGCGACGGTGGGAACATGTCACAAGAGGTGGACGATGATGAGACACAATTGCCAAAAAGTGAAAAGAAGGACCAGAGTGGGGAAGTGGAAGATGAGGTCATAGATGATATAGTAACTGACCCAAGCTGGCTGTAAGGGTTCAGGATGTTCCTTGGAGCCTGTTTTGCCCTTGTCCAAGAAGGAGTCTGGTACTTCGCCCTGCCATTGAACTTCCTGTTCGTCCTGCTATTTTAATCCGGGTCAGGAGGTCCTCCTTGCCTGAGTATTTTGTTGCTGTTGGCTTCTGAGGTTCTGCCTGTTTCTTCTGGACTCCTTGCTACTGCTGCTGCTCGTTACTCAGTGCTCTACCTCTCCACATTCTGCTGCCTTCAGTCCTCAGTGCTGCTCCTTGATCCTGAACGGGATTACCGATTGTCTGGACTTCTGGTGTGGAGCTACTTGCCTCTGGAACTGCTGTGTCCAGTAAGAAATTCTGACATCATTATTTCTTCCTTGACTGTGTCTGTTGGGCTGTGGTGCTGGACTTGAGCAGGACTTTTCAGCCCAAAAGGTATATTTAGAGACCTTCTGTCAGGAACACCGCACTGAACTTGCTCACTGAGCCAGTGCGTGTGTCCTGAGTAAAGCGAACAGTGCTCAAAGATACCTGTGGAGTGGGCAGCAGCCGAGTAGATGCGTACTTCAGAGCTGCAGGACCTGAAGCACGTGACTGCTAGGGGTGTGGCCTAAACTCCACAGAGCTAGGAGCTGCAAGATAACTCCTAGCAGGGTAACTGCGAGACAAAGTTACCAGGGGGCATAGACAGGGAGAATAGTCAAGACGTAGCCAATGAGTCACACACAGAGATAGCTGCAAAGGTACAAGAGGGGCGAGCAGAGAGTAGTCAAGTCACAGGCAATGAGTCATACACAGAGATAATAATGCAGTACAAAATCAACAACATGCAAACTCACAACGGGAAACAGAACCAGGTCAGAACCATATAAACAAGCTATAGCAACAAACAGGCACACAGGGGTCAGCACACTAGGCCAAAGGCAAAAGTATAACTGGCAGGGATTGAAGCTTCCCAGGGGTTTAAGAAGCTCTCCCAGAACCAGAAAAAGGCCACAATCATTAACCCCAGGTGTGCAGGTCAAAACCTGCACTGAGCTCCAGACATTAACCCCAGGTGTGCAGCTCAAAAACCTGCACTGGGATTATGACAGTACCCCCCTCTCAACGGGGGGCCTCAGGACCCCCAGGCATCCCCGGGTACTTGGCATGGAAAACCCGAACCAGGTGATCTGCATGTACAGAGCGAGCAGGGACCCATTAGCGCTCTCCTGGTCCATATCCCTTCCAGTGGACCAGATACTGCAAAGAGCGGCGCACCCGCCGAGAGTCCACAATATGTCCGACCTCATACTCCAATTGACCCTCCACCAGCACTGGAGGAACAACAGACTCAGAGTTCTCTTTGACAGATCCTGCGGGTTTCAACAGAGATTTTTGGAACACATTGGATATTTTTAAGGAGGCGGGGAGACGCAACCTATGTGCCACTGGGTTGACTATCTCCATAATTTCGTACGGACCAATGAACTTTGGTCCCAACTTAGCTGATGGTACCTTTAAGTTGATGTTACGTGTGGAGAGCCAAACCTTCTCTCCCACCTGAAACATGACTCCCGAGGCTCTCTTTTTGTCAGCAAAATATTTGTATCTCCCCTGGGCCCGAGAGATATTACGCTGGACTTCAGCCCAGAGGTTTTTTAACCGTTGAATGGACCCCTCTGCCCCTGGACAACTGGAATCCACCCGAGAAAACACCCCAAAATGTGTATTAAACCCATAGTTAATCAGGAATGGGGACATGTTGGTGGACTGACTCACCCGGTTGTTAAAAGTTAATTCAGCCAACGGTAACACATCACACCAATCCTCCTGTCTGGCAGAGGTCAGACACCTGAGAATTTGTTCCAGGGATTGATTGGTGCGTTCTGTCTAACCATTACTCTCCGGGTGATATGCCGATGAGAAGGAGAGTGAGATGCCCAATTTCATACAGAACGCCGTCCAAAATTTGGCCACAAACTGCACACCTCTGTCAGACACAACATTCAGGGGTACCCCATGCAATCGGACCACATGCTGCACAAACAACCTTGACAATGTTTTTGCTGAGGGTAATGCTGCCAAGGGAATGAAATGGGCCTGTTTAGAAAACCTATCCACCACCACCTAGATCACGGTATTGCCCCTGGAAGGTGGAAGGCCGGTAATAAAATCCATGGAAAAATGAGTCCATGGCCTATCAGGAACCGGTAAAGGTATGAGTTCCCCAGCCGGTCGGTTATGTGAGCTTATGGAACGGGCACACGTGCCACAAGCAGAAACAAATTCCTTGACATCGGACCTTAATGAAGGCCACCAAAAACCCCTGGCTACTGCCTCTCTAGTGGCCGTGCTCCCTGGATGAGCACTCAGCCTAGACTCATGAAACTCCTGCAGAAGTCAAGGCCGCAATGAATCCGCCACTACCACCCCTGGGGGAAGAATGGAGGATGGCGGCTCAGGGGGAGACACTGGATCAAAACTTCTGGACAGGGCATCCGCTTTAACATTTTTGGACCCCGGCGAAAAGTAATGGAGAACTGAAATCGTGAAAAAAAAAGTGACCAACAGGCTTGTCTAGGAGCAAGCCTCTTAGCAGATTCAAGGTATGCCAAATTTTTGTGATCCATGACAACCGTGATAGGGTGAGCCGCCCCTTCCAAAAAGTGCCTCCATTCCTCAAATGCCAGCTTGACCACAAGAAGTTCCCTATTGCCTACATCATAGTTTTTCTCAGCTGAAGAGAACTTCTTGGAGAAGAAGGCACAGGGTTTGAGATTGGCCGGACCCTGGAAGGATTCCTTAGCGAGTACAGACCAATTTTTTACATCAGCGCCCTTCTGGGTAAGATCCGTGAGTGGTTTAACCACTTGTGAGAAACCTTTAATGAACCTCAGGTAATATAGTTCGCAAATCCTAAGAAGCGCTGGAGCCCCTTGAGATCTCGAGGCTGAACCCAGTCAGCGATCGCCAGCACCTTCTTAGGATCCATGCGAAACCCCTCACAGGGCACAATTAACCCCAAAAAAGACAGCTCCTGTACAAAAAAACGAACATTTTTCCAATTTAGCAAACAATTGGTTCTCCCTGAGTCTCTGGAGAACTGTCTTTAGATGTTGCAAGTGAGATTGACTGTCCGGGGAATACACCAAAATGTCATCCAAATAAATAATAACAAAACGGCCTATCAGATCAGAAAACATAACATTGATGAAATTTTGGAAAATAGCGGGTGCATTGGTTAACCCAAACAGCATTACCAGGCTCTCAAAGAGTCCTTCTGATGTGAGGAATGCAGTTTTCCACTCGTCCCCTTCCCGAACCCTTATCAGATTGTAGGCCCCCCGCAGATCTAACTTGGAGAACCATTGGGCCCCAGCTAACTGGTTACTTAAGTCTGGGATGAGGGGAAGCGGGTAAGAGTTCCTAACCGTTATCTTGTTCAGTTCCCAAAAGTTGAGGCACGGTCGCAAACCACCATCTTTTTTCTTCACAAAGAAGAACCCTGCTGCCACAGGTGACACAGAAGGCCTGATATGCCCTTTGCGGAGACTCTCAGCTATGTACTCCTTCATGGCTTGGCGCTCAAGCCCAGACAAATTGAACAATCGAGCCTGCTTTTCCCGGCTGTGTCTTCTTTCCTTTCCCTCACAGGTGACAGCGCTCACCTCCATAGCCATAGGAAGAGTCCGGGTCTCATCTCCACTGAAGAATAATGGTGTTTCCCATTGCATAATGCCTCTAGCCCGCAGCCTGCGATCCATGCAAACCACTTGGATCATGGCATCCTCCAGGGAGTCAGGCGGAGGATGAAGTGCCAAAGCATCCTTCAGACGTTCACACAAGCCTCTGTGGAACAGCCCCGAAGGGCGGCATCACTCCAGGAAATCTCGACTGCCCAACATCTGAATTCAGTACAGAACCATTCGGCCGAGTGCTCCCCCTGACAGACACTCATCACCTTGTCCTCAGCCAACCGCACTCTATCAGGCTCATCATAAATAAGCCCTAAGTCTTCAAAAAACGCATCCACAGACATTCTCTCAGGGGCAGAAGAAGAAAGCGAAAATGCCCAGGCTTGTGGGGACCCCCTAAGCAGGGACATCACCACCCCCACCCTCTGTTTCTCATCCCCAGAGGAGCGGGGTCTCAAAGAGAAAAAGATCTTACAGTCCTCCTTAAATGCCCTGAAATCATCCTTGTTACCAGAAAATGTATCTGGCAATTTAACCGGGGATTCGGGTGGGACTAAAATGACATCTCTATTCAACACCTGCTGGAAGCCTGCAGAAAGCACCCCCTGAATTGAGTCCTCCACCCACCGTTGGAACTGGGCCAGAGCTTGGTGATCCAAAGTAAGCTTCTGCGGCGACTGAGTAAAGCATTTCACCTGCTCAGATAAAGCACACATTGGGTCCATGCTGCAGAAGTGAGGAGAGAAAAAAAAAATTGTAGGCCAGAACGGGAAACAGAACGGGGTCAGAACCATATAAACAAGCTATAGCAACAAACAGGCACACAGGGGTCAGCACACTAGGCCAAAGGCAAAAGTATAACTGGCAGGGATTGATGTTTCCCAGGGGTTTAAGAAGCTCTCCAAGAACCAGAAAGAGGTCACAATCATTAACCCCAGGTGTGTAGGTCAAAACCTGCACCGAGCTCCAGACATTAACCCCAGATGTGCAGCTCAAAAACCTGCACTGGGATCATGACACCTTCTCCTGCTAACGCTCCAACTGTGTATTACTAGACTCCCAGGTTTAACTGCTGTGTGCATTCTCACTGATATTATTGATGGACTTCCATGTTTAAGTACTGTGTGCATTCACACTCATATTGCTGGACTTCCATGTTTAAATACTGGGTTCATTCACACTCATATTGATGCTGGACTTCCATGTTTAAGTGCCGTGTGGACTCCTGCATCATATTACTGCTGGACTGGTTCGTATTAGCGGTTGCACCCCGCTATTCAGTTTGTTGATCATTTCTATATTGTGATGTGCACTTCATTACAATTGCAGGAAGCTCTCTGTTAGGTTTGTTTCCACTTCTTACTTTGTTAAATACACTTTGCCTCAGCTTTGGGCTCAGATTAGTTTTAAAAATAAAGCGATGGGTATATCCTCTAAATAGAGTCAAATAGTATTAGCACTTTTATTTGGTGATTTATTTATGCAAGTTTGCAAAAAGACTTTTCAAATTTATATATTAAAAGTTATATTTTATCTCAGATTCGTTTTTTCTCACGCAATCAGATTCCATAGTACCCACACAATTGTTACACTGGCAGGAGGACATACAGAGTGAGGACAGCAGCACACAGGGGGAGGGAGGCATAGCACCACAACAGGTGGGAAGAAGCAGTGTGATGGCCACAGACAGAAGGCGGGCAACTGTTCCCAGTAACACCAGCACAACAGAAGTTGCCAGTTCATTTGTTAGGTCTTCCCATATCTGGTTGTTTTTAAAAACTTGCTGATAACTCCAAAAAGGCCATTTGCACCACCTGCCATGCCAGCATCAGCAGTGGTAGTAAAGCTACCAGCCTCTCCATCACCAGCATGATCAGGCATATGGCTGCAAAGCACCCAACTTTGTGGGTCGAACCACAGGGTCCATGAACAGTGTCTGTGGGTGACACCACTGCTTCTTCTATTGTTGTGCGTGAAAACCAATCCCCTATCCATGCTGCATGCGAAGATGCCTCCTGCCCTGCACCTGTCATTGCACACACTCAACTAGCACCATCATCAAGCACGTCCACGTCTTTTTCCCAGAGCAGCGTTCAGTTATCCATACCCTAGTCCTTGGAAAACAAGCACAAATACGCAGCCATCGCCCCACAGGTCACACTACTAAATTCACACATTTCTCGTCTGCTTGCGCTCAAAATGTTGCCTTTTAGTCTTGTGGAGATGGAAGCTTTCCACAACCTGATGGCGGCTGCCCTCCCAAGGTGCTTGGTTCACAGCCGCCACTATTTCTCTCGGTGTGCTGTCCCCGCACGTGTCCCACAACATTAGCTGTGCCCTCAACAATGCAGTTACTGGGAAAGTCCACCTAACCACGGACACGTGGGCAAGTGCTTGTGGGCAGGGATGGTACATTTCGCTTATGGAACACTGGGTTAACATAGTGGAAGCCGCCACCCAGTCAGACCTTGGGATGGAACACATCCTCCCTACGCCAAGGATTGCAGGCCCTACATCAGTCAGAGTTGCCCCCACAGTCTACAGCTCCTGCCCCTCCTCCTCCTCTTCAGCTTCCATTTCCAAAATGACCACATCAGTCACAATCTGGAAGCACTGCAGCACTGCCTCAGCCAAGTGGCCACAGACTGTGCTAATATGCTTAGTTGACAAACTGCACAATGCTGAAGAGTTGTGGACAGCTCTGAAAGAGCAGGCAGATCTCTGGCTGACACCGCTTTACCTACAGCCAGGCATGGTCATGTGTCACAATGACCTGAACCTGGTGATGGCTTTGAGGCGAGGCGAGCTCACACACGTACCATGCCGTGCCCATGTGCTTAACCTCGTTGTTTAACATTTTCTCAAAAGCAACTCGGAACTGCCAGAGCTGATTGTGAAAGTACACTGCCTGTGTGCCCATTTTAGAAAGTCAGCTACAGCTTCTGCCATTCTTGCCGTGCTTCAGCAGCATTTGCAGCTTATGACTCACTGACTGTTGTGTAATGTCCCCACGCATTTGAACTCTACACTGAAGATATTGGAAAGGATTTGTGAGCTGAAGAGGGCAGTTGTTGACTACCAGCATCAACAAGGCCATCGGTATTCAGATTCCACACATAAGACCTCAGGAGTGGACATGGATGTCAGACATATGTACCATCCTCCAAAACTTTGAAGACTCCACCAAGATGGTGAGTGGTGATGACGCCATAATTAGTGTTACCATCCCGCTTATCTGAGTTCTGAAGTGCTCTCTGCTCACAATCAAAGAGGATGCATTGCAGGCAGAGCATGATGAGACAGAGCAAGGAACCATACAGTGTGATTACACATAGGCCAGCCTCATCTCATCCCAACGTGGATTGTGTGACAATGAGGAAGAGGAGGAGGAGGAGGAGGAAAAACAGGAGCTAGTTTCATGTGCTATAGACAGTACTACAATCACAACTGTCATACTGTCTGTTCAGCGTGGATGGCCTGAGGACAGGGAGGAGGAGGAGGAGGAGGAGAAGAGCATGGTCAGTCACCCTCTTGGTGAGGACACGGAAGTCTTGCCTGTTAGCAGTCTGGCACGCATGGCTGGGTTTATGTTACACTGCCTTTTCCGTGACCCTTGCATTCTCAAAATTTTGTGTGACAGTCATTACTGGTTGGTGATACTTCTAGACCCACACTATAAGGAGAACTTTCTATCACTTATTCCAGAGGCAGACAGGTGTACTAAAATGGTTCAGTACTAGAAGGCCCTTGTTGAGGAATTATTAAAAACATTCCCATCTGAAAACGCTGGCCGCAGAGGTCAAAGTTCGTTGGAAAACCAAGGAGCACAGGCAAGAGACACAACTCCAATCCAACAGAGGCAGGGGAACACTGGCAAAGCTCTGGGAGACTTTTCTCAGACTCTACCATCGCACAGTCCCTAAGGCATGGTGTACTCTCACAAGGAGTGTATATTTTTTGAAGATCCTGAGTGACTAAATTGCTGACCATACCAACGTCCTCTGTGATTCCTTTTTGCCTTATAATTATTGGGTATCCAAACTGGACACGTGACATGAACTGGATCTCTATTCCTTGGAGGTCCTGGCCTGCCCTGCAGCTAGTGTTTTGTCAGAGTGGGTATTTAGTGCCGCTGGTGGAATTATAACTGATAAGCGCATCCGCCTGTCCACTGAAAATGCTGACAGGTGTACTAAATTGGTACAGTACCAGAGGACCCTTGTTGCAGTTATTTAAAAAATTATCATCTGAAAACGCTGGCAGCAGAGGTCAAAGTTCGTTGGAAATCCAAGGAGCACAGGCAAGAGACACAACTCCAATCCAGTTGAGGCAGGGGAACACTGGCAAAGCTCTGGGAGACTTTTCTCAGACTCTTCCATCGCACAGGCCCTGAGCCGTGGGGTACTCTCACAAGGAGTGTAAATTTTTGGAAAATGCTGAGAGACTACCTTTCTGACTGTACCAACATCCTCCATGATTCCTCTTTGCCTTATAATTATTGGGTATCCAAACTGGACATGTGGCATGAACTGGATATCTACGCCTTGGAGGTACTTGCCTGCCCTGCCGCTAGCATTTTGTCAGAGTGGGTATTCGGGTATTTAGTGCTGCTGGTGGAATTATAACTGACAAGCGCATCCGCCTGTCCACTGAAAATGCTGACAGAATGATTCTTATAAAAATTAACAAGGGATGGAAAGGGCCAGACTTCTTAACACCACCGAATGATAGAAGAGCAACATAAAGTCTAATCCAGTGTCTTTTTTTGTGAGTTCTATTCCCATGCACCTCTCCGATTTGCTGTTGTCTTCCTCCTCCTCATCGTCATCAGCAATACCACTATATCACCAGGGTGACCGTGGTCCATTATGCAACACCAACATTATTGCTATAAGGTGTGTTTATGATGCCCGTAAACAAAAATTTTAGACAGTATGTTGATGTGTACCCCACAGTGGGAAATGTTTGTCAGCCCAAATGTGATACCCCAGAGTCTGGTTGTCACAGTGACATTGCCTCCCTTTATGAGGTGAAGTCATGCTTGGAAGCAGAAAGGGGACCCCCATGGTAGGTAACATAAATTAAATCACAATTCCTGCTGCAGGTCAGAAAAGGGAGTTGCCTTATAAATTCTGGCCAGCAGAGGGGGTTGGGAAGTCAGCTAGAGGTGAGCTGAGGCAGTTGTCATGGAAACGAGAACAGCTGTGAGCTGTGAGGAGAAATGACAAGGCATTTAAACGTGAGGTAAAAAGATCTTTCTGGAAGATCCAGTCAGTTCAGAGGAGGGAGCTGATCTGAGAGGAGTTCAAAACAGGCAGCTGATCTGACAAGAGGAAAAGGACACAAGCAGAGATAAGAGGCTCTGGGAAAGCTAAAACTGCATATAGCAGACCCCTGAGCGAAGCGCTAATAGGGAGAAAAGGGACGTCAGAGTCCTGGGTGGACAGGAGCTGTATGTCCTGCCGCCGAATCTGAAAGTACATGGAATTGTAAATTCCTGTGCGACATTGAATACCTGAGGGCACGACAGCAGATAAGGAGCCTGGGGCCGACGGTGAAAAGGACGGTACCCATGGAATAGCCTCATGCTGACAGCCGTACAGGTTACTGAAATCATCACACAATTGAGGGTCGCAGCATAGTTATAAACAGCGGAGACCCACACACAAAGGGCAGAAGGAACGACCTAAATCCCCAGCTAGCAAGGTGGATCCCCTGAATACCTCCAGGCGAGCCAGACTCATTCCATCACCTGTATGTGGTACTACGGATTACAACTTTCAAGTAAAAGGTAAAGAAACTGCACCTCTCTGTGTCTTTCTCTCATTTTTCTGCACCCCAACGTTCACAGCCATTTTGACTATTAATTTAACATCTTTGCCCTGAGACTATTGCTCTACCTGTGGAGAGCTATTTTCACCTCAGCTGCGACACACCAACAGTCTCAGGGGAACAACACCGCAACGCTGGTCACCTCTGACCAGAATACCACAGGTGGCGTCACGTATTTAGCGATCTATAAGCTTTATCTTCATTTTTACCAGATAAATACCACATAACTTTTCCCAATTTCCCCCCTATTTTATTAATTAATGGATGCCTCAGGGCCACAGACCGGGTCGCCGCCGCCGTGACACAGTCCCCCAACGGGGGAAGTCAACGGGCCCGGTACCAAGTACCCCACGGTCCTGCCTGCGCCGCACGCTGAGCACTAGGGCACTCCACATACACCTACTGCATGGGCATTACAAGTATAGGAGACCCGCTCCTTTACAATGAGAATAGATTTTTAGGAGGCCCTCCTCCACGTTTTTTCATCGGAGAGCCACTCCTTTGCAATGGGAAGGAACAGATGTTTTTGAGACCCTCCTCCATGTCTCTTCATCCACCACCACTATAACATAAGGGTTATGTCATAAGGGTCTGTGATGCAACACCAACCTTTTTTTATTTAAAGCATGTTTATGATGCTCGTAACCAAATTTTTTATACAGTATGCTGATGTATACCCCCTAGGGGGAAATGTTTGTCAGCCCATACACTTACTGCATTGGCATTGCAAGTAAAGGAGACCTGTTCCTTTGTAATGGAAACAGATTTTTAAGAGGCCCTCCTCCACGTCTCTTCATTGACCACCACTATATCATCAGGGTGAACATGGTCCGTGATGCAACACCCACATTATTGTTTAAAAGGTTGTTTATGATGTCCATAAACAAAATGTTTATACAGTATCTTGATATATACCCCCCAAGGTGAAATGTTTGTCAGCCTATACACTTACTGCATGGGCAATACAAATATAGGAGACCGGCTCCTTTTTAATGGGAGTTTAAGGATTCCCTCCTCCATGTCTTTTCCAAGGGGTATTGGGGTGCATCCAAATTTGGGGCAGGTCTTGCATTCTCTGCATAGGTAAACAGTATGGGAGACCCACTTCCTAATAATGTGAACTGTAGGGGTGGGTCAGCTTCAGCAATGCAATTCTCTACTGCCGGATCTTCATCCTCAACACTGTAATTCTCCAATGCAGGTTCTTTAGGCTCAACACTGCAATGCTCCACTGCTGGGTTTTCTTCCTCAACACTGCAATGTATCACTGCCGGGTCTTCATCTTCAACACTGCAATTCTCCACTGCAGTTTCTTCAGTCTCAGAACTGAAATTCTCCACTGCAGGTTTTTCAGCTTCAACATTGACATTCTCCACTGCTAGGTCTTCATCCTCAATACTGCAATTCTCCAATGCAGGTTCTCCAGGCTCAACAGTGCAATTCACTGCATAGACAAACAGTATGGGAGTACCAAATTACTATTAATGGTAACTTTGTTTTTATGTGGCCATCCTGTACATCTGTTCAAAGGGTTATTGGTGTGCATCCACATTTGGGGCAGACCTTGCATTTACTTCATGGGCAAACAGTATGAGAGTACCAAATTACTAATAATGGGAACAATGCTTTCAGGTGGCCATCCAGTACATGGCTTCAAAGGGGTATTGGGGTGCATCTAAATTTGATGCAGGGCAGGCCTTACATGCAATGCATAAGCAAACAGTATGGGAGTACCAAGTTCCTAATAATGGGAACAATGATTTCAGGTGGCCATCCAGTCCGTCTGTTCAAAGGTTTTTTGAGATGCGTGTAACTTTGGGGCTGGGCAGGCCTTGCATTCAATGCATAGACAAATAGTATGGGAGTACCAAATTACTAACAATGGGGATTTTGGTTCCTTGTGGCCATCCTGTACGTCTGTTCAAAGTGTTATTGGTGTGCGTCCAAAGTTGGGGCAGGCCTTGCATTCACTTCATAGGCAAACTTTATAGAAGTACCAAATTACTAATAATGGGAAAAATGCTTTCAGGTTGCCATCCAGTATGTCTGTTCAAAGGTTTACTTGGGTGTGTGTACCTTTGGGGCTGGGCAGACCTTGCTTTCAATGCATAGGCAAACAGTATGGGAGTACCAAATTACTAATAATGGGAACAATGCTTTAAGGTGGCCATCCTGTAAGTATGTTCAAAGGGTTATTGGGGTGCGTGTAACTTTGGGACTGGGCAGGCCTTGCATTCAATGCATAGGTAAACAGTATGGGAGTACCAAATTACTAATAATGGGAACAATGCTTTAAGGTGGCCATCCTGTACGTATGTTCAAAGGGTTATTGGGGTGTGTGTAACTTTGGGACTGGGCAGGCCTTGCATTCAATGCATAGGCAAATAGTATAGGAGTACCAAATTACTAACAATGGGAATTTTGGTTTCATGTGGCCATCCTGTACGTCTTTTCAAAGTGTTATTGGTGTGCGTCCAAATTTGGGGCAGGCCTTGCATTCACTTCATGGGCAAACATTATGGAAGTACCAAATTACTAATAATGGGAACAATGCTTTCAGGTTGCCATCCAGTACGTCTGTTCAAAGGTTTATTGGGGTGTGTGTACCTTTGGGGCTGGGCAAGCCTTGCTTTCAATGCATAGGCAAACAGTATGGGAGTACCAAATTGCTTATAATGGGAACTTTGGTTTCATGTGGCCATCCTGTACATGGCTTCAAAGTGGTATAAGGATGCGTCTAAATTTGATGCAGGGCAGGCCTTGCACGCAATGCATATGCAAACAGTGTGGGAGCACCAACTTCCTAATATTGGGAACATTGCTTTCAAGTGGCCATCCTGTACGTGGCTTCAAAGGGGTATTGGGGTGCATCTAAATTTGATGCAGGGCAAGCCTTGCATGCAATGCATAAGCAAACAGTATGGGAGTACCAACTTCCTAATAATGGGAACATTGCTTTCACGTGGCCCTCCTGTACATCTCATCAAAATGGTATTGTGATGCATCCAAATTTTTTGCAACCCCGCCACTTACTGCATACTCAATAACATGATAGGAGACCCACTGTTTAATAATGGGAACAACAAAGCATAGCTGGCTGATGGCTCTCTAAGAAAGATAAGACCGACTGCTGGCCCTTTAAGAATAGTAAAGGCCCCCTGATGACCCTGTAAAAATAGGTTTTGTGACATTCAGAGTCCCTCCTTCATAAATGAAACAGGATGTGTCAAATGATGTGTCACACACCACATGGCCAGCTAAGGTTGTAAAATGTTAAAATGACATTTCCCAGTGAATGCCTTGCTTGAAAGCAATGCTAAAGTTGAAAAACGCATAAAAAAATGCTATATGTAAACATAGCCCAAGTGGTGGAGGAACATTTTTGTTTTGGGTTATTTATTTTCCATTATATACAAATCATTACCCTGGAAAGGATGTTCCTTAACATATTTCCCAGGAAAATCCATTTTGGTTTCGTTTTTGTATGTTTTATTGTGAGTCTGTAAAAATGGCGTAAAGAGTCTGACAGCATTGTTCACAGCAGTGACCTGGGAGTCAGAAATGCTTCCAGGTGTCTTCCCCATAATTTTCCCATGTCATTTGAGCACTGTTTCCATCGATTTCTGCAGTTTATAGACCTTATAAAGACCACTGGGGGGGGGCTGCCGTAAAAATGCTCGAGTTTCTCATGGACTTACATTGAGCTCGTTGCTCGGGTCAAGCACCAGAGCATTTCAATAAGCTTGACCCAAGCAATTTAGTGCTTGCCTATCACTAGTAAAGATTGAGTCTCATTTTGTCCAGATAGAGAGAATACTCTCTTTTGAGTGGGTTTTACATGACACAGCATTTGACCATATTTTTTATGAGCCATTTAAATATTTGTACTTATTCAAGTTAATCATATCCCCTTAGAAATCTCACTTCAAAACTAGATGTATTTTTTTATTAATAAATTTGTAGTGCAGTTAATTTACTGGTAAAATTTTGAACATATTTTCGTATACTTTTTACTTTTCTTATTTGGCTCTAGTAAACTTTCTGTTCTTAATTCAATTTTAAATGGTATTATCACTTTTAGAAAACTGGACCCTAAATAATTACGGTAAATAAAAATAAGAAAGACAGATAGTATCCACATTCTTTGGCTCTTCACCGTTGCTCTGGTCTTAGTGTTTTGGTCGCAGCAGCGATATCATGTTGACAGCTCACATCACCGTTGTAGCCAGTCACTGAGCTCAATGTCTTATGCCTTCTACACTTGAAACATGGATGAGGGACAGTGACAGGATGAGGTGTACATCAGCAATCAGCAGACACACAAAGATTAGCTAATATATTGTAAATATTTACTAACAAGTTTATTAAAAAATCAAAGGAAAGAATGGTAGGTAAACAGTGTACAAGTAACAGACAATGAGAGCAGTTCCTCTCAATAACACTGACTAAGGGTATACGTAGGTACACTTAAACAGAATTAATAGCTACAGTGGGGCAAAAAAGTATTTAGTCAGTCAGCAATAGTGCAAGTTCCACCACTTAAAAAGATGAGAGGCGTCTGTAATTTACATCATAGGTAGACCTCAACTATGGGAGACAAACTGAGAAAAAAAAATCCAGAAAATCACATTGTCTTTTTTTTTTTCATTTTATTTGCATATTATGGTGGAAAATAAGTATTTGGTCAGAAACAAAATTTCATCTCAATACTTTGTGATATATCCTTTGTTGGCAATGACAGAGGTCAAACGCTTTCTGTAAGTCTTCACAAGGTTGCCACACACTGTTGTTGGTATGTTGGCCCATTCCTCCATGCAGATCTCCTCTAGAGCAGTGATGTTTTTGGCTTTTCGCTTGGCAACACGGACTTTCAACTCCCTCCAAAGGTTTTCTATAGGGTTGAGATCTGGAGACTGGCTAGGCCACTCCAGGACCTTGAAATGCTTCTTACGAAGCCACTCCTTCGTTGCCCTGGCGGTGTGCTTTGGATCATTGTCATGTTGAAAGACCCAGCCATGTTTCATATTCAATTCCCTTGCTGATGGAAGGAGGTTTGCACTCAAAATTTCACGATACATGGCCTCATTCATTCTTTCATGTACCCGGATCAGTCGTCCTGGCCCCTTTGCAGAGAAACAGCCCAAAAGCATGATGTTTCCACCACCATGCTTTACAGTAGGTATGGTGTTTGATGGATGCAACTCAGTATTCTTTTTCCTCCAAACACGACAAGTTGTGTTTCTACCAAACAGTTCCAGTTTGGTTTCATCAGACCATAAGACATTCTCCCAAAACTCCTCTGGATCATCCAAATGCTCTCTAGCAGACTTCAGACGGGCCCGGACATGTACAAGCTTAAGCAGTGGGACACGTCTGGCACTGCAGGATCTGAGTCCATGGTGGCGTAGTGTGTTACTTATGGTAGGCCTTGTTACATTGGTCCCAGCTCTCTGCAGTTCATTCACTAGGTCCCCCCGCGTGGTTCTGGGATTTTTGCTCACCGTTCTTGTGATCATTCTGACCCCACGGGGTGGGATTTTGCATGGAGCACCAGATCGAGGGAGATTATCAGTGGTCTTGTATGTCTTCCATTTTCTAATTATTGCTCCCACAGTTGATTTCTTCACTCCAAGCTGGTTGGCTATTGCAGATTCAGTCTTCCCAGCCTGGTGCAGGGCTACAATTTTGTTTCTGGTGTCCTTTGACAGCTCTTTGGTCTTCACCATAGTGGAGTTTGGAGTCAGACTGTTTGAGGGTGTGCACAGGTGTCTTTTTATACTGATAACAAGTTTAAACAGGTGCCATTACTACAGGTAATGAGTGGAGGAAAGAGGAGACTCTTAAAGAAGAAGTTACAGGTCTGTGAGAGCCAGAAATCTTGATTGCTTGTTTCTGACCAAATACTTATTTTCCACCGTAATATGCAAATAAAATGAAAAAAAAACAGACAATGTGATTTTCTGGATTTTTTTTTCTCAGTTTGTCTCCCATAGTTGAGGTCTACCTATGATGTAAATTACAGACGCCTCTCATCTTTTTAAGTGGTGGAACTTGCACTATTGCTGACTGACTAAATACTATTTTGCCCCACTGTATATGCTAGCAAAATACAATGCGATTAACCTTTTCTACACATAAATAAATAAAGTGTTGTGACAGTACATTAGTAATCACCTATTCGGAGCAGTTTTCGAAATGTCTCTGTCACAGGTGTGTCAAGTGTGACAGACAGTGGTCCTGGATTTGGCTGTAGAAGGTCATTGCTATTAGCTCTACAAGCACTTTCTTGATCTTTGCATCTCTGTTATGGAGTGATATCCTTCTCCCTCTAGGACTCAACAGTTGCCGCCATCTTCTACTGCTAATTAACAAACCATTGCTGAAGGTTTAAATGCCTTCAGTCTCTTCAGCAAGGTACTGATGTTAGCTCAATTTCCCTCTGTCTGGTTGGAAGTAATAGCAGTTGGCTAGTGTCTTGCAGTACTCTTGGAGGATTGCTGGAGTGATATCTCAGAGGTCATCTCAAGCAAAGTGCATCCCTTCGTTTGTCCACCCTCTCTGTCTTTAATTGTAGCGGGTGCTGACTAGTGCTCACCCCATTTCCTTCCTATCCAGAGCCTATCGCTAGCTTCAGGCAGGGATTAGATTCCTGCTCTGCAACAGGTGCGGAACCTATTTTGGAATGTCAAGTAAGACAGGGTGTTTTTAGATCTTCATAGGGGTCTCCTTCTCTAGTGTTTGGGCTTCCCCTCCCTCTCTCCATTGTTGTGCACCTGGTTTCTCTCTCATCCAGTGTGACATTCTGTTACAGAAAAGGTGTTTTTTATCTAACTAACTAGACCTCTATAACGCTATTTATATATGTACATATATATTCAGTTGTAAGATGGTACTGGTACATCCTGAGACTGAATTATAAAGTTCCTTGCTGGGCTGAGTCCCAAATAATCAGAAACGCCATCTTGAAGCTTTTAGGGAGTGCCAATCTCTCCAACACAGGGCATCCCTAAGTCCTTAGAGATCAGGTCTCACATGACCTAGCCCAAGATGCTGTGTACTTGGTTGTCCTCACCGACTTGGCTCATGTCAAGTCGAACAACGTGTCTCAGAGTCACCAAACACAGATCCAGAGTCACACCACTCTATTCAGAGTTTTCCAAAGGATTTTCACCTCCACTTCTATCTGGTCTCTTCTTCGTGCCTGCCCAACTGCTCACCAAGTGTCAAAACCCATGGCCTTGCGTCATTGCCCTCTACTGGCCAGATCATATATTATGTCACAAATCTCCAACAACACAGTAAACTGTGATTAACCTTTATACATTCACAGAGCCTCTAAGCTCAGTGATTGGATGCAGCAGTGATATGAGCTGACAGCAAGATTTTGTAAATGTAGCCAAAACACAGAAACAGAAGCAGAAGTGAGGAGCGAGGGAGGGTGCATATTATCTGTTTTTTTTTACATGAATGGAATTATTTGGATTTCACTTTTCTAAAAGTTGGTAATCTGTTTAAGGATAATAACCAATAAGAACAATACAAAAGGGGTTTGATGATTTAAAAAAAAATTAAGTTAACACATGTATCTGAATGCTCAGTAGAAGATTCCACCATAGCTCAAGAGTATTCTTTTATAGCCATAATCTTGTACATAATCTATATTGGAAGGACTACATTTCTCATGCTTCCTCTCCCCCTCACAGATTTTTCTTTATTACATCTGATTTGCTCTTTACAACTGTCTATAATTCCCTCTCTATTATATTTTGTGTAATTACTGATGATACGCCTTTTATGGAAGTCATTAATTGGCCTTATTCCACAGCGCCATATTTTTGCTAGCTTCATACACTGCTTACATCCTATCTTTGCCAGATCAGATACCAGCTGATTTGTGGAGGAGTTTGGTGTTATAGCCCCACCAATCTCATATTGCTAACCCATCTTTCAGCCTCCCTTACTTTTAACCACTTCTGGCACAGATATCATCTGATTGGTGGGGTGTTGGGGGTTGGACCTCACTAATCTCAGGTCATAAGTTATCAATAGTTTAATCCTGGAAAACTCCTTTAAGAAATGTGCATTTATTTTCTCCCACGCTATCAGATTTCAACGTCACTTGTAAAAAGGTGGTTTGCAGAATGAAACCCATTACGGACTCTTTTCTGGCTTCATCTCCAG
Organism: Dendrobates tinctorius; assembly: GCF_039654945.1. Classification (NCBI taxonomy): domain Eukaryota; kingdom Metazoa; phylum Chordata; class Amphibia; order Anura; family Dendrobatidae; genus Dendrobates; species Dendrobates tinctorius. Next base: position 19,205,195 of record NW_027361703.1, read on the forward strand.
AACTGACCTGATCATTACATCGGTGTCAGTATTTGTGACAGGTTGCATTTAAACAGATGATTTAACATATATATATATATAAGCACAGATTTGTGAAACCAAGTTAGCATTTACAAGGTAAATCAGCCCTTTGACACAAAGATCACAAGATCTCAAATCCCAGCCAGTAGGTCTAAAATATGAAAACACTCAGAGATTGCTTAATTTCCCTGACTCTTGACATTGCAACATGTAGCACAAAGGTGCATCGGGAAAAGATTTTGCTCTATTGCGCCCTGATGCTTTGATCATTTTAGAGCATTTGGATGAAGATCACGTGACAAAAATGTGTAAATTTAACATTTAACACTGTGTTTTGAAGATCTATAATTTTCTAGTGGGAATTTATTATACGTACTATGCCAAAATACTGAAGCAAAAAGGCACAAATAATGATGCACACAATATCTGCACAATAATGTTTAACCTTCTCCACTATTAAAAAAGTGTGTGGTACTTACCAGGAGAAGAGTGACCTTTTGCAGAAATTTTTCAATAATTTATGCCAGAAATTAAATTAAGTTATAGTGTAAATCTTCAAGGTATGCCTGTCATTCATTTTTAGTTGCATGTACAGTGGGGAAAAAAAGTATTTAGTCAGTCAGCAATAGTGCAAGTTCCACTACTTAAAAAGATGAGAGGTGTCTGTAATTTACATCATAGGTAGACCTCAACTATGGGAGACAAAATGAGAAAAAAAATCCAGAAAATCACATTGTCTGTTTTTTTTTCATTTTATTTGCATATTATGGTGGAAAATAAGTATTTGGTCAGAAACAAAATTTCATCTCAATACTTTGTGATATATCCTTTGTTGGCAATGACAGAGGTCAAACGTTTTCTGTAAGTCTTCACAAGGTTGCCACACACTGTTGTTGGTATGTTGGCCCATTCCTCCATGCAGATCTCCTCTAGAGCAGTGATGTTTTTGGCTTTTCGCTTGGCAACACAGACTTTCAACTCCCTCCAAAGGTTTTCTATAGGGTTGAGATCTGGAGACTGGCTAGGCCACTCCAGGACCTTGAAATGCTTCTTACGAAGCCACTCCTTCGTTGCCCTGGCGGTGTGCTTTGGATCATTGTCATGTTGAAAGACCCAGCCATGTTTCATCTTCAATGCCCTTGCTGATGGAAGGAGGTTTGCACTCAAAATCTCACGATACATGGCCCCATTCATTCTTTCATGTACCCGGATCAGTCGTCCTGGCCTCTTTGCAGAGAAACAGCCCAAAAGCATGATGTTTCCACCACCATGCTTTACAGTAGGTATGGTGTTTGATGGATGCAACTCAGTATTCTTTTTCCTCCAAACACGACAAGTTGTGTTTCTACCAAACAGTTCCAGTTTGGTTTCATCAGACCATAAGACATTCTCCCAAAACTCCTCTGGATCATCCAAATGCTCTCTAGCAAACTTCAGACGGGCCCGGACATGTACAAGCTTAAGCAGTGGGACACGTCTGGCACTGCAGGATCTGAGTCCATGGTGGCGTAGTGTGTTACTTATGGTAGGCCTTGTTACATTGGTCCCAGCTCTCTGCAGTTCATTCACTAGGTCCCCCCGCGTGGTTCTGGGATTTTTGCTCACCGTTCTTGTGATCATTCTGACCCCACGGGGTGGGATTTTGCATGGAGCACCAGATCGAGGGAGATTATCAGTGGTCTTGTATGTCTTCCATTTTCTAATTATTGCTCCCACAGTTGATTTCTTCACTCCAAGCTGGTTGGCTATTGCAGATTCAGTCTTCCCAGCCTGGTGCAGGGCTACAATTTTGTTTCTGGTGTCCTTTGACAGCTCTTTGGTCTTCACCATAGTGGAGTTTGGAGTCAGACTGTTTGAGGGTGTGCACAGGTGTCTTTTTATACTGATAACAAGTTTAAACAGGTGCCATTACTACAGGTAATGAGTGGAGGAAAGAGGAGACTCTTAAAGAAGAAGTTACAGGTCTGTGAGAGCCAGAAATCTTGATTGCTTGTTTCTGACCAAATACTTATTTTCCACCGTAATATGCAAATAAAATGAAAAAAAAACAGACAATGTGATTTTCTGGATTTTTTTTTCTCAGTTTGTCTCCCATAGTTGAGGTCTACCTATGATGTAAATTACAGACGCCTCTCATCTTTTTAAGTGGTGGAACTTGCACTATTGCTGACTGACTAAATACTATTTTGCCCCACTGTATATGCTAGCAAAATACAATGCGATTAACCTTTTCTACACATAAATAAATAAAGTGTTGTGACAGTACATTAGTAATCACCTATTCGGAGCAGTTTTCGAAATGTCTCTGTCACAGGTGTGTCAAGTGTGACAGACAGTGGTCCTGGATTTGGCTGTAGAAGGTCATTGCTATTAGCTCTACAAGCACTTTCTTGATCTTTGCATCTCTGTTATGGAGTGATATCCTTCTCCCTCTAGGACTCAACAGTTGCCGCCATCTTCTACTGCTAATTAACAAACCATTGCTGAAGGTTTAAATGCCTTCAGTCTCTTCAGCAAGGTACTGATGTTAGCTCAATTTCCCTCTGTCTGGTTGGAAGTAATAGCAGTTGGCTAGTGTCTTGCAGTACTCTTGGAGGATTGCTGGAGTGATATCTCAGAGGTCATCTCAAGCAAAGTGCATCCCTTCGTTTGTCCACCCTCTCTGTCTTTAATTGTAGCGGGTGCTGACTAGTGCTCACCCCATTTCCTTCCTATCCAGAGCCTATCGCTAGCTTCAGGCAGGGATTAGATTCCTGCTCTGCAACAGGTGCGGAACCTATTTTGGAATGTCAAGTAAGACAGGGTGTTTTTAGATCTTCATAGGGGTCTCCTTCTCTAGTGTTTGGGCTTCCCCTCCCTCTCTCCATTGTTGTGCACCTGGTTTCTCTCTCATCCAGTGTGACATTCTGTTACAGAAAAGGTGTTTTTTATCTAACTAACTAGACCTCTATAACGCTATTTATATATGTACATATATATTCAGTTGTAAGATGGTACTGGTACATCCTGAGACTGAATTATAAAGTTCCTTGCTGGGCTGAGTCCCAAATAATCAGAAACGCCATCTTGAAGCTTTTAGGGAGTGCCAATCTCTCCAACACAGGGCATCCCTAAGTCCTTAGAGATCAGGTCTCACATGACCTAGCCCAAGATGCTGTGTACTTGGTTGTCCTCACCGACTTGGCTCATGTCAAGTCGAACAACGTGTCTCAGAGTCACCAAACACAGATCCAGAGTCACACCACTCTATTCAGAGTTTTCCAAAGGATTTTCACCTCCACTTCTATCTGGTCTCTTCTTCGTGCCTGCCCAACTGCTCACCAAGTGTCAAAACCCATGGCCTTGCGTCATTGCCCTCTACTGGCCAGATCATATATTATGTCACAAATCTCCAACAACACAGTAAACTGTGATTAACCTTTATACATTCACAGAGCCTCTAAGCTCAGTGATTGGATGCAGCAGTGATATGAGCTGACAGCAAGATTTTGTAAATGTAGCCAAAACACAGAAACAGAAGCAGAAGTGAGGAGCGAGGGAGGGTGCATATTATCTGTTTTTTTTTACATGAATGGAATTATTTGGATTTCACTTTTCTAAAAGTTGGTAATCTGTTTAAGGATAATAACCAATAAGAACAATACAAAAGGGGTTTGATGATTTAAAAAAAAATTAAGTTAACACATGTATCTGAATGCTCAGTAGAAGATTCCACCATAGCTCAAGAGTATTCTTTTATAGCCATAATCTTGTACATAATCTATATTGGAAGGACTACATTTCTCATGCTTCCTCTCCCCCTCACAGATTTTTCTTTATTACATCTGATTTGCTCTTTACAACTGTCTATAATTCCCTCTCTATTATATTTTGTGTAATTACTGATGATACGCCTTTTATGGAAGTCATTAATTGGCCTTATTCCACAGCGCCATATTTTTGCTAGCTTCATACACTGCTTACATCCTATCTTTGCCAGATCAGATACCAGCTGATTTGTGGAGGAGTTTGGTGTTATAGCCCCACCAATCTCATATTGCTAACCCATCTTTCAGCCTCCCTTACTTTTAACCACTTCTGGCACAGATATCATCTGATTGGTGGGGTGTTGGGGGTTGGACCTCACTAATCTCAGGTCATAAGTTATCAATAGTTTAATCCTGGAAAACTCCTTTAAGAAATGTGCATTTATTTTCTCCCACGCTACCAGATTTCAACGTCACTTGTAAAAAGGTGGTTTGCAGAATGAAACCCATTACGGACTCTTTTCTGGCTTCATCTCCAGAACTGACCTGATCATTACATCGGTGTCAGTATTTGTGACAGGTTGCATTTAAACAGATGATTTAACATATATATATATATAAGCACAGATTTGTGAAACCAAGTTAGCATTTACAAGGTAAATCAGCCCTTTGACACAAAGATCACAAGATTTCAAATCCCAGCCAGTAGGTCTAAAATATGAAAACACTCAGAGATTGCTTAATTTCCCTGACTCTTGACATTGCAACATGTAGCACAAAGGTGCATCGGGAAAAGATTTTGCTCTATTGCGCCCTGATGCTTTGATCATTTTAGAGCATTTGGATGAAGATCACGTGACAAAAATGTGTAAATTTAACATTTAACACTGTGTTTTGAAGATCTATAATTTTCTAGTGGGAATTTATTATACGTACTATGCCAAAATACTGAAGCAAAAAGGCACAAATAATGATGCACACAATATCTGCACAATAATGTTTAACCTTCTCCACTATTAAAAAAGTGTGTGGTACTTACCAGGAGAAGAGTGACCTTTCGCAGAAATTTTTCAATAATTTATGCCAGAAATTAAATTAAGTTATAGTGTAAATCTTCAAGGTATGCCTGTCATTCATTTTTAGTTGCATGTACAGTGGGGAAAAAAAGTATTTAGTCAGTCAGCAATAGTGCAAGTTCCACTACTTAAAAAGATGAGAGGTGTCTGTAATTTACATCATAGGTAGACCTCAACTATGGGAGACAAAATGAGAAAAAAAAATCCAGAAAATCACATTGTCTGTTTTTTTTTCATTTTATTTGCATATTATGGTGGAAAATAAGTATTTGGTCAGAAACAAAATTTCATCTCAATACTTTGTGATATATCCTTTGTTGGCAATGACAGAGGTCAAACGTTTTCTGTAAGTCTTCACAAGGTTGCCACACACTGTTGTTGGTATGTTGGCCCATTCCTCCATGCAGATCTCCTCTAGAGCAGTGATGTTTTTGGCTTTTCGCTTGGCAACACGGACTTTCAACTCCCTCCAAAGGTTTTCTATAGGGTTGAGATCTGGAGACTGGCTAGGCCACTCCAGGACCTTGAAATGCTTCTTACGAAGCCACTCCTTCGTTGCCCTGGCGGTGTGCTTTGGATCATTGTCATGTTGAAAGACCCAGCCATGTTTCATCTTCAATGCCCTTGCTGATGGAAGGAGGTTTGCACTCAAAATCTCACGATACATGGCCCCATTCATTCTTTCATGTACCCGGATCAGTCGTCCTGGCCCCTTTGCAGAGAAACAGCCCAAAAGCATGATGTTTCCACCACCATGCTTTACAGTAGGTATGGTGTTTGATGGATGCAACTCAGTATTCTTTTTCCTCCAAACACGACAAGTTGTGTTTCTACCAAACAGTTCCAGTTTGGTTTCATCAGACCATAGGACATTCTCCCAAAACTCCTCTGGATCATCCAAATGCTCTCTAGCAAACTTCAGACGGGCCCGGACATGTACAGGCTTAAGCAGTGGGACACGTCTGGCACTGCAGGATCTGAGTCCATGGTGGCGTAGTGTGTTACTTATGGTAGGCCTTGTTACATTGGTCCCAGCTCTCTGCAGTTCATTCACTAGGTCCCCCCGCGTGGTTCTGGGATTTTTTCTCACCGTTCTTGTGATCATTCTGACCCCACGGGGTGGGATTTTGCGTGGAGCACCAGATCGAGGGAGATTATCAGTGGTCTTGTATGTCTTCCATTTTCTAATTATTGCTCCCACAGTTGATTTCTTCACTCCAAGCTGGTTGGCTATTGCAGATTCAGTCTTCCCAGCCTGGTGCAGGGCTACAATTTTGTTTCTGGTGTCCTTTGACAGCTCTTTGGTCTTCACCATAGTGGAGTTTGAAGTCAGACTGTTTGAGGGTGTGCACAGGTGTCTTTTTATACTGATAACAAGTTTAAACAGGTGCCATTACTACAGGTAATGAGTGGAGGAAAGAGGAGACTCTTAAAGAAGAAGTTACAGGTCTGTGAGAGCCAGAAATCTTGATTGCTTGTTTCTGACCAAATACTTATTTTCCACCATAATATGCAAATAAAATGAAAAAAAAACAGACAATGTGATTTTCTGGATTTTTTTTTCTCAGTTTGTCTCCCATAGTTGAGGTCTACCTATGATGTAAATTACAGACGCCTCTCATCTTTTTAAGTGGTGGAACTTGCACTATTGCTGACTGACTAAATACTTTTTTTCCCCACTGTATGTCCATAGAAGTGTCTTTGCCTAACTTATTAAAGTCTAAAAGTCCTCTTAATGTAAAGATGTTTTGTTAAGATTGTCATATAAAGTGGCAGTCTTAATTAATCTCCTCCCCTAAGGTTTCATTCACACTTTGCAGCTGGCCTTTTTTCTACAATCATGAAAAAATGCAATGTGGTTGCTTTGTGTGAATGCAGCCTAAGTCTTTTTTCTAATAAAATTATGGGACTGACTCCTCATACATTATTCAGTAGATTATTAAAGGATTCTAATTTTTGGTTTAACCTCCTGACTAGTGTTGAGTATTCCGATACCGCAAGTATCGGGTATCGGCCGATACTTGCTGTATCGGAATTCCGATACCGACTTCCGATATTTTTTCCATATCGGAAGTCGGCATCGGAATCGGAAGTTCAAAGTTGATTGACAGCCGAAATGACGTCATCATGATGCGCGGTGTGTGCGCATCATGATGCGCCGTCATTTCGGGCCTTCCGGGGGTCTCTGCCGGGGGGCTGTGTGGACTGCCCGGGGTCTGTACCGGCCTGCCGGGGGGCTGTGCCGGCCTGCCGGTGGTCTGTGCACCCTGTGGGGGTCTGTACCGGCCTGCCGGGGGGCTGTGCCGGCCTGCCGGTGGTCTGTGCACCCTGTGGGGGTCTGTACCGGCCTGCCGGAGGGCTGTGCCGGCCTGCCGGGGGGCTGTGCTGATGTCCGGGGGTCTGTGCAAGCATCGTCCGATGGGACTATAAGTCCCATCTGGCGATGCCTGCTACCATGACAGTGATTGACACATTAGCCAATGATGGGACAGTAGTAGTCCCATCATCCGGCTAATGTGTTAAATGTTAAAAGAAAAAAAAAATACTACATACATACTACATACATACTACATGCATGCTACATACATACTACATGCTACATACATACTACATATATACTACATGCATGCTACATACATACTGCATGCTACATACATACTACATACATACTACATACATACCACATATATACTACATACATACTACATGCATGCTACATACATACTACATACATACTACATACATACTACATACATACCACATATATACTACATACATACTACATGCATGCTACATACATACTACATACATACTACATACATACTGCATGCATGCTACATACATAACACATATATACTACATGCATGCTACATACATACTACATGCTACATACAGTACATACTACATATATACTACATACATACTACATACATACTACATGCATGCTACATACATACATGCTACATACATACTGCATATATACTACATGCATGCTACATACATACTACATGCTACATACATACTACATACATACTACATACATACTACATACATACTACATGCAATGTGACAAGTATTGGTAAGTATGTTACTCTATGTTATATGTACTGTATGTCTATGTATGTATTGTATGAATGTATTGTATGTAGTATGTATGTAGTATATATGTGGTATGTATGTAGCATGTAGTATGTATGTAGTATGTATGTAGCATGCATGTAGCATGCAGTATGTATGTAGCATGCATGTAGTATATATGTAGTATGTATGTGGTATGTATGTAGCATGTAGTATGTATGTAGCATGCATGTAGTATGTATGTAGTATGTATGTAGCATGCATGTAGTATATATGTAGTATGTATGTAGCATGTAGTATGTATGTAGCATGCATGTAGTATATATGTAGTGTGTATGTAGCATGTAGTATGTATGTAGCATGCATGTAGTATGTATGTAGTATGTATGTAGTATGTATGTAGCATGTAGTATGTATGTAGCATGCATGTAGTATATATGTGTTATGTATGTAGCATGTAGCATGCATGTAGCATGCATGTAGCATGCATGTAGTATGTATGTAGTATGTATGTAGTATGTATGTGGTATGTATGTAGCATGTAGCATGCATGTAGTATGTATGTAGTATATATGTGGTATGTATGTAGCATGTAGTATGTATGTAGCATGCAGTATGTATGTAGCATGCATGTAGTATATATGTAGTATGTATGTAGCATATATGTAGTATGTATGTAGCATGTAGTATATATGTAGTATGCATGTTGCATGCATGTAGTATATATGTAGTATGTATGTTGCATGTAGTATATATGTAGTATGCATGTTGCATGCATGTAGTATATATGTAGTATGTATGTTGCATGTAGTATATATGTAGTATGAATGTAGCATGTATGTAGTATGTAGTATGAATTTAGCATGTATGTAGTATGCATGTTGTATGTATGTAGCATGTATGTAGCATGTAATTTTTTTTTATTTTTTTTTTTTACATTCAACACATTAGCCGGATGATGGGACTACTACTGTCCCTCATTGGCTAATGTGTCAATCACTGTCATGGTAGCAGGCATCGCCCGATGGGACTTGTAGTCCCATCGGACGATGCCTGCACAGACCCCCGAAGCCTGCACAGACCACCGGCAGGCCGGCACAGCCCCCCGGCAGGCCGGCACAGCCCACCGGAGCCTGCACAGACCACCGGCAGGCCGGCACAGCCCCCCGGCAGGCCAGCACAGCCCACAGGAGCCTGCACAGACCACCGGCAGGCCGGCACAGCCCCCCGGCAGGCCGGCACAGACCACCGGAGCCTGCACAGACCACCGGCAGGCCGGCACAGCCCCCCGGCAGGCCGGCACAGACAACCGGAGCCTGCACAGACCCCCTGGCAGGCCGGCACAGCCCCCCGGCAGGCCGGCACAGACCACCGGAGCCTGCACAGACCCCCTGGCAGGCCGGCACAGCCCCCCGAAAGGCCCGTACAGACCCCAGAGAGGCTGTACAAGGCAAAAACAGGGTTTTTCTTATTCCGATACCGGAAGTCCCATAGACTTGAATGGGACTTCTGGTATCGGAATCGGCGATACCGATACTTTTTTTTAAGATCGGCCGATCCATTCCGATCCGATACTTTGAAGTATCGGACGGTATCGCTCAACTCTACTCCTGACAAAAATAGCAGAACGCGTGTTGGGGTGGTAGTGGAGTGGGTTCTCATTCCTTATCATTGGAGACAAGTGAATCGATTGTAGGACCCTAGTCCAGTCGTCATCTTAGTTGTCCATGGCCGTCAGGCAGGAATTCTGCAAACTATAGTGTACCTGCAAGCATCCCCAGCTCAATTTTTGATTTGTAGGCAGTTCAGTGCTCTTGTCTGGTGGTCATCAGCAATTGACATGGCTGCTGGATCAAGGTCCTGAAAATTGATTTTCACATCACTGTTTATCATGTCTCTAGGTAGTTACAGTACTCATCTTTTTGTGCTGATTGGAAATTCCCCCCATATTGCCCCTCTCCTTAATATTTCCTTCAACACAGCTCCTTTCCATAATGCCCCCTCCACTACCCATCTCTGTAATGTCCACCCCATAAACACAACTAACCTTCATAATATTGTGAAGGCCTGCACTAACTTTTCAGGGTTATAGATATCTACTTAGATGTTATAGACATCTATTTAGACTAAACAGTCATTTACAATGCAAGATAGTTATGAAAGTTGTTTTTCGATTATCTTGCCATTTAAATAGGCTTCTGATCACCCGATGACAGAGCAAACCACTCATTCAAAGGGGAGAAATGATCTTTTATGTGGCATAAAAGAATATTGTTCTTGATGGTGCAGTGTCCTGTATAATCAGAACTCTCAGAGTAGAGAACTATGGCAGTTTATGCCCACTAAGTGATCTGGTATAGATTGCTTAGTGAGCCTGATTTGTTTTGGTTTGCCTACAGTCATGGCCAAAAGTATTGACACCCCTGCAGTTCTGTCAGATAATATTCAGTTTCTTCCTGAAAATGATTGCAAACACAAATTCTTTGGTATTATTATCTTCATTTAATTTGTCTTAAATGAAAAAACACAAAAGAGAATGAAGCAAAAAGCAAAACATTGATCATTTCACACAAAACTCCAAAAATGGGCCGGACAAAAGTATTGGCACCCTCAGCCTAATACTTGGTTGCACAACCTTTAGCCAAAATAACTGCGACCAACCGCTTCCGGTAACCATCAATGAGTTTCTTACAATGCTCTGCTGGAATTTTAGACCATTCTTCTTCGGCAAACTACTCCAGGTCCCTGATATTTGAAGGGTGCCTTCTCCAAACTGCCATTTTTAGATCTCTCCACAGGTGTTCTATGGGATTCAGGTCTGGACTCATTGCTGGCCACCTTAGATGTCTCCAGTGCTTTCTCTCAAACCATTTTCTAGTGCTTTTTGAAGTGTGTTTTGGGTCATTGTCCTGCTGGAAGACCCATGACCTCTGAGGGAGACCCAGCTTTCTCACACTGGGCCCTACATTATGCTGCAAAATTTGTTGGTAGTCTTCAGACTTCATAATGCCATGCACACGGTCAAGCAGTCCAGTGCCAGAGGCAGCAAAGCAACCCCAAAACATCAGGGAACCTCTGCCATGTTTGACTGTAGGGACCGTGTACTTTTCTTTGAATGCCTCTTTTTTCTCCTGTAAACTCTATGTTGTTGCTTTTGCCCTAAAAGCTCTACTTTTGTCTCATCTGACCAGAGAACATTCTTCCAAAATGTTTTAGGCTTTTTCAGGTAAGTTTTGGCAAACTCCAGCCTGGCTTTTTTATGTCTCGGGGTAAGAAGTGGAGTCTTCCTGGGTCTCCTACCATACAGTCCCTTTTCATTCAGACGCCGACGGATTGTATGGGTTGACACCGTTGTACCCTCGGACTGCAGGGCAGCTTGAACTTGTTTGGATGTTAGTGGAGGTTCTTTATCCAACATCCGCACAATCTTGCGTTGAAATCTCTTGTCAATTTTTCTTTTCCGGCCACATCTAGGGAGGTTAGCCACAGTGCCATGGGCTTTAAACTTCTTGATGACACTGTGCACGGTAGACACAGGAACATTCAGGTCTTTGGAGATGGACTTGTAGCCTTGAAATTGCTTATGCTTCCTCACAATTTGGTTTCTCAAGTTCTCAGACAGTTCTTTGGTCTTCTTTCTTTTCTCCATGCTCAATGTGGTACACACAAGGACACAGGACAGAGGTTGAGTCAACTTTAATCCATGTTAACTGGCTGCAAGTGTGATTTAGTTATTGCCAACACCTGTTAGGTGCCACAGGTAAGTTACAGGTGCTGTTAATTACATAAATTAGAGAAGCATCACATGATTTTTCAAACAGTGCCAATACTTTTGTCCACCCTCTTTGTTATTTTTGGTGTGGAATTATATCCAATTTGGCTTTAGGACAATTCTTTTTGTGTTTTTTCATTTAAGACAAATTAAATGAAGATAATAATACCAAAGAATTTGTGTTTGCAATCATTTTCAGGAAGAAACTGAGTATTATCTGACAGAATTGCAGGGGTGTCAATACTTTTGGCCATGACTGTATGTAAACAGGCATTGAAATTGCTGCCGATTGGTAAAAGTTTACTGATTGGCAGTCATATTAAGATGCCAGTTGGTTAGTTCAAATCAATGCTTCCCAAACCTTCCAGACCTCATGCCTCTACACATATCATGTGTTCAGTATTTCCTTAGTACTTGCTTGTCTCGTGCGAAATTTTCGCACATTGGTCGTCGGGGGCGCAGGCAATTTCAGAAAAAGCAAGCTGGTCAAATGTAAATATTTTTCATGAGATGATGAACACAGACAGGTATTTATATATGTAGATTGGTAATACAATAAATTGGTTTGATAAGTAGAGGCTAAAAAATGTCTTCCAGTTCAGGTGCCACTTGCAGGTCAATGGTTCTTTCTGCAGGTTTATGAAAATGAATGTTTAAACTGTATTTAGTGATAAAATCGTGAATGTGTGGTTTGTTTGGCTCTTTTCTTCCTGAAGGGGGCAAGTTTACCTTTCAAATGGTGTATCATTTGTGCATGGGGGGCGAAGTAATCAGCGAAAAAGCAGTGTATGTTTACGAATGTATTTCAATATGTGACTCACTAATTTGTGTGTGTAGGGCGAAGTAATCACTAAAAAAGCAGTGCATGTTTACAAATGTGTTTGCATATGGGACTCACCTGCAGTGAAGTGTGCAATCCTCCAATGTGCCTGAAATAGGCTGGGCAAGCTGGAAAGATCCCAAGGCAAATGTTTGGATTTGTTTGTGATGTCTGTAAGCAGCTTTGTGGTAGTGTGCTTTGGGGTAGTGTGCTACCACCTGCAGGTAATTTGACCTGTCAAATGGTGTGTCATTTGTTTGAGTGGGTGGAGTATGAATGGAGCAAGTGTGCAATTCAATAGGCAGTGCATGTTTACAAATGTGTTTGCACATGTGCTTACCTGCAGTGAAGTGTACAATCCTCCATTTTGGCTGAAATAGACTGGGCAAGCAGTTCAGCAAGCTGGAAAGCCCCCAAAGCAAATGTTTGGATTTGTTTGTGATGTCCGTAAGCAGCTTTGTGGTAGTGTGCTTTGGGGTAGTGTGGTGCCACCTGCAGGTCATTTTTCCTTACTGCAGGTTTATGAAAATGTATGTTTAAACTGTATTTTGTGATCAAATTGTGGATGTGTGGTTTGTTTGGCTATTTTCCTGCTGAAGGGGGCAAATTTACCTTTCAAATGGTGTATCATTTGTGTGTGAGGGCAGTATGAATGGGGATAGAAATTAATCACCGAAAAACAGTGTTTAGAAATAATAGAATAGATTGCACAGTTAATGGAATCATTATTAAAGTATCAGACATTGCCACAGGTTCTCTCACCAGTGCAATACTAAGAAAATCCTGAAAACATTTTGTGTTAAAGGGTTATGAGAATGGGGTTTGGGAAACACTTGTCTATATGAACCCTTACACTTGTACACATTTATCTGAGCTGAATGACCTTTATTTTTTGTTTTAGGATCTTTTGTATTATTCATTTATTGTACTTTTGGCAACTTTTGGTGTACCACTTATTTATTAATATTTATACTTATCATTATTTATTAATAAATACATGTTTTTATATTTTACATTTTGTGTACAACTAAGTTGGGGCTGGATTATAGGCAAATGTTATTTTGAATGCTTCTAGCTTCTTTTGCGTACATTGAATAATTGGTGAACTAAATCCTGATTTTTGTGAGATTTAGAGGTGAAATATTATGGTTCCAATACAATGGCAGCAATTTTTTCTTTCTCAATAAGGTTTACTTTTCAAGCAGTGGTCAACCTCTTTAAAACAGATATCACTCGGAAGTACAGGGTGAATAATTAAGGTTTCTACACAAAAAAGGATGATTTTTTACTGTAAGATCAGAATGAATACGGAACTTTTCCTGATGCGTTGTCATGGTAAATTCATTAAAAGGTTTCAAAGACAGCTTGAATGCCTGCCTTTAGCCTAAGATGCTTTAGCCACTGGATTGCTGGTGATGTGTTGTTGAGCCAGGAATTTATAATGTTAATCACGTATTTCCAGTTGTGATGAAATTTTTTCCTAATATAAGGAAAATCAACTTTTTCCTCAGTGAGCTCTTTGCCACCCTCTGAATCAATATGTATAGAAGTGTTCCTTTTCTTTGTAAACTATATTTGAATGAACTGACTTTTTCTTTCCAGGCCACGCAAACTCTGATCTTATTATACAAAACTTACAAACAGTAGCATGTCAAGTTTGGGCAACCTTGGTCAGAATTACTGTTATTGTGAACAGTTAAACAAGTTGAAGATTAAATTATCTCTAAAAGACCTAAAGTTATTGATGACACGTTTCCTTTGTTTTTTAGGCAAAAAAAATATATTCTCATTCTTTCATAGTTTAAAAGTTACAAAAAGGAAAATGGACTAAAGCAAAAGTTTGGGAACCCTTGGAGATTTGTGCACTCAGATAACTTTGACCAAGGTTTCAGACCTTAGTTAGCCTGTTAGGGTTATGGCTTGTTCACTATCATCGTTTGGAAAGGCCAAGTGATGCAAATTTCTGAGCTTTATAAAAACGCAGCCTTTTCTATCCTTGAGCCAAAAAACAGCAATTATATGATCTTCTGGGCAGCTGCCTAGCACTCTGAAAATGCTGGAGGCCCACAAAGCAGAAGAAGGCTATAAGAAGATAGAAAAGTGTTTTCAAGTTGCCCTTTCATCTGTGCAAAATGTCATTAAGAAATGGCAGGTAACTGGAACACTGAAGGTCAAGATAAGGTCTGAAAAACCAAGAAAAACTTCAGAGCTGCTCATAGGATTTCTAGAGAGGCAAAGATGAACCCCCACTTGACTGAAAAGACTTTCAAAAAGATTTAGCAGTCTCTGGATTTGTGTTACATTGTTCTACTGTTCAGAGACACCTGCACAAATATGGCCTTCATGGAAGAATCATCAGAAGAAAACCTCTCCTGCATCCTCACCATAAAATTCAGGATTAGAATTGTGCAAAACAACATCTTAACAAGCCTGATACATTTTGGAACGTGCAATCCTAGCACCTAAAAATGATAGTGTCAGCTCTATAAATCTAATAATTCAGGGAAGTCTGCCTGGTCTAGTGATACCAATAAAAAAGGTGGTTTGGTACCGTGTTAGCCAGTAGAAAAAAATATATAAAGTGTTCTCAGTGAGAGAAACAAAATAGGAATCTTGTGGGTGTGATACCTTTTAATGGCTAACAAATTATAGTGAATGATGTTACAGAGCAAGTTTTTGAGACAACACACACAAGATTCCTATTTTGTTTCTCTCACTGAGAACACTTTACATATTTGGGTCTAGTGATCACATACATTTCCATTGAATCAGTCATGGAGAGTGAACAAGCCGTAATGTAATGTATCCATGGAGTTCCTGAATTTTTTGGAGCCTCTCACTTTAGACATAGGAGCCACAATAATTTTGCTTCGGAACCTTGACCCACCAAAAATTTGTAACGGCACAAGATGTGCATTAAGAGTCTCATGACCAATGTTATTGAAGCCACTATTCTTATGGGAAGCTCTAAGGGAGCAAATGTTTTCATTCCACGTATTCCTTTGCTACCAAGCGACATGCCCTTCAATTTTAAGTGTCTGCAGTTCCCAATCCGACTTGCATTTGCTTTGAATATAAACAAAACTCAAGGTTGATCACTTAAAGTAGCTGGCATTAATTTGGAGAGCCCACGACCATATGTCATTCTCCCAATACACTTCTGGATAATCCAAATGCTCTCTAGCAAACTTCATACGAGCCCAGACATGTACTGGCTTAAGCAGGGCGACACATCTGGCACTGCAGGATCTGAGTCCCTGGCGGCGTAGTGTGCTACTGATGGTAGCCTTTGTTATGGTGGTCCCAGCTCTACACAGGTCATTCACTAGGTCTCCGTGTGGTCCTGGGATTTTTGATCACCATTCTTGTGATCTTTTTGACTCCACGTGGTGAGATCTTTCATGAAGCCCCAGATTGAGGAAGATTATCAGTGGTCTTGTATGTCTTCCATTTTCTTATTATTGCTCCCACAGTTGATTTCATCACACCAAGCTGCTTAGCCTATTGCAGATTCAGTCTTCCCAGCCTGGTGCAGGGCTATAATATTGTTTCTGGTGTCCTTCGACAGGTCTTCACCATAGTGGAGTTTGGAGTGTGACTGTTTGAAGTTGAAGGCAGGTGTCTTTTATACTAATAACAAATTCACACAGGTGCCATTACTACAGGTATTGGTAGAAAAAGAAGTTACAGGTCTGTGAGAGCTACAAATCTTGCATGTTTTTAGGTGAACAAATACTTATTTTCCATCGTAATTTAAAAAATAAATCTTGCCAAATCAGACAAGGTGATTTTTTGGATTTGTTTTCTCATTTTGACTCTCATAGTTGTGGTCTACCTATGATGTCAATTACAGGCCTCTCTCATCTTTTTAAGTGGGAGAACTTGCACAATTGGTGGCTGACTAAATACTTTTTTTCCCATCTGTAAATGTAGATTATATGTATGAATCATTTTCTTTTTTACATCTACAACATATCAATTGGTCACATATTTCAAGTGAAATGTGCGAGAAAAACGCAATAAGCAAATAGCTCACACAATATAAGGCGCATCAATGACAAATGTGCGTATTTTTCTATTTTTACCTTTTAATCAAACCCAAGCAACCATAGTTTTGCCAAATGTATCATGCATCAGGAACAAATTTTAGGCAAAATAAAAGCATACAAGGGTGGCATAAAAATGAGATAGAACTATGTGTAGAATTTTTTAGTTGGGCAAAATATGCAGAGTTTGCCGTCTTAATAAAAACAGGATAGAGGGGTTTGGCCTTGATTTATCAAGCATGTTTCTGTCAGAAAATTGCTTGAAATGTTGCAAAAATTTTGCATATCAGGAAGTACTGCAAAAATTAAGTGACTTTTGATGTGTTCGCACCAGTCCTGTCCTGGCCAGAACGAGCTACTTTTAGAAGCGTGGACAAAATGTAGCAAGAAAACAAAATAAGCAAATACCCTGCAGTAAATAAATAAATAGCAATAGTGCATGGAAATAGCTTAGGATACTTAGATAACATAATTTTGATTTAAAAAAATTAAAAGCCACCCAACTGCATCAAGGTGACCCTATTCGGAATGGTACTAACCTCTAGTATTAAAACCTTACCATATGTCAAATGATGTAAATGTGAGTAGGGTCACTTTGACAGGGTGGGATTTTTTTTTTTAGCAAAATTATGCTGCCTAAGTACCTTATGTTATTTTCATGTACTATTGCTATTTATTTATTTACTTTATTTACTGCAGGTATATTTGCTCATTTTGGGCAGCATGGTGGCTCAGTGGTTAGCACTACGGCCTTGCAGCGCTGGAGCCCTGTGTTCGAATCCCACCAAGGACAACATCTGTAAGGAGTTTGTATGTTCTCCCTGTGTTTGCGTGGGTTTCCTCCAGGTACTCCGGTTTCTTCCCACATTCCAAAGACATACTGATAGGGAATTTAGATTGTGAGCACCATCGGGGACAGAGATGATAATGTGTGCAAACTGTAAAGCGCTGCGGGATATATTCGCGTTATTGACAATCTACAATCTGGTTTCCACCCCCATCACTCCACTGAGACAGCCCTGACCAAAATTAGTAACGACCTACTTACAGCCAAATCAAATGGACAATACTCTATACTCCTGCTTCTAGACCTGTCCGCTGCAGTTGACCACTGCCTCCTACTACAGATCCTCTCCTCCTTCGGCATCAAAGACCTTGCCCTATCCTGGATCTCCTCATACCTTTCCAACCGCACATTCAGCGTCTCCCACTCTCACACCACCTCCGCATCCCACCCTCTACTCTGTTGGAGTCCCCCAAGACTCTGTTTTAGGTCCCCTACTCTTCTCAATCTATATACTTGGTCTGGGGTAACTCATAAAGTCCCACGGATTCCACTACCACCTTTATGCTGATGACACTCAGATCTACCTCTCTGGCCCAGATGCCACCTCTCTGCTGTCCAGAATCCCAGAGTGTCTATCATCCATATCCTCCTTCTTCTCCTCTCGCTTCCTCAAACTCAATGTAGATAAATCTGAACTCATCATCTTTCCTCCATGTCACAGATCTCCTTTACCCGACCTAGCTATAACAATTAATGACATCACACTTTCCCCAGTGCCAGAAGTCCGCTGCCTTGGAGTAACCTTTGACTCTGCCCTGTCCTTCAAACCGCACATCCAAGCTCTTTCTACCTCCTGTCGCCTCCAGCTCAAAAATATTTCCAGAATCCGTCCTTTCCTCAACCCTCAATCTACTAAAATGCTTGTGCATGCCCTCATCATCTCCCGCCTCGACTACTGCAACATCCTTTTCTGTGGTCTCCCTGCTAACACCCTCGCACCTCTCCAGTCCATCCTTAACTCTGCCGCCCGACTAATTCATCTCTCTCCTCGCTACTCCTCTGCTTCTCCCCTCTGCAAATTTCTTCTACAAGGCCATCTATAACCTGTCGCCCCCATATGTCTCTGAACTAATCTCCCGATACCTTCCCTCACGTAATCTCCGGTCCTCCCAAGACATCCTTCTCTCCTCCACACTTATTCGCTCCTCACCCAAACGCCTCCAAGACTTCTCCCGAATAGCCCCTATTCTCTGGAATTCTTTGCCCCAACAAGTCCGACTATCAACCACATTTGGAAACTTCAGACGGAACCTGAAAACCCACCTCTTCAAGAAAGCCTACAGCCTGCAATGACCCCGCTAAATCCTTCTCTCTCACCACTACCGGTGATATCACCTCAACCAACACCGGAACTGCTGCAACCCCCCAACCTACTGTCTCCTTCCACACCATCCTGTAGCATGTAAGCCCGAAAGGGCATGGTCCTCTCTCCCCTCTGTATCAGTCTGTCATTGTTAGTTTGTTTACTGTAAGTGATATCTGTAATTTGTATGTAACCCCTTCTCATGTACAGCACCATGGAATCAATGGCGCTATATAAATAAATAATAATAAATAATAATAATATATAAAAAAAAGATTTTGTTTTTATCTTAGGTTTTAATTTTTTAATGGCCATTGGGAAGATGTGCATACACGTTGCATGCATACCGAACTGATATAATAAAAAACTAAATGTACTTTAGTCCCTGATAGGAGTAACTTTTCTGATGGAATGTCTCTAAATGAATTTAGTAGGTCTTACTCCAGCAGACAGTTCATCAAGACTAATGTACCAATCGTCAATCTAGATGAATCAGGGCCTTTTTTGTCTCCTCTTGGAAAGTATGGATCTTTGGACACCACTTATAACTATGCCCCTCTGTCTATGCCAGTTTTGTCAATCTCCAAAAATACATTTTTTTATCTTACTTTGATTTTGTAAGCATAATATCATAAAATTCTGAACCCGACTCATTATCGCATTTGCTCTCATTTTTTGTATTTTTTGCCTGTTTTTAATTTGTGCATTATTTAATCTTCACCTTTTTTAAAGTTTATTTTATTAGTGTTCCCCTTTTTTATGTTCTTCATCGCGTGTGTGCATATGATTGAAGATGATTCCTCAATTGCAGCTATTTAAAAAGTGGGGTTTTTCGCACACATGTAAACATTTTTATGTATTTCTGACATTTCAGTACATACTTTGCAATATTTAAGTGGAAAATAGGACTTTTTGTGCAAAGAAAAAGTAAAAGAAAAATAGCACAATTCTTTACACAAAATTCATGAATCGCATGCCCCATTTTTGTAGAATTTGTCTTAAAAGCATCAACGAATTACACAAGACAAGAAACAAATGTGACTTTTGATTGAAATGACGAATCGTGCCCATTTGGTTTCATTGCTTTTTCTCTTTCCGAATCCGGCTCTAGGTTTTAGATAACCCTACAACATTACCACAATTTCTGCCAACAGGTGGCGCTGATGCTCCATGAATCATCTCTGTGCTAGCCCAAGCATCGGCCTGGCTTCCTTCCATTGCTTCCCGCAACGTTTGTAAGGGAACACACACTTTTCAGAAACCACAAACAATTGAGTTCCCACCTCTCCTAACAATGAATCCTTATATTAGTTGCAGCATTTTTCTCGTAAACACCTGTCTTCTATAGCAAGAGCAATTAACCTTAACCTAATAGTATCTATATTAAATTGTGAGGCGAAAATAAATGCTTTTAATATATCCTCTGAAAATGTTTACGACTTTGTCCTGAGTGTGGTTTTTTTTTGCTTTCTTAAACAACCACAAATAGCACTAAACCATTGGGGATCGGGTGGGAAAAGCTGCCCTTTTTTGCGCTTAGTTGCGGATCTGAACAGTGTTAAGTGGTCTTCTCCTTACCTTCTATGGTCCTAAAGTTTACGGTGTGTTCACTTTTGAGGAAATTGTCACCATCCCTCACACACAAGAAATTCAACATCATAATAGCTTTATTAGCTTATAATATCACTAAAATAAAGTTTCTTTTAGATAAAATAAAGAAATTAAGTCCCTACATTATCTGGAGTAATACAATAAAGTTAATAGAAAACCAAAACAAAAGTGTTTTTTTGACTTTACGTATCACATTTTCTTTTAATGTGCATGAAGCCAACGCTGCCACTGAAAGCTGAAACCTTTTCCTGATGATGTGAGGCAATTGCATTAGTTTCGCCTAGGTTATGCGCATATGCATGCTGGGAGTTGTAGTTTGGACGTGCTGCCAAGCACTAGCCCGCCGGAGCGAAGCGCGCTGTATTGTCCCTCTGTCACAAAAGGACTGTTGTGCAGGAGCCACAGTACTGATTTATACAGGACAGAGTGAACCATTTTAAAAGAGGGGAGGCCCAGGAGAAAGTATACCACAGCTGCAGCAGGGCAGTGATGGCAACCTAGCACTTGCCTCTGTTATCCCCCCCCAGAAGTGTGTCTGCTGCCCCAAGGCTCAGCTTCCACCTCACAGACCCTAGCGGAACAGCGTCGTCCACAATGGCCGTGGCTTGGATACTTGAGGCTGTATCTTCTTTTCTAACACTTCTATATTGTACATTGTGCTGACAGCACCTTATAATTATTATTACAGTCTATTATACCCCATCTATTATACAGTATTGTTCCATCTGCCATTGTGCCCTGCTAGATAGCATAATTATTATACATCGGGCTACATTGTGCTCACACCGCGTATTATACTGCGGTGCATCCATAAAATAGTATCTTACTAAGGCTTAAAACTTGCAAAGTGAAAAATAAAGGTTTGTGTCCTGATTCTATTGGTGGTGATGTCCTGTCATCATTGTGCTCGGCTAGGGTTCCATTCATTTAGGAAATCTAATAGGAAAATGATAATGGGAAGGAAAGCAAATTAATCCCGCATGAATGGAGTAAAGCAGCCGGCTGGATGTGACGGGACAGACTGTGGCGGTGTCAGAGTGGATCCCGTTGGGAGGATTTATCACAGTCCTTTATAATCTTTTCTGTATTTTATTGATATTGCTATTATGGTATGTTCACACGTGGCGTTTTTTCTGCGGATTTTAGGCAGTGCATTTTTCAGTACCAGCATAATCAATGAGATTTCTGAGATTCCATGCACACGCTGCTTTTTTTCCCAACTGTATTCTGAGTCCTGCCATGTTTTTACCAAGATGCAGCATGTCAATTTGTATGGTGTTTTTACAGGGTAAAACTCATCGAAAAATGTGACTAAAAAGCGTGCATCGTACACTGAGTTTTTCCTGTCAAAACTGGCATTTGGTCAAAAACAAAACGTGTGAGCATACCCTTACATGAAGAAGTATTGTAACAGACAGGGAAGATCTGGGATTGAAATATTCAGACGTTTTGCAGATGAAACGTAAGGTGTATATTATCTATAGTTCTATATGCCGTCTATCTCATAATAAGCTATCTTTCTATCCATATATCTGTCTGTATTTATCTCATTATCTATCATCTATCTATCCATCTCATTATCTATTTACCTATTTAATTATCATCCATTTACCTTGTAGGTAGATCTATTATCTTTCTATCCAACTACATAAGTAGCATCTATCTTTCTTTCCATTTATACGATTATGTATCTATGTGCCTATCTATTTACAGTCTATCTCCATATTTATCTTTATGTCTATGTATCTATCTATAGTCTATGTATATATCAATCTATTTATCTGATTCTAGGTCTATCTGACTTATTATCAATTATCTTTTTATCCATCTGTCTGTTATCTATCTCATTATCTATCTATCTATCTCATTATCTATCTCTCCCATATCTATCTATCTATCTATCTATCTATCTATCATCCACCTCATATCATCTGTTATCTTTATATTCAATTATCTATCTCATTATCATCTTTCTATCCATATATCTGTATGTATTTATCTGTCTCATTATCGGTCTATTTAATTATTATCCATCCACCTTGTATCTAGATCTATTATCTTTCTATCCAACTATCTCACTATCATCTATTTTTCTATCCATCTATTTTATTATCAACTATATCATATCTATCTATCTTATTATCAGTTATCTTTTTTTATCTATCTATCTGTATTTATCTGTCACTATCTATCTATCGTTCTGCCTCCATATTTATCCATGTAGTTATTTATCTATCCAATATCTATATATCATCTATCTATCTATCTATCTATCCAATATCTATCTATCTATCTATCTATCTATCTATCTATCTATCTGATTCTAGGTCTATCTATCTTATTATCAGTTATCTTTTTATCCATCTCTCTGTAATTATCTATCTATCTATCTATCTATCCATTATCCTTCTATCCACCTCATAATATCTATTATCTTTCTATCCAATTATCTATCTCATTATCATCTTTCTATCCAATATCTGTATGTATTTTTTGTATCTCATTATCTATCTATTTAATAATTATCCATCCATTCACCTTGTATCTAGATGTGTTATCTTTCCATCCAACTAACTATCTCATTATCAACTATTTTTCTATCCATCTATTTTATTATCATTTATCTATCTCTGGGTCTATATGTTTTATTATTGATTATCTATCTATTTATCTCATATTTATCTCATATCTATCCAACTATCATCCATCTATATATCTCATAATCTCTCATTTGTCCATATATCTACCTCCTCTCTATCATCTGTATATCCATCTATCATCTATTTCAAATCTTTATTTCGATTTATCTTGCGTCTATCTACATATAGCTGTACTTATAGAGTGCAGCTCATATCTATGTATAGGTATGTGTGGGTTAATAGATATTTGTAGAGCAGAGGAATGAGCAGTGATCAAGTGTTCCTACTATTGATCCTTGCAGAGCCTCTCCTCCTCCGCTCTTCTTATCCCTTACATTGTCATTGTCGGAGTCCCCAGCTATTGAGTAATAGAGGAATACTTAGAGAGCACACAGCCGTGCTGTAACTTGTTGCAGATGTGGCAGAACAGTGAAATATCTGATGTGTGCTACTCATTCCATTGTAACCTATGTCCAGCGCACCATTGCTCCCAACCTCTTGCACTTGGCTGGAAACACACCATTTACTATACATGAATTCCATGATCTGGCTCTGCTACTGTTTATAGATCATTTCCATGATAGGAACAATATGATAAAAAATACTGTCAAGGACAAACCATGCTTCAAGTATTATATTTAGCTGTCCTATTTTCACTGTTTTTTGCCCTCAGATGTTCTTACAGTAACTTACATCATGGAAATAATAAATATAAAAACAGTTTTCATAAATATAATAGAAAGAAAAAGTGCGTCTCCAGTTCCAGCAAACAAATTTTTATAGAAAATGAACCTGTTTGTCATTACAGAAGGAAATGTAAGATGTATAAATGTATATACATAATTTTTTTGCAAGATTTTAGGATTATGGGCAAGTTAACAGGTCTGTTTCTCTTTTTACTTTGTCTGTTTTACTTTGTTTTTGTTTGATTTATTAGTTTTTTAAGAATTGAAAAAAATCCCATATAAAGATGCCGCCTGTAAAGCGCCATGGAATTAATGGTGAGTAAAATAAATACAGTATCTAAATATGCAGATGCTTTTCTTCAATTCGAAAAAGAAACAACAAAAAGAAACCAGAAACATCCCCATAAAAATCAGTAGGGTCCCTCTGCTTCCGTTCGACCCATGAATGCAAAGGATGCTAGTTCCATTGTAAACTGATCAGATTAGGCTGCTTTCACACATCCGGCTTTTTGAATCCGGCACGAAAAAGTGTGAAAACTGGATCCGGAATTGGATCCGGTTTTGGCACATAGAATTTAATGATCGCCGCATTGTGCCGGATGGACATGCGGCGCCTTCGTTTTAAGCCGGAAGTGTAAAATCTGCGCCGTCCGGCGTCAGCAAAATACGTTGCCTGCAAGGTTTTTTTTGCAGCGCCGGAACGGCTTTTTCAACAGCGCATGCGCAGACACTGTGAGGTTTAACCCACAAGTGCCCGGCGAGCGCGCGTGTATCTCTCTCCCCCCCGCATACTGCTGCCTCTCTCGTCCCCGGTGTGGCTCCTTTAAATGCTTTCCAACTGGATAAGGCGCCGCATCTGCATCCGGTGTCACCTCTGCATGCCTGATCCGGTGGTACGGCTTTTCGCCGCGCGCCGACGCACCCCTGGCGCCGGATGTGTGAAAGCAGCCTTAGTGGAAAAAATAAAGAGACAGGTGAACAGAGCCTTAAAGAGAATCAGTGATTCAGATGATCATTTTTTCAAAGTCTCTTCCAATATCAGATAAAATAAAAAAAACATGGTGACTTTGGTTGCGAGAAAGGTCGTCTGGCCAAAAAATTACTGTATGCCTCTGCTACATCATGGTATAGTGCAAGTGAATGGGATTATTTTTCACTTTTGACTTAAAATAATATGTTTTAGATATCTTGTGATAATACAGGCTGCCTCATAATCTTTATTTCAAATGTCTTGTGCTAATGCACATGTTCTTTACTCACGGCTGGAAGCATAACATGAAGCTTGTGGGTCCCAATGCAAAGTCTCCAGTAGGGCACTCAACTGCCACAGGTCTTTAACAGTAGCAGTATTTTCATATGAGGCAAATGGACCTTTGGGGCCCCACTAGTTTCCAGAGCTCTCATGTGACTGCAAGCTCTGCAACTTTTAGACAGTGGCTTGCAAAAGTATTCTCCCCCTTGACTTTTTACCTATTTTGTTATATTACAACCAGTGTTTAAAAATGTTTGTTACCCAATTAGTGTGTCATCATGTGCATATGTATTCACCCCTTGTGCTATGAAGGCCCTACACATTTCTGGTGAAAGCAATTACCTTCATAAGTTACATACTTAGTGAAAGATTGCACACAGGTGGACTTCCTAAGTGTCGCATGGTCTATCAGTATACACACCTTTTCTGAAAGACCACAGAGGCTGCAAAACTATTAAACAATAGGCATCAGTAACCAAACAACACCATGAATCTCAGATCATCCCCCGGAGTACTATCAAATCCATTACCATCAAGTGAAAATGCCATGGTACCACAACAAACCTACCAAGAGAGGGCCACCCACCAAAACTGTCTGCCTGGGTGTTCTGTCTCCGACATTTAATTCATAATCATTGATTGTCTATCTGATAATATTACTAGTGAATATCCATAATGTTCAGTTTCTTCCATAGATTTAATGTTTTCATTGTTTCTGGCTCCATCTAGTGACCAGAGTCATAACCGCAGTGTTATTGTGTGTTTGCTTCCTGAATCTTTTTCCCTCCATTCACAATGTATTCTTGGAAGGTTGCGACGCACCCTGGTAAGCTTTGCAAAGGATTATGGTTAGTCCAGCCCCCATTTTCCCTCCAGTTCTCCATTTTCTCTCAGCCTGGATCCAGGAAGCATTTCATTTCTCTTCTCCCCTTGTGACAGCATCGCTGGTATGTAATCACGCTTCCTATATCTAATTTCTGTCTCAGATCAGCCTGATCAGTTAGTTTTCCCCTACTCAGCTAGTAGTGCAGATGTTGATTCTTAATGTATTATGTATGATATGTATCCCTGATGTACCCTGTATTGACTCAGTGTATATATATGTTTTTGTTTGTAGTTTCACCACATCAATATTCCACCATGTTCAATAAGACACAGATTCAACCTATAGTCTCCTTATTGGACCTTGGTATAGCGGTTTAGCCGCCTGTATAAGCTACATAAAGTCTGCTTCAATTAGTGAGGACAGAACAGTGAAACAGTGGCTCTCCAGCTAGTGGGAATACAGAGAGAAGAGCCTTCCATCTTGTAGGACCGCAGTGAAACAGCGGCTCTCCAGCTAGTGGGAACTCAGAGATAGAAGAGTCTTCCATCCTGCAGAGGCCAGTTACACAGCACCATTCAGCTAGTGCAATTCAGGGAAAAGACAGCCCTTCATCCAGCTTGCAGGAACTAGTGAAACTGAAAAAATCCATTTAGTGAGATTCAAGTCACTGGCTACACAGAGACTAATACAGCTACAGCAATCTCTGAACAGCCAAGCATCTCTCCAAGACACCATGTCCCATAAAACACACCAGACAAAATCCACTACATCCGTCTCCTCAAAGACTGTATCCATCAGCAGCGCGGTCAACATTGCCCATGTAAATGATGAAGCCACCAAAATGCGAGCAAGCTATGCTGAAGAAGAGATGCAACTTAAATTAGAGAAAGCACGCCTAGAAGATCAAGAAAGAAGGTCACGTATAGAGAGAGAGGATCAAGAGAGAAGGTTATGTTTAGAAAGAAATGATCAAGAGAGAAAGATGCAGTTAGAGAAGGCACGTGTGGATGCCGTCTTAGAGAGCCTAGCAGTAAAAAGAGAGGCTGCTGCAGCATTAGCCGAAGCAGAATCACTAGAAGCTGTGCACAACCCTGAGCTGCATAGCCGAAGCAGTGCGTCAAGTCTGAAGTTGCCACTGCAAGATTCTCCACAACGCACAGCTCAGTATGTTAATGAACTTCCTGATCCAAACTATAACCAAGATCACGACACATCCAGTGAAGCGAGTGAGAGTTATCATGAGGCTCAGCTCCAGGATAACATGGAGCAAAACAATTCTGCTAATGACTACCTTGCCACTCACCAGGTAACCAACGTGAATCGCCTTGCTGACACACCGCACGTCAGATCAAAGCAATATGACACGGGCTGGCGCCACCCTGAGAATACTAACAGGTATGAACGCAGCTCACATCACTATCAGGGTGACCCATCACCAGTATACTCTGCTGACAACCGATTCACAACAGAATTTGCTAAGTTCTTCACATGATGTGATCTGGTTGCCAAGGGACTCATGAAATTCACTGACCACGCTGAAGGTTACAAAGCTTGGAAATCTTCCTTCCAAAATATCACTAGAGACTTGGGGCTACAACACAGGGAAGAGATCTGACTTCTTATTTAAATACCTAGGAGAAGAGTCAGTCAAGCACGCAGTAAGGATCAGAGACATTAATATAAATCACCCTCAAATTGGCCTCAAAGAGATCTGGACGAGGCTGGATGAGTGTTACGGCTCAGCAGAGAGAGCCTTGTTCAAAAGATTCGATGACTTTCCTAAAATATCTAATAAAAGTCTCCAGAAACTTAGAGAACTAGATGATCTGCTAAAGGAGGTCCTAGTTGCCAAATGTGAAGGTGACCTACAAGGACTTGCATTTCTTGACACAGCCAAAGGTGTTAACCCTATAGTCCTAAAATTGCCCTACAATCTACAGGAGAGGTGGCTCACATGTGGTTCCACATACAAATACAAACATAGTGTTCCATACCCTCCCTTCTCTGTTTTTGTAGACTTTATACACGAACAATCGACAATCAGAAATGATCTCAGCTTTGATTTTGCAATGTCATATGCCACATCGCCACCGGCTGCAAATCCATGTAGAACATCTGTGGCAGTGCACAAGACTTATGTTTCTTCTCCAAGTTCCAATTACAGGTCTGCTGGCCGCTCTCAATCAGAGACAAAGGTACAGAACCCTGACAAGCAGTGCCTGCTTCATCAGAAGCCTAATCCTCTCTTAAAATGCAGAGCCTTCAGGGGAAAATCTATGCCAGATTGCAGAAGCTTCCTGAAAGAAAACGGTATCTGCTACAAGTGCTGCTCATCCACCACTCATCTCGCCAAGGTTTGTAAGGTTAGTGTAAAATGCACAGAATGTGGCACCACAGATCATAACACTGCCCTACACCCTGGCCCAGCTTCATGAGGTGCACAAAACACGCCAGCTGACAGTGAGCATGGCGGGGAGGAAAGGAGCACTGATGCAGCTACGCCAGAGATCACTTCACAATGTACTGAAGTCTGTAAAGGGACAATAGACAGTAGGACCTGTTCTAAAATATGCCTCATAAGAGTGTACCCAAAGGGCCATAGAGTCAAAGCCGTAAGACTGTATGCTATCTTGGATGATCAAAGTATTTTTTCGGACTATAAGACGCACCGGACCATAAGACGCACCCCAATTTTCAGAAGGAAAATAGGGAAAAAAATAATAATTTGTCAAATGGGGGTCCATCGTAAGTCCGAATTCAGCTTACCTGGGAAGGGATCTGGCACAGGTGGAGGAGTGGTCACAGGGGTCATTCAGTGGTCCAGGCTCGTGCGGTGGCGGCTCTGTGCTGGGGCAGGTTGGTTGTGCTGGAGCAGCTGGGCTGTACTGGGGCAGGTGGGCTTTGCTGGGGCAGGTGGGCTGTGGCTGGGGCAGCTGGGCTGGGGCTGAGGCAGCTGGGCTGTGCTGGGGCTGGGGCAGCTGGGCTGGGGCAGGTGGGCTGGGGGCAGCTGGGCTGTGCTGGGCTGGGGCAGCTGGGCTGGGCTGGGGCAGGTGGGCTGTGCTGGGGCAGCTGGGCTGTGGCTGGGGCAGCTGGGCTGGGGCAGCTGGGCTGTGGCAGCTGGTCTTTGCTGGGGCTGCTGTGCTGGGGCTGGGGCAGCTGTGCTGGGGCTGGAGCAGCTGGGATGGGGCAGGTGGGCTCTGTGGGGTGAGGATGGCGGCTCTCTGTGCTCCGGTGCAGGGGCAGCGGCTCCGCCGGCATTTCCTCCAAGAGCCGGAGGCCCCCGCACATCCCTTGCTGGCCGCCACCATGTTGCGGTGGCCTCCGGGAACATGGATGCCGGCAAGATGGCCGCCGGTCTGGGGACGGCGCATGCGCAGGTTCAGATCTCATCCCGAGATCTCAGGGGATGAGATCTCATTGCCGAGATTTGAAACTCGTCCCCCGAGATCTCGGGATGAGATCTGAACCTGCGCATGCGCCGTCCCTGGACCAGCGGCCATTTTCCCGGCATACATGTTCCCGGAGGCCACCGCAACAAGGCAGCGGCCAGCAAGGGATGTGCGGGGGGCCTCCTGGCTTGGAGGAAATGCCGGCGGAGTCGCCGCCCCTGCACCGGAGCACAGAGAGCCGCCATCCTCACCCCACAGAGCCCACCTGCCCCAGCCCAGCTGCTCCAGCCCCAGCACAGCACAGCTGCCCCAGCCCCAGCACAAATACATTGGAGAAAGGGCGCCCATCCCTGTTTCAACCTTGCAACAATGAGTTCCATGTCAAGGAACTACCACACTGCATCCAACTACCCAATCACAGTCTTCCAGAGAACTAAGCAAGACAACCAAGTAGAAATGTCGGTAGAGGACAAGTTGTTCTTAGAGGTAATGGACAAGGGACTCGCAAAAGATGAGACCAACAGCTGGGTCGCTCCTCTTCCCTTCAGAACCCACAGACCACGTCTACCGAACAACAGAAATCAAGCATTAAAACGGTTCTCCTCTCTCAAACATAATCGACAAAGGAAACCAAAGATGGGAGATCACTTTTTCTCCTTCATGTCACAGGTTTTTGAAACCTGCCATGCAGAGCTAGCTCCCACTCTCAAAGACTCTGAAGAATGCTGGTTCCTACCCATGTTTGGAGTATATCACCCTAAGAAACCGGGCCAGATTAGAGTGGTGTTTGACTCCAGTGCAAAGTTTGATGATGTCTCCCGAATGATGTTCTATTGATAGGACCAGACCTCAATAACAAACTGCTGGGAGTACTTATGCGCTTCCGTAAGGATTCCATTACTTACATTGCTGACATCCAGCAAATGTTCCATTGTTTACTTGTGAGAGAGAGACAGGAACTTCCTAAGATTCTTCTGGTACAAAGACAATGATCCTACTAAAGAGGTCACAGAGTATCGCATGAGAGTGCACATCTTTGGCAATAGTCCTTCACCTGCAGTCGCCATTTATGGGCTCTAAAGGTCAGCTCGAGAAGGAGAAACAGAATATGGATCAGATGTCAGACAATTCATAGAAAGAGACTTTTATGTTGATGACTGTCTGAAAGCCATGCCTTCAAATGAGACTGCCATCCATCTTCTCAGGAGAGCCCAAGAGATGCTTGCTTGCTCTAACCTCAGGCTTCACAAAATAGCCTCAAACAGCCAAGAACTCATGAAAGCATTCCCTTCACAAGACTTGTGTAATGGTCTCAGATACTTGGACATGGGGTCAGACCCCACACCAATGCAATGCAGCCTCGGGCTTCTGTGGAATCTACAGTCAGACACTTTCCCCTTTTGTCAGGGAAGGACAAAGGAGCCTTGCTCCGGAACGCGCATCGGGGAGACGCGCCACCATCTGCCAGACCGCACCAGTGCCTACCCAGGTAATTTTTGAGCATTGCTCTCTCCTCTCTCGTTCTCCCCCCCTCCCCTCCTGGGTTATGTTGCAAGGGTTTATGGTACTCTCGTTAGTGGGGGAGCCTGTTGCTGGTCACTATCAGCCATGCACTTGACTGGACATGGCTTCAATTGTGCCTTGGCCAATTTATACCATGACAGCTAGGTCTGTGAGTGGTGATAATTTTGTCACCCCCTTAAGTCTAAGGCCTTGTGCAGTGGAATTAATTGCATATTTGGGTGCTCTATTGGTCTTTTAGGTGATACCCAGTCACAATTGGTACATAGAATGGGTGAATTTCATGACTTGGAACTTTTGTGTGACCTGATTTTTTCTACCCTTAAATATGTATATTACGGTCTCCATATATGTCCCTACAAGTGTATGTGGAGTAACTGGATAGAGGTGGCACCAAATGATCTAACCATATAACTACTATGGATTCACAGTTATTTATACAACTGATATTGTGCGTTGTTTGTCAGATTTTGGCGCGTCTTTCAGCACTGTTGTACTTTATTGTCCCCTGTATTTGCTTCCCCACCTTTTCTGTTCTGTCCTTATTTTTCAATAAAGTGAAATTCTATTTGTTAAATTGAATCTGCATGTCATATTTTTGTGTGGTTTTCCACACCCCCTTCTTCAGGATAATGACTTGTATAAAAGGCAAAATAAATAAGAGGAAAAAAAGCTCCTCCACACCTTGGGCTATGTTTACATGTAGTGTTTTTGCATGTTTGCATGGCTTTCAATAGTGAAAAAAACATTCAACAGGACATGTAATTTTTTTCATTTTAATACCTTATCTGGCCATGTGGTGCTTGAGACATGATCAGACACATCTTGTTTAATTTATTTGTCCAAGGAACTGTGACCTCTGTGTTGACAGATGGGATTTTTTAAATAAATCTTCAACTAAGGCCTTCTGGTATTGCAACATTTTATTAGACTTCTCCACCATGGGAAGGAGAGATGTAAAGTTCTCTTTGTGGCATAGATATACAGTAGAAGGGTGACCATCCAGTAATTAGTGTTGGTCAAAATGCATTCAATGTGAAGGTCAAGGGGTCATGGGAAAGGTAGCGGAACATAAACCCAGTGATTTGTGCTAGACTGCCAAAAGCCAAGACTTCCCTCTTCCCACCAAGTGGTGACTGTCCATGTTATCCTCCTCCTTGTCCTCCCTCTCCTCCTTGTTTCCAGGACATCCACGCAGCAGAGATGGGATGAAAGTCATTTGGGTACTACCATCCGTAGTGTAGGCAACCAGCTTCTGTTCGTCCTCCCCATTATCACCCAATATGAGTTGAGAAGATGAGATGAGGCTTGGCTGTGTAACATCATCCAGTATAGTTTCTTGCTCCATCTCAACTTGATCCTACTGGGTCCAAGCTTCCATACTGTTCACCCAGTGTGCCATCAGGGAAATGTAGCATCCCTTGCCACAAGCACTTGTCCAAGTGTCCGTGGTTAAGTGGACCTTCCGAGTCACAGCATTGGTCAGGGCACGGTTGATGTTATGGGACAGGTGCTTGGGTAAGGCGAGTACAGGCCACCGGGAAAAATAGGGGTGGCTGGGGACTGAGTACCGAGGGATAGCTGCTGCCATGAGGTTGGGGATAGGTTCCATTCCCACAAGCCTAAAGGGCAACATTTCCAGAACACCCAGTCATTTAGTATTTTGACCTGTGAGTGGGTGACTGCGTATTTATGCTTAAATTACAAGAACTAGTATAGAGACAACTGAACATTGCTCTCGGGCAAGGATCTGGTTGCTGACGGTAGTTGCAAGTGTGCAACAACAGGTGCACGGTGGGAGTCATCTTGGCTAACATCATGGATAGGTGATTGGAGGGCAAGTAGAACAGGGGAAGAGGCAGTGGTGTCACCTGTAGACACTGTTTCTGGACCCTGCAGTCGGGTGCTTTGCTTGCATGTGCCTGAGCATGGCGGTCAGACTGGTAGTTATGCTGCCACTGCTGATGCTGGCACAGCAGAAGTTGCAAATGGCCTTTTATGGATTAACTGGACTGTCTTCCCCAGTAAACCACCAAAGGTACCTGGTGGAAGGAAAAAAAACCCTTGGGGAAGAAATAGAGGCAAAACTACCAGAATCACCCATCAAATAACTGGTAATAATCAGAAACCTCAGAAAAGGACCTATGTAATTGGGCAACCTTCCATAAAAGCCCAGATAGCAACCTTCCACCAGGTACCTTTGGTGGTTTACTGGGGAAATGAGGGGATATATGTTGAGGTTATTTACATCTGTTTTGCCTCATGAGCCATTAGGAGAGGGTTTTCATGATAATTGTTATTAGGCGTGATTTGTATATTATTTCTCATGTGTGGGAATTATTATTGGGTCAAATTGTTCAGAGTGGACACAGCAATTTGGTTTTTAATTGTGTTTCAATCAATTTTGTGTGCCAATAAATCTAATGTTTATTAATTTTGTACATGGTTGTGGTGTGCATAATTCCAGTAGTGCTTTCTTCTATTCCTTGATTTATCTCTGTTTACTACTGTTGTTGCACCCCAACATTATATTATATGTAATTTTTCTATACGACATTGCGGTGCGCTAGGTTTTGCTTTATTGTCAAGCACTAATCGTGGGAACATACTCTTGACATACAAAATGCAGCAAAAACTCAACTTGTGAACATGACCTAAAAGCTAGTTGAAGAAAGGTGGAAAAAAGGTCATATAAAGAGATTTGATGATACAGATAGGTAGGTAGATAATTTCCCAACGCCACAACACATTATAACATTGAATCCTTTAGTGCCTTGTGTGTGGAGCTTATCGGGTAGCTTTCTATGATTAAATAAATAAATGCAAAAACAACATGTGGGCCTCCCTATTCCTGATGACCAGCCAATGTAAAGCAGACAGCTGCATGCTTATATTTTCAATCTGGGAAGGTCCCTGATAATTGGGCCCTTTCAGGTCTAAAAATTCCAGCCCGCAGCCACCAAAGAAGTGGCACTTCACATTAGATGCGCTAATTCTGGTTCTTTGCCTCCTCTCTTCCCGATTGCTCTGTTGCAGTAGCAATCGGGGTAATGGGTTTTGGGATTGATGTGAGCAATTAGCTGACATAAAGTACAAACCTACTCACATATTTTTTGTGAAAGGTGAATGGCAAAAGTACAATTAAAAGGATTAAATTTCAATCATTACAAAGCAACATTATATTCGTTAAAATCTAGTAACCTCAGATGCAAGGGACAGTTAAGGCTACTGTCTCCATAAATGCATCCTGTAGGACTCCAAATTTCCATACAATATACTCATATTTTATCAGCAAATAAAATGTCTCTTTAATGCTGAGGTAGATAATTTGTATCAATAGCATCACAAAGGATATCTAATTTCACATAATTCTTTTCCTCATGGCAGATAGAACGACAAAAAACCAAATGAGCAAGATTGCCAAATATCTTCAATGAGATTTAATTGCTGAACTTACTCAATGCAAGGAGAAAGTGCCATATCCCTCCACCTCGATGCGTGTTTCGTCCACACTTCTTCAGGGGGAGTGTCAGGGAAGATGGAGACAGGACCTAATGAATTCCTAACTGACCAATAACCTGACGCTTACAGGAATAAATTATTTACCTCAGCATAGGCACTTTAAGAGAGCAATTGCTCTCACCATATATTTCATTAAAGAGACATTTTGTTTGCTGATAAAATTTAAATATTTTGTATGGAAATTTGGAGTCCTACGGGATGCATTTAAGGACACAGTAGCCTTATCTATCCCTTGAATCTGAGGTTACTAGATTTTAATGAATATAATGTTGTTTTGTAATCAGAGTATTTAATAAACTATTACATGGTTGGAATTTAATCCGTTTTATTGTCCTTTCTGTTTTCCTTTCACATAAAATATGTGAGTAAGTGTGACAGATGGATTTGTATGAATAAGTTTTAGGCACATGATTATTGTTGGATCTGGTTGTGATTTAGCTGACATAAAGCCGTGAGGTAGAAATAAAAAGGTGTCTGTCAGACACCCCTTTTACTATCCCAGTAGTAAAAAGAAATAAGACTTTTTGAGAATGAAGCTATGTAGGTTTAGCAGCAGTGGCTGCTAAGTCTCACACTGCACTAATCAAGAGCTGAAGACTGTGATGATTGGTAACACAACACCATCGCCTCACAGAGGGAAATGCAAAACCCAGAGGCTGTAATGAGCAGTGACATCAACTCCAAAAACTTTATTCTAATTGCTACACCAGGGCTCTCAGGTAAGCCTAATATGATGTGCCACTTCTGGGGTGGCTGCAGGCTTGCATTTTTAGGCTGGGAAGGGCCACATAACCATGGACCTTCATAAGCCTGATAATATAGGCCACAGCTGTTTGCTTTGCCTTAGCTGGTTATTAAATATGGGGGGATCCCACATAGTTTTTTCAATTAATTTATTTAATACGCTAAAGGGAATCTGTCAGGTGATTTTTTTTTGTACTTAACTATTGGATCCTAGAATTGGATTTGGGCAGCCCTTTTAGGATATGTTACTTGTCCGGTTTTTTTGCTGTCAGTGCCAGAGAAGTGAGAGTGTGCGCTACATAGCTAAACAGATGTAAATTTAAAATGAATATTCACTGCTCCCCACTCCCACTACTCAGCATGAGGTCAGTGATCTTAAAAATTTTCATGGCACCGAGCGGTGGGTGGAATTATGGCTGTGAGGAGCAGGGAACATTTATTTTGAATTTACATTTGCTTTACTGATGCTGTGGAGCGCTGCTTCCATTTCAGTGATCTTTTGCTTCCCCCAGTCCTTCGGGTAGGGTCTGGGGGAGGTTTCTCATTGACTCCCATTATACTCATTACTCAAGTTAAACCCATCCAAGCATCCGACCTGCTCGATTTGAGTAACGATTGTTCATCACTAGTGTTGAGCGATACCTTCCGATATCGGGAAAAATCGTATTGGATTGGATTGGACCGATACCCCAAAAATATCGGATATTGCCGATTCCGATACCGGAAACCAATGCAAGTCAATGGGACACAAATATCGGAATGAAAATAAACCCTTACTTTCCTTGCAGGTTAATTCTACCTGAAGGAAAACAACTAAGAATAATGTAGAATGTATTGGGGGAGGTGGAGGAGACATTAAAGGCATAGAGGTTTAGCCCAATCAAATGGAATAGCAGGAATTATTTTTTTTTAAGACGTTCGGAGTTACAAAGATATTGAATATGTTAAGCTTTTTTATATTTTGTCAGATATTTATGTTTCACTACTTCCATGCTCTTCACCTTCTTTTTTACTTCTCCCACACTTTCTCCTTCATCATCCTCTTCAGGGTCATCTTCTTGGACTTCTTCGGGGTGGTCTTCAGGGTCGTCGTCTCCTGGGTCATCGTTTTTGGAGTCGTCGTCTTCTTCGGGGTGGTCTTCAGGGTCGTCATCTTTAGGGTCATCGTCAGGGAGATCCAGAGTGATTACCAAAAACCATTTCCAAAAGCTTGAACTTGGAAATGTAGCAGAAGGTACAAGAAGGCTGAGGAACTGCTGAGAACCAGCTGACGGTACTGGAACCTGGATGGGTAGCCGAAGGTACAAGAGCCAATGGAACTACCGAGGACCAGCTGATGGTACTGGAACCCGGTTACTAAGCAGGAGGTACCTGTGCCAGAAAGCACAACCAAGGACCAGCAGACATTGGTGGAACTTGGATACCGAGAAGGAGGCACCTAACCAAAGGCTTTGCCTGGAACCAGCTGACGTTACTGGAACCCAGGGGGACATATTCAAGATTGACTTCCAAAGAACCAGCTAATGGTACTGGAACTCAGATAGGCAGTAGAAGGTACACATGAAAAAAAAAGTTGCAAGGCCGCGAGCCGGCCGGAGTTACCGAAACCCACAGTCCTACAAGTGGAGCTTGTCCTATTGGCACTATGGAACCAGCCTTCATTGCCAGATCCTGCAGCCCACATAGGAAGCACCTAAACAGCAGGCACCATAGAGTCGGCTAACCTGACCGCAACACGACAGTACAACGTATTGGAGGCAAAGTGACGTTGACACTACCCGGAAACAGCTGGCGTGCTGGAACCAGGCTGGGCAGGAGGGAGTACCCGTGCCAAAGACACTTCTGAGCAGCAACTAGCAGTTTTGGAGCCAAGGGATTACAGTAGAAACAGAGTGTAGCCAGAGGCCTAATTGGAGCAAGTTTAATATCTGTAGTAGTGTGAATGTGGACAAAGCAGGAGAAATTGCCGGACACACAGCTGGGGATCAGCTGACGTTACTGAACCCCAATAACACTGGAGCATGTGTTGACTGTGCAGATGGCACTTCTGAGCAGCAACTGGCAGTGTTGGAGCTCAGGGTAAATAATAGAAACAGAGTGGAGGCAGAGGTTTAATTGGAGCAAGTTTAATATCTGTAGTAGTGGGAATGTGGACAGAGCAGGAGAAATTGCCGGACACACAGCAAGGGATCAGCTGACGTTACTGAACCCCAATAACACTGGAGCATGTGTTGACTGTGCAGATGGCACTTATGAGCAGCAACTGGCGATGTTGGAGCCCAGGGATTACAGTTCAGGTGGTAGAAACACGAACACAACAGGAAACCTGGATACTGTTTCCAACCAATTATTTAATCTGGAAGAGGACTGGCAAATTCCTGCGAGATCCAGGCCTTGTTCATTTTCAGAAAAATAAGCTGGTCAACGTTATCGGAGGATAGTCACATGCGACGGTCTGTTAGTACACCACCTGCGGCACTAAAGACGCTTTCCAATAATACACTAGCAGCAGGGCAAGCCAGCGCATCCAATGCATACTGGCTAAGCTCTGGCCATGTATCCAGCTTAGAGACCCAAAACTTGAAAGGGGAAGAGCCATGTGGGAGAACACTGAGAGGGCAAGACATGTAGTCTGTCACCATCTGACGGAAACTTTGCCTCCTGCTGACTGGAGCCGTCTGTGATGGTGTAGACATTTGTGGCGGGGACGCAAAACTTTGCCACATTTGGGCCATACTGATCTTGCCTTGTGCTGAGGCGCTCGCTGCTTCTGCTCCCTCTTTGTGCAGAGCTTCCTCCACTGCCTCGACGCACTGAGCTGCTATGTAAAGCACTAGCAGCACTGCTCTCGGGTGGAATGGAGAACATGATGGAATGCACCAGTGTGTCTTGGTACTCCCGCATTTTACTCTCCCGGTTCAACGGTGCTATGAGGATTTGTAAGTTGTCCCGGTAGCGATGATCTAGGAGGGTGTACACCCAATAATCAGCTGTGTTGAGAATGTGGGCGATGCGGTGGTCGTTTCTCAGGCACTGCAGCATGAAATCAACCATGTACTTCAGACTGCCAACTGGCCAAGAAACGCTGTCCCCTGCTTGAGGTGTCATCTCTGCCTGCTCTGCATCACCCCACCCTCGCTCTACATACTGACTACTAGAGCATTGTGTACCTCCCTCCTCTGGACAGATGTCTTCCTCCTCCATTGACTCCTCCTCATCCTCCTCACATAGTGTCCCCTGCCTTGGCCTTTGTGAGGAACCACGTTGTGCAGACTGTCCAGAAGCAGATGGCATTTGTGACTCCTCATCCTGCACCTCTTCCACAACCTCCTCCCTTAGTGCTTGCAATGTTTTTTCAAGCAGGCAGATAAGGGGGATAGTCATGCTGACTAGTGCATCATCTGCACTCGCCATCCGCGTGGAATCATCGAAGGCACGCAAAACGTGGCAGATGTCCTTCATAGAGTCCCACTCAGTGGTGGTGAAGTGTGAACGGTGCACAGTGCAACTTGTTTGCGCCTGATGCAGCTGGTACTCCATTAATGCTGCCTGCTGTGCACACAACCTCTCCAACATATGTAATGTGGAATTCCACCTGGTGGGTAGGTGACATATGATGCGATGTTCCGGAAGGCGGAATCGGTGCCGCAGAGCTGCAATGCGCGATCTTGCCATGCTGGAACGACGCAAGTGAGCGCACTCTATGCGGACCTTGTGCAGCAGTGCATCAAGATCCAGATAGTCCCTCAAAAAACTCTGCACGACCAAGTTGAGCACATGTGCCAGACATGGGATGTGAGTGAGGTTGCCTAGGCCCAGAGCTGCCACCAGATTTCAGCCATTGTCACACACTACCATGCCTGGCTGGAGATATGCTGGCATAAACCACACGTCGCTCTCCTGCTTGATGGAATTCCAGAGCTCCTGCGCTGTGTGGCTTCGATTCCCCAAAGAAATTAATTTCAGTACGGCCTGTTGACGTTTGGCCAAGGCTGTGCTCATATCGGTTGTAACAGGCTCCTGCAGTGCTGATTTTGAGGAACTGGAGTATGAGGAGGAGTCAATCTGTACAGACTGGATTCCTGCAATCCTTGGAGTTGGCAGAACACGTACAGTGCCACTCTTAAGATCTGTACCCGGCTCCACAACATTGACCCAATGGGCAGTGAGGGAAGGATATCGTCCCTGTCCATGGTTACTGGTCCACGCATCGGTGGTCAGGTGGACCTCGCTACTGACGGCGTTTAGTAGCACATGTTTAATTTTTCCCACCACATGCTTTTGCAGGGCAGGGACGGCTTGCCTGCTGAAATAAAAGCGGTTGGGCACGTTGTATTGTGGGACTGCCAATGCCATGAAGTTACAGAAGGTGTCAGTCTCCACCAGCCTGAATGAGAGCATTTCAAGGGACAGTAGTTTTGCAATGCCAGCATTCAGAGCCTGTGCTCGGGGGTGGTTTGCCAAGTATGGGCGCCTTTTCTCCCATGCCTGTGCTACCGATGGCTGTAGACTGGCCTGGGAGTGTGAGGATGACAGGGAGCGTGGTGCTGTGGGTGGAATGATACTGTGTCTCTGTACAACAGTACCAGAGGTTCTTCCATGGCGATCCTGTGAGGAAGCCAAACCAGCTGTGTGTGAGCTGGAGGAAGAGGCTACAACATGAGCTGAAGAGGTGGTAGGTGGTGCTGTAGGTTGGCCTAGGTCTTCAGTGTGTCTTTGCAACTCCACCATGTGCTTGGTCCGCACATGTTTCCACATATTTGTGGTATTGAGGTTGCTGACACTTTTCCCTCTTTTCACTTTCTGATTACACAGCTTGCATTTGACAAAGCAAATGTCATCTGCAACTGTGTCAAAAAAGGACCAAGCTCTGCAAGTCTTGGGAGCGCCCGTTTTGGGTTTTGGAAAAGGCATGCTCCTAATGGGTGCCGAAGTGGAGGCTACAGGCAACCGAGTCTGCCCCTTCCCTCTCCCTCTGTTTTTGGCCGTTCGGGGAATCTCTTCCTCAGAGCTGCTCCCACCACCTTCCTGTACTTCACACCATGATGGGTCAAGGACCTCATCATCTACACTACCCTCTTCAAATGACTGCTTCTCCTGGGTAGTCTCGACAGCACAGTACGCACCAGAAAGTGGCACCTGAGTCTCATCATCAGATGCGTACTGAGGTGTGCTGACCATAGGCACTGGCCCACCCACCTCTTCAGATTAAGAGAGACAAAGCTGTTGCGTATCACAGCATGCTACCTCTTCTTCAAATTCTCGAATGCTGCTTGGCTGGCCCCCTCTTTCCAAGCCAACGGATTCAGAGAACAGAAGTAGAGATGGCTCCTCTCCAGGGCTCTCTGACTGCCTGGGCAATTTGGCAGGTGGTGAAGAGACAGATGGTTGCTCTTCAGTGCTCTGGACCTGAGAGGATCTGGAACTAATTGAAGTCGATGCGTTAGCTGCCATCCATCCGACAATGGCTTCAATTTGTTCCTCCAGCAGCAGTCGGGTACGGCGAGCTCCTACAAAGCAGCGCATAAAGGACTGTTCCCTGGGAAAACTGGGGGATGCTGAGTCACTGGTGCCCGCAGTAGGCACAGAATCTCCACGTCCTCTCCCTGCAGAAACTCCATGCCCACGACCACGTGCCTTACTCCCTGCCTTCTTCATCTTGGTTGACTCATAAAGATAGGCAGAAAAGTACTAAGGGCTTAGTGTGCTTATTCCTGAACAGCTGCTAACAGGTATAAGAAACACTAATTTTATAAAGTGTGGACTCATTAACTTTTTTTTTCACAAAAAGACACTGGATGTGCCCAAAGATGTAAAACCAATAGTATCACAAACTTTTTGTAGCTATTACAATGCAGGAAGGTAACCTACAATGCAATAGATGAGGCTCCAAAAAATAGGCTAATACTAATCTGGCTGGGACTGCAGGGCACAAGCCAGCAGAAAGGCTCCTCTATCTACTCCTATATAGTGTTTGCAAATATTCTAGCTGGATACGGATGAAAACCACACTAATAGGAGAAATCTGGAAAAATGAGCAGCACTAATGCAAAAAAGGACAATGTATGAGGCAGTGACACACGCTGAGCGGACTACAACCGGAGGTGACTGCAGAACACACTGCAGCGTGAGCTGCACTCACACACAGAGACCTCGCAGACAGCCGTGAACAGCACTGCAAGGCTGCAGAAAAGCTCCTCTATCTACTCCTATATAGTGTTTTCAAATAATCTAGCTGGAAATGGATGGAACCACACTAATAGGAGAAATCAGGAAAAATGAGCTGCAATAATGCAAGAAAGGACAATGTATGAGGCAGTGACGCACGCTGAGCGGACTACAACCGGAGGTGGCTGGATGCGGAACACACTACAGCGTGAGCTGCACTCATGTGCAGAGACCTCGCAGACAGCCATGAACAGTGCAGAGAACTGTGCACTAGTGCTGCACGGCTGCAGAAAGGCTCCTCTATCTACTCCTATATAGTGTTTGCAAGCAATCTAGCTGGATACGGATGGAACCACACTAATAGGAGAAATCAGGAAAAATGAGCAGCACTAATGCAAAAAAGGACAATGAATGCGGCAGTGACGCACGCTGAGTGGACTACAACCGGAGGTGGCTGGCTGCAGAGCACACTACAGCGTGAGCTGCACTCACACACAGAGACCTCGCAGACAGCCGTGAACAGCAGGCAAAAGAAAGCTACAGCGGTTGATAAAGTAGCCTGGGTAAAGCACAATATAGCAAATCGCTAGGTCACACTGTCCCTCAGAACAGCAGCGTCCTATCCCTAACTGAATTCACAGCAGAGTGAACCCAAAATGGCGGCGGCTGCATTTATAGTGCATCATGACATCATTTCAGCAGCCAATCACAGCCATGCCAGTAGTTACATGCCTAACATGCTCTAACAGGATGTGCCCACACTTCTTAGGATCGTCATTGGCTGAATAAAATCAAACTGGCTCATTGCATTATGGGAACTTCCTTTTCCGGTATTCGATATACTTAAAGTATCGGAACTCAGTATCGGAATTCCAATACCGCAAATATCGGCTGATACCCGATATTGCAGTATCGGAATGCTCAACACTATTCATCACGTTTCACACAGTGACACTGCTTCATTTAAAACAAGCTCTGAAGTCAGATTTTAATGCAGATCAGAGTCTGGCTCATAGACTGAAACAGCTAATTTACATGTAAGAAAAACACATATATTTCTAAAATAAAATATTAACCCCTTTATCACTGAGGGCGGTTTGCACGTTAATGACCGGGACAATTTTTACAATTCTGACCACTGTCCCTTTATGAGCTAATAACTCTGGAACGCTTCAATGAATCTTGGCAATTCTGAGATTGTTTTTTCATGACATATTGTACTTCATGTTAGTAGCAACATTTTTTCATTATAGCTTTTGCTTATTTGTGTAAAAAAAATGAAAATTTGGCAAAAATTAGGAAAATTTAGCAATTTTCAAATTTGAATTTTTATGCCCTTAAAACAGTGAAATCTGTCACAAAAAATAGTTAATAAATAACATTTTTCACATGTCTACTTTACATCAGCATAATTTTGGAAACAATTTTTTATTGTTAGGAAGTTATAAGGGTTAAAAGTTGAACAGTGATTTCTAATTTTTACAACAAAATTTACAAAACCAATTTTTTTAGGGACCACCTCACTTTTGAAGTCACTTTGAGGGGTCTATAAAGCATGAAATACCCAAAAGTGACACTATTCTAAAAGCTAAACCACTCAAGTTGATCAAAACCATATTCAAGAAGCTTATTAACTCTTCAGGTGCTTCACAGGAATTAATGGAATGAGAAAGGAAAAAATTAATATTTAACTTTTTTCACTAAAACGTAACTTTAAACTATTTTTTTTATTTCACAAGGGTAACAGGAAAAAACTTAACCCCAAAATTTATAACGCAATTTCTCCTGAACATGCCAGTACCCAATATATGGGGAAAAACCACAGTTTAGGCGCATGGCAGAGCTTGGAAGAGAAGGAGCGCCATTTGACTTTTTCAACACAAAATTGTCTGGAATTAGGTTCAGATGCCACATTGCAATTTGGAAAGCCCCTGATGTGCCTAAACAGTGGAATGCCCACAATTGACCCCATTTTACAAACTAGACCCCCCTAGGAACTTATCTACATGTGTGGTGAGCACTTTAAACCCCCAAGTGTTTCACTTAAGTCTATAACGCCCGGCCGAGAAAATAAAAAATCCTATTTTTTTCCAAAAAAATTATTTTTTAGTCCACAATTTTTAATTTTCCCTAGGGTAAAAGTTGAAATTGGACCTCAAAGATTGTTTTCCAATTTGTCCTGAGTACACTGATACCCCATATATGGGAGAAAACTACTGTTTGGGCATACATCGGGGCTTGGAAGGGAAGTAGTGACGTTTTGGAATGTAGACTTTGAATGGAATGATCTGCAGGCATCATGTTGGGTTTGCAAAGCCCCTAATGTGCCTAAACAGTAAAAAAAACACGTGACCTCATTTTGGAAACTAGACCACTTAAGAAACTTATCTAGATGTGTCTAAACAGTGACAATGCCCAACAAGTGCCCCCTTTTTGGAACTAATCTACTGTTTCCTGGTATGTGAATTTTATAATGTAGTATACGTGAGTTGTGTTGTGTTTGTCAGGTTGTCATGCATCAGTTGTTTAAGTCAGAATTTAGTAGTGCATGGAGGTGTGGTACAGTTCGAAGCAATCTATCATACACAGGCCAGGTTTGTCGGGGCAGGTGTCTCATTGATAAACGGACCTCCCTGGGAAATGCTGACCTGTTATGATACAAGCAACTTCAGTTCTGCAAGTACTGGGTACCGCTCCTTCCTGAGTGCCAAATAACTAACTTCTGGAACTGAAGGTGCGACGTAGTGGTCTCGCCTGCACATTGTGAAAGCAGGAAAGCGTTGAGCATTGCCATTTGTACGATGTGCACGGCCAGCTTTTTGTACCATACCTTGGCCTTTCTCAAAGCACTGTACGGCTAGAGGAGATGATCAGAGAGATCACTGCACCCCATGTTTTTGTTATACCCCAGTACACAGTTCGGTTTGCTGACCTGTTCAGAGATACCTCGTACAGTCCTGAGGGTGCTGCCATCACCATGTGTGGTGGTCCAGAAAAAGACATCCCTCTTGACCACCAGTAGATGGTCGCTACATTGGGCTCTGCTGTTACCCCTTCTGAGCATCTGCTCAAGTAGCATTTTTGGGAGGCCTCTTTGATTTTTATGGACAGTACTACATGCTGTGGTACCTCACTCAGAGAGGGTTTTGAAGAGTGAGATGCTGATATAAAATGTATCCGTGCAGAGGTGATAACCTTTATCCGGCAGTGGATGCATTAAATCCCATATAATTATCCCATTAACTCCCAGGACAGGGGGGCAATCAAGGGGTTTAATCCGGGTGTCCTTCCCTTCATAAACTCTAAACATGTTTGTACCCTGAGGTACTCTCAGACAGCTTATAGAGTTTAATTCCATACGTGGCCCTCTTGCTGGGCAGGTACTGATGGAATCTGAGCCTTCTCTTAAAATGAGTTAAGGACTCATCGACGCAGATGTCCCTTTGAGGCATATACACTTCAGCAAACTTTTTGTTGAAGTGTTCGATGACTGGCCGAATGCAGGAATTTGTGGATGGCCTCAAAACATGTCCGGTTCATGACCATTTGGAACACTTGAGTGCTGTATAAAACATCAACACTCCAATATTGCTGAAGTTCTGGCTTCTTCAGGATCTCCATGTGAAGGACCAGTGTTGTGAATTCGCTTTCTGGCCTACCTCTGGTTACTAGTGAAGGTAGTGGAGCTGGTTATATTGACAGAGGGGTCATGAGTTCTCTTTCCAGGCTCCCTCTGGTGGTTACTG
Organism: Dendrobates tinctorius; assembly: GCF_039654945.1. Classification (NCBI taxonomy): domain Eukaryota; kingdom Metazoa; phylum Chordata; class Amphibia; order Anura; family Dendrobatidae; genus Dendrobates; species Dendrobates tinctorius. The sequence continues at coordinate 19,250,008 of NW_027361703.1, forward strand.
GAGGTAATGGAGCTGATCTAATTAACAGAGGCCTGCCAACTGATAATGAGGAGGATGACGGGAGATCTGGAGTTTCTGACTGGATTTAAGACAGCCGACTCCCTCTCTGGTGATTTTTTTTCCTGCCTCCTGAGGTCTTAGTTTCCAGCTCAGTCCCTGCATGCTCAGCTAAGTGTTCTTTTGCTATTGTTCACATTTGGTCTGGTTTTGTCTATTTCAGTTTTGTGTGTTCAGCCAGCTCCGGTTGGGGCTGTGCTGAGTTTCCATCCTTATGTTACTGCTTGTGCCAGTTTGTTTTTGTCCCTTATTAGATTGGCCTCTTTTTGCTCTGCTTTCAGAATATACCAGAGTGCTGATATAGTGGGCAAAGTGTAGTGACTTCAGTATTTTTCTATCAGACATGTTGGGCATTTTTTGCAGGGTGTTTTGCATGATTGCAGACAGTCTTTCCTTTCCTGTCCTGTCTAGTTAGTGTGGGCCCCATCGTTTGCTCAGTCTATTTTCCTACCTGCATTTGTGTTTTCATCTTGTCTCACCGACAATATATGTTTGGGGGCTATCTATTCCTTTGGGGTCTGCTCTGGGGCAGTTTAGATTTCCCTTTTCTTGCTTTAGGCTTATTTAGTTCTCCGGCTGTGTCGAGGTGTCTGGGATCATCGTGGGTGCGCTCCACCGCTACTGCTAGTTGTGTGGATAGGATCAGGGGTCTGCAATTCGCTTAGTTACCAACCTCTCTGGTTTTCTGTGGCTTAGCTTGGTCTTGCTTTCTTCCTTGGTGACCCAGTCATAACAGAATCACCAGCCTAAACCGCAGATTCTAGGGTACTCAAAAGCAGGAGAGAATTGTAAAAAAAAAAAAAAAAGGGTGTCAGAATTTTTTTTTTATATATTTTTTCCTCTTTTTCTCTGGGGCCGTAGGAGGATTTTTTCTTTAATGGAGATTAAGCAATTGTCTGATCGTGTTGAGCAGCTCGCTGCTGAAGTGCAGGGTATTTCCGCCTATCTCGCTCAATCATCTGCTGTTGAACCAAAAATCCCTACTCCTGATGTGTTTTCTGGGGATCGGCCTAAATTTTTGAATATTAAGAATAATTGTAAACTATTCTTGCCTTGAAGCCTAACTCATCGGGGAGCTCTGTGCAGCAGGTTAAAATTGTCATCTCCTTGCTGCGCGGTGATCCCCAGGATTGGGCTTTTTTTCTCACACCTGGAGATCCTATTCTGACTAATGTGGAAGCATTTTTTCAAGCCTTGGGGCTGTTGTATGATGAACCTAATGCTAATGATCAAGCTGAGAAAACCCTATTGGCATTGAACCAGGGTCAGGATTCTGCAGAGTTATACTGTCAAAAATTCTGAAAGTGGGCGGTCCTTACTACATGGAATGACGGTGCCTTAGCAGCGCTCTTTCGGAAGGGTTTGGCAGAAACCATAAAAGATGTTATGGTGGGATTTCCTGTTCTCTCTGGTCTTGATGATTCTATGCCGTTAGCCATTCAAGTTGATCGGCGTTTACGTTAGCGTAAAACTTCACGAGAGGCGTTGCTGCCTTTTGAACGAACGTCTGAACCCATGCAATGTGATAGGGTTTTGTCTAGGGCGCAATGTCACGAGTTTAGAAGGCGTAATAAGCTGTGTTTTTTCTGTGGAGACGCCTCTCATACTATTTCTGTCTGCCCTAAATGAGAAAATCGTTTTGCGCACACATTAGCTGTGGGCAGTGTACAACCTAAGTTCCTTTTGGCAAATACTCTGATCTGCTCCTTGTCTACATTTTCTGCTAAGGCATTTATAGATTCAGGAGCAGCTTTGAATCTGATGGATTTAGACTTTGCTAAACATTGTGGTTTTCCCATGATACCCCTGTGGACTCCTATCCCTTTAAGGGGTAATGATGCTACTCATTTGGCGGAGAATAAACCTCAGTTTTGGACCCAGGTGATAATGCGGGTCGCCCCGCACAACCACCAAGAAAATTGTAAATTTTTGGTGTTGCACAATTTGCATGATACTATTGTTCTTGGTTTTCCCTGGTTGCAAACTCATAATCCTGTTTTGGATTGGAAATCTGTGTCTGTGGTGAGTTAGGGTTGTCAGTGTGTTCTTAGTGACACTCCTGTTTTCTCCACCTCTCCCCAGTCTCATGATATTCCTGAATATTTGGCTGATTGTTCTGATGTATTTAGTGAGAGTAAGTCTGCGTCTTTGTCTCCTCATAGGAGTTATGACTGCGCAATTGAGTTAATGCCCGGGTGTAAATTTCCCAAGGGTCGGCTTTTCAACTTATCGGTACCTGAACATGATGCTATGCGATCTTATATCAAGGAGTCGTTGGAGAAGGGTCATACTAGACCATCCTCTTCACCTTTAGGTGCTGGGTTTTTTTGTGGCTAAAAAAGATGGTTCATTCAGGCCTTATATTGACTATCGTTCCCTTAAGAAAATCGCTGTTAAATATCAGTACCCGTGACCCCTGATTTCTGATTTATTTTCCGGAGCAAAAAGTGCTTGCTGGTTTACCAAGCCTGACCTCAGGGGGGCGTATAATCTTATTCGCATCAAGCACGGGGATGAATGGAAGACGGTGTTTAATACTCCGGAGGGACATTTTGAGTACCTGGTGATGCCTTTTGGGCTCACTAATGCCCCTTCTGTCTTCCAATCTTTTATGAACGATATTTTCCAGGACTTTGTGGATAAGTTTTTGATGATTCATCTGGATGATATTTTGATCTTTTCCAGTGATTGGGATTCTCATGTGGAACATGTCCGGACTGTGTTCCGGATTTTGAGGGAAAATTCCCTGTATGTTAAGGGATCAAAGTGCCTCTTTTGTGTACAGAGGATTTCATTTTTGGGATTTATTTTGTCCCTGTCAGCTATTGAAATGGACCCGGCCAAGGTACAGGCCATTTATGATTGAGTTTAGCCCACTTCTTTGAAGGCTCTCCAGAAGTTTTTGGGTTTTGCTAATTTCTATCGTAAATTTATAAGTAATTTTTCTGGTATTGTCAAACCACTGACAGATCTGACCAAAAAGGGCGCTGATGTGGTGAATTGGTCTCCAGAGGCAGTCTCGGCATTTCAGGATCGTAAGCGGAGATTCACTTCTGCTCCGGTTCTATGGCAACCTGATGTCTCACTCCCATTTCAGGTGGAGGTAGATTCTTCTGAGATTGGTGCAGGAGCCATTTTGTCCCAAAAAGATCTGGTGACTCCTAAAATGAATCCCTGTGCCTTCTTTTCTCGAAAATTCTCCCCATCTGAACATAACTATGACGTGGGGAATCGGGAATTGTTGGCCATGAAACAGGCATTTGAAGAGTGGAGACATTGGTTGGAGGGAGCTAGACATCAAGTTGTGGTCCTCACCGACCACAAGAATTTGATTTATCTTGAATCAGCCAAACGCTTGAATCCTAGACAGGCTAGGTGGGCCTTGTTTTTCATGCGTTTTAATTTTGTGGTTTCTTTTCTTCCGGGCACTAAGAATGTCAAGGTGGACACCCTTTCTAGGAGTTTCTTTGTGGATTCTCTTATTGTGACTGAGCCCACTACCATTCTAAATGAGGGGGTAGTTCTTTCCGCCATCTCACCCGATTTGAGATGTGCCCTGGAGGAATTTCAGGAGGACAAACCTGAACGCTGCCCTATGGGAAAATTGTATGTTCCTGATCAGTGGAGGAAGAGAGTAATGTCTGAAATTCATTGCTCCTTGTTGCCTGGTCATCCAGGTATTTTTGGTACCAGAGATTTGGTGAGTCTGTCTTTTTGGTGGCCTGCCTTATCCCGTGATGTCAGGAATTTTGTGCAGTCCTGTGGGACTTGTTCTCGGTCTAAACCCTGTTCTCGTTCTAGTGGGTTGTTGATGCCCCTGCCGGTGCTCAAGAGGCCATGGACCCATATCTCAATGGATTTTGTTTCTGATCTTCCTGTCTCTCAGAGAATGACTGCTATCTGGGTGATTTGTGATAAATTTTCTAAGATTATCCATCTTGTACCACTCCCAAAGTTGCCATATTCTTCAGAGTTGGTGCCCTTGTTTTTACAACAGGTGGCTCGGTTGCATGGGATTCCTGAGAACGTTGTGTCGGACAGAGGAGTCCAGTTTGTTTCCAGATTTTGGAGAGCTTTTTGTTCCAAACTGGGAATTCAGTTATTCTCCTCTGCATTTCATCCTCAGACCAATGGGCAGACTGAGAGAACAAACCAGATTCTGGAGTCCTATTTGAGATGTTTTATATCTGCTGATTAGGATGACTGGGTCTCATTTTTGCCCTTGGCCGAATTTGCGCTAAACAATAGAGCTAGTTCTGCCATTTTGATGTCGCCCTTTTTCTGTAACTTTGGGTTTCATCCACGATTTTCTACAGGGCAAGTGAAATCTTCGACGTGCCCAAGTGTGGACACTGTGGTAGAGAGAATGCAGCAAATTTGGGACAAAGTGGTGGATAAGTTGTCCCTCTCTCAGGAAAAGGCCTAACGGTTTTCCAACCAGCATAGGACCATTGGTCCCCAGTTTAAAGTGGGTGATATGGTTTGGTTGTCGTCAAAGAATATTCCTATGAAGGATGCATCTCCAAAGTTCAAGCCAAGATTCATCGGACCATATAAGATTTTCGAGATTCTTAATCCTGTTTCTTTTCGATTGGCTCTGCCAGTTACATTTAAGATCCATAACGTGTTTCATAAATCTCTGTTGAAGAGGTTTGTGGAGCCAGTAGTTCCTATGGAGGCACCTCCTGACCCTGTATTGGTTAAAGGCAATGTGGAATATGAGGTAGAGAAAATATTGGATTCTCGTTTGGCTAGACGGAGACTCCAGTACTTGGTCAAATGGAAGGGTTATAGCCAGGAGGATAATTCTTGGGTCTCTGCTTCTGACATTCATGCCGATAGATTTGGTTCGTGCTTTTCACCGGGCCCATCCTGATCGGCCTGGTGGCGTGGATGAGGGTTCGGTGACCCCTCCTCAAGGGGGGGTACTGTTGTGAATTCGCCTTCTGGCCTACCTCTGGTTACTAGTGAAGGTAGTGGAGCTGGTTATATTGACAGAGAGGGCGCGAGTTCTCTTTCTGGGCTCCCTCTGTTGGTGGAGGCCTGCCAACTGATAATGAGGAGGATGACGGGAGATCTGGAGTTTCTGACTGGATTTAAGACAGCCGACTCCCTCTATCCCTGCTGGTGATTTTTTTCCTGCCTCCTGAGGTCTCAGTTTCCAGCTCAGTCCCTGCATGCTCAGCTAAGTGTTCTTTTGCTATTGTTCACATTTGATCTGGTTTTGTCTATTTCAGTTTTGTGTGTTCAGCCAGCTCCGGCTTGGGCTGTGCTGAATTTCCATCTTTATGTTACTGCTTGTGCCAGTTTGTTGTTGTCCCTTATTAGATTGGCCTATTTTTGCTCTGCTTTCAGAATATACCAGAGTGCTTATATAGTGGGCGAAGTCTAGTGACTTCAGTATTTTTCTATCAGACGTGTTGGGCATTTTTTGCAGGGTGTTTTGCGTGATTGCAGACAGTCTTTCCTTTCCTGTCCTGTCTAGTTAGTGTGGGCCCCACCGGCTGGGGCTGTGCTGAATTTCCATCCTTATGTTACTGCTTGTGCCAGTTTGTTTTTGTCCCTTATTAGATTGGCCTCTTTTTGCTCTGCTTTCAGAATATACCAGAGTGCTGATATAGAGGGCAAAGTGTAGTGACTTCAGTATTTTTCTATCAGACGTGTTGGGCATTTTTTGCAGGGTGTTTTGCGTGATTGCAGACAGAGTCTTTCCTTTCCTGTCCTGTCTAGTTAGTGTGGGCCCCATCGTTTGCTCAGTCTATTTTCCTACCTGCATTTGTGTTTTCATCTTGTCTCACCAACAATATATGTTTGGGGGCTATCTATTCCTTTGGGGTCTGCTCTGGGGCAGTTTAGATTTCCCCTTTCTTGCTTTAGGCTTATTTAGTTCTCTGCCTGTGTCGAGGCATCTGTGATCATCGTGGGTGCGCTCCACGGCTACTGCTAGTTGTGTGGATTGGATCAGGGGTCTGCAATTCGCTTAGTTACCAACCTCTCTGGTTTTCTGTGGCTTAGCTTGGTCTTGCTTTCCTCCTTGGTGACCCAATCATAACAGACCAGGCCCCAAAACTGGATAATTTCAACTGCATCTACAGGAGACCAGTTAGAAAATGATGAACCTGGGTTTTGTGCCAAAAACTGATGAGCATACAAGCTAGTTTGGTCCACCATGAGGTTAACAAGATCCTCAAAGAAAAAGACTTTGAAAAAGTCTAGTTCTGTGAAGCCAGTGGTGTCAAACTTGATTCCTGATCCTGCCACAAAATCAGGAATCAGTGGCTCATAATTTTTAGGGGTCAAGGTCCAGATAGAGTCCTTAATGGGGTGTTCTGGTTCATCTTGTGTCCTGGGAAGTCTGTGTGGCGGTTCAGCAGGACTTGAGGAGGAAGATGAGAAGGTGGAAGACGAAGTGGATGACGAATCTGAAGAAAAAAGAAATATGGGATTCTCTCCTTCGCTATCAGTATTAAAGGCAAGGAAAGCATATGCCTCCTCCACTCAATAGCGTTTTTGGGTTGAACGGGACAACTTTTTTTTATGAATATGGTGATTGTGTCAGTACTTTATTTTTAACTCTTTTTATTTTTAACCGCCCCCCTCTGGGACTCCACCTCTTTTTGGGTTACCACCCCAATTTGGGACTCCACTCCCTTTTGGGCTACCACCCCGATTTGGGTCACTGCTGACTCTGGGACTCCACCCCCTTTTAGGCTACCACCCCGATTTGTTTCACCGCCCCCTTCTGGGACTCCACCCCCTTTCGGGATCTCCCCATGTCCGTTATACCGGTCTTCTCAGACCACAGTTCACATCACACAGTTTATGTCTTTTATGATACCACACAAGTCCTTGTTGGCACCACCACAGCTCCTGCTGTCACCGAACACTGACACCACGGCTGCCGTTCACACACAGCTGCTGGTGTCCTTGTCATAACCCCACCGAGTTACCGGAAGCCGCTTGTCCCCTTCGTAACCCCGCCGAGTTACAGGAAGCCGCTTGTCACCTTCTTGACTCCCAGTGAGCCACCACAGGCTGAGTTGAGAAAAGAGAAGAAAAACACACCACACAAAACTCAAGTGTCCTGTCTGTGTGCTATTCAGGACGTTCCGTCTCCACCTGAGACCGTTCAACACACAGGGCGCACCGGGTGCTATTCAGTGAGCTGACCGTCCTCCCAAGGTCCAGGGGCTCAGCGGGTGCTCTTCAGGACATCCATCTCCTCCTGAGACTGCCCAACACTCACGCCTAACCAGGTCCAATGTCATACCACATGCTCCAGGGATCCGATTCTTCTCCCAGAACTTCCCAACACTGACCCTCCAGGACCTTGCTCACTGACCCAGGTCAGTACAACATGAACACCTGTCCGTTACCTGTGTCAGCCACACAGGTTCTCAGGTACCTCTTATCCGCAGAGGCACCCTAGCAATCACCAGTCTCTTTCACTGACCTTCTGTCAGTATATCACATGGCTTTCACAACGTCAGCCCTCCTGGCTCAGCGTTGCCAGCACTGCAACATGTGCCTTTGGAAACCGTTGCCCTTAGGAACCGAAACTTTGCAGTCCTCTTCTGTTGCTCCCAGCAACAAGGCTACAACATTGCCCATAGCAATCTCCACCATTTGTGAGGTAGCGCTGTCATTCAAGTAGGGGATACTCGCTCAGCAGCCATAAAATCAGATCCGGCACAGGTTTTCCACAAAACATTCATAGTCCCTTCGGTTTATTCAGCATCATAAACCATCACAGCAACAGAAAACAGCATATAATCAGCATAGCGTCTATTACAGAGTTTCCCTCTGTTATCCTGTAGTCATATGAGTTATGCACTGTTCAATGCGCAGGCTTCCTAGCCCCAAGTTGTCTCACCCTGTTAGGGTTTCCTCATGCTGCTTCACCATGCTGCACACGTTCATTCCCTTCAGGGAACTAACAGGCACACGTCGCCATTACTCACAGCCACTTGACATGCTTGACATGCTGTTAGCCAGGAAGCTCCATCTCAGCGGGACCTTCCACACTGGACCAACCGGGTCCCAGCATTCACCACATGTGACCCTGGCCACCATATATGGTCCATAGCCACGCCCACCGGGTCACATAGCTATGACTTCATCACAGGTCCTTGACCCATTCACACTCTTTGCAATAGTGTCCTTAAACACACCCCCTGGGTGGGTTTGTAGGTAACTGGGTCAGCCCATCTCCCCAGTTACCTGGAGACTTCTCCCTGACATATTGAATCAACACCTCAGCAATATCACTGCTGATCAATACACACATCAGTCTCCATCTCAAGGCCACCCACTTTGAGATACATAATGGTCATTCGTGACTCTGCCATTCATCCTCTCTCCTCGGACATTCACACAGCACCCCCTAGCGGACACAGTGGTCACTACACCACAATATGTATATATATATATATATATACATATTACTACACCACAATATGCATATATATATATATATATACTGTATATATACACTGCTCAAAAAAATAAAGGGAACACTAAAATACCACATCTTTGATATCTCTGAATGAAATAATCCAGTTGCAAATTTTTTTTCATTGCATAGTGGAATGTGTTCAGAACAATAAAACATAACAATTATCAATGTAAATCAAAATTAATATCCCATGGAGGTCTGGATTTGGAATGATACTCAAAATCAAAGTGGAAAATCAAATTACAGGTTGACCCAACTTCAGTGGAAATGCCTCATGACAAGGAAAAGATGCTCAGTATTGTTTGTGGCCTCCACGTGCCTGTATGACCTCCCTACTGTACAATGCCTGGGCTTGCTCCAGATGAGGCGGCAGATGGTCTCCTGAGCGATCTCCTCCCAGACCTGGACTAAATCATCCGCCAACTCCTGGACAGTCTGTGGTGCAATGTGACATTGGTGGATGGAGTGAGACATGATGTCCTAGATGTGCTCAATCAGATTCAGGTCTGGGTAACTGGCGGGCCAGTCCATAGCTTCAATGCCTTCATCTTGCAGGATCTGCTGACACACTTCAGCCACATGAGGTCTGGCATTGTCCTGCAATAGGAGGAACCCAGGGCCAACCGTACCAGCATATGGTCTCACAATGGGTCTGAGGATCTCATCTCGGTACCTAATGGCAGTCAGGCTACCTCTGGCGAGCACATGGAGGGCTCTGCGGCCCTCCAAAGAAATGCCACCCCACACCATTACTGACTCACTGCCAAACCAGTCATGCTGAAGAATGTTGCAGGCAGCAGATCGCTCTCCACGGCATCTCCAGACTCTGTTATGTCTTTCACATGTGCTCAGTGTGAACCTGCTTTCATCTGTGAAAAGCACAGGGCACCAGTGGTGAATTTGTCATTCCTGGTGTTCTGTGGCAAATGCAAAGCGTCCTGCACGGTGTTGGGCTGTGAGCACAACCCCCATCTGTGGACGTCGAGCACTCAGACCATCCTCATGGAGTCTGTTTCTCATCGTTTCTGCAGACACATGCACATTTATGGTCTGCTGGAGGTCATGTTACAGGGTTCTGGAAGTGCTCCTCCTGTTCCTCCTTGCACAAAGGCAGAGGTAGCGGTCCTGCTGCTGGGTTTTTGCCCTCCTACGGACCCCTACACGTCTCCGGGTGTACTGGCCTGTCTCCTGATAGCGCTTCCAACCTCTGGACAATATGCTGAAAGACACAGCAAACATTCTTGCCACAGCTCGCATTGATGTGCCATCCTGGATGAGCCGAACTACCTGAGCCACTTCTTTGGGTTGTAGAGTCCGTCTCAAGCTACCACAAGTGTGAAAGCACAACCAACATTCAAAAGTGACCAAAACATCAGCCAGAAAGCATTGGTACTGAGATGTGGTCTGTAGTCCCCACCTGCAGAACCACTCCTTTATTTAGGGTGTCTTGATAATTGCCAATAATTTCCATCTGTTGTCTATTCCATTTGCACAACAGCATGTGAAATTGATTGTCAATCAGTGTTGCTTCCTAAGTGGACAGTTTGATTTCACAGAAGTTTGATTTACTTGGAGTTATATTCTGCTGTTTAAGTGTTCCCTTTATTTTTTGAGCAGTGTATATAACGGTGATCTGCAATACAGGGGCACCTCAAGGTACAGTTCTTGCCCCTTTTCTCTTCACACTCTACACTGCGGATTTTAAGTGCAACTCATCTAGCTGCTACTTGCAGAAGTATTCTGATGACTCTGCAATAGTAGGCCTCATCACAGGAGGAGATGAAAGAGAGTACAGAGATACTAACCAAGCTTTTGTGGAGTGGTGTCAGAGGAACCACCTTAGGATTAATTCCGGGAAGACCAAGGAATTGGTGGTGGACTTTCGCAAGGGAAAAAATCCACCAGTAGTGGTGAACATTCAGGGAAATGACATTGAGATAGTCGACACCTGTAAGTACCTTGGTGTGATCCTCAATAATAAGCTTGACTGGGCCCATCACTTGGATGCAGTGTACAGGAAGGGCCACAGTAGGCTTTATCTGCTCAGAAGGCTGAGAGCCTTCGGAGTTAGGAGGGCACTCCTTGCATCCTTCTTCAACTCTGTTGTGGCATCAGTCATTTTCTTTGGTGTGGCGTGCTGGGGTAGTGGCATATCAACCAGGGACAGGAATAGGCTGGACAAACTGATTAGAAGGGCCAGCTCTGTCCTGGGATGCCCCCTTGATCCAGTTCAGGAAGTAGGCAACAGGAGGATACTGGCCAAGGTGAGCTACATGGTGCAGAATGATTCCCATCCCATGTATGAGACCGTGACAAAGATGTGCAGTACTGTCAGTGACCGGCTACTTCATCCTAAATGTGAGAGGGAGCGCTATCGAAAGTCCTTCCTTCCTGCTGCAGTTAGGCTGTATAACCAGCACTGTCCAAAACGGAGAACGACCCAAACAGTGAACTGATAGATCCAAAGTTGTGATAGTCCGGTTGTAACTTTTTTTTTCGTATATGTACCTACCTACTGTCAATGTAATGCCTTTATGCATCTGTATCTGTACTTGTTCCTGCCTTGCTGCTGTAATGCTCTGAATTTCCCCATGGTGGGATGATTGAAGGATTATCTTATCTTATCTTATCTTATCTTAGCTTATCTTATCTTATATATGTCACTGACATCTATATATCTATGCATTCTATATGTATATATCTATTCTGTCTATTCTATTCTATCCTGTCAGTGTGATTTTACTGTATGTGGAACATGAATTGCCGGCTTTTCAAAGGACACCGCTGCATAATTAAAACGGACAGTGCTCACATGTTCCGAGTGCTGTGCAATATTTTTTTCTTGCACCCATAGGCTTGCATTCGCGAATCTCAGCCGAGTCTCGGTGCCAATTGTAGCATGCTGCGATTTTAAGCGCACGCTGAATACGCCTGAGAAGATAAACGTTGATGTGATCTGCCCCATAGATTAACATTGGTCTGAGTGCTATGCAATGCTTTCTCGGATAGCACTCATCCGTATTCTATGGTAGTGTGACCCCGGCCTTAGCCCCAAATTGCTATGGGTGAGGGGACTTTGGGGCAGAATAGAAAAGGTATCATTGATGGAGTTTAAATTTCCCTCTGCACATTAACCGATAAGTGGTGGACTGTGCAGAACGCTGACTCCAGATGATTTTTTTATTGTCATATGATATGTTGAGACATATACTCCATTACGCCCGCTACTTTCTCCTTGTTAATGTGTTTGGTACTGCCACTGCTGGGATGGTGGCTGACAGCACTACCAGTGGTGTTAGAGCTGCTGCTAGAAGCAACCACCTTGATATTCGTTTTTTTTGCTATCGCCCTGCCACATCTATTACTGTGGCATGTATGAGTTTAGCAAACATATTGACAAAGTATAATGTTCAAATTGTTTCTAAACTTTGTTAAGAATCTTAACCAATTTTGGATTAATAATTCTCCCAACCTTGACAAAAATGCTTAACTGTAAATAAAGAGATCGCTATGTAAGTACAAGCACAAAAAGCAATTTGCAGCATTACCCAGTAGTATTGTTGTGGCATCTATTATTGTTAAATGCAACTAGTCAAACAGTTTCCAAACCTTAACCTTTTTTTTTTATAATAATAATTAAGTTCAACCAAAACAAAAATTAAGTTACTGAAATCTGAAATGCTACGTTTCGAAGTTGTTACACGTAGGTTCACAATTAGTAACAAATATGTGGCAACAGTGACAGTATGGCGGTTGTGTGCACAGAATCTAGAGTAAAAAAATTAAAAGTTATTCCAAAAATAAAGAGCCCTTTTACATTAAAGCTGAATAAAAAAGTTTATGTGTTTTCACAAAATCAAATGAGACTAGAAAATGTTGGTAGAGTCCCTTGCCACAAATGAGCACAGTTACTAGGCTGCTGTATTCAACTGTACAAGTCTAATATTAGGGTATTGGAGCAGTTAAGCGGGCTCAAAAAATACAGTATTTAGAAATGCAAGCACAATTTGACAGGTAAACTCTTGTGTTTAAGTTTCAGGATTATGGAGATTTTGCATAAAAAAGATCTCAAAACAGCAAAAATTAGAAACCTTTGAATATAGCTTTAGTTGCAAAATCTGCAATGAGTGGTTTAATACATCTCTTATTTGCTGTCACTGTGTAAAAAAAACTCTTATATTGTGCTGTTGCTGCTAATATATAACAGAAGTATTTGTTCACAATCACATAGTGAGTGGTGATGATGAGACTGCTGCAACTCTTAATTGTATATCACTTGAATCTTAGATTTCTATTTACAGACTCAGACTACCACTCCCATTTTCAATATGGTACATTAGCACCAAAGTAGTACACCAGAATTACCTTAGGCCTTTATCAATCCTTATGCTGTGTGCTCTCAGCTCTTCTATCCCTAAACGGTAAAGGCATAAATTGGCATTTGTTCTCTGGCTCCTATATGTTATACTGCCTGTGATCGCCCCACTGATTGACTGTGATATGCCGTGTGATTGGATTGCTACAGGGCGCTATGGGGAAGCCCAGCTGCCATGCCAGGCGCCATTAGCTATGCCATTGCAAACCAGTATGTTCTGATTCATATTGTCTAGAATAGCCCATAGCAGTGATTATGGCTCATCCATGATGCAGTTTAATGGCAATATAATAAGATGATTTATTTTGGACAAAGTGTTACATTGAAATTCCTTCAATATAGTTGGTATAGTTAGAATGACACATGTCCATTAGATGACGTATAAGTACATTCATAATATATGATCCAATCTGTGCTTCACAGCAGGTTTTTAGCTCTTGATCTTCTGGATCAACATTTATAAAAAGAAGTTTACACATGTACAGGTACAAGTCTATAATACTGACTTCTAAATTATCATCTAAGCCTTTTTTTAAACCATAGACTATTCCCTATGTGACATGCTCCTGAGGTACAATAGGTTGTAACAGAAATTAAACCCTTAATGACCGGAGCTTTTTTCATTTTTACATTTCGTTTTTTTGCTCCCTTTCTTCCCAGAGCCATGAGTTTTTTTCTTTTTCAGTCAATATAGCCATGTAAGGGCTTGTTTTTTGTGGGACGAGCTGTACTTTTGAATGACACAATTGGATCTAACTAGTGATGGGCGAACCCGAATAGTAAAGTTTGGCATCGGAACCGAACACCTACTGTTCGGACATGGACTTCCAACCACACTCAAATGGCACAAATATCAGTTTCAAAAACTAATATTGATAAAAAATGTAAGAATAGTAGCACAGGTAGTTGACTGATCAATTGACCCACAGTAGAACCTGTTATAATGGCACACAAGCAGCCAGCCATGGGCCATCCATGAGGTATCAGGGTCTGGCCCAACATTTACAGCTTTGAAATTAAGTTTCAACAAACACCTGGTGGTTAAGGGAGCAGTGTAAGCCTTCTAAGCTGGGAGACCTCATACCTCATGTAACATCTCTAATTTTTTTATTATTCCAGCCACACTCAAAAGGCACAAGCATCAGTTTCATAGACTAATATGGATTAAAATAAAGTAAGAATAGTAACACAGGTTGTTAGCTGAAATAAGTGCAGGCCTGCCTGTGTGGGAGCCCTACTTACATGGGCAACCCACCAGATATAGGCCCAACTTGGAGTCTCCACATTTCAAAAAATAATTGTCACACAGCATTGCAGTGGCATCAATTTCCACAGAGTAGAAACTGTATAATAGGCCTCTGATATACCTTCTACTACAGGTAACCTACCAGATGGAGACCCAACTTGAAGTATCCACATTTCAAAAAATTTTGTTTGTAAAATCAGCAGCATTATCAACAGCATGCACAGAAGACACCACAAAGATGGCACAGACTGCAATAACACAAGATCAATATATAACACTAAAAATGACACAATCGCCTAGTCCAGGGTTCCCCAACTCCAGTCCTCAAGGCCCACCAACAGATCATGTTTTCAGGATTTCCTTAGTATTGCACAGGTGATAATTGCTTCACCTGTGCAATACAAAGGAAATCCTGAAAACATGATCTGTTGGTGGGCCTTGAGAACTGGAGTTGGGGAACCCTGGCCTAGTCTTTCCAATATGCAACTGGGGTGCAAAAGTTATCGGAGATCCATGACTCATTTTGTTGAAAGTTAAGCAGCCTACACTTTGCGCTTATCCATCAGGACACGACCAGCAGCACTGAATACACTTTCTGAGAGAACACTCACTGCCGGGCATGAAAGAACCTCCAAGGCGTGAGAGGCAAGCTCAGAACACTCTTCCATTTTTGAAGACCAAAAGGGTCCAACCCCTCGATGGGGGTATCCAGATACTCCTGCACCAATCTCTCCAGTCGTTCACAACGAGTCAGACTTTATTCTGTTCGAGTGGTGCACATGATGATCTAAAAAATGTGTGAAATGAAACATAAGAATTGCTTATGTCACTTACACTGCCGCTGTTACTGCTAATGTTTTGGATGATGCCTTGACATTCCCAGGGTTTGACATGCATAACTCTGATGCGCACTGTTTGCTTCACAGCTGTCTTGGGGAAAACCACTCTTAAGATTGTCTACAAGCGTATTACGATACTCCTGCATGCGGGGGGAATGCATCTGGCTAAATTTACTCTTGTACCATGGATCTAACAGAATGGCAACCCAGTTGTCAACACTAGAGTTGAGCGACTTTTGTTTTTTTTAGGGTCGAGTTTCGTTTCGTGAAACCCGACTTTTCCAAAAGTCGGGTCGAGCAAGATCGGCCGGTTATAGGGAAAAGTCGGGGTCGTCCCGAAACACGAAACCCAATGTAAGTCAATGGGGAATAAAAGTCGGCAGTGAGAGGAGGACAGGAAACACACCTACAGTGCCCATTTGAATGCCAAAAACATCAATTCTTCTTACTTAAGCTTGTCAACCTTAATTAACTTCATAATACAAGTTACGCACTGAAAAATGGGGGTTATTTGGCTAAAGTTGTGGGGGGGGGTAGGGCCGGCTCCAGGTTTTCATGTGCCCTGGGCGAAAGAGCGCCCCTTTAACACATACAACAACTCATCATGCTCCGATACGGCAGAGAAATAGCTGTATAGTACAATGAAAAATACTTCACTTTTTACATCTCATGACGAGGCCCATCTATTTCTCCATACAGAATCATTGGTCCCATATAATGTTTGAAACAGTATATGATGAGCTCCACATAATGCTACAGTATATGTTGGTCCCCATGGATGAAGCTCCACTGTCTTATGGGCCCAAATAATGCTCCAAACATAATGGGCCCCATTTCTAATGCTCTAGTGTATAATGGGCCCTGTAAATGCTGCTCCAGTGTCTGATGTCCACCTTTGGAATGTTCCAGTGTATGGTGGGCCCCATCTATCATTCTCCAGAGTATAGTGCTCCCCAAAAATTGCTGTCCCAACATTGAAAACAATCAAATAAGTCTCCTCGCTAGGGAATCCCTGTACTAGTCTGGACTCCCCATCGTCCCCATCTTTCATCTCACTGCACAGTATTTCAACCTTGCAAGTGCTGTGATCCTGAGCAAGCAGGAGGGGCCCACTCGTTGGCGATGGCACTGGCACAGGGCCCCTGATAGTACGGTGGTGTGTCTGATGGCGGGTGGGCCGAACCTGCACTTTCATCTGCAGCTTCCTCTTTGTCACCGTGTAAGATGGAACTGTATATGGGAAGGGTAACCTGAGTTTCATCAGGGTCAGATTCAGGCCGGGTAGCGTGCGAGGGTAATGTAGTGGTCTGGGTCAATGTACCAGCAGATTCATCGAGCAGTGGCTGGGCATCAGTGCACTTGTGTCGCCCCCAGGAGTACGGTCGCCACAGTGGCATTACCTTCCTCCTAGGGAGTGTGATGTCATGCTTGGGAGCAACGAAGGATCTCTCTAGCAGGTTAACTGATTGGGCGGCGTTATTCCCACGAGTCATGACCCTCCAAACAGCGTTCATGAAGGCAAAGTGTTTGTTTTACGTGGGCAGTATGGATGCAAAGCTGAACCTTAAAGGAATGTCCAGAAGGGCACCACCAGGAGTGGAGCCTACGGTTAAATTCGACTCCACCTGGGAAACGTCAACCATGCCAGCTACAGAAAAGATGCACACATTGCAAGCTTAATTCCGTTAACGAACGAGACTCCGTCATGCCCCGCGGTCCGAGTCCGGCTTACTAGAGGGACACGTGAGGCTCTGGCACATGAGATTGGCCAATAACTGGTGTGTCATGCCCTTACATGTCCGTGGCTGCATGTGCGCTACACTGAAAAGGCCAGCGTTTGTCGCTTACAGGTTCAGACAACCCGCTGAACAACGTTAGTGATGGGGATCACTGATTACAATTATTACCCGCGAACGATGATTTCCCAGTAAGTGCAGGTCAACCGCAGTTCCGGAATTAGGCCTAACCGTCATTCCTGAAAAAATGAAAAACTTACGTGAGCAAACCACAGGTGCTGTAGCTTGCTTAACAGCTCGCCAGCCGTTCTCACGCCCAGTATGGATTACACGTGATTGCACAAAGGTGAGAAAGGGTACCGTATACCCGGATAACATGTATGGATAGCGTACACATTCAAAATATATGTCAATACATCAGGAGGCAGGCTCAGACGGTGTTAGGCCCAGTATGGCTTGCACGTGATTGCACAAAGGTGAGAAAGGGTACCGTATCCCCGGATAACATGTATGGATAGCGTACACATTCAAAATATATGTCTATACATCAGGAGGCAGGCTCAGATGGTGTTAGGCCCAGTATGGATTGCACGTGATTGCACAAAGGTGAGAAAGGGTACCGTATCCCCGGATAACATGTATGGATAGCGTACACATTCAAAATATATGTCTATACATCAGGAGGCAGGCTCAGACGGTGTTAGGCCCAGTATGGATTGCACGTGATTGCACAAAGGTGAGAAAGGGTACCGTATCCCCGGATAACATGTATGGATAGCGTACACATTCAAAATATATGTCTATACATCAGAAGGCAGGCTCAGACAGTGTCAGGCATAGTATGGATTTGACGGCCCAGACTACACAGCGGAGGAGCAGGGAGAGGTGAAGATTGCAAATGCTGGGGCCCTGCCCAAGCAAGGGGGGCCCACTCGTGGGCTTCGGTACTGGCACTGGGCCCCTCATAGTACGGCGGTGTGTCTGACGGCGGGTGTGCACCACCACCGTCAGAGACACTTGATTGCACTATGAGGGACCCTGTGCCAGTGCCCGCGCCCAAGAGTCGGCCTACCCACCTGTCCAGGGCAACGGCACTCGCACGGTGTCGTGCGCTAGGTGGTGACCCCGGCCATGGGGGGGGAGGCAGCACAGTTAGGGAGTTTTAGAAAGTGGCATATGTTGACGTTGGACATTCAGCTGATGCAAAAGGAGAAATAGGTCAAGTCCCAGGAAGAGGTCGACCAAAGCAAGCCATTTTTCTGTCACCCTATGTGTCATCAGGGGAAGGTGGGACAAAATCCTTGGAAACCCATGCATGGTTCATTTTAATGAAGGTTAGATCATCCACATTTTGGGTTGACAGACGGGTCCTTTTTTCTGTCAGGATTGATCCAGCTGCACTGGAGACTCTTTCCGATAGCACACTTGCAGCTGGGCAAGCGAGCTCCTGTAAGGCATATTGTGCCAATTCAGGCCAGGTGTCCAGTTTAGCGACCCAATAGTCAAAGGGGAATGACCTGTGTGGGAGAACATCGATATGGGAGGAAAAGTAGTTTGTAACCATAGTTGACAACTGCTGTCTCCTGTCACTTTCCATCGATGCAGTATTACCAGTTGTGTGAGCGGTACTTGAAAAATCAGTCCACAACATTGTCATGAAACCTCTGTCTCCAACGCCACTTCTGCTGTGTGCACCATGAACACCTCTGCCAAGCTGCCCCCGGCCCGTACGGCTCGTGTGAGAACCATCACCGCTGATGTGTGCTGGGAATGCCTCAAGCAACCGATTTACCAGAGTTGCTTGTTTATTAGCCAATATTAGGTCAAGGTTCTCCTGTGGCATGATGTTTTGTAATTTGCCTTTATAGCGTGGATCCAGGATGCTGGCCAACCAGTAGTCGTCATCGTTCATCATTTTGGCAATGCGGGGGTCCCTTTTTAGGATCTGCAAGGCATAATCTGACATGTGGGCCAATGTTCCCGGTGTCAATGATGCACTGCGAGTGCTGGTTGGAGGAGCACTTTCTGGCAAATCCACATCCCTCCAGTCACGCACAAACCCTGTACCAGACCTTGCCACGCCAACATTTTCACTTGCCCCACGAGATGCATCCTCCTCCCCTAAGTAATCATCCCCATCATCATCCTCCTCCTCCTCTTCTTCCTCCACCTCATCCAGGAGAGGTCCCTGAGCAGACAATGGCTGAATGTCATCAAGGATTCCCTCCTCCTCTTCCTCCTCATCAACATTGGCTGCAGATGCCTGCTCCTTAAGGTGCATCAAAGTTTGCATGAGCAGACGCATAAGTGGGATGCTCATGCTTAGGATGGCGTCGTCTGCGCTTACCAGCCGTGTGCATTCCTCAAAACACTGAAGGACTTTACAGAGGTCTTTCAGCTTCGACCACTGCACACCTGTCAACTCCATGTCTGCTCTCAAAGTGCCTGGCCGTGCATCCTCCCACAAATGCATTATGGCCTGCCTCTGCTCGCACAACCGCTCCACCATGTGCAGGGTGGAGTTCCACCTTGTTGCAATGTCGATAATGAGGTGGTGGTTGGGAAGGTGGAGCAATCGCTGCAGCTTCTGCATACGAAAGGAGTGTACAGGCGACCGGCGGATGTGCGCGCACAGTCTTCGCACCTTCTGGAGCAGGGCTGTTAACTCCGGATAATTTTTGAGGAAGCTCTGCACCACCAGGTTCAAGGTGTGAGCCAAGCAAGGTATGTGGCTGAGTTTTGAAAGGGCTATGGCTGCCACAAAATTATGGCCGTTATCACTAACTACCTTGCCTGCCTCAAGATGTACACTGCCCAGCCATGACTCAGTTTGTCGCTTCAAGTACTCAGCCAGCACCTCGGCGGTGTGTCTGTTGCCCAAACACATCATCTGCAACACAGCCTGCTGACGCTTTCCACTAGCTGCTCGATAGGGGGACACCTCGTGTGCAACAGTGGCAGCTGCAGATGGAGTGTTCGTACGACTGCGCTCTGTGGACGAGCTTTCGCTTCTGGAGGAGGAGGAGTAGGAGGGTCGAACGCCTACAGCCAACTGTTTCCTGTACCGTGGGCTAGGCAGCACTGTCCCACCACCGCTGTCCCCTGTGGACCCTGCATCCAACACATTAACCCAGTGTGCAGTGATGGACACGTAACGGCCCTGGCCATGCTGACTGGACCATGCATCAGTTGTGAGGTGCACCTTTCCACTCACTGACTGCTTGAGTGCATGGACAATGCGGTCTTTTACATGATGGTGGAGGGCTGGGATGGCTTTGCGAGAGAAGAAATGGCGACTGGGTAGGTCATAGCGTGGTACTGCATAGGCCATGAGTTCGCGGAAAGCTGCGCTTTCCACCAACCGATAGGGCATCATCTCAAATGAGATTAGTTTGGCAATGTGGGCGTTCAAACCCAGTGTACGCGGATGAGAGACTGAGTACTTTCTTGACCTACTCATAGTGTCTGGGAGGGTGAGCTGGACTTGAGAGCTGCATATGGTGGAAGTAGCGGTGGACAGGGCGGACTGAGAGAGGGTTGATGATGGTGATGGAGTTGGTGTTCTTTCTGATGGCCTAGAATCAGTATTTCGTTGATATAACAGTGGGATTCCCTGACTGCTGTGGCCTTGCAACGACACCTCAACATTTGCTGCTGTGCTAACCGGTGGGCTTACAGTGGGGGAAACAATGTAGCGTTGCTGACTACATTCTTTGTGATCAGTTGCACATGTGGCACTTGAGGTTTGGTGTTGTGTCCATGCTTGCAAGTGCATGGTGGTTAAATGTCTAAGCATGCAACTGGTATTCAAATTTTTCAGATTTTTCCCTTGGCTAAAGGTCTTTGCGCACTTCTTACAGATAACCTTGGCCTGATCATGAGGATTTTGTTCAAAAAAGTGCCACACTGCACTCTTCCTACTTTGGCAGACATTTTGTGGCCTAGCACGCTGTGATCTTTTGACCCTCTGGACAAGCTGTCCAGCCACTCTTTTGATTTATGGAACCTGTCTTTGGAGTGCTCCGGGCCTGCCAGATAACAGCTGTTGCGATGTCGATGTCTGCTGTGGATGCTCCTCATCTGAGCTATTGGAAGCAGCACCCTCTTCCCCCAATGGATGCCAATCTGGGTCAACAACTGGGTCATCCATCACTTCAATGTCATGTGCACCTTCCTCTGTGTCACCGTGTATGGTGGTATAGTGTGCAGGAAGGGGCACCTGAGTCTCATCAGGGTCAGAATCTGGCTCTGTACACTGAGAGGACAATGTAGTGCTCTGAGTGAATGTACCAGCAGAATCATCTATCAGCGGCTGTGCATCAGTGCACTCCATGTCAGATTCATCTTGGCCTGGGTAATTCACCATTTCACTTGATAATCCAGGCATGGTATGTGAAAACAGCTCCATGGAGTAATCAGTAGTATGGCCTGCGTCATCCTTCAATCTTGGTTTGGGTGAAGGACACAAGGAAAGGTGTGGTTCATGAACATGAGCCTCCAATGACGACTCAGTGCTTTTACTTTTTACAACTTCAGAAGAGGAGGCGATAGAGCTGGAGGCTGAGTCAGCAATGTAAGACAAAACTTTTTCCTGATGCTCTGGCTTTAAAAGCGGTTTGCCAACTCCTAGAAAACTAAGCCTTCGAAGCCTTATGGAGCCAGACTATGACGCAGGCTCAACACCTCCTGCATTCGGTCCTATTTTGCTCTTGCCACTACCATCAGATCCACCACCAACACCATCATTACCAGCTGCCAACCCCCGCCCAATTCCACGGCCTCTTCCACCAGCCTTCCTCATTTTTTGTAGAAATGTAGACAAAATCCAACAAACTATATAGTAATGTAAAACAAGGTACAAGGTGTCTATAGGACAGGGGAGATTTTGAATTTCTGCACACACTTGTGGACACTGGACACTTATGGATTGTGTGAGGCCCACTGAATATCAAAGCGCTATGTCACAGGCTCGATGGCACAGGTGTGAAAAAAATGACTACAGGATTAGGGAGATTTTGAATTTCTGCACACACTAGTGGACACTGGACACTTTTGGATTGTGTGAGGCCCACTGAATATCAGAGCGCTATGTCACAGGCTCGATGGCACAGGTGTGAAAAAAGTGACTACAGGATAAGGGAGATTTTGAATTTCTGCCCACACTAGTGGACACTGGACACTTTTGGATTGTGTGAGGCCCACTGAATGTCAGAGCGCTATGTCACAGGCTCGATGGCACAGGTGTGAAAAAAGTGACTACAGGATAAGGGAGATTTTGAATTTCTGCACACACTAGTGGACACTGGACACTTTTGGATTGTGTGAGGCCCACTGAATATCAGAGCGCTATGTCACAGGCTCGATGGCACAGGTGTGAAAAAAGTGACTACAGGATAAGGGAGATTTTGAATTTCTGCACACACTAGTGGACACTGGACACTTTTGGATTGTGTGAGGCCCACTGAATATCAGAGCGCTATGTCACAGGCTCGATGGCACAGGTGTGAAAAAAGTGACTACAGGATAAGGGAGATTTTGAATTTCTGCACACACTAGTGGACACTGGACACTTTTGGATTGTGTGAGGCCCACTGAATATCAGAGCGCTATGTAACAGGCTCGATGGCACAGGTGTGAAAAAAGTGACTACAGGATAAGGGAGATTTTGAATTTCTGCACACACTTGTGGACACTGGACACTTATGGATTGTGTGAGGCCCACTGAATATCAGAGCGCTATGTCACAGGCTCGATGGCACAGGTGTGAAAAAAGTGACTACAGGATAAGGGAGATTTTGAATTTCTGCACACACTAGTGGACACTGGACACTTTTGGATTGTGTGAGGCCCACTGAATATCAGAGCGCTATGTCACAGGCTCGATGGCACAGGTGTGAAAAAAGTGACTACAGGATAAGGGAGATTTTGAATTTCTGCACACACTAGTGGACACTGGACACTTTTGGATTGTGTGAGGCCCACTGAATATCAGAGCGCTATGTCACAGGCTCGATGGCACAGGTGTGAAAAAAGTGACTACAGGATCACAGAGATTTTGAAGTTCTGCACACACTTGTGGACACTGGACACTTATGGATTGTGTGAGGCCCACTGAATATCAGAGCGCTATGTCACAGGCTCGATGGCACAGGTGTGAAAAAAGTGACTACAGGATAAGGGAGATTTTGAATTTCTGCACACACTAGTGGACACTGGACACTTTTGGATTGTGTGAGGCCCACCGAATATCAGAGCGCTATGTCACAGGCTCGATGGCACAGGTGTGAAAAAAGTGACTACAGGATAAGGGAGATTTTGAATTTCTGCACACACTAGTGGACACTGGACACTTTTGGATTGTGTGAGGCCCACTGAATATCAGAGCGCTATGTCACAGGCTCGATGGCACAGGTGTGAAAAAAGTGACTACAGGATAAGGGAGATTTTGAATTTCTGCACACGCTAGTGGACACTGGACACTTTTGGATTGTATGAGGCCCACTGAATATCAGAGCGCTATGTCACAGGCAGAAATTGGCTAGTGTATCACAAACTACAAGGTGTATGTAGAATTGGGCAGAATAGGAATCTCCCTAGAGTGTAGGTCTGTAAGAACGGAACAAGTCCTCCACTTATCCTTCCACAGTGACACACAGATAGCTTCACTGTGGCCGTGATAACAGCCGTTACACGGCACTGAGAGGAGCGTGCACGTACACGGCTGTCCGGTGTACGTAAAATTGTCAAGCTCCGTGTTTTTTAAGTATACGGACTGACACACGCTGTCTCTCTATAGTTTTGAATGTGATCAAACAGCAAATATATTTAACTGTTTGAAAGCTAGACAAAACTAGTAGGTGCAGGTCTGTAAGAACGGAACATGTCCTCGACTTATTCTCACAGAGTGACACACAGATAGCTTCACTGTGGCCGTGATAACAGCCGTTACACGGTACTGAGAGGAGCGTGCACGTACACGGCTGTCCGGTGTACGTAAAATTGTCAAGCTCCGTGTTTTTTAAGTATACGGACTGACACACGCTGTCTCTCTATAGTTTTGAATGTGATCAAACAGCAAATATATTTAACTGTTTGAAAGCTAGACAAAACTAGTAGGTGCAGGTCTGTAAGAACGGAACATGTCCTCGACTTATTCTCACAGAGTGACACACAGATAGCTTCACTGTGGCTGTGATAACAGCCGTTACACGGTACTGTGTGAGGAGCGTACACCGCTGTATGGTGTGAAAAAATGCACGCTCAGTACCTCAGCAGGACAAAAAAAAAAATTGGGATTGCTTTTAAAAAAGCAGTTTGCAGAGCAGTGGGTAAACAGCAATGCAGCTGTCAGGAAGCCTTAGAAGGCAGCCTAACAACCAACACCGCTGATCCACCACAATATAGCCTCCCCTTGCACTGCACACACAGTGACTGGTGTGTTGTACAGGCAAAATCGCTAGCAGCAGAAGCAGTTTTTTTTTCTTCTTCCCTGCCTAACGCTCTCCCTACAGAATCAGCAGCAGCAACCTCTCCCTATGCTAAGATCGGCAGAAGTAAGATGGCGGTCGGCGTGCACACCCTTTTATAACCCCTGTGACGCCCACCAAAGCAAGCCAATCACTTGCATGCCCTTCTGAAAGATGGTGGTGACCCCTGCCTATGTCATCACGTTGCCCACAGTGTCCGTGGATCCTGATTGGCTGAAAAAGAGCGCAAAACAAACTTTTGAAACGTGACTTTGGCGCGTAAGTCGCCGACCTCGTGGCCGACCTCATCCTAGGGTCGGGTTTCGTTTCATGAAACCCGACTTTGCCAAAAGTCGGCGACTTTTGAAGTTTTTCGACCCGTTTCGCTCAACTCTAGTCAACACTATTTCTCATCCTAAGAATACAGGCATAGAGTTGAAAATAGTGCAGTAAGAAGGCGATCATGTGTCCGGTTTTTCCATGAGGTCCAAGTCCATATTGTGTTGGTGGTGGGGTGACACTCAAGGTTGCTTCCTCTGTCAATTCCCACCAACCACAAACAACAGAGCGTATCATTATCCTCTTCATCTCCTGACTGTTGCGCATCAATCACCTTGTCATCCTCAATTTCTTCCTCGGCTCCTGCATCTTTACTAACAGTTTGTCTGATACAATGAGCCCCCCTTGATCACTGTAAATCACCCTCCCATTGCAACAGCATGTGCGATGACAGTCCGGAAATTTGAGATATTGTTATTCCTTCCGCATTCCTCCTCTTCTTCCAACTCTTCCTCTAGGACCATCACCTCCTCACACAGACTATTCAAGGTGTGCTCCAGCATGTGTGTGAGGTTGTCATGGTGTAGAGCTGCTATCAGATTTTCACCATTATCACACACAGCCTTCCCTCCCTCCAGTTTTAGTGGAGACAGTTATTGCTCTAACTCGGCCAGGATGCCTGTCCACAACTCCTGAGCTGTGTGACAGCGATCTCCAAAGAAAATTAATTTAAACATTGCCTGTTTGTGGTGAGCCATGGCTGTGAAGTACTGACGTGGGGGAGATAAAGCTTTCTTAGAGAAATAATGGTAATTGGGCAATTGGTACTGGGGCCTTTGACAGCCATCAACTTTCAGAAACCATCTGTATCCACCAGGTGGAAAGGCAGCATTTCTGTGGCCAACAGATTGGAGATGGTGGAGATTGCTTTTAACTTTGCCGTGTGTAGGAGGAAACTTTCATTTACGTGACCACAACTGTGGGACCGAGGGCTGGTTGCTGTGCTGAGAGAGGGTGGAGTTCAGTGAACAGGACAAACTGCTGGACTACTGTAAGAGTGAGATGCAGGTGGAGATATTATGGTGGATTGTGAAAGATGTTTTGTGCTAGGTGACACAAAAGCAAGTCATGTCTACTTCTATAACTGCTGACCAGTTCCCACTCACCCCGTCTTTGGTGGATAAACAATTTTAGTTTCTGCTGCTGGAGACCTATGTGAGAAGACTTGGAATGGTGATGGAGGAGGAAGAAGCAGCAGATGAAGTTGATGGGACAGCCAGTGGTTAGCGAGGCCCACTAGCCGACCTTTTAGTGCAGTGAGATTTCCATACTAAGGCATGTTGATCATGCATATGTTGGGTCATCCCTTGCAGTCTCAAAAAATGCCAAGGCTAGGCAACCCTTGAGGCCACTATGAACTGCACATTCGCGACCGGTGCTGACCACAGCCAGATTTGGGGCTGAGGATGCAGTGCTTGTCATGGTTGCATTCCTTCATGTCTGTGAGTGAAGCCACAAGGTAGCCTCCTGATCTATCTCCTCTTCCACCTTCTCTATTGAGCTTCTCAGCTGTGTACCTCTGGGTTCTCACCAAGTGGGATCTACAATCTCATTGTTATCCTCTCTGTTCTCATATTCCTCACCCTGAGAGGCACTCTCATCTAGGATTTTTACAGGATGAAAATGATGAAAGGGTAAGAAAGGATGTTGAGAAGGCTGAACTTTTAAATTTCTATTTTGCATCTGTTTTCTCTCGGAATGGAAAGGTAACATCAACTGATCTTCACTATCCTATTAAAGGAATAGAAGAATCTAGGATATCTTTAAACAGAAAGATAGTGAAGAAACACTTAGCTAACATAAATGAATTCAAGTCTCCAAGTCCAGATGAATTACTCCCCAGAGTACTGAAGGAGATAGCAGAAGAAATTTTTTACCCACTTTCAATATTGTTTAAAAATTCTTGGAGAACAGGAAAAGTCCCAGAAGACTGGAGAAGGGCAAATGTTGTTCTGATCTTCAAAAAGGGGAAGAAGGTGGACCCAGTGAACTATAGGCAGCTGAGTCTGACTTCTATACCAGGAAAGATCTTTGAACAAATTATTAAACAACATGTATGTCAGTACCTGGATAAGAATGAAGTGATTAATCAGAGTCAGCATGGGTTTGTATCTAATAAGTGCTACTTTTAATAGGTGGCATTAGAGCTCTTGTCCTCTTCCTCTCTGAAGAGACAATTTGTATATTTCCCAGAGGAGCATTGCGGCTTTAAGTCTCCTCATCTCGGCATGCTTAACATGTCACTCTCCACAAGGAGAAGCGATACTTCTTGGATCCCGGTCAGACGCCTCTCACACAGCCAAACCAGATCTCACATTTTGCACTGATGAGGGGCAGTACCCCGAAATGCAGCGTCTGCAAACTGAGATTCCAGTTTGGCTTTTATCCTAAGTCATGTGACAAGACTCGCTAAAGGGTCGACATTGACTTTTAGGATTGCTACTTTTAATAGGTGGCACTAGAGTTCTAGTCCTCTTCCTCTCTGAAGAGACAATTTGTATATTTCCCAGAGGAGTATTGCGGCTTTAAGTCTCCTCATTTCGGCATGCTTAACATGTTACTCTGTTAGGAACGGCGGAACGCACTAAATAAAAATAATAATAAAGTGCGTTCGCCGCTCGGGGTCCACCGTGCAGTAGGTGATATAACTGCTGCTAAGTGGTGGCAGGAGCAATATGGCGGTAATGCGCACGAGGATAAACTTCACTCAGGTGCGCAGAGCAATCTCAGTTAAGTCACAGAGATGCAAAAACAAACACAAATACAAAGACTGAGCCTGTTGAGATCACAGTGTTCAGTATAAAGACACACATGGTATCCGGTCACAGCAGTAGCCCAAGATGGCGGCACCACATCCGTCTAAACCTACCGTGTGTGCGGCGTCGCAGCTGCGGACGCTAAGGAGAGCTGCTACTGCAGCGCGGCGTGGACACTGCCGCTAAACGACAATGCTATGACACAAGCGCAATGTCGGACGCTAGCAGCTGTGGATATTGCAGCAGAGGAGCGCTGGCGCTGATTCTAACTCAGTCCCTGACCACATACGCAATATCAGAGGGAAGGGGTTTCAAAGTGAGTCATTCACCAGAATCATGCATCCGTCCTCATACACACAGCAGCAAGTAAGTCTATACTAGCGCATGGTGGAACAGCCATGTGCGCCTTTTATAGCAGACGGGACCTTCCGCAAGCCTCCAGATCTCTGAGATGGACCAATGAGATCAGGAGCGGGACCTGAGCACATGACTCTCACTCTCCAATGGGAGATCGTCCCATGAGCATGCTCAGTAGGACGACAGAAGGACTTAGCCTCAGGAGAGATTTGCTGCAAGGCAATCTCCTCTGCAATCCCCTCTGCAGTAGATAAAGAGCAGGAGACTGCAGAATGTGAGGGTCTGGATCCCTGCGAAGTAAACGCAGAAATCCTACTCCTAACATTACCCCCCCTCCTCCCTGAGCCTTCTGATCCACCAACTTGTGCCCATCAGAGATATAGGCCTCAGACTTGTCCAAAGGCGAAAACGGAGTAACGGATCCAAAATATATGCAAAAGTATAAATTTTATTAGTACTCACATCAAGTGCTGACAAGTATACAAGTTGACTAAAATAGGGGGGATAAGCCCCAATGATACAACAATCC
This sequence comes from Dendrobates tinctorius, assembly GCF_039654945.1. Taxonomy (NCBI): domain Eukaryota; kingdom Metazoa; phylum Chordata; class Amphibia; order Anura; family Dendrobatidae; genus Dendrobates; species Dendrobates tinctorius. The sequence continues at coordinate 19,278,163 of NW_027361703.1, forward strand.
GGACAGATAAGGACAGGGTAAATAAAATGATACCAGTGCTCGAAATCTACATGGCACAACGTTCAGTCAGCCCATGGGCATTGCACATAACAGACATATGTCTAATGGTAAAAGATAGTCAAATATGGCATACTCAATTAAATGTGTATTGTACATAGTTGTACATGTCTAGAGCGCCAAAAAAACCATCCAGAGGGGTCAATGTGCAAGTCCAATGGACACTGAACATAAATGAATCAATGACATGTGAAAGGATTCTTAAATAGTTAATAATATATGTATCAGCATATCAAAACTGCGCAATTGTGCCAGAGGGAACCCGGGAGACGACCCGCCCAGCGGTCCAAATGACCGAAGTGTGGAAACAAGTAAAGGCAGGCTGCTTACCGGGGAGCAGAGGAGGTGAAGGCCCATGCAACGACCCCCGACGTACGTTTCGCGCCCGCCACAGGCGCTTTATCAAGGGAGTGTTGACTGAGGTGAACCACCATGTTTTTATGCAGAAAGACCTCCCACTTGAAAGCGGACACATGGGGCAGGTCTACCAACCAAAGGCAGCGGACAGAGCATGCGCAGTGCAGCTCACTCAAACCAGGAAGTGATCAATAGTATGGTCAAAAAAAAAAAAAAAGGCGGGACAAAACCGCACTCATATGAAAAACTAGATAGCATCGTTACCCTAGACGCCTGCGCAGTGTATTGCGTTGACAAAAAGTGTCAGAGCTCAATGAATGATAAAGATGTAATCAGACCATAATAGCGGCGCATACTCAGTGCAACACCTCAGTCCTCCAGGAAATGGGGCAGGCGTCACGCGTCAGGGAAAACACAGAGGGAAATTAACCCCGTGTATAACCTGAGGCGGGCAGACGCCCAAACCCATATCGGAGCAACGGGTGAGCGCAGGTATGCGCACTAAGGTCACAGCATAAAGAATCAGGAGAAGAAAATTAAAAAAAAAAAAATATATATATATAAAAAAAAATATATATATATATATATAAAAAAAATAAATAAATAAATAAAAAAAAAATAAAAAAGAATTTAAAAAACTAAAATAAATAAAAAATAAAAAATAAATAATAAACCAAGGTCACGAAGACAGACCATGGAGGAAATACAGTAAAGATAGTGACATCAATCATAATTGGGGCAAACAATATAAATACATTATATGATAGTGTGTGCTACCAAAAATCCAGAGCACCAGTAAGGATTGTAAAGGCACACAATAAGATTGATGCAACAGTCCAGAGAAACTTTTTTTTTTTATATAGTAATAGATGAGTGACCCGAACACGATGGAGTGTCCGCATTCTCCATAATATCAATATGACGTGAAACGATGATGAAGGTAGATATTCTTTCCAGATCCAACAGATAATAAACGCAGGCGTGGGTACGGACATCCAGAATAGAGGGGTCCACACCACACAATGGTACCAGTGAGTCCACATGTAGCCAACACAGAAAACACAGGGAAACTAAAAAAAATATAAAAAGACAAAAAGTTAAAATCATACAAACCGAACGTTGATAGGGCCTAAAAAATAAAACAGTGGTGAGTGCAGCGGAGACAGCAGAAGCCGTCTCCCGGGTTCCCTCTGGCACAATTGCGCAGTTTTGATATGCTGATACATATGTTATTAACTATTTAAGAATCCTTTCACATGTCATTGATTCATTTATGTTCAGTGTCCATTGGACTTGCACATTGACCCCTCTGGATGTTTTTTTTGGCGCTCTAGACATGTACAACTATGTACAATACACATTTAATTGAGTATGCCATATTTGACTATCTTTTACCATTAGACATATGTCTGTTATGTGCAATGCCCATGGGCTGACTGAACGTTGTGCCATGTAGATTTCGAGCACTGGTATCATTTTATTTACCCTGTCCTTGTCTGTCCTGATTGTTGTATCATTGGGGCTTATCCCCCCTATTTTAGTCAACTTGTATACTTGTCAGCACTTGATGTGAGTACTAATAAAATTTATACTTTTGCATATATTTTGGATCCGTTACTCCGTTTTCTCCTTTTTAAGATTAGCATATGGAGTGGTAATCCATGCACAAGGCGTTTTTGGACCATGGTCACCGCCTTGTCTCGTTCTCTGATACTGGGCATTATCATATATGTATTGATTGTATCTGTGTTTTTCACAGAATTTTCCTGCCCGAATATGGATTTTCGTGCACGCGACACGACGTGGCGTGCGCAGCTTAATTATGCTTTCCAGGACAGTAGTGGCGGGGACACTGGTGGTTGCAGCGGTGATATGCAAGCAGCTATGTTGAAATTCAGAGATCTGCTCAGGAAACGCACACGCATATGGTGGAACCATGAATTTCTTGACAAATATATTCAGAATAATCTTATCCCTAGGGGTCTGCGTATACAGGTCTTCCCCTCTTTCCCCATTTAGGATGATGATTTCAAAGCCAAGTGGGAGGCGTTGGCCAATGTATGTTCTATGGGTTTTTTGGACCTATTGAAAACACAAAATAAAAAAACGCTTACTCTTCTTGAGAGTGAGATCGAAATTATTCAATTGGATTTACAAAAAGGCTTAACTGGGGAATCACTCAAAAAGTTTAACGATGAACTTGATGTTGACCTCCAAAAATGGGCCCAAGAAACACAAGCAACCAAGACGAAGAAACTCAAACGAGATATACAGGATAAATTAACGGCCCATGTGTACAGATGGCGCCATCCTCCCGATAGATCCAGACAGTTACATAGGAGTATGTCACGTTCTCGATCTAGATCTACATCTATTAAATCCACTGTTTCTGTTGACGACGAGGCATCGGTGCAGCTGTCTCATCCAGGTGTTACCCTCAGCTCCAGCTCTGACCCCGTAACTAAACGTGTGGTTACACGGCAATCTGCCAGAAAGAAGACATACACCGGACGCAATTTTACTGATTACTCAGCTGGTGGCCTTCAGGTAGTTAACCTCTCAACACATGCTCTTACACAACCCCAGTTGGAGGTTTTGAGTCGTGGACTGACTTTCTCCCCCACTAATCCCTTTAACTTTTTTGTAGCACTGAAGGATCTTCACCTGTTCTCCAGAAAGCTACTATTACGCAAGCTACACCATAAGAATATCTCTCAGGAGTCGTTGACGGAGAGTGAGATGGAGGCACTTCGAGTTTTGGAGGATCTTCTCGATGAGCAGACACCACCAAGTAGGAGTAAGTTTCCTCCACACGTTTTGCCGAAATCCACGAGATTCCCCCCCCTGTCTCTCAGTCCCGCCATCGACATTTTCACAAAACTAGTCGCAGAGGATTTCAGAAAATTACCATCTAGACGTAAATTTGACAACCTCACATGGAGACAGCGGAAGGCTATCTCCGAATTACAATCACTTTCGGGGGTGGTTTTCAAACCTGCTGACAAGGGGGGGAATGTCGTGGTATGGCCTACACATATGTATGAATGTGAGGCACATAGGCAATTGAGAAACCGTAATACTTACGAAAGGTTATCCTATAACCCGACTGCCTCCTTCTCGCTCTCCCTTCAGCGTATTCTTGTTCGAGCTTTGGAGGGGGGTATTATAACCAAAACGGTCTTTGAGGGGCTGATGGTCCGAACCCCAAAGACACCCACCTTCTATCTCTTGCCTAAGATCCACAAGGACGCCGTCGAGCCGCCTGGCCGTCCGATTGTGTCTGGTATTGAAGGGCTCTGTGACCCAGTATGTAAATTTCTTGACTTCTACCTCAAACCACTGGTTGAATTATTACCATCTTACATTAAAGACACAACGGACGTCCTCACGCGGGTTGACGGCGTCCTTGTGGACGGTCATACCTTTTTGGTGACCGCGGACGTAGAGTCCCTTTATACATGTATTGACCATACCCTCGGTTTGGATGCGGTCCGCCTCTTCCTGGGGATGTCCGACCTGGACGGCCCGATGTGTGGACTACTCCTTGAGCTGCTGCAGTTTGTCCTTACCCACAATTTTTTTGTATTCAAAGATCAATTCTATCTTCAGCGGTGCGGCACGGCGATGGGCGCGGCCTGTGCGCCCTCGTACGCTAATCTCTTCTTGGGTGCCTGGGAGAGATCCATCTTTGGCGACGAGGGCGCGCTGGCCGCTTCCCATGTGCTGTGCTGGCACCGCTATATCGATGATGTTTTATTTTTTTGGGACGGGACGCTGCAGCAGCTCGGGGACTTCATGGCATGGCTCAATGTTAATACTTTTAACATTAGATTGACATTTAAATATGATCTTAAAACTATTGACTTCCTGGACGTCACACTGGAGATCGACGATACACGCCGGATCCAGACTGACGTGTACAGGAAGCCCACTTCTGTCAACTCTTTACTCCATGCCGAGTCTGCACATAACACCTCTACCATCAGGGCCGTTCCTGTCGGTCAGTTCCTCAGGATGAGGCGGATCTGCTCCACCGAGGATGGTTTTGAAAGGCAAGCTAGGGACCTACAGACTCGTTTTTGCAACCGGGGATATAGTAACAGGAGCATACGAAAGGGTTACAGTAGAGCCAGGGCTACTGCCCGTAGGGACTTGCTTTATCCGAGGCGTGATAATACTGGGAGATCTGCTAAGTCAGGTGGATCTGCCCCAATACGTTTCATCTCTACCTTCAATCATGAATGGGAACACATGAGGAGCATTTTGGCCAAACACTGGGCAATTCTTGGCTCGGAGCCATCTTTGGGCCAGGTTATCGGTGATCGTCCTCTGATGACTTCAAGATGATGTAGAAACTTGAGGGATTTTTTGGTCAAGAGCCATTACATCGCGACGACAACGAACCCCTTTGGATCTACTGGTCCAACTCGGGGGTGTTTTCCCTGCGGCCACTGTGTTGCCTGCCCGAATGTCCTTCGCTGCTCCTCCTTTCAGTCCTCCGATGGTGAAAAAAATTTTCACATCAAACAACACATTTCCTGCAGAAGTACTAATGTCATATACTACGCGACATGTGGGTGCCCACTGATATATGTGGGCCTCACATCAAGAGAATTACGTGTGAGAGTTCGTGAGCATGTTAGGGACATTCGGGCGGCCAAGACAGTGGTCGATCCTACTACCCTTAAGACCATCCCACGTCACTTCAGATCCTCCCATGATTGTGACCCGGGGTCCTTCATGGTAAGAGGTATTGAATGTGTACACTTGGGAATCCGAGCTGGAAATTACAAAAAGGCGTTGGCCCAGAGAGAGGCTAAGTGGATCGTCGCTCTGGATACCATGACCCCCAAAGGACTTAACGAATCTCTGAGTTTCTCCTCATTTTTGTAGCTTCTGCTGTCTCCGCTGCACTCACCACTGTTTTATTTTTTAGGCCCTATCAACGTTCGGTTTGTATGATTTTAACTTTTCGTCTTTTTATATTTTTTTTAGTTTCCCTGTGTTTTCTGTGTTGGCTACATGTGGACTCACTGGTACCATTGTGTGGTGTGGACCCCTCTATTCTGGATGTCCGTACCCACGCCTGCGTTTATTATCTGTTGGATCTGGAAAGAAAATCTACCTTCATCATCGTTTCACGGCATATTGATATTATGGAGAATGCGGACACTCCATCGTGTTCGGGTCACTCATCTATTACTATATAAAAAAAAAAAAAAAAGTTTCTCTGGACTGTTGCATCAATCTTATTGTGTGCCTTTACAATCCTTACTGGTGCTCTGGATTTTTGGTAGCACACACTATCATATAATGTGTTTATATTGTTTGCCCCAATTATGATTGATGTCACTATCTTTACTGTATTTCCTCCATGGTCTGTCTTCGTGACCTTGGTTTATTATTTATTTTTTATTTATTTTATTTTTTTAAATTTTTTTTATTTTTTTTTTTATTTATTTATTTATTTTTATATATATATATATTTTTTTTTTAAAATTTTCTTCTCCTGATTCTTTATGCTGTGACCTTAGTGCGCATACCTGCGCTCACCCGTTGCTCCGATATGGGTTTGGGCGTCTGCCCGCCTCAGGTTATACACGGGGTTAATTTCCCTCTGTGTTTTCCCTGACGCGTGACGCCTGCCCCATTTCCTGGAGGACTGAGGTGTTGCACTGAGTATGCGCCGCTATTATGGTCTGATTACATCTTTATCATTCATTGAGCTCTGACACTTTTTGTCAACGCAATACACTGCGCAGGCGTCTAGGGTAACGATGCTATCTAGTTTTTCATATGAGTGCGGTTTTGTCCCGCTTTTTTTTTTTTTTTGACCATACTATTGATCACTTCCTGGTTTGAGTGAGCTGCACTGCGCATGCTCTGTCCGCTGCCTTTGGTTGGTAGACCTGCCCCATGTGACCGCTTTCAAGTGGGAGGTCTTTCTGCATAAAAACATGGTGGTTCACCTCAGTCAACACTCCCTTGATAAAGCGCCTGTGGCGGGCGCGAAACGTACGTCGGGGGTCGTTGCATGGGCCTTCACCTCCTCTGCTCCCCGGTAAGCAGCCTGCCTTTACTTGTTTCCACACTTCGGTCATTTGGACCGCTGGGCGGGTCGTCTCCCGGGTTCCCTCTGGCACAATTGCGCAGTTTTGATATGCTGATACATATGTTATTAACCATTTAAGAATCCTTTCACATGTCATTGATTCATTTATGTTCAGTGTCCATTGGACTTGCACATTGACCCCTCTGTATGGTTTTTTTGGCGCTCTAGAAATGTACAACTATGTACAATACACATTTAATTGAGTATGCCATCTTTTACCATTAGACATATGTCTATTATGTGCAATGCCCATGGGCTGACTGAACGTTGTGCCATGTAGATTTCTAGCACTGGTATCATTTTATTTACCCTGTCCTTGTCTGTCCTGATTGTTGTATCATTGGGGCTTATCCCCCCTATTTTAGTCAACTTGTATACTTGTCAGCACTTGATGTGAGTACTAATAAAATTTATACTTTTGCATATATTTTGGATCCGTTACTCCGTTTTCTCCTTTTTAAGATTAGCATATGGAGTGGTATTCCAAGCACAAGGCGTTTTTGGACCATGGTCACCGCCTTGTCTCGTTCTCTGATACTGGGCATTATCATATATGTTTTGTCCGAAGGCGAGTCTGATGTCCCGGTAGGTGACAGCGAGAGCCGAGACAAGTGGAAGGCATCAGGGGCGACAAGATCGCCCAGACTGAGAAGGGACCCGTGGGAGACAATGGGAGCAGAAGTTAAAGTGGAACGCCACCGTGTGTCGGCAGGCGTCTCCACCCTTCGTTTAGAGAGGCTATTCCGAGCACAAAAGGCGCAGGCCCGAATATATTTTTTTAACATCCCGAGCCCTGTGCGGCCACCAGTAAACCCTGCCAGGAGTTTTGTGGTCTGCATATAGCCACAGTGACCACCCCTCCTGGATGCGTGTGTCCACGCGAGCACCTTCGGCCGAAGGCGGGGAGGAACAAAGGTCTTGCCCGGCAGCACAGAATGTGGCGGTTGCGGGGCACTGTTGTTCTGAGACACAGCGAGTTGACAAGTATAACCGCAACTAGAGTCTTGTGCGGGACGCGTCTGGAGAACGGAGCGAGACACCTCCATGGGCTCTGGGGGTGGAACCTCTGGCTTGGGTAGTTCCAGAGGCTCTATAAAATTGGGAGCCGAAGTAACCTTCCGTTTGGATTGAGCACGCTCCATACCGCGCGCCGAAAAATGGAGGTCAATGCGTGTGGAAATGGCAATCAGCTCTTCCAAACTTGCAGGAACCTCTCTGGTAGTGAGAGCATCTTTAACATGCTCTGCCAAACCTCTCCAAAACACAGGTATGAGGGCTTTATCGGACCACTCCAACTCGGAAGCCAGTGTCTGAAAAAGGACGGCATACTGACTAACTGAGAGGGAACCCTGAGTCAAAGCAAGAAGCTGAAGAGAGGTGTCGTGCGTGACCCGTGGACCAAGGAAGACCTGCTTAATAGCTGTTAGAAAGTGAGCAGCAGTCTGAACCTCTTTGTCACCACGCTCCCAAAATGGCGTAGCCCACTCCAACGCCTTGCCCGACAGAAGGGAAACAATAAACCCCACCTTGGCCCGTTCTGTAGGAAATCACGCAGCCAGTAACTCCAGCTGAATAGAGCACTGACTGATGAAACCCCTACAGGAGGCTCCATCGCCAGAAAGTTTATCGGGCAACGGGAGGCGGGTAACTGTCGGCGCGAGGGGGGACTTGGACATACGGGAAACCGCGTCTGTGATTACCTTTACAGCAGCTTCGGTGGATTGTGCAGCTGAGAGAGCCCTCTCAAGAGTGGTCAAGCAGCCCTCAAGCTGCCGAATACTCTGCAAGAGTTGCTGCTGTTCTGCCATCACTAGCCAGACCCTGGTGCTAGTATAATGTTAGGAACAGCGGAATGCACTAAATAAAAATAATAATAAAGTGCGTTCACCGCTCGGGGTCCACCGTGCAGTAGGTGATATAACTGTTGCTAAGTGGTGGCAGGAGCAATATGGTGGTAATGCAAACGGGGTTAAACTTCACCCATTTGCGCAGAGCAATCTCAGTTAAGTCACAGAGATGCAAAAACAAACACAAATACAAAGACTGAGCCTGTTGAGGTCACAGTGCTCAGTATAAAGACACACATGGTATCCGGTCACAGGAGTAGCCCAAGACGGCAGCATTACATCTGTCTACACCTACCGTGTGTGCAGTGTCGCAGCTGCAGATGCTAAGGAGAGCTGCTACTGCCGCTAAACAACAATGCTATGACGCAAGCGCAATGTCGGACGCTAGCAGCTGTGGATGTTGCAGCAGAGGAGCGCTGGCGCTGATTCTAACTCAGTCCCTGACCACATACGCAATATCAGAGGGAAGGGGTTTCAAAATGAGTCATTCACCAGAATCATGCATCCGTCCTCATACACACAGCAGCAAGTAAGTCTATACTAGCGCATGGCGGAACAGCCATGTGCGCCTTTTATAGCAGACGGGACCTTCCGCAAGCCTCCAGATCTCTGAGATGGACCAATGAGATCAGGAGCGGGACCTGAGCACATGACTCTTGATCTCCAATGGGAGATCTTCCCATGAGCATGCTCAGTAGGAAGACAGAAGGACTTAGCCTCAGGAGAGATTTGCTGCAAGGCAATCTCCTCTGCAATCCCCTCTGCAGTAGATAAAGAGCAGGAGATTGCAGAATGTGAGGGTCTGGATCCCTGCGAAGTAAACGCAGAAATCCGACTCCTAACACACTCTCCACAAGTAGAAAAGATACTTCTTGGATAACTAATAAGTCATGTCAGACTAACTAAATTTCCTCCTAGGACAGTATCACTGACTGGGTAGATCAGGGAAATGCTATAGATATAGTATATATTGATTTAAGCAAAGCATTTGACAAAGTTTCTCACATCATCCTTATTGAAAAAATGACTAAGTATGGAATGGACAAGGCAACTGTTAGGTGGATTCATAACTGGCTTTGTGATTGGACCCAAAGAGTGGTCGTAAATGGCTGCACATCCAGTTGGAAGAATTTTCTCAAGTGGGGTACAACAGGATTCTGTCCTGGGCCCTGTGTTCTTCAACATCGTTATCAATGATTTAGATGAAGGAATTGAGGGTACACTGATTAAATTTGCAAATGACACTGACTCGCCCCCAGAGGCCGTGAGTACTCGGTGCAGAGCCCGTTGATGTCAATGGGAGATGTCACAGTGGCAGTAACCCGGCCCGTGGCCTCAGGCAGTCAATGTAAAAGGGGTAAAGTGATGGGGATAAAGTTTTTGAGATGATTCCTGACGCCACCTGTGGTTTCTGGTCAGTTTGGCCAGCGCTGCAGGGTTGCTTCTCTGGGACAGCTGGTGTGGTGCAGCAATGATGATGAAGCTCCCCACAGGTGGAGCTTTAGTCCCAGGGTAGTAGTAATAGGTGTTGAGGGAAAGGGTGCAGTGTTAGGCACAGGGATGTAGCAGTGCTGAGTGGGTTGGCACAGGAAGAAGGCAATGAGAAAGCTGAGTGCAGTTCCAGTTCTTTTACTCACGTTCTTGGCACAGACAGGTGCCCGTTTCAATGCCGCGGTCTCCAGACAAGGGGCTCAGCCAACTCCCAGGCATATGGAATTACCCTTTCCAGCACTCCCTTTCATGTGCCTGTTTTGAACGTCTCCTTTCTAGCGCTTATCTGAGGTACTTGCAGTACTGAGTTACACTGAAGTTCCTCCTGCTTGTTGTTACTCAAACTCCACTCGCATGACAAGTGACTGTAGCCTGCTTCGGGGACTCCATCTGTCATGTCCCAGCTCACACTTAGGTTGCCACCGTGTCTTCGAGTCTTTTGGGGGAATAGAGTGGTCACAACTTTTATTCCTCCGGTGTCTGCTGCAGGAACATTAGTTTCACAAACAGCCTCGGATACCGGACTCCAGCCATGCGCTTCAAACTTGAGGAAGGGCTCTGCTCTGACCCTAGTCCTTAGTTCTCTTTTCCTTACATTCTGCACTAATTTCTCTTCCTTATGAACAACTGAACTCCTTCTTTCTCCTCTCTCTGCTTCTCTTTCTTGCCTTTCTGAATCTCCTTCTCAATCTGCTCTTACTTCCTGTCAGCTTCCCCTCTTAGTGTCTCTAAGCTCCACCCACCACCCAGCACCCTTAAAGAAGCAGAGCAACTGCCATAAACGGTGCTCTGCTGTTCTAATGTGTCTCTGCTGGATGTGAGTGTTGGAGGTTGGTCAGGTGTTCCATCTTACCTGGGAAGTGGGATGCTACACCTCAGGAGGAGGTGCAGTACCTCTGTGGCGACTGAACCCTCAGGGGCGCCACAACACAAAGCTAGGAAGGATAGCTCATACTAGAGAAGAGAGAGTATTCAAAAAGACATAATAAAACTGGAGCAGCGGGCAGCAACTAACAGCATGGTTTTTAACAGGGAAAAATGCAAAGTACTACATCTGGGCAATAAAAATGAAAAAGCATATACAGAATGGGAGGAATAGGGCTAAGCAACAGCATATGTGAACAAGACTTGGGTATACTAATAGATCATAAACTGAACATGAGTCAACAGTTTGATGCAGCAGCAAAAAAGGCTAATGCAATTCTGGAATGTATTAACAGAAGCATACTGTCTAGATCATGTGAAGTCATTATTTCCCTCTACTTTTCTTAGGTCAGATGGAATACTGAGTCCATTTTGGGGAACCACATTTTAAAAAAGACATCAACAAACTGGAGCAAGTTCGGAGAAGAGCAACCAGAATGGTGACCTGGCTGCAAACCATGTCCTATGAGGAACGGTTACAGGATTTAGGAATGTTTAGCTTGCAAACAAGAAGACTGAGAGGAGACTTAATAACTGTCTACAAATATCTCAAGGGCTTTCACATTGTAGAAGGATTATCTTTATTCTCAGTTGCACAAGGAAAGACTAGAAGCAATGGAATGAAACTAAATTGGAGGAGACACAAATTAGATATTAGAAAATTTTTTTTTGACAGTTAGGGTGATCAATGAGTGGAACAGGCTGCCATAAGAGGTGGTGAGTTATCCTTCCATGGAAGTCTTCAAACAGAGGCTGGACAGACATCTGCCCAGGATGATTGAGTGAATCCTGCTTTGAGCAGGGGGTTGGACCAGATGACACAGGAGGTCCCTTCCAACTCTCCCATTCTATGATTCTTCCTGCCCTAACACCACAGAACAGTCCGTGTGCGCCTCTGGTATCTGAGTCTCATCAGGATCATCTCCAGCCTTGGTGGTGAGGGTCTGGATTCTGCTCGGACCCTACTTCGTTCAGCCTCAGATCCAACATGAAAAATTTTGGGCATCGGTGCAGATGCTTTCCTCCTTTGGATTCTGTGATTCTTCGGAGCAGGCCTTTGATGCCTATGGAATTCAATATGTGAACAGGTCTTCAGAATTGTCCATCTGAGGTTCCCCTCAGTCATTTGGGCATTTGGAAAGTTTTGATGTGGGGGGATACAAGGGTCATTAGGGTGCCACCTCTGAGGATTGTACTGTGTATGGGTCAAGATCCATTTTTGGATCTGTGGCAGATTAAAACTTTTTCCCTTTCAGGCCTTCGGGGGTTAATGTCATTTTTTGCCTCCGCTAGCCTGCTGATGTAATTGCATTGCTGCTGGGTTTGCTGATGTTTGGTGACCACTCCCACATCCTTTAAAAGGTCACCTGATGCATCAGCTGACTGTTGGTTATACAGGTCTTTTTGGAGACCAACTGAGCTGGATACAGGAGCTTTTTTGGTGCAGTGGCATTTCAGCTGAATGCTGTGATCTGATGCCTTAATCTGCTGTGCAGTACATTGCTGCAGAGAAAGCTAAGTGTTGTATTTTTGTTGCCCATTCCCTTTTGGTGTCTGTCTTACTTTACCTTGTGTTGTCTTAGTGCAGCGGTGGGACCAGTGTTCTCACTTTCCAATTCCCTACTTAGGGATAGGAGCAGGGCAAGTGAGGGTTTAGGTATACTGGCTGGCAACGGGGTGAAAAAAACATATAGGGAGACCAGGGCGCATGCTTAGGTGAGTTTAGGAGGTGTCCATTCCCCCCTGTTCCCTATTGACAAGGCCCACCATTGTTATTGTGTCCCTGGTGTTTCCTGGTGTGTATTTTGTTTTGCTGTTTGGTGACCGACCAATTGGTGGGTCGTGTCACACTAGGACAGTCACTTCGTGACAGTATGATGTTAAGGTGGAGATTGAGGGTGAGAGGCCACTTAATACAGCACTTGCCATCCACTTGAACACATGCTCTTACTGAGCCTCATCTACAAGGTGTACCACTGTGCGGCTGCCAAACAAAGGGAGTCGAGTAGGCCGGCCAGTAACAGATGTTGTCAGTGGTTTTTGGATAGGACGAGATGGTATTTGTTCTGTTGAGCTTTCATTCACATTAACACCTAAACCATGTACATGTCGAACATCAAGCCCCTTCCACCACGATCTCACTTTTTCCAACTCATTGTAAGTAGTCTTCCCCTCTTGTACCCTGCTGTTTCACAATCTTAGGCCCATAGCTTTTAGTCACCTGTCACTAAATTAACACTCACTATTTATTTTCTTAGATAGTGTGCCTGAGCAACACTGTTATGCCTAGTGATTTTTAAGTGGAAATTTGGCCTTCTAATTTGCCACTGAACACAGTTTTAGCACAAATAATTTGGAGTAGCAAATGAGGCTTTCGGAGACTGCTACACAGTTTTTGCACAATCTACTCCGATGCTGGAAGATCGATTTCACACAGGACACGTTCACTTTCAGTTTCACCAGCACTTGTGCAGGAGTAACTTCTCTGCACTGTGACACTGAGCAAATCAATCAACATGCTTTAAGGCTGTGGGGACTTTAGGCCCCATCACAGTCATGCCAAGCAATGGCATGGCTGTGATTGGCGAGTGCACCACATGACCCTGCCTGACAGTATAAAATAAACAAATAATTGAAAAAAAATCAAGTGCTGACCTCTATTTTTATTAAGTAGGCAAGAGAAAGTAGTCAGCTGTGAGCTGGTCTTACTATGCTTCCATGGATCTTCCCAACCTATTACTATCAGCCCCCAACTGTCTGTTGAACCTTTGCTGGTTATTAAAAAATGTGGGGACCCTAAAAAATATGATGCAGGGTCCCTTCTGAAAAAAGAGAAATAGCAGCCTTGCTTGCAATACCATGTCCAGACACAAATGCGAATACTAATAAAAAAAAACAACCACTTACTATTCCAGTGTTGGGGTGTCTGGCCTTTGATTGCACATGCGGTATTGGCAGCGCACCTCATGTAATAATTGGTTGTTGGTAATAGACTGTTATATGGACAGAGGTGTGGAGCGCCCTCACTCACCAGGGCTGTGGGGTACTCGGTACCGGGCCGGTTGATCTTCTCAACGGGGGGTTGTCAAGGAAGCGGTGACCCGGTCCGTGGCCCTGGGGCTCCATTACAAAAGGGGTTGTTTCAGTGTGCTTATGGTGGTGAAAGTTTATAAGTGATTTGTGACGCCACCTGTGGTGTTCGGCAATGAAGATGTAAGCCGACACTGCAGACAGATCCTCTGGGACAGATGGTGTGGTGCAGCAATGATGTTATAGCCCTCCACAGGCAGGGCTGTAGTCCCAGGGCAGAGTAGGTGAAGTGACACTTAGATGGTGTAGTGTCAGGCGCAAGGGATGTAGCAGTGCTGACGGGTTGGCGCCGGAATAAGTGGAGGACACCAGGGCATGTAGTTCCAAAGCTTTACTCACAGTCTGTGGTGGTACAAGTGCCAGCATCCATGCCGTGTCCTCCGGGTCAGGAGCTCAGCCAACTTCCAGGCAGGATGAAGTACTCCTTTCCAACACTCCGCCAACATATGTGCCTTTTCTGAACGTCTCCCTCTTAGCGCCTTTGAGTGAAGTACTCACAGTACTGAGTTACACTGGAGTTCCTCCTGTCAGATGTTCTAATGAACGCTACTGGTACGGCAGACAGCTGTAGCCTACTTCGGGGACTCCTTCTACCTAGTCCCGGCTCACTATCATTGCTGTTGTGCCCCCAAGTCTTGTGTGGTAATAAAGTGGTCACTACTTCTATTCCTCCGGTGTCTGCTGCAGGACCATTAGTATCCATACAACCTCGGGGACCGGGCCCCGGCCTTGCGCTTAGAACTTGGGAAGGGTTCTCCTCTAACCCTGGTCCTTGTTCTCTTATTCTCCTCATGTTCCGTACTAATCCTTTCCTTCTTATGGAGAATCAGGCTTTCTAAAATGTCTCTTTCCTGTGCCAGCAGACCCAGGTCACTGAGGTCTGCTGCAGCACTTCCATCAATCCATCCCTATCCTGGGGATCTCTCAAACTCTCTCCCTCTGTCAGACTGACTGACTGACTGACTCCTAAACTCTTTCCGCTCTTTTAGTGCAAACTCAGCTCCACCCACCTCCCAGCACGTTTCGTGTTCCAAGCAGGGAGCCACCAAGGGGTGCTATGCTACACTCCAAGCAGGGAGCCGCCGAAGGTGCTTTGCTACACTACTTTGTGGTGTGGGGTGCAGGTGTTGAAGTGTGGTCAGGTATCTCCACCTTACCTGGATTGTGGGGTACCACACCTCAGGAGGAGGTGCAGTACCTCTGTGGCAACTGAACCCTCAGGGGCGCCACAGGTGCATCTCAGGTAAAGGTGTGAATGGCACCCTATGCAATTATGTGTGCATTTTAAATACTAGGCAGCAACCCCACAGATGTTTGTGAGTTAGTAAATGGTTATTTTTATTACTGTTTTGCATCTGTGCTGCCCTCACCTTTATCATGGGGGACGTGTTGCATCATGGTGTGCATTTGTTTCTGGACATGGTGTTGCAAGTATCGCTGTTATTTGTCTTTTTCTGAAATGTTTAGTAATAGATTTTAGATAGACAGAGAAGATAAATGATTCTAACATATTTTGACAGCCACATTAAACTGCAGAAAGAGCATCGAATGTCAGGCTTGAGGCATATGGTGCTACCTTCTGCTGGCAGACGTTGAAACTAAAAAGAGAGGTCTATCTTCAGCACAACTGTAAAATAAACAAATACATGTTTGCTAAACCTGAAAAGATAATTTTATAAGGCATGATGCTAGTGCTTATGCTCTTATAGTTTGTTTACAACTGTTTATGAATGATACATATTTTCATGATTTTAACATGTATTGAAAATGTATATCATTGTCTGTCTTAATAGGGCTTTCAATAATTGTTTGTTTTCAAAATTAATCTAATTATAAAAGAATCATATTTATTAGTGATGAGGTGATCGATCTGCAGAGGATAGATTTCAAGACAAATTTCCTGAAATTTGCTGTTCTACACAAATTTAAAGAATCTGCTGCAGCGATCCTCTTGTATCAAATGGCAATCAAATTACATGGTCTAGCCCACCCAATCAAGGAGAAAGGGGGCTATCATAGCCATTATAATAAAAATAGGGTCTGGCAAAGGAACTCAATTTTATGCCTTTACTGTGTAGGGATAAGAGTTCAGAGCATAAATGATAGGGATAGAAAAAGGTCTAATGTGATTGTGATGTACTACTTAAAGGGAACCTGTCAGCACTTTTTGGGCTACCAGCTAAAATTATTATTTAATTTAGTGTCACCTATGCATTACGCAACTACTTCTTTTACACCCTGACTCCCCATGTATCATCAATAAATAACTTTTTTATTCCTCCTGCGCAGTATGTTAATATGTTCGGTCCGGTCCAATGGGCGTGTCTTCACTTCCGTCTCTCCCCGATCCTCACTTGTTATATTCTGTTAGCATGGCTGGTCTGGAGCCGGAATCTCCAGGAGTGGACCCTCTAGGCCGTGGCACTGAGGGGCCCCGGGCGAGCTGCCAGGTGGAACCGACCCCTATACAGGGACCGTTAGGAGCAGGTCCAGGGGTTCGAGTACCACGGTAGCCGGTACTGAGAGGGGCGGCTCAGGATGGACTGGAGTAGGACTGTGTGACTGAAGTGTAGATGACAGAGCAGAGCTGGAACACAGGAGACAGGAGTGGAGTAAGACTGTAGACTGGAACGTGGAAGGACTGAAGTGTAGATGACAGGACAGAGCTGGAACACAGGAGACAGGAATGGAGTAAGACAGTAGACTGGAACGTGGCGGGATGGCTGGAGCAGGAACACAGGAGACAGGATTAGGAGAGGATGGAAGGACTGGAGCAGGATGGAACTGGAACACCGGAGGCAGGACTGGAGTAGGATAGCAGGACTGGAGCAGGATGGAACTGGAACACCGGAGGCAGGACTGGAGTAGGGCAGCAGGACTGGAGCAGGATGGAACTGGAACACCGGAGGCAGGACTGGAGTAGGGCAGCAGGACTGGAGCAGGATGGAACAGGAACACCGGAGAAAGGACTGGAGTAGGATTGCAGGACTGGAGCAGGATGGAACAGGCACACCGGAGGCAGCACTGGAGTAGGATGACAGGACTGGAGCAGGACGGAACTGGAACACCGGAGGCAGGACTGGAGTAGGATGGCAGGACTGGAGCAGGATGGAACAGGAACACCAGAGGCAGGACTGGAGTAGGACGGCAGGACTGGAGCAGGATGGAACAGGAACACCGGAGGCAGGACTGGAGTAGGATGGCAGGACTGGAGCAGGACAGAACAGGAACACCAGAGGCAGGACTGGAGTAGGGCGGCAGGACTGGAGCAGGATGGAACAGGAACACCGGAGGCAGGACTGGAGTAGGATGGCAAGACTGGAGCAGGATGGAACAGGAACACCGGAGGCAGGACTGGAGTAGGACGGCAGGTCTGGAGCAGGAAGGAACAGGAACACCGGAGGCAGGACTGGAGTAGGGCAGGGGACACGGATAGCCGGACTGCGAGGCGGCTGCAGGGAGCACACTAGAACGGGACTGTGAGACTGCAGAGAGCACACGAAGAAGCGAGGCCCAGTGTGCTAGGAAACACAACAATCAGGCGCCTCCCTCAGGGGGAAGAGGCCTGATATGCCCCTGTCTGGTCTGCCATTGGTCAGGGGATGCTTCCGGGTCAGGTCATAGCCGGAGCACAAGAAGCAGAAGGGAGGCACGGCCGTGGCCTATGGCGCATGCGCATTGCATGCAAAGATGCCGTCGGCCGCGCGCCTGTCAGAGGTGACCGCCGTGGCTGTCGGGCGGCAAGGGGCTGCGGCGTGGGAGCGATGGCCGGGTGAGTATGCAGAGACGGCGTGACATATTCATTCCTTGCGGTGAATTTCGGTGATCGCTTAGGCTAGTTTCACACTTGCGCCTTTTTGCGCAGTGTATCGAGCACACATGAAACGCATGTCAAAAGCACATGCAAACGCTTGTAAACGCTGCGTTTTTTGTAGCATTATTGTGCATATTACGACGAAAAATCGCAGCGTTTTTATGCGTTTGCATTTTTTATGCGCAATGGTGTCACTTCACAGGAGGAAAATCCTTGAAAAATTCTTGCAACACACTCCACCAATTGGACAGCAGTGGGCGTGTCTTATGGAAATTCTTTATATAGACCCTGTTTACAGCTGAATTCTTCACATTTGCTTGCATTTGCCTTGATAAACATGGATCTGCGCTGGAAGAGTTTTTACTTTGACTTGGATCTGGGCATGAGGATGGCTCAGGCTTATGCAGTTGCTTGCCATGAACAGAGGGAGAGAGAGAGGCAGCAAAGACGGCAGCGGCGGCGTTTGTGGATACATCCCATTATTGAACTCCGGGAGAGCCGTGGAGCGTACCACACCCTCTACAGTGAGCTACAGGCAAACCCGGAGAAATTTACGGATTATACCCAGATGTCCCAAGAAACCTTTAACTATTTGCTTGGTCTGCTCCAAGAAGTCATCTGGAGACAGGACACGCAGCTCCGGCGTGCGATTACTCCTGAGGAACAGCTCCTGGTAACATTACTGTATGTAGTTTTGCAAAACCAATGCCTGCCTAATTTTCTTTGTTGTGACATGTACTCTTCCAAATCTGGCAGAATTATAGTTCTGCCATGTAGTTAACAAAAGGCTGCGGTAATTTTTTTATGGCATGTATTGAACAAAAGGCTGCAGATATATATATATATATATATATATATATATATTTTTTTTTTTTTTTTTTTATTGAATTTTAGGTGTGTACAAAAATCCCTATACACAAATATTAATTTTTTTTTCTTTGTGTCACACATTCCTGGCTACTGGAGAGACCCTGTCTTCACTGCACTTCCAGTACCGTATTGGAATCCCCACGTTGTCTGGAATTGTAGCGGACACCTGCCGGGCTTTGTGGAATGTTCTTTGTCCAGAATTCATGCCCCTGCCCACCGCAGAAATGTGGTTGGAAATCGCCGAAAGATTCTGGACTGTCTGCAATTTCCCTAACTGTTTGGGAGCGGTGGATGGGAAACACATCCGGATTATCAAGCCCAAAAGAACAGGCTCTGAGTACTACAACTATAAAAAGTACTTTTCTTCTGTACTGATGGCCATTGTGGATGCAGACTGTATGTTTATTGCTGTGGACATTGGGGCATTTGGCCATGGGAATGACTCCCAGGCTTTTAACAACTCGGACATGGGCAGGAGGTTGTATGGCAACCACTTCAATTTCCCCATGCCACGGCCTCTTCCCAACACTGAAGGTCCGCCTCAGCCCTTTGTAATGGTTGGTGATGAAGCGTTCCAGATGTGCCAAAACCTGCTCAAGCCCTACTCCAGTCGGGACTTGGACCACAACAAAAAAAAATTTTAATTACAGGCTGACCAGGGCCAGAAGAACAGTAGAGTGTGCATTTGGTATACTTGTATCTAGATGGCGCATTCTTGGCACAGCCATTAATCTGAAACTGGAAACAGTGGATGAGGTGGTGAAGGCGTGTGTCGTTCTACATAATTTTGTAATTGCTCGAGAGCACCCGAACTTAGATCTTGATGATGTTGCTCCTAACCCATTGCCTGAATTTACTCAGCACTCTCTCAGGTCATCCGTTGAAGTTGGCCAAATGAGGGACCAATTTGCGGCCTACTTCAATTCAGATATAGGATGGGTGGAATGGCAAGAGCAAATGGTGTAAAAAAAATTGTCTTGTTGGTATGTTAATAAAAAACACTGTTTTGCTACCTGTACTGAGTGCATTCTGTGTTTTTACACTCCAATACTATTAGCAAGTAGCCAGTATCGGACAGCATTCCGATACCGCAAGTATCGGGTATCGGCCGATATTCGCTGTATCGGAATTCCGATACTTAGTTCTGATACTTTTTTCATATTGAATACCGGAATCGGAAGTTCCCATAATGCTAGGAGCCCGCTCGATTTGATTCAGCCAATGGGGATCCTCAGAAGTGTGGGCACATCCTGTTAGGCATGTAGGCATGTTAACTACTGGCATGGCTGTGATTGGCTTCTGAAATGATGTCATGATGCACTATAAAAACCGCTGCAGCCGCCATTTCTGGTCACTCTGCTGTGAATTCAGTTAGGGACAGGCTGCTGTTGAAGACTGTGAGGGACAGTTAGAAATAGCGATCATCAAAAATA
This sequence comes from Dendrobates tinctorius, assembly GCF_039654945.1. NCBI lineage: Eukaryota > Metazoa > Chordata > Amphibia > Anura > Dendrobatidae > Dendrobates > Dendrobates tinctorius. The sequence continues at coordinate 19,298,158 of NW_027361703.1, forward strand.
TCTATTGCTTTACCCAGGCTACATAATCCACCACTGTAGCATTTTTGTAGCCCAGCAGCGCTGTTTTAATAGCTGTCTGTAAGGGCTGTGTGAGTGCAGACCCACGCTGTGTAGTGTGTCCTGCAGGCACGACTGCTTGTAGGCCGCCCAGCGTGTGTCTCTGCCTCATACACATTTTTCTTTTATTGCTGCTTTTTTTTTCTCCTGTATAGTGTGCTTCCATACGTATCCATATACGTTGGTTGCAAACACTAAAGGAGTGGACAGCGGAGCCTTTCAGCAGCCTTTCAGTGCTATAGCCCATTTCTCTGCACTGTTTTTGGCTGTCTGATAGGTCTCTCTGTGTGTGAGTGCAGCTCACGTTGCAGTGTGTTCTACAGCCACCGCTAGCTGTAGTCCGCTCAGCGTGCGTCACTGCCTCATACATAGTCCTTTTGTTTGCAGCTAATTTATCCAGATTTTTGTTCCTATATTAGTGTGCTTCCATCTGCATCCATTGTCATTGGTTGGTTGCAAACACTATATAGGATTAGATAGAGGAGCCTTTTTGCTGGCTTGTGCCCTTCAGGGCCAGCCAGACTAGTATCACCCTATTTTTTGGAGCCTCATCTATTGCATTGTAGGTTAGCTTCCTGCATTGTAATCGCTCCAAAAAGTTTGTGATACTATAGCTTTCAAACTTTGGTCACATCCTTTTCTTCCCCCCCAAAAAAAAAAAGGAAATAAAGTTCACCAAACACTCCACTTTACAGTTGTGTAGGCCACATTAGATCATATTAAAGTGTAGTACACACACTCTTAGCCAAATTAGTGTTTCTTATACTGGTTAGCAGGTGTTCAGGAATAAGAACAATAAGCCACCCTTTTTTTACTTTTCTGCCTATCTTTATCAGTCTACCAAGATGAAGAAGGCAGGGAGTAAAGCACGTGGTCATGGCCGTGGGGTTTCACCATGGAGGACGGGGGGATTCAGCAGGGAGAGGACGTAGGGATTCGGTGTCTGCTGCGGCCACCAGTGACCCGGCATCCCCCACTTTTACCAGGCAACAGTCCTTTATGCGCAGCTTTGTATGACCTCGCCATACCCCACTGCTGCGTGACGAACAAATTGAAGCCGTTGTCGGATGGATGGCAGCTAACGCATCCACTTCAATGACTTCCGCATCCTCCCAAGGCCAGAGCACTGAAGAGCAACCATCTGTCTCTTCACCACCTGCCAAATTGCCCAGGCAGTCTGAGAGCCCTGGACAGGAGCCATCTCAATCTTTACTTCTGTTCTCAGAATCTGTTGGCTTGGAAAGAGGTGGCCAGCCAAGCAGCATTCTAGAGCGTGAAGAAGAGGGAGTATGCAGTGATGCGCAACTGCTTTGTCCCTCTAAATCTGAAGAGGCGGGTGGGCCAGTGCCTATTGTCAGCACACCTCAGTGCTCATCTGATGATGATGAGACTCAGTTGCCAATTTCTGGTGCGTACGGTGCTGGCAAGACAACCCAGGAGCAGCCGGTGCTTGAAGAGGGGAGTGGAGATGATGAGGTCCTTGACCCATCATGGCATCAGCCACAGGAAGGTGGTGGGAGCAGCTCTGAGGAAGAGATTCCACGAACGGCCAAAAGAGGAGGGAGAGGGCGGGGGCAGACTTGGTTGCCTGTAGCCTCCACTTTGGCACCCGTGAGGAGCAATCCTCTTTCAAAACACAAAACGGCGGCTCCCAGGACTTGCAGTGCGTGGTCTTTTTTTGACACAGTTGCAGATGACATTTGCTTTGTCAAATGCAAGCTGTGTCATCAGAAAGTGAAACGAGGGAAAAATGTGAGCAACCTCAATGCCACAAATATGTGGAAACATGTGCGTACAAAGCACACTGAAGATGTAGGCCAACCTTCAGCAGCACCTACCACCTCTTCAGCTCGTGTTGGGGCCTCTTCCTCCAGCTCACACACAGCTGGTTCGGCTTCCTCACTGGAACGCCATGGAAGAACCACTGCCACTGTTGTCCAGAGACCCAGTGAAATTCCACCCACTGAACCACGTTCGCAGTCATCAGCACACTCCCAGGCCACTCACCAGCAATCGGTAGCACAGGCATGGGAGAAAAAGCGGCCATACTCGGCAAACCATCCCCGAGCACTGGCTCTGAATGCCGGCATTGCCAAACTACTGGCCCTTGAGATGCTGTCATTCAGGCTGGTGGAGACTGACACCTTCCGGAACTTGATGTCATTGGCAGTTCCACAATACAATGTGCCCAGCCGCTTTTATTTCAGCAGGCAAGCCGTCCCTGCCCTGCAAAAGCATGTGGAGGGAAAAATTAAAAATGCGCTACTAAACGCCGTCAGTAGCAAGGTCCACCTGACTACCGATGCGTGGACCAGTAGCCATGGACAGGGACGATACCTTTCCCTCACTGCCCATTGGGTCAATGTTGTGGAGCCGGGTACAGATCTGGAGAGTGGCTCTGTTCGTATTCTGCCAATTCCAAGGATTGCAGGAATGCAGTCTGTACATATTGAGTCCTCCTCCTACTCTAGTTCTTCGGAATCAGCACTGCATGAGCCTGTTAGGCCAGATATGAGCACAGGTGTGGCCAAACGTCAACAGGCCATCCTTAAATTAATTTCTTTGGGGAATTGGAGCCACACAGCACAGGTGCTCTGGAATGCCATCAAGCAGGAGAGCGATGTGTGGTTTGTGCCAGCGAATCTCCAGCCAGGTTTGGTAGTGAGTGACAATGGCCGAAATCTAGTGGCAGCTCTGGGCCTAGGCAACCTCACTCACATACCATGTCTGGCACACGTGCTCAATTTGGTTGTGCAGAGCTTTCTGAGGGACTATCCGGATCTTGATGCACTGCTGCACAAGGTTCGCCTAGAGTGTGCTCACTTTTGGCGTTCCAGCATGGCAAGATCGCGCATTGCATCTCTGCAATGCCGATTCTGCCTGCCAGAACATCACATCACATGTGACCTCCCCACCAGGTGGAATTCAACGTTACATATGTTGGAGCGGTTGTGTGAGCAGCAGGCAGCAGTAATGGAGTACCAGCTGCATCAGGCGCAAACAAGTCGCACTGTGCGCCGGACACACTTCACCACCACTGAGTGGGCCACTATGAGGGACATCTGCCAAGTTTTGCGTGCCTTCGATGACTCCACGCAGATGGCCAGTGCAGATGATGCACTAATCAGCATGACTGTCCCCCTTATCTGTCTGCTTCAAAAAACCTTACAAGCACTAAGTGAGGAGGTTTTTGAAGAGGTCGAGGATGAGCAGTCAGAAATGCCATCTGCTTCTGGCAAGTCTGCGCAACGTGCTTCCACACAAAGGCCCAGGCAGGGGACACTTAGTGAGGAGGATTACGAGGAGTCAATGGAGGAGGAACACATCTCTCCAGAGGAGGGAGGTACACAAGGCTCTAGTAGTCAGTGTGTACAGCGAGGGTGGGGTGATGCTGAGCAGGCAGAGATGCTGCCTCAAGCTGGGGACAGCGTTTCCGGTCCAGTTGGCAGTCTGCAGCACATGGTTGATTTCATGCTGCAGTGCTTGTTAAATGACCGCCGCATCGCCAACATTCTCCACACGGCTGATTATTGGGTGTACACCCTCCTAGATCCTCGCTACCGGGACAACTTACAAAGCCTTATACCACAGTTGAACCGGGAGCGAAAAATGCGGGAGTACCAAGAAACACTTGTGCAGGCCATCATGTTCTCCATTCCCCCCGCAAGTGTTGCTGGTAGTGCTTTTCAAAGCAGCCATGTGGGTAGAGGCAGTGGAGGAAGCTCTGCACAAAGAGGTAGCAGAGGCAGTGCCGCCCGACAAGGCAAGGCCAGTATGGCCCAAATGTGGAAAAGTTTTGTGGGACCGCCGCAAACGGCTACACCATCACAGACGGCTCCAGTCAGCAGGAGGCAACGTTTCCGTCAGATGGTGATAGACTACTTGTCTTGCCCTGTTAGTGTACTCCCAGACGGCTCTTCCCCGTTCAAGTATTGGGTCTCTAAGCTGGATACATGGCCAGAGCTTAGCCAGTATGCATTGGAGGTGCTGGCTTGCCCTGCTGCCAGTGTATTATCGGAACGTGTCTTTAGTGCTGCAGGTTGTGTTGTAACAGACCGTCGCACGCGACTATCGGCCGATAATGTTAACCGGCTTACTTTTCTGAAAATGAACAAGGCCTGGATCTCACCTGAATTTGTCAGTCCTCTTCCAGAATAAATAATTGGCTGGCAACAGGATCCAGGTCTCCTGTTGTGTTCATGTTTCTATGACCTGAACTTTATTTCCTGGGCTACAGCAACGCCCGTTGTTGCTCAGAAGTGCTGTCCGCACAGACAAAACACTCGCTCATGTGTAAGTGGGGTTCGGTAACGTCAGCTGATCCCCTGCTGTGTGTACGGCAAACTCTCCTGCTGCCTACAACTTCTGACTACCTCTGATTTAATATGTTCTCTGATTTGCCCTCTGTCTCCACTCTGTTTTGAGTATTTCCTCCGGCCTACAACACCGCCTGTTTCTGCTCTCAAGTGCCGTCTGCACAATCCACACTTGTTCCTGTGGTACCTGGGTCCTGTAACATCTGCTCATCTCCAGAGTTGAGCACGGCAATGTCTCCTGCTTTGTCTACATTCCCACTACTTGTAGTGGAAATGTGGGCAGAGCAGGAGACATTGCCTGACTCACCTCTAGGGAGAAGCTGCTGTTACAGAACCCCAGTAACACAGGAACAAGTGTGGATTGTGCAGACGGCATTTCAGAGCAGCAACTGGCGTGGTTGGAAGCCAGAGGAAATACTCGAAACAGAGTGAAGACAGAGGCCTAATTGGAGTATGTTGACAGTTAGTAGTAGTCTAGAAACAATCGCAAACTGCCACCAAGTAGGCCTCGGCTTACTACCTGATTTTCCCTGGGCTCCGACACCGCCAGTTGTTGCTCAGAAGTGCTGTCCACACAGACAAAACACTCGCTCATGTGTAAGTGGGGTTCGGTAACGTCAGTTGATCCCCTGCTGTGTGTATGGCAAAGTGTCCTGCTCCCTCCACAGTCAAACAACCTCAGATTTACACATGGCTCCAAGTAGGCCTCGGCCTACTACCTGATTTTCCCTGGCCTCCGACACCGCCAGTTGTTGCTCAGAAGTGCTGTCCGCACAGACAAAACACTCGCTCATGTGTAAGTGGGGTTCGGTAACGTTAGCTGATCCCCTGCTGTGTGCAGGGCAAAGTGCTGCTGCCTCCAAATTGTAACTACTTCAGATTTAAACATTCTGTGATTTGGCCTCTGTCTCCACTCTGTCTCTAGTATTTCCCCTGACCTCCAACACCGCCAGTTCCTGCTCACAGTTGCCATCCACGCATTCCACACGTGTTCCTGTGTTACTGGGGTTCTGTAACGTCAGCAGATCCCCCAATGTGTGTCCGCCACTGTCTCCTGCGCTGTCCACCTTCCCACTGCAAGTGGTGGAAATGTGGACAGAGCAGGAGACAGTGGCAGACACACATCAGGGGATCTGCTGACATTACAGAACCCCAGTAACACACGAACACGTGCGGATTGGGCAGACGGCTGCTGTACGCATAAACTGGCGGTGTTGGTGGTCACGTGAAATCCTGGAAACAGAGTGGAGACAGATGCCTAATTGGAGCACGTTGACAGTCTGTTGTAGCCTACAAACAATCTAAACTGCAACCAAGTAGGCCTCGGCCTGCACCATGATTGTCCCTGGGCTCCAACAACGCCAGTTGGTGCTCGGAAGTGCTGTCCACACAGAAAAACACACTCGTTCATGTGAAAGTGGGGTTCGGTAACGTCAGCTGATCCCCTGCTGTGTGGAGGGCAAACTGCTGCTTCCTCCAAATTCAAACAACGTCTTATCTTAAACTGCCTCCAAGTAGGCCTCAGCCTACAAAATGACTATCCCTGGGCTCCAACATCGTCAGTTGTTGCTCGGAAGTGCTGTCCACACAGAAAAAAACACTCGTTCATGTGAAAGTGGGGGTCAGTAACGTCAGCTGATCCCCTGCTGTGTGGAGGGCAAACTGATGCTGCCTCCAAATTGTAACTATTTCAGATTTAAACATTCTCTGATTTGGCCTCTGTCTCCACTATGTCTCTAGTATTTCCCCTGACCTCCAACACCGCCAGTTCCTGCTCACAGATGCCGTCCACGCATTCCACACGTGTTCCTGTGTTCCTGGTGTTCTGTTACTTGAGCAGATCCCCCAATGTGTGTCCGGCACTGTCTCCTGCGCTGTCCACCTTCCCACTGCAAGCGGTGGGAATGTGGACAGAGCAGGAGACAGTGGCAGACACACATCAGGGGATCTGCTGACATTACAGAACCCAGTAACACAGGAACACGTGTGGATTGGGCAGATGGCTGCTGTCCGCATAAACTGGCGGTGTTGGTGGTCACGTGAAATCCTGGAAACAGAGTGGAGACAGATGCCTAATTGGAGCACGTTGACAGTCTGTTGTAGCCTACAAACAATCTAAAACTGCCACCAAGTAGGCCTCGGCCTGCACCATGATTGTCCCTGGGCTCCAACAACGCCAGTTGGTGCTCGGCAGTGTCTTTGGCACGGGTACTCCCTGTTGCCCAGCCTGGTTCCAGCACGCCAGCTGTTTCCGGGTAGTGTCAAGGTCACTATGCCACCAATCCGTTGTCCTGTCATCTTGCGGCCTGGTTAGCCGACTCTACGGTGCCTGCAGTTTAGGTGACTCCTATGTGGACTGCGGGAACTGGCACTGAAGGCTGGATCCGTAGTGCCAATGGGACATGGACCCCCTGTAGGACTGTGGGTTTCGGTAACTACGGCCGGCTGTTGACTTTGCTTTGAATGGGTACCTTCTGCTACCCACCCGGGTTCCGGCATTGTCAGCTGGTTCTCGCCAGAGCCTTTGGCCTAGGTGCCTCCATCTCGGTAGCCGAAGTCCAGCACCGTCAGCTGGTCCTTGGTAGTGCTTTTTAGCACAGGCACCTTCTGCTTAGTAACCGTGGTCCAGCACCATCAGTTGGTCCTCGGTAGTGCCATTGGCTCTTGTTCCTTCTGCTACCCATCCAGGTTCCAGCACTGTCTGCTGGTTCTCGCCAGAGCCTTTGGCCTAGGTGCCTCCATCTCGGTATCCGACGTCCAGCACCATCAGCTGGTCCTTGGTAGTGGTTTCTAGCACAGGTACCTCCTGCCTAGTAACCGTGGTCCAGCACCGTCAGCTGTTCCTCGGTAGTGCCATTGGCTCTTGTAGCTTTTGCTACCCATCTGGGTTCCAGCACCGTCAGCTGGTTCTCGGCAGTGTCTTTGGCACGGGTACTCCCTGTTGCCCAGCCTGTTTTCAGCACGCCTGCTGTTTCCGGGTAGTGTCAAGGTCACTATGCCACCAATCCGTTGTCCTGTCGTCTTGCGGCCGGGTTAGCCGACTCTACGGTGCCTGCAGTTTAGGTGACTCCTATGTGGGCTGCGGGAACTGGCACTGAAGGCTGGATCCGTAGTGCCAATGGGACATGGACCCCCTGTAGGACTGTGGGTTTCGGTAACTGCGGCTGGCTTGCGGCCTGGCTACTTTGCTTTGAATGGGTACCTTCTGCTACCCACCCGGGTTCCGGCATTGTCAGCTGGCTCTCGCCAGAGCCTTTGGCCTAGGTGCCTCCATCTTGGTATCCGAAGGTCCAGCACCGTCAGCTGGTCCTTGGTAGTGCTTTCTAGCACAGGTACCTCCTGCCTAGTAACCGTGGTCCAGCACCATCAGCTGTTCCTCGGTAGTGCCATTGGCTCTTGTAGCTTTTGCTACCCATCTGGGTTCCAGCACCGTCAGCTGGTTCTCGGCAGTGTCTTTGGCACGGGTACTCCCTGTTGCCCAGCCTGTTTTCAGCACACCTGCTGTTTCCGGGTAGTGTCAAGGTCACTATGCCACCAATCCGTTGTCCTGTCGTCTTGCGGCCGGGTTAGCCGACTCTACGGTGCCTGCAGTTTTGGTGACTCCTATGTGGGCTGCAGGAACTGGCACTGAAGGCTGGATCCGTAGTGCCAATGGGACATGGACCCCCTGTAGGACTGTGGGTTTCGGTAACTGAGGCCGGCTTGCAGCCTGGCTACTTTGCTTTGGATGGGTACCTTCTGCTACCCACCCGGGTTCCAGCACTGTCAGCTGGTTCTCGCCAGAGCCTTTGGCCTAGGTGCCTCCATCTCGGTATCCGAAGTCCAGCACCGTCAGCTGGTCTTTGGTAGTGCTTTTTAGCACAGGTACCTTCTACTTAGTAACCGTGGTCCAGCACCATCAGTTGGTCCTCGGTAGTGCCATTGGCTCTTGTTCCTTCTGCTACCCATCCGGGTTCCAGCACTGTCTGCTGGTTCTTGCCAGAGCCTTTGGCCTAGGTGCCTCCATCTCGGTATCCGAAGTCCAGCACCGTCAGCTGGTCCTTGGTAGTGCTTTTTCGCACAGGTACCTTCTGCTTAGTAACCGTGGTCCAGCACCGTCAGTTGGTCCTCGGTAGTGCCATTGGCTCTTGTTCATTCTGCTACCCATCCGGGTGCCAGCACTGTCTGCTGGTTCTCGCCAGAGCCTTTGGCCTAGGTGCCTCCATCTCGGTATCCGAGGTCCAGCACCGTCAGCTGGTCCTTGGTAGTGCTTTTTAGCACAGGTACCTTCTGCTTAGTAACCGTGGTCCAGCACCGCCAGTTGGCCCTCGGTAGTGCCATTGGCACTTGTTCTTCTGCTACCCATCCGGGTTCCAGCACTGTCTGCTGGTTCTCGCCAGAGCCTTTGGCCTAGGTGCCTCCATCTCGGTATCCGAGGTCCAGCACCATCAGTTGGTCCTTGGTAGTGCTTTTTAGCACAGGTACCTTCTGCTTAGTAACCGTGGTCCAGCACCGTCAGTTGGTCCTCGGTAGTGCCATTGGCTCTTGTTCCTTCTGCTACCCATCCGGGTGCCAGCACTGTCTGCTGGTTCTCGCCAGAGCCTTTGGCCTAGGTGCCTCCATCTCGGTATCCGAGGTCCAGCAACATCAGCTGGTCCTTGGTAGTGGTTTCTAGCACAGGTACCTCCTGCATAGTAACCGGGGTCCTGCACCGTCAGCTGTTCCTCAGTAGTGCCATTGGCTATTGTTCCTTCTGCTGCCACTACGGGTTCCAGTACTGTCAGCTGGTTCTCGCCAGTTTCTCAGCCTTCTTGTACCTTCTGCTACATTTCCAAGATCAAGCTTTTTGAAATTGTCTTTGGTAATCCTTATTGATCTCCATGACGACGACCCTGATGACGACGACCCTGAAGACCACACAAAAGAAGACCAGAAATATGACCCTAAATAATAAGACCAAGAGGACAAAGAACATGAAGACAACCACCAAGATACAGAACAAAAGACAGAAGAACAAGAAGCAGAAGAAGCAAAAGCAGAAGAACATTAAGCATAAGACTAAAAATCAGCATAGAAGAAATCAAAATTATGAGCAGAAGAAGACTAAGCAGTAAATGGGGGTGAGTCCGTTCCTCCTCGTGGTGCCCCTGGAAAATGCCTGCTGCTGCAGGCCAAACTGAACGCGGACAAATCCTGTTGTAAATCTTTAGTGACAGGCAGAACGTAAGGTGTAATCTTATAACTTTTATAGATAAGTACTACAGGAATGCCTGTCACCATAAGAAAATGAAGAAAAAGAAGAATAGGAAGAAGATGAAGAAATAGCATATTAAAATTAATAATAGCTGAATAAGAAGAATATGAAGAATGGAAAAAAAAAATTAATGGGAAGAAGATGAAGAAGAAGAAGATGAATAAGGTGAAGAAAAAGTTGATGAAAAAAATGCTACTGCTGCGGATCATGAAGGAGAAAGTGTGGGAGAAGTACAAAAGAAGGTGAAGAGCATGGAAGTTGTGAAACATACATATCTGACAAAATATAAAAAAGGTTAACCTAGTCAATATCTTTTTAACTCCGAACCTCTTGAAAAAAAAAATTGGAATTAATGCTATGCCATGTGATTTGAATAAACCACTATGCCTTTAATGTCTCCTCCACCTCCCACAATACATTCTACATGACTCTTATTTGTTTTCAATTATGTAGAATTAGCCAACAAGGAAATAAAGGGCTTTTTTAAATTCCGATACCGGAAGTCCCATTGACTTGAATGGGACTTCCGGTGTCGGAATCGGCGATACCCGATATTTTTTTCGTATCGGGCGATACCATCCGATACGATATTTTTGGGTATCGAACGGTATGGCTCAACACTAATGGAGAGTAAGCCACGCTGCAGGTTCAAACTCATGTGTATTCACCTGCCCAGGTTTGATAGTGATACAAGGTCAGGGTATTTGTGAAGTATATATAACATTTATTTTCACCATCAAACACTAGAACTACTGATGGAGTCATTTTGACTCCTTTCGTTTTTTATTTCTCTTCTGTGACTACATTTTTCAGAATTCCGGCTTGAAACTCGGTGACTTTTCCTCAAATATGATGTGAAAAAAGATTTTGTGAGAATAAATAATTTTGGTGAAAAATTTGCGTGTTTTTTTCAAAATTTACCAAGAACTACTGAAGGGAGTCATTTTGACTCCCTACTATATTTTGAGGTCCTTTTGTCACTAAATGTTGCTATAAAGTTTTGTGCATAATTTTTTCACTCTGTCTTATTTACCCTGATGTTCATATAGATGTAGTTCAATTTACATGTCAACTTTTCACATTTACCTTGTGTTTTACCTGCTTGTATTACTGTGTAATACTGAACAAAATAGCTTGTTTACTCTAGGCTCTTATCTTATGCTAATGAAGGGTGGTGTTTTTCTAAGGTCCTAGCAGGAGACAGTATTCTGGATAGTAACTTTACTTTCAGTTCAGCTGAAGAGACAAAGAGAACAGATGCAGACATAGGAGCTCTGAAGACTCATACAGGTATGAATTGTTATGAAATAGTTTAGCTGTCTGTCAACTGATTCAGCCCACCTACTTTTGAAGGTGGCAGAACAGTTATTATTTCTTTTAGTTTTCATTTCATTTCTATTTTTCAGCAGGGAACTATATAGAATTATGGAATTTGTGAGGAATATGGAGAGAAGACGTTTGATAAAGCCTCAGGATATTCTGGCTACTTTGCAATCCATACCGGAGGATGAATCCGAATCCGAATTGCAGGAACATGTATTTGATTCTGACAGTGATGAAGATTTCATTCCTCAGAACATATCAAGTGAATCTGAAGACTCAGAAGGAACAAATCCAGAAGGTAAGTAGTTATGTGTATTTATTTGTTCTTCCACACACTGAGTTAGGGCCTGTGCACACTAGCAGAATTCTGGCTGAATAGCCATCTGGATATTCTTGCCGCAATACAGGCCGTACCTGCCCGCTCATGCCTGAAGCTCCGCTCCGAACCCCGGGCTGGAGCCGCTGTCAGGGACAGAGCAGCGCTTGCTTACGCGCGAGCACGGCTCCGTCCCAGACAGCGGCTCCAGCCCGGGGTTCGGAGCGGAGCTTCAGGTATGAAACTCCGCTCTGTACCTGAGCGGGCAGGTACGGGCCGGATTGTGGTGAAAATATCCGGTCGGATATTCCGCCGCTAATCCAGCCAGTGTGCACGGACCCTTACAAAACAAAAATTCTAAATATTCATCAACTTTTTTCCAGATATTCCAAGCACATCAACTGGGGATCGGGCTCATGCAGTTATGTTGCCTCGTGACCATCCTCCTGGTCGTGGACAGAAAAAATCAGCAAAACGTCCCAGAAATGAAAGAACAACAGATAACGATGGCGGCGAAGGTAATGCAACAACAAACACCAGAGAAGGCGAATCTGAAGGAATACTAGTTTCAGCGGATGGTATTCAATGGAAACCTGTTGAAATTGGAGAACACTTGCCTGGTAGGCGTGCCAGCCAAAATATTCTTCGAGAAGCACCTGGCCCTACAGGATACGCCAGAAGAAATATCATTATCGATAGTCCTTTGAGCGCATGGCGTTTATTTTTTGATTCATATATATTGACACATATAAAGAACTGTACGCTTGCAGAAGCATGCAGGAACAATAATGTACAGTTTACTCTATCCGATGAGGAGCTAGATGCATTCATTGCGATATTCTATGCTCGTGGAATATCTGGCACGAACCGTCACTCGATTAGCAGTATTTGGTGTAATGACTGGGGAATACCGTTTTGCAAAGCGACAATGTCTAGGGACCGCTTTGTTGAAATTATGAGGTTTCTCAGATTTGATGAGAAATCTACTCGATCGGAGAGACTGCAAACGGACAAGTTTGCTCTATTTTCTACTGTGTGGGACAGGTTTATTGAAAATTGTATTGCGTGTTACAAACCTGGCCCATACATAACGGTGGATGAGCAACTTTTCCCAAGCAAAACTAGGTGTCCATTCACGCAGTACATGCCTTCCAAACCAGATAAATATGGCCACAAATATTGGCTAGCTGTTGATAAGGAGAGCAAATATCTGGCAAATGGCTTCCCTTATCTAGGCAAAGATGACACACGCCGTGCTGAGGACCGTTTAGCTGACCATGTGGTAATGAAGTTATTGGACCCGTTTTTGAAAAAAGGTCGCAATGTTACAACCGATAATTATTTTACTTCAGTAAAATTAGCTAAACAGCTAAAAAGCAAAGGAACAACCATCGTGGGAACACTGAACAAGATAAGGCGAGAAGTGCCTAAAGAAATAAAATCCATGAAAGAGGAATTGTACAACACTAAAGTGTTTAGAAATGAAGACAATTTTACACTTACAGTATATCAAGGAAAGCCCAACAAAAATGTTGTCATTTTGAGTTCCGTCCATCCAGATGTTGTTGTTGCGTCTGATTCCGCTAAAAAAACTCCAGAAACGGTAAAGTTTTACAATGAAACAAAATATGGAGTAAATGTAGTGGATCAGATGGCACGAAAATATACCACACGAATATGCACAAGGAGATGGCCTGTTCATGCATTTGAAAATGCCTTAGACTTTGCGGGTATAAATGCATGGATAATATTCAAGGAGATTACCCACCAAAAAATGTCACGCAAGGCATTTTTGCAAATGCTTGTGAGAGAGTTGAGTGGTCCTTATGTCACAGATAGGGAAAAGGGTTCCACGTCCCAAGTTTCTACATGCTCAGAAGTGATGGTTCAAACAAAATTTTGCCAGATCAAAGAAAAGTGCAAGAAAAATAGATCTGTCGGCAATTGTAAGACTTGTGGTAAGTCTTTGTGTGGGCAATGTACTGCCATAAATCAAAGGCAATGCCTAAAATGCGAAACACCAAATGTTTAGAAGGTGAATTCTGCGCCATATTTTCATTTTTATGCTCCTCCACCTACATTTTCTCTGCTTTTTGTTCTTCAGTTGTTGTTTATATGTGTGCACTTGAATAAAAAAAAATGTTTGAAAAACGTCTATTATAATTATTGTTATTTTCTGTAGAAAAATAAGAAAAGCAGAAAAAAAACAATCAAAAGCATTACTGTTGGATCTCACAATAATAATACATTACAAAAAATATAATTATTAATAAATAACCACAAATGAAACTCTAAAATTAAACGAAAACAAGCAAGGAGTCAAAATGACTCCTTTCAGTAGTTCTAGGCGGGGTCACGAGTCCAGTAGTCCTAGTGTTAATCAGTTTCTTCAACACACACGTAATAGAGTATGTGGTTAATTACAAGGTATAGCTACAGTTCCTTGCCTTATCTCTAATAGTTAAATGATGATGGTACAAAATAGGCAAGGTAACAATAGATATGCCTTGCACTCAACACCATCCTCAATGCCAGGGTTTCCAAAATCTAGTCCTAAATGTCCACCAACAGATCATGTTTTAAGGATTTAATTTTTTTTTGCCTCAGGTGATGCAGTTATCACCAGAGTAATGGAATTACTTAAAACATGATTTGTTTGTTGGCCTTGAAGACTGGAGTTGGGGAACCCTGCTCAATTCAGTCTGTGCAATACACCAGATATCTTCATTACTGATGTTTCTTGTGTCAGTCTAGAACTAAATTGTTGTAAAAATAATAAAAAAAAAAAAACAATCTACATGACTTGTCTTTTCCACAGTAGTCTCTACATTCTTCGAGTATTGCACAGACTGGATCCAGCAGGGTTCCCCAACTCCAGTCCTCATGGTCCACCAGAGATCATGTTGTAAGGAAATCCATATCTCCGTTGATAACTGCTTCACAAGAGCAAAAAAAAATGGAATTCCATACAACATGATCTGTTGGTGGCCCTTGAGGACTGGAGTTGGGGAACCCTGTTGGATCCAGTCTGTGCAATATTACAAGAATGTAGAGACTGCTGTGGAAAAGAAAAGTCATATAGATTGGTTGTTTTGACAACACATATCTCCAAGACTAACACAAGAATCTCCAAGACTGACACAAGAAACATGTCTCAGTAATGGAGATATCTGGTGGCAAAAACGCTAAGTGTACAGCGCAGTGTGTGTACGGCGCAGTGTGTGTAGTCGGCGAGTGACACAGTAACCAATGCAAATATTTTGAAAGCAGAATTGCACATGTAAAAAAAAAAAAAAGTTTTTTTAGGAATGACGTTTGGGCGAAGATTGGGATACTTTGGGGGTGTGTAGAGACTAGGAACGGCTGGAGGTTGAGGAAGGGGTTCTAGGAGAAGGGGCGACAAAAGTACTGGGGGAAGGGAGCTCTGGAATGGACATGGAGGCAGGTTAAGACACATTAGGAGGAGAGGGTGGATGGACGAACAATGTTTTTTTTTCATTTCTTTGGCACAGCAGTATCCTGCCTGGACCGACTTCCACCATGTGACCGCCTTACTTTACTCGACCGCTTGGAGATGGTGGACCGTGGCGTTGACCTGTAAAATATCAAATGCAGGTCACCACTCTGCTGCTCTGTGGTGGCGGCGGTGGCGGTGCTCCTAGAAGTGGCAGTGGCGGTGCTCCTAGAAGTGGACAAAGTTGTGTCGGTGCTCATAGAAGTGGCGGTGGTGGATGTTATACGAGGAGATGAAATCTTGTCGGTGCTCAAAGAAGTGGCTATGGTGGTGATCCTTGGAGATGTAGTCGTGTCGGTGACCTTAGAAGGAGGCTGCGTGTTGGTGATCTGAGCAGAAGTTCTGGCGGGACTCCGAGGATGAGAATTGGTAGCGGTGCTCCTTTGGATGAGGAGTGCTGGTGGTGCTCTTTTGATGAGGAGTGCTGGCGGTGCTCATTTGATGAGGAGTGCTGGCGGTGCTCCTTTGATGAGGAGTGCTGGCTGTGCTCTTTTGATGATGAGTGCTGGCTGTGCTCTTTTGCTGAGGAGTGCTGGCTGTGCTCCTTTGATGTTGACTGGTGGTGTCGGTGGCCCAAGCAGGTTCTATGGTGGTTTTGCTCCAAGCAGGTGGTGCTGTGGCGGTGGTGGTGCTCCACACAGTAGCAGCGCTTGCCATAGTGGTGGTGGCGGAGGAGTGTCCAGCAGCACTCAGACTTGGGGTGGTGTAGTGGTGTCCGGCTTCGCTGGGAATGCAGGTGGCCGTGCTGTGGTATGCAGCAGAAGTTGGTAGGGAGGTGAAGCGAGTCAGCGGTGGCACTGTGGGAAATGACACCACTGACTGCTGCACATACCGATTCTGCTGCATAGCCTGCAAGTAAGCAGTGTTGCAGGCGTGTAACACACTCAGCTGTTGCTCAGGACTAAGGTGTTCTGCCATGACCTGTTCAATTTTACTGAAAAAATGGTGCATCGGTCTGTTGAGGTCGGCCTCCAGACGCTCAAGACGCTGGTCGACAGAGTGGAAGCGGTCTTCCATGTGGTTAAAACCACATTCCATCAGGGAAAAAACGCTTTCCATTCTGGCGGACAGCACCTTGAGGCTGGCCTGAAAGGCCTCGCTCATGTACATGAACTCGGCCATGACAGGCCTGTCCGAGGCCCTCTGCCGCTGGCGGGTAGTGCCTGCATAACCAGTGACAGAGACCTGGGACAGGGGAACACCTGATGGACCAGCTTCCTGGTCACCAGCTGTCTGTGTTGCTGACCTGCAAGATGCTTCCTGGCTGTCGGATGGCTGGGACGGGTCCGAGGTCGATAGATGAAGAACCGCTCCCGGGACAGGTTGCAGGGTGCTGCTCCAAGTGCTGTGGAAAGAAAGGGAAAACATTAGTATTATGCATTAACAAAAAGCATCAGCTGTGGAATAGAAAAGCACATAGTAATAAAAAAAATTTAAAAAAATACTTACGCTCTGCTGGCAAGGACCGGTCTCAGGAAAGCCAACTCGCGATGATAGCAGTACTTTCTTCTGCGCCTTGCCGCTGAACCACTGCGAACCTGTCCATCAGCACGAACATCAGTGTTGAAGTGGTCCTTCATCGAGCGCCAACGTGTGCGGATTTTGTTCACTGTTGGGAAAAAAAAGAAAAAACGTTATACAATGCACTGATGGCAACATAATTATCAGCATACACACCTGATAGAACTTTGCAAACAGTCAATGCCGGAGCACAAAAAAATTCTATACACAATGCAGTCACTGTTTATCTTGAGGACACTGTTATGTTTCCTGCTAGAATATATGTAGCAGCCAAAACAACAGTATCATCAGGAGCAAGAGTGAAAACAGGATCAAGACAGCAGTTCAATACAAAAAGCAATCACTGTTTTCCAGAAGGCATTGGTGTGTTTGATGCAAGAATATATCTTGCCACAAACACACCAGCACCATCAGGACCATAAATCAATGCAGCATCAAGACAGCAGCTCAATACAAAAAGCAATCACTGTTTTCCAGAAGGCATTGGTGTGTTTGATGCAAAAATATATCTTGCCACAAACACACCTGTACCATCAAGACCATAAATCAATGTAGCTTCAACACAGCAGTTCAATACACAAAGCAATCACTGTTTTCCAGAAGGCATTGGTGTGTTTGATGCAAGAATATATCTTGCCACAAACACACCTGTACCATCAGCACCATAAATCAATGCAGCTTCAAGACAGCAGTTCAATACAAAAAGCAATCACTGTTTTCCAGAAGGCATTGGTGTGTTTGATGCAAGAATATATCTTGCCACAAACACACCAGCACCATCAGGACCATAAATCAATGCAGCTTCAAGACAGCTGTTCAATACAAAAAGCAATCACTGTTTTCCAGAAGGCATTGGTGTGTTTGATGCAAGAATATATCTTGCCACAAACACACCAGCACCATCTGGACCAAAAATCAATGCAGTATCACAGAGCATTTTTATACTTACTGAACGCCCTTTTTGAAGTTGGAGAGGCGCTGTTCCAGCCATCCATCATCACTGCGGCCACCTCATTCCAGAGTTGCCGGGTGACCACTTTGTCTTTGTACTGCTGGTCACGGCTGTCCCACAACGGGATACGCTCCTCAACAATGTGGATCAGGTGCTCATTGTCGATGTACACTTCTTCGTCATCCCAATGTGGAACCTAAATAAAAAAAAATTAGAATATTTGTAATTTTGGAGAATAAAAAAGATAGGAAAAGAAACAGAGAAGAAGCAAAATAAAATAAAAAATAAAGACATAAAAAAAAAGTAGAGACTATATACTAACATTGCGTCTCCTCGCCACGACTTGGCTACGCTGCTCCCGCTCAGACTGCTCCCGCTCAGACTGCTCCCGCACTTCACCTTCACTTGCCGTGTCCGATGTCTGTAAAAGAGAAAAAAAAATTATAACACATTTCTAGAGGCAGCTAAACTTACCCAAAGGCAGCAACGTCCTCACCTCACGATCAGCTTGGGCCAGTTCTTGCCGAGATGGCGAATAGACCGATCCAGAAGAAGACATGCTGAAATTTAAACAAAAAATACATTAGTACATTATAAAATTGTAAAGGATACACAGACTTTAAGTTGAAGAATACTCACATTTTGGCTTCTGAAGCTTGAATCCACAGTTGCAAGGCTCTTCTATGCTCTTGTCTGGTCTCTGCAAGGCTGTCTGTAGAGTATTGGTCTGGCCCTGAAGACACCTTCTTTTATCAACACTCCTCCCAAACAATGTTGCTTCTTTACGGGGAGGTTTAGACAAGTGTCTACATTGTTTACTGAAATCATGTGCACACACACATGTCCAAGCGCATGTCAGCGACCCCATAGACTGTAATGCTATTTTTGGGCGCACACGTGCTCGCGCAATTTTTTTAGCGATGTAGGAGGAACAAAAAATGCAACATGTAGCGTACGGCGTGTCTGGGTGCACACCTGTAAAATGCGCAGCGCGCACTAATCGCTGATGAGCGCGTGCAATCGCAAGACCATGCGACCATCATGTTAGAGATAGGGGAACATTGCGCGTGTGCCAGATAGCGCACGATGCGCTGCGCGATAAAACGCTAGTGTGAAACCAGCCTTAGAGTTTTTGCGCGTGCACATTCGAAAGGCATTTTGTGTGTGCGCAGTATGCTTTGCTCAACTGTGAGCAAAGCTGAAAAGTGGTATTGCGCATGTGCCGACAGGGAACACAGAAATGGAAGCAAAATACTTCCGGGCCCTAGAATGCAAGTGCGTATACTACTTTTCTGCTTTGCCCACAGTTGGGCAAAGCATACTGCACATGGGCGAGATGCCATTTGAATGTGCACGTGCGAAAACTGTACACAATCTGATATTCACAGCAAGGGGAGAGACGGACATTAAGCCACACCCATCGGACCAGACAGAACAGATTACCATGCAGCGCAGGAGGATAAAAAAAGTATTTATGGATTATGCATGGGGAGTCAGGGGGTAACAGAAGTAGTTGCGTAATCCATAGGTGACACTAAATTAAATGATATTTTTAGCTGATAGCCCAAAAAAGTGCTGACAGGTTCCCTTTAAGTGCTGATGTACCAGATTGAAAAAGGAAGGGATGCCCTCAGTCTGTGAATACTAAGGGCTTATTCACATGTCAGTATTTTCTGTACCAACACAGGGAGTGGAACTTTAAGGCAGGGGTCAGACTTGCGAGTGTGATGCGAGAAACTTGCGCGAATCTCCCGCATCAATACCCTGCACTGCCACCAGCACTCAGGACCAGAATGTGTGGCTGCATAGAAATACCCAGAGTGCCGGTGGCAGTGTTGGGTATTGATGAGAGAGATTCGCGCGAGTTTCTCGCATCACACTCACAAGTCTGACGCTAAGAGAAAAACTAAAAATGGAAAGAATCGCACCTGTTTTGAAGACACTGATGTGTGAATAAAGCCATATTCAAAGATTTAAGTCATATATAGAAAACTAATGTAGCTGTATATCAAAAAACATGAAAAAATAAGGGAATACCACATAATCCTTTTGCTTACTGATATTGAAAGAAACTGGCCTCAGTATGTGATAGTACCGTTTAAAGTTGCAAACCATCAACTATATTATTGGAAAAAGAAGAGCAAACTGCAGATTCAAATTCCTTGTATAAAAACATTAAAATTTTATTCTAACTTGATTAAAAAAACAGCATTTTATATTATCATAGTGACTAAGGGCGGCAACAAACCAGAAAAGCGTCAGATTTCATTCATAGAATATGTGAAATAATACAACTTTTCTTTACCAAAATGGAATAAAATTTGCATGTTTTTATACAATGAACTGGGATGTGCAGTTTGCTGAAACTGTATAGTAGTCACCCATTGTGACTGTGTATTGTATTGATGATCTGAAATATACTTTAGTAACAACACCTAAGGCTACTTTCACACTAGCGCCGGTACGGGCCCGTCGCTATGCGGCAGGGCGACGTACCGACACACGTTGTGAAAGATTTGCACAACGGGGGCGGCGGATGCAGTTTTTCAACGCATCCGCTGCCCCATTGTAATGTCCAGGGAGGAGGGGGTGGAGTTTTGGCCGCGCATGCGCTGTCGAAAATGGAGGACACGACGCACCAAAAAGTGTTACATGTAACGTTTTTTTGTGCGTCGCGGCCGCCAAAACACGACGCATCCGTCGCACGACGGATGCGACATGTGGCCACATGTCGCAATGCGTTGCCAATGCAAGTCTATGGAGAAAAAACGCATCCTGCGGGCAACTTTGCAGGATGCGTTTTTTCTCCAAAACAACGCATTACAACGTGCGTCACACGACGCTAGTGTGAAAGTAGCCTTAGGCCGGGGTCATACTTACAAGTGCAATGTGAGAAACTCCCGTGAGTGCCTCGCCTCAATACCCGGCACTGCTGCCGGCAGTTCAGACCGGAGCATTCAGCTGCATAGAAGTACATGCAGCCGCACACTCCTGTCCCGAGTGCCAGCGGCAGTGCTGGGTAATGAGGCAATAGACTCATGTGAGTTTCTCGCATTGCACTCGCAAGTGTAACCCCGGCCTTAGTAGTAGTATTTTTTTTATGCAATGCAAGCAAGGAGGAGCAGAATTAACCGCTTAGTGACAGAGCCATTTGCTACTTAATGACCAGGCCAATTTTTCAATTCTGACCACTGTCATTTTACGTGGTTATAACTCTGTAATGCTTAAACGCATCCCTCTGATTCTGAGAGTCTTTGTTTGAGACATATTGTACTTCATGATAGTGGCAAAATTTCTTCGACTTTATTTATGAAAACACAGAAATATGGCAAAAAATTTTAAAATTTTGCAATTTTCAAACTTTTAAATTTTTATGCTCTTAAATCAGAGAGCTATGTCACACAAAATACTTAATAAATAATAATTGTCACTTGTCTAATTTACATCAGCACCACAATATTGGAAACAATTTTTTTTAGGAAGTTATAAGGGTTAAAGGTTAACCAGCGATTTCTAATTTTTACAACAAAATTTACAAAACCATTTTTTTAGGGACCACATCACATTTGAAGGCACTTTGAGGGGTGTACATGACAGAAAACACCCAAAAGTAACACCATTCTAAAACCTTCACCCCTCAAGGTGCTCAAAATCACATTCAAGAAATTCATTAACCCTTTACATGCTTCACAAGAACTGAATCAATGTGGAAAGAAAAAATTAACATTTAACTTTTTTCAACAAATATTTCATTCCAGAACCAATTTTTTTTATTTTCACAAGTGTAAAAAGTGAAAATGAACCAGAAAATTTGCTGTGCAATTTCTCATGACTACGCCAATACCCCATATGTGGAGAAAAGCCACTGTTTGGGTGCATGGCAGGGCTCAGAAGGGAGGGAGCACCGTTTGACTTTTTAAGTACAAAATTGGCTGGAATCAGTGGTGGCGCCATGTTGCATTTGGAAACCCCCTGATGAACCTAAACAGTGGAAACTCCCCAATTCTAACTCCAACCCTAATCCCAACACACCACTAACCCTAATACCAACCCTAACAATAATCCTAACAACAAACCTAACCCTAATCCCAACCATAACTGTAAACTGATCCAACCTGGCATGGTAGCACACTTAGCGAGCACAGCAGTGCAGAGAAGGATGAATCCATAGCACAAAAACAGGTTATTAGAGGTAGTAGTTTGACCAGAGGAAGAACTCGATCAACTGTTCCACAGAGCCCCCCCACTTGGCTAGACAACTGGCCAAAGGTGCATTGTTCCCCTGTATGGCGGGTTTTTTCTGAAATTCCTTCAGAGAAAACAACTAGAATTTGCAACATCTGCCAAACCAAGCTAAGAAGAGGTACGAACACTGCCAACCAGAGCACCACCAGCATGCAAAAGCACATGGCAGCCAAGCACCCCAGTAGGTGGGCAGAATGCCTGTGTACAAACTCTGTGTCTGAGGGTGAAAATATCACATGGTTATAAGTATTCAGACCCTTTGCAAATTATTGAGTAGATGCACTGTTTTGAGCTAGTACAGCCATGAGGCTTCTTGGTATGATGCAACAAGTTTTTCACACCTGGATTTGGGAATCCTCTGCCAATCTTCCTTGCCGATCCTCTTCAGTTCCGTCAGATTTGATGGTGAACATTGGTGAACAGCCATTTTCAGTTCTCTCCATAGATGCTCAATTGAGTTTAAGTCAGGACTCTGGCTGGTCCAGTCAAGGATGGTCACAGAGTTGTTCTGAAGCCACTCTTTTGTTATTTTAGTTGTGTGCTTAGGGTCATTGACTTGTTGGAAGGTGAAACTTTGGCCATATGGGGTACAGAGTGTACATTAATGAGAAAAAAATGAACTTTTTTGAATTTACCAAAATGGCTGCAGTGAAAAATGTAAAGGGGTCTGAATACTTTCTGTACCCACAGTATGAGTCAGAAAGTCATGCAGGCATCTTCATGCTTTTTCCATTTAGTTTTAACTCTTTCCCATCCATTTCAACTTTCTTCCCATGCCTTCAGACCTGTTTGTTGGGTTAAGGAGAAAAATATTCGACTTTGATGATGATTTTCTTGAATCCGGATATTTCACTATTAGCTCATCACTAGTGGTAAAGTGTAAAAAAAAAAAAAAAAAGGGAAAAAAATGTAAAAACAGGTACATATGCTTTACTTTTTGACTACCTATTTCAATATTCTGTTTTGGCAACAGTACATCAAATAACCTTATGGTCATATGTGGCGGCATTTTTAAGCTGTGTTACTACTTCATTTAATTTTTATGTGTTTCTTTTTGGGCAAGGGAAATTTTTGTGAACTATCATAAAAATTTGTAAAGAAATAGTTACAGTAAATTTAAATATTTAGCTGAGTCAATTTGTTTTGCCACAGCTGCTTAACCCTTTCCCGACATGTGCTGTACCTGCACTGCTCTGTGGGACAGTAGTGCAGGTACAGCGCAGTGATCACACGGCCTCACGCTGAGTGCCATAGCAATTGGGTGCTGGTGTCAGCTCTGTGTGAAAGCTGACAGCCCAATGCAACACCCACCACCAGTTCTACCACTGATCGTGGGCATTTAACCCATCTGATGCCACTTTTAGTAGTGACAGCGACATAGAGGAGCATTGCACAGGGAATCAGTTTCCTTCGCACTTCCATCAGGACAATGCTATGTGATCACGTTGTCCTGTTGGTCTCCATGGAGACTCCCAGCCGCAAGACGACCGCAGGGTCAATCAGGGAAGGTGGCTTGTGAGTGCCTGCTGAGAGGAGGTGCTGACATATCTTCACTGTCTATCAGATGCTGATGTGATACTCTGCAGTGCAGAGTATCAGTTCAGCGATCTGACACCATATAGTGATGTCCCATAATGGGATTATGTAAAAATATAAACAAAAATATATTAAAAAGTGTAAAAATATTTTTTTTTAAAAATCCTCAAATAAATAAACAAAAAACAATAAAAGTACACATATTTGTTATTGCCACGTTTGTAAGGCTGGTTTCACATTTGCGTTTTTTAGCGCTGGAAAAAAACGCTAACCTGCGCATGCGTTTTTTCCCCTATATTTAACATGGGTGCGCATACCTGCGCGCTTGTAAGCGCATGTATGCGATTTTCATGCGCTGCGTTTTTTTGGGGTGTGCGATTGGATTTTCCAGACGCATCATGTTGCATTTTTTGGCCCTGCAAAAAAGCGCATGCGCACATATGCGCACGTTTTGCGCTAAAAATGGCCATTATAGCCTATGGATGCGCATATGTGCGCACTGGCATGCTCATGTAAGCGTTTTTTTGCATATGCGTTTTTTTTTTTAACCATGGAATTTAGGGGTTTGAGTTAGAGTTAGGGTTAGTTAAGGGGGTTTAGGGTTAGGGTTAGGGTCAGGGTCAGGGTTAGGGTTGGGTTTTGGGTCAGGGTTAGGGTTAAGTATGGTTTGGTTAAGGGTTAGGGTCAGGGTTAGGGTCAGGATTAGGGTTAAGTATGGTTTTGTTAAGGGTTAGGGTCAGGGTTAGGGTTAGGGTTAGGGTCAGGGTTAGGGTTAGGGTTAGGGTCAGGGTTAGGGTTAGGGTCAGGGTTAGGGTTAAGTATGGTTTTGTTAAGGATTAGGGTCAGGGTTAGGGTCAGGATTAGGGTTAAGTATGGTTTGGTTAAGGGTTAGGGTCAGGGTTAGGGTTAGGGTTAGGGTTAGGGTCAGGGTTAGGGTTAGGGTTAGGGTTAGGGTTAGGGTCAGGGTTAGGGTTAAGTATGGTTTTGTTAAGGGTTAGGGTTAGGGTTAGGGTTAGGGTTAGGGTCAGGGTTAGGGTTAAGTATGGTTTTGTTAAGGGTTAGGGTCAGGGTTAGGGTTAGGGTTAGGGTTAGGGTTAGGGTTAGGGTCAGGGTTAGGGTTAGGGTTAGGGTTAGTTAGGGTTTAGGGTTTGGGTTAGTTAGGGTTTAGGGTTTGGGTTAGGGTTAAGTATGATTTGGTTAAGGGTTAGGGTCAGGGTTAGGGTTAGGGTTAGGGTCAGGGTTAGGGTTAGGGTTAGGGTCAGGGTTAGGGTTAGTAAAGTCATGGTTTGGGTAGTGTGAGGGGCCACCTAAAAATGTTGGAAAAAAACGCAAACGCGGTAAAAACGCGCTAAAAACGCATACAAACGCATAAAAACGCTGCGTTTTTTTCATGCATGCTCATAAAAATGCTTGAAAAAAACGCAGCAGTTGTATGCTTATGTATGCGTTTTTTCAATGCGTTTTTTTGCGGGAAAAACGCGCTGCAAAAAAAAGCAAGTGTGAAACTAGCCTAAGCGATGCAAAAATAATCATCTATAAAATTATTTTTGTCGTGTAAAAGCTCCAAAACATAAAAAAAAGATATAAATTGGGTATTGCTGTCAATTTTATGACACATGGAACAGTATAAAAAAACAAAAAGCAATTCCTGAATTGCTGTTTTTTGTTCATTCTGTCTCCAAAAAATCAGAATACAAAGCGATCAAGAAATGTCATGTGCCCAAAAATGGTACCAATAAAAATGTAAGCGCGTCCCGCAAAAAACAAGGCATAACTTGACTTTGTTGGGCGAAATATGGAAAAATTATAGCTCTCAAAATGTGGTGATGCAAAAACTAGTTTTTGCAATAAGAAGCGTCTTTTAGGCTTCTTTCACACATCTGTGTCTCTAGTTCGTGTGGTGAAAGTTTTAACGTGTACCAGAGACACTGACACAAGATGTCATGTTCAGTGTGTTTACACTGACTGTGTGCCTGTGTGCCCCACAAATAGACATGTCCGTTTTTTACAATCAGCATGGGCGACATACATTGATGTCCTTCGTGTGACATGCATCGGCACCGGGGAACAAGCACTACATTAAGCTCTGTTTCCCGGCGGCAGGTGCTTGCAGCATTTCATTCACCAGTGGTTTACAGCAGGGATAGTCGCATCTTGGCACTGTCCAGGTTGAAAACTATTTAGCCCCCGGACATGAATTACAGCTTGGGACAGAGCGACCAACAAATATGGTATGTTGTTCCTTTTTAATTTTATTTTTATTACAGGAGAACGAGGACTTTGGCGGAATTAGGCGAGGTTGTAAGTATGGTTTAATTGAGATTATTAAAGGAGTCTGCATCATTTTTTCGATTAAAGAACTTTATTCGAGAACCCCCCAACTATCACCCCTCTTGCCACCGTTACAGGGCAAGTGGGAAGAGCCAGGCAAAGCACCAGAATTGGCATATCTAATAGATGCGCCTTTTCTTGGCAGCTGTTGGCTGCAATTTTTAGGCTGGGGGGGGGCCTATTTCAATGGCCCTTACCGTCCTGAGAATACCAGCTCCCAGTTGTCAGCTTTAGCAAGGCTGGATATCAAAAATGGTGGGGACACATGCCATTTTTTAAATTATTTATTTAAATAATTAAAAAACAGCTTGGAGACCCCTCTAGTCTTGATAACCAACCTTGCTGATGCTGACAGCTGAAGGTTGCAGCCCCCTGCTGTGAGCTTTGCCTGGTTGGTTAAGGAAAATAGGGGAGGAACCCATGTTGGGTTTTTCATTCATTTATTTAGTTATATTGCAGGTGAAAGATGAGGAATACCTCTTTCATTGTCTCCTGATGTCACAGTTATTAGGGGCAGCAGGTGTCGGATGATGGGAGTAACTGTTCCAAAAGCCCCCACCTGCTGTAATTGTTCCGACTTTAATATAACTCACATCATTCTCCTCTGCTCGTGCTGATCACTGGCAGAGCAGGGGAGAATGATGAGAGCTGTTCTCAGTACCTGCC
The DNA here is from genome assembly GCF_039654945.1 of Dendrobates tinctorius. Lineage (NCBI taxonomy): Eukaryota > Metazoa > Chordata > Amphibia > Anura > Dendrobatidae > Dendrobates > Dendrobates tinctorius. Next base: position 19,324,168 of record NW_027361703.1, read on the forward strand.
ACCGGGGAACAGCGCCTAATGTAGTGCTTCTTCCCCGGCGGCCGTCCATGTGATTCTGATGCAGCACACGGGTGGCACACAGTTGCCACAAGTGTGCTGCAAGTATTACACACATGGACACAATGACAAACGGACATGGATACCTCCTGGAACCAGTTTTTCCAGTACTGGAAATAAACAAAAATGTGAAACCGGCCTTGATGTGTGACAGCAGCCAAGCATAAAAACCTGATATAATTCTGGTATCGCTGTAATTGCACCGACGCAAAGAAAATAGCCGACTAATCACTTATACTGCTCAAGGAACAGTGTAAAAAATAAATAAAACTAATTCTTCTCATTTTGTTGATTTTTTCAACCTACCTTCCAAAAATCTCAGTAAGGATTGGTGCACATTTATCCGGCGCTCGGCACTGAGCACTTGCATCTGGATTTCCATGTAAATCTCTGAAATATATGATTCAGACGGAAACCTCTGGCAGAAAATTCCCTATAATGAGGCAAATGGAGGCACTGTGGATGTCAAAGGACCTGTGATCCAGTGGTGTCCGACTTTTTAGGATTGCTTAAAATTGTCATCAGCCACAGTTTTGTGCACTTCTGAAAAGTAGTAAAACGCTGAACAGAGGCCAGATGGATTCCAGTTACTGTGCTGCTTCATTATAGTGAATGGATCCATCGGGGTTTCATCTGTCACGTCAGTTGGACATTTAGATGGAGACCCTAATGTAAGTGCTCAATGAAGGGTGCCGGATAGAGTTGAGCAAAACGGGTCGAAAAATTTCAAAAGTCGCCGACTTTTGGCAAAGTCGGGTTTCATGAAACGAAACCCGACCCTAGGATGAGGTCGGCCACAAGGTCGGCGACTTACGCGCCAAAGTCGCGTTTCAAAAGTTTGTTTTGCGCTCTTTTTCAGCCAATCAGGATCCACGGACACTGTGGGCAACGTGATGACATAGGCAGGGGTCACCACCATCTTTCAGAAGGGCATGCAAGTGATTGGCTTGCTTTGGTGGGCGTCACAGGGGGTATAAAAGGGCGTGCACGCCGACCGCCATCTTACTTCTGCCGATCTCAGTATAGGGAGAGGTTGCTGCTGATTATGTAGGGAGAGCGTTAGGCAGGGAAGAAGACAAAAAAACTGCTTCTGCTGCTAGCGATTTGGCCTGCACAACACACCTGTCACTGTGTGTGCAGTGCAAGGGGAGGCTATATAGTGGTGTATCAGTGGTGTTGGTTGTTGGGCTGCCTTCTAAGGCTTCCTGACATTCCTGCATTGCTGTTTACCCACTGCTCCGCAAACTGCTTTTTTAAAAGCAATCCCAATTTTTTTTTTTTGTCCTGCTGAGAAGGAAAAAAAACTGCTTCTGCTGCTAGCAATTTGGCCTGCACAACACACCAGTCACTGTGTGTGCAGTGCAAGGGGAGGCTATATTGTGGTGTATCAGTGGTGTTGGTTGTTGGGCTGCCTTTTAAGGCTTCCTGACAGGCTGGCATTGCTGTTTACCCACTGCTCTGCAAACTGCTTTTTTAAAAGCAATCCAATCTCCCTTATCCTCTAGTCACTTTTGTCACAGCTGTGCCATCGAGCCTGTCACATAGCGCTCAGATATTCATTGGGCCTCACACAATCCAAAAGTGTCCAGTGTCCAAAAGTGTGTGCAGAGATTCAAAATCTCCCTTATCCTCTAGTCACTTTTGTCACAGCTGTGCCATCGAGCCAGTCACATAGCGCTCAGATATTCATTGGGCCTCACACAATCCAAAAATGTCCAGTGTCCAAAAGAGTGTGCAGAGATTCAAAATCTCCCTTATCCTCTAGTCACTTTTGTCACAGCTGTGCCATCGAGCCTGTCACATAGCGCTCAGATATTCATTGGGCCTCACACAATCCAAAAGTGTCCAGTGTCCAAAAGTGTGTGCAGAGATTCAAAATCTCCCTTATCCTCTAGTCACTTTTGTCACAGCTGTGCCATCGAGCCTGTCACATAGCGCTCAGATATTCATTGGGCCTCACACAATCCAAAAGTGTCCAGTGTCCAAAAGTGTGTGCAGAGATTCAAAATCTCCCTTATCCTCTAGTCACTTTTGTCACAGCTGTGCCATCGAGCCTGTCACATAGCGCTCAGATATTCATTGGGCCTCACACAATCCAAAAGTGTCCAGTGTCCAAAAGTGTGTGCAGAGATTCAAAATCTCCCTTATCCTCTAGTCACTTTTGTCACAGCTGTGCCATCGAGCCTGTCACATAGCGCTCAGATATTTATTGGGCCTCACACAATCCAAAAGTGTCCAGTGTCCAAAAGTGTGTGCAGAGATTCAAAATCTCCCTTATCCTCTAGTCACTTTTGTTACAGCTGTGCCATCGAGCCTGTCACATAGCGCTCAGATATTCATTGGGCCTCACACAATCCAAAAGTGTCCAGTGTCCAAAAGTGTGTGCAGAGATTCAAAATCTCCCTTATCCTCTAGTCACTTTTGTCACAGCTGTGCCATCGAGCCTGTCACATAGCGCTCAGATATTCATTGGGCCTCACAGAATCCAAAAGTGTCCAGTGACCAAAAGTGTGTGCAGAGATTCAAAATTTCCCTTATCCTCTAGTCACTTTTGTCACAGCTGTGCCATCGAGCCTGTCACATAGCGCTCAGATATTCATTGGGCCTCACACAATCCAAAAGTGTCCAGTGTCCAAAAGTGTGTGCAGAGATTCAAAATCTCCCTTATCCTCTAGTCACTTTTGTCACAGCTGTGCCATCGAGCCTGTCACATAGCGCTCAGATATTCATTGGGCCTCACACAATCCAAAAGTGTCCAGTGTCCAAAAGTGTGTGCAGAGATTCAAAATCTCCCTTATCCTCTAGTCACTTTTGTCACAGCTGTGCCATCGAGCCTGTCACATAGCGCTCAGATATTCATTGGGCCTCACACAATCCAAAAGTGTCCAGTGTCCAAAAGTGTGTGCAGAGATTCAAAATCTCCCTTATCCTCTAGTCACTTTTGTCACAGCTGTGCCATCGAGCCTGTCACATAGCGCTCAGATATTCATTGGGCCTCACACAATCCAAAAGTGTCCAGTGTCCAAAAGTGTGTGCAGAGATTCAAAATCTCCCTTATCCTCTAGTCACTTTTGTCACAGCTGTGCCATCGAGCCTGTCACATAGCGCTCAGATATTCATTGGGCCTCACACAATCCAAAGTGTCCAGTGTCCAAAAGTGTGTGCAGAGATTCAAAATCTCCCTTATCCTCTAGTCACTTTTGTCACAGCTGTGCCATCGAGCCTGTCACATAGCGCTCAGATATTCATTGGGCCTCACACAATCCAAAAGTGTCCAGTGTCCAAAAGTGTGTGCAGAGATTCAAAATCTCCCTTATCCTCTAGTCACTTTTGTCACAGCTGTGCCATCGAGCCTGTCACATAGCGCTCAGATATTCATTGGGCCTCACACAATCCAAAAGTGTCCAGTGTCCAAAAGTGTGTGCAGAGATTCAAAATCTCCCTTATCCTCTAGTCACTTTTGTCACAGCTGTGCCATCGAGCCTGTCACATAGCGCTCAGATATTCATTGGGCCTCACACAATCCAAAAGTGTCCAGTGTCCAAAAGTGTGTGCAGAGATTCAAAATCTCCCTTATCCTCTAGTCACTTTTGTCACAGCTGTGCCATCGAGCCTGTCACATAGCGCTCAGATATTCATTGGGCCTCACACAATCCAAAAGTGTCCAGTGTCCAAAAGTGTGTGCAGAGATTCAAAATCTCCCTTATCCTCTAGTCACTTTTGTCACAGCTGTGCCATCGAGCCTGTCACATAGCGCTCAGATATTCATTGGGCCTCACACAATCCAAAAGTGTCCAGTGTCCAAAAGTGTGTGCAGAGATTCAAAATCTCCCTTATCCTCTAGTCACTTTTGTCACAGCTGTGCCATCGAGCCTGTCACATAGCGCTCAGATATTCATTGGGCCTCACACAATCCAAAAGTGTCCAGTGTCCAAAAGTGTGTGCAGAGATTCAAAATCTCCCTTATCCTCTAGTCACTTTTGTCACAGCAATGCCATCGAGCCTGTCACATAGTGCTCAGATATTCATTGGGCCTCACACAATCCAAAAGTGTCCAGTGTCCAAAAGTGTGTGCAGAGATTCAAAATCTCCCTTATCCTCTAGTCACTTTTGTCACAGCTGTGCCATCGAGCCTGTCACATAGCGCTCAGATATTCATTGGGCCTCACACAATCCAAAAGTGTCCAGTGTCCAAAAGTGTGTGCAGAGATTCAAAATCTCCCTTATCCTCTAGTCACTTTGGTCACAGCTGTGCCATCGAGCTTGTCACATAGCGCTCAGATATTCATTGGGCCTCACACAATCCAAAAGTGTCCAGTGTCCACAAGTGTCTGCAGAAATTCAAAATCTCCCCTGTCCTATAGACACCTTGTACCTTGTTTTACATTACTATATAGTTTGTTGGATTTTGTCTACATTTCTACCAAAAATGAGGAAGGCTGGTGGAAGAGGCCGTGGAATTGGGCGGGGGGTTGGCAGCTGGTAATGATGGTGTTGGTGGTGGATCTGATGGTAGTGGCAAGAGCAAAATAGGACCGAATGCAGGAGGTGTTGAGCCTGCGTCATCGTCTGGCTACATAAGGCCTCGAACGATTAGTTTTCTAGGAGTTGGCAAACCGCTTTTAAAGCCAGAGCATCAGGAAAAAGTTTTGTCTTACATTGCTGACTCAGCCTCCAGCTCTATCGCCTCCTCTTCTTCAGTTGTAAAAAGTAAAAGCACTGAGTCGTCATTGGAGGCTCATGTTCATGAACCACACCTTTCCTTGTGTCCTTCACCCCAACCAAGATTGAAGGATGACGCAGGCCATACTACTGATTACTCCATGGAGCTGTTTTCACATACCATGCCTGGATTATCAAGTCAAATGGTGAATTACCCAGGCCAAGATGAATCTGACATGGAGTGCACTGATGCACAGCCGCTGATGGATGATTCTGCTGGTACATTCACTCAGAGCACTACATTGTCCTCGCAGTGTACAGAGCCAGATTCTGACCCTGATGAGACTCAGGTGCCCCTTCCCGCACACTATACCACCATACACAGTGACACAGAGGAAGGTGCACATGACATAGAAGAGGAGGTGATGGATGACCCAGTTGTTGACCCAGATTGGCATCCATTGGGGGAAGAGGGTGCTGCTTCCAATAGCTCAGATGAGGAGCATCCACAGCAGACATCGACATCGCAACAGCTGTTATCTGGCAGGCCCGGAGCACTCCAAAGACAGGTTCCAAACATCAAAAGAGTTGCTGGACAGCTTGTCCAGAGGGTCAAAAGATCACAGCGTGCTAGGCCGCAAAATGTCTGCCAATGTAGGAAGAGTGCAGTGTGGCACTTTTTTGAACAAAATCCTCATGATCAGGCCAAGGTTATCTGTAAGAAGTGCGCAAAGACCTTTAGCCGAGGGAAAAATCTGAAAATTTTGAATACCAGTTGCATGCTTAGACATTTAACCAGCATGCACTTGCAAGCGTGGACACAACACCAAACCTCAAGTGCCACATGTGCAACTGATCACAACGAAGGTAGTCAGCAATGCTACATTGTTTCCCCCACTGTAAGCCCACCGGTTAGCACAGCAGCAAATGTTGAGGTGTCGTTGCAAGGCCACAGCAGTCAGGGAATCCCACTGTTATATCAACGAAAGACTGATTCTAGGCCATCAGAAAGAACACCAACTCCATCACCATCATCAACCCTCTCTCAGTCCACCCTGTCCACCGCTACTTCCACCATATGCAGCTCTCAAGTCCAGCTCACCCTCCCAGACACTATGAGTAGGTCAAGAAAGTACTCAGTCTCTCATCCGCGTACACTGGGTTTGAACGCCCACATTGCCAAACTAATCTCGTTTGAGATGATGCCCTTTCGGTTGGTGGAAAGCACAGCTTTCCGCGAACTCATGGCCTATGCAGTACCACGCTATGAGCTACCCAGTCGCCACTTCTTCTCTCGCAAAGCCATCCCAGCCCTCCACCATCATGTGAAAGACCGCATTGTCCATGCACTCAAGCAGTCAGTGAGCGGAAAGGTGCACCTCACAACTGATGCATGGTCCAGTCGGCATGGCCAGGGCCGTTACGTGTCCATCACTGCGCACTGGGTTAATGTGGTGGATGCAGGGTCCACAGGGGACAGCGGTGGTGGGACAGTGCTGCCTAGCCCACGGTATAGGAAACAGTTGGCTGTAGGCATTCGACCCTCCTCCTCCTCCTCAAGAAGCGAAAGCTCGTCCACAGAGCGCAGTCGTACGAGCACTCCATCTGCAGCTGCCACTGTTGCACACGATGTGTCCCCCTATCGAGCAGCTAGTGGAAAGCGTCAGCAGGCTGTGTTGCAGATGATGTGTTTGGGCAACAGACACACCGCCGAGGTGCTGGCCGAGTACTTGAAGCGACAAACTGAGTCATGGCTGGGCAGTGTACATCTTGAGGCAGGCAAGGTAGTTAGTGATAACGGCCGTAATTTTGTGGCAGCCATAGCCCTTTCAAAACTCAGCCACATACCTTGCTTGGCTCACATCATGAACCTGGTGGTGCAGTGCTTCCTCAAAAATTATCCGGAGTTAACTGCCCTGCTCCAGAAGGTGCGAAGACTGTGCGCGCACATCCACCGGTCGCCTGTACACTCCGTTCGTATGCAGAAGCTGCAGCGATTGCTCCACCTTCCCAACCACCGCCTCATTATCGACATTGCATCAAGGTGGAACTCCACCCTGCACATGGTGGAGCGGCTGTGCTAGCAGAGGCAGGCCATAATGCATTTGTGGGAGGATACACGGCCAGGCACTTTGAGAGCAGACATGGAGTTGAAAGGTGTGCAGTGGTCGAAGCTGAAAGACCTCTGTAAAGTCCTTCAGTGTTTTGAGGAATGCACACAGCTGGTAAGCGCAGACGACGCCATCCTAAGCATGAGCATCCCACTTATGCGTCTGCTCATGCAAACTTTGACGCACCTTAAGGAGCAGGCGTCTGCAGCCAATGTTGATGAGGAGGAAGAGGAGGAGGGAATCCTTGATGACATTCAGCCATTGTCTGCTCAGGGACCTCTCCTGGACGAGGTGGAGGAAGAAGAGGAGGAGGAGGAGGAGGATGATGGGGATGATTACTTAGGGGAGGAGGATGCATCTCGTGGGGCAAGTGAAAATGTTGGCGTGGCAAGGTCTGGTACAGGGTTTGTGCGTGACTGGAGGGATGTGGATTTGCCAGAAAGTGCTCCTCCAACCAGCACTCGCAGTGCATCATTGACACCGGGAACATTGGCCCACATGTCAGATTATGCCTTGCAGATCCTAAAAAGGGACCCCCGCATTGCCAAAATGATGAACGATGACGACTACTGGTTGGCCAGCATCCTGGATCCACGCTATAAAGGGAAATTACAAAACATCATGCCACAGGAGAACCTTGACCTAATATTGGCTAATAAACAAGCAACTCTGGTAAATCGGTTGCTTGAGGCATTACCAGCACACAGCAGCGGTGATGGTTCTCACACGAGCCGTACGGGCCGGGGGCAGCTTGGCAGAGGTGTTCGTGGTGCACACAGCAGAAGTGCCATTGGAGACAGGGGTTTCATGACAATGTTGTGGACTGATTTTTCAAATACTGCTCACACAACTGGTAATACTGCATCGATGGAAAGTGACAGGAGACAGCAGTTGTCAACTATGGTTACAAACTACTTTTCCTCCCATATCGATGTTCTCCCACACAGGTCATTCCCCTTTGACTATTGGGCCGCTAAACTGGACACCTGGCCTGAATTGGCCCAATATGCCTTACAGGAGCTCGCTTGCCCAGCTGTAAGTGTGCTATCGGAAAGAGTCTTCAGTGCAGCTGGATCAACCCTGACAGAAAAAAGGACCCGTCTGTCAACCCAAAATGTGGATGATCTAACCTTCATTAAAATCAACCATGCATGGGTTTCCAAGGATTTTGTCCCACCTTCCCCTGATGACACATAGGGTGACAGAAAAATGGCTTGCTTTGGTCCACCTCTTCCTGGGACTTCACCTATTTCGCCTTTTGCATCAGCTGAATGTCCAACATCAACATATGCCACTTTCTAAAACTCCCTAACTATGCTGCCTCCCCCCCCATGGCCAGGGTCACCACCTAGCGCACGACACCGTGCGAGTGCCGTTGCCCTGGACAGGTGGGTAGGCCGACTCTTGGGCGCGGGCACTGGCACAGGGTCCCTCATAGTGCAATCAAGTGTCTCTGACGGTGGTGGTGCACACCCGCCGTCAGACACACCGCTGTACTATGAGGGGCCCAGTGCCAGTACCGACGCCCACGAGTGGGCCCCCCTTGCTTGGGCAGGGCCCCAGCATTTGCAATCTTTACCTCTCCCTGCTCCTCCGCTGTGTAATCTGGGCCGTCAAATCCATACTGTGCCTGACACCGTCTGAGCCTGCCTCCTGATGTATAGACATATATTTTGAATGTGTACGCTATCCATACATGTTATCCAGGGAAACGGTACCCTTTCTAACCTTTGTGCAATCACGTGCAATCCATACTGGGCCTAACACCGTCTGAGCCTGCCTCCTGAGACATATATTTTGAATGTGTACGCTATCCATACATGTTATCCGGGGATACGGTACCCTTTCTAACCTTTGTGCAATCACGTGCAATCCATACTGGGCCTAACACCGTCTGAGCCTGCCTCCTGAGACATATATTTTGAATGTGTACGCTATCCATACATGTTATCCGGGGATACGGTACCCTTTCTAACCTTTGTGCAATCACGTGCAATCCATACTGGGCCTAACACCGTCTGAGCCTGCCTCCTGAGACATATATTTTGAATGTGTACGCTATCCATACATGTTATCCGGGGATACGGTACCCTTTCTAACCTTTGTGCAATCACGTGCAATCCATACTGGGCCTAACACCGTCTGAGCCTGCCTCCTGAGACATATATTTTGAATGTGTACGCTATCCATACATGTTATCCGGGGATACGGTACCCTTTCTAACCTTTGTGCAATCACGTGCAATCCATACTGGGCCTAACACCGTCTGAGCCTGCCTCCTGAGACATATATTTTGAATGTGTACCCTATCCATACATGTTATCCGGGGATACGGTACCCTTTCTAACCTTTGTGCAATCACGTGCAATCCATACTGGGCCTAACACCGTCTGAGCCTGCCTCCTGAGACATATATTTTGAATGTGTACGCTATCCATACATGTTATCCGGGGATACGGTACCCTTTCTAACCTTTGTGCAATCACGTGCAATCCATACTGGGCCTAACACCGTCTGAGCCTGCCTCCTGAGACATATATTTTGAATGTGTACGCTATCCATACATGTTATCCGGGGATACGGTACCCTTTCTAACCTTTGTGCAATCACGTGCAATCCATACTGGGCCTAACACCGTCTGAGCCTGCCTCCTGAGACATATATTTTGAATGTGTACGCTATCCATACATGTTATCCGGGGATACGGTACCCTTTCTAACCTTTGTGCAATCACGTGCAATCCATACTGGGCCTAACACCGTCTGAGCCTGCCTCCTGAGACATATATTTTGAATGTGTACGCTATCTATACATGTTATCCGGGGATACGGTACCCTTTCTAACCTTTGTGCAATCACGTGCAATCCATACTGGGCCTAACACCGTCTGAGCCTGCCTCCTGAGACATATATTTTGAATGTGTACGCTATCCATACATGTTATCTGGGGATACGGTACCCTTTCTAACCTTTGTGCAATCACGTGCAATCCATACTGGGCCTAACACTATCTGAGCCTGCCTCCTGAGACATATATTTTGAATGTGTACGCTATCCATACATGTTATCCGGGGATACGGTACCCTTTCTAACCTTTGTGCAATCACGTGCAATCCATACTGGGCCTAACACCGTCTGAGCCTGCCTCCTGAGACATATATTTTGAATGTGTACGCTATCCATACATGTTATCCGGGGATACGGTACCCTTTCTAACCTTTGTGCAATCACGTGCAATCCATACTGGGCCTAACACCGTCTGAGCCTGCCTCCTGAGACATATATTTTGAATGTGTACGCTATCAATACATGTTATCCGGGGATACGGTACCCTTTCTAACCTTTGTGCAATCACGTGCAATCCATACTGGGCCTAACACCGTCTGAGCCTGCCTCCTGAGACATATATTTTGAATGTGAACGCTATCCATACATGTTATCTGGGGATACGGTACCCTTTCTAACCTTTGTGCAATCACGTGCAATCCATACTGGGCCTAGCACCGTCTGAGCCTGCCTCCTGAGACATATATTTTGAATGTGTACGTTATCCATACATGTTATCCGGGGATACGGTACCCTTTCTCACCTTTGTGCAATGACGTGTAATCCATACTGGGCGTGAGAACGGCTGGCGAGCTGTTAAGCAAGCCACAGCACCTGTGGTTTGCACACGTAAGTTTTTCATTTTTTCAGGAATGACGGTTAGGCCTAATTCCGGAACTGCGGTTGACCTGCACTTACTGGGAAATCATTGTTCGCGGGTAATAATTGTAATCAGTGATCCCCATCACTAACGTTGTTCAGCGGGTTATCTGCACCTGTAAGCGACAAACGCTGGCCTTTTCAGTGTAGCGCACATGCAGCCACGGACATGTAAGGGCATGACACACCAGTTATTGGCCAATCTCATGTGCCAGAGGCTCACGTGTCCCTCTAGTAAGCCGGTCTCGGACCGCGGGGCATGACGGAGTCTCGTTCGTTAACGGAATTAAGCTTGCAATGTGTGCATCTGTTCTGTAGCTGGCATGGTTGAGGTTTCCCAGGTGGAGTCGAATTTAACCGTAGGCTCCACTCCTGGTGGTGCCCTTCTGGACATTCCTTTAAGGTTCAGCTTTGCAACCATACTGCCCACGTAAAACAAACACTTTGCCTTCATGAACGCTGTTTGGAGGGTCATGACTCGTGGGAATAACGCCGCCCAATCAGTTAACCTGCTAGAGAGATCCTTCGTTGTTCCCAAGCATGACATCACACTCCCTAGGAAGAAGATAATGCCACTGTGGCGACCGTACTCCTGGGGGCGACACAAGTGCACTGATGCCCAGCCACTGCTCGATGAATCTGCTGGTACATTGACCCAGACCACTACATTACCCTCGCACGCTACCCGGCCTGAATCTGACCCTGATGAAACTCAGGTTACCCTTCCCATATACAGTTCCATCTTACACGGTGACAAAGAGGAAGCTGCAGATGAAAGTGCAGGTTCGGCCCACCCGCCATCAGACACACCACCGTACTATCAGGGGCCCTGTGCCAGTGCCGTCGCCAACGAGTGGGCCCCCCCTGCTTGCCCAGGATCACAGCACTTGCAAAGTTGAAATACTGTGCAGTGAGATGGAAGATGGGGACGACGAGGAGTCTAGACTAGTACAGGGATTCCCTAGCGAGGAGACTTATTTGATTGTTTTCAATGTTGGGACAGCAATTTTTGGGGAGCACTATACTCTGGAGAATGATAGATGGGGCCCACCATACACTGGAACATTCCAAAGGTGGACATCAGACACTGGAGCAGCATTTACAGGGCCCATTATACACTAGAGCATTAGAAATGGGGCCCATTATGTTTGGAGCATTATTTGGGCCCATAAGACAGTGGAGCTTCATCCATAGGGACCAACATATACTGTAGCATTATGTGTAGCTCATCATATACTGTTTCAAACATTATATGGGACCAATGATTCTGTATGGAGAAATAGATGGGCCTCGTCATGAGATGTAAAAAGTGAAGTATTTTTCATTGTACTATACCGCTATTTCTCTGCCGTATCGGAGCATGATGAGTTGTGGTATGTGTTAAAGGGGCGCTCTTTCGCCCAGGGCACATGAAAACCTGCAGCCAGCCCTCCCCCCCACAACTTTAGCCAAATAACCCCCATTTTTCAGTGCGTAACTTGTATTATGAAGTTAATTAAGGTTGACAAGCTTAAGAAAGAAGAATTGATGCTTTTGGCATTCAAATGGGCACTGTAGGTGTGTTTCCTGTCCTCCTCTCACTGCCGACTTTTATTCCCCATTGACTTACATTGGGTTTCGTGTTTCGGGACGACCCCGACTTTTCCCTATAATCGGACGATCTTGCTCGACCCGACTTTTGGAAAAGTCGGGTTTCACGAAACGAAACGCGACCCTAAAAAAACAAAAGTCGCTCAACTCTAGTGCCGGATAAATGTGATCCTAAATGTTATGTAAAATGTTCCCAATTAAAGCTTTAATTCAATCCACAAAAAAGCAAGTCCCCATTTAGGTCTGCCATATGTTAATGGAAATATTGGGGGCTTCCACGTTACTGGTAGCATGAAGGCTCTGGAAAAGCGAAATGGCTTCTCACCCGCCAAAAGAAATTCAGCAAATTCTCCACTCCCAAATCCAAATGCCCCCCTTCCTTTTGAGCCCCAGTGTGCCTAAACCACATTTAGTGCCCACATGTTTGGCATTTCTGTAGTGATGAGAGCTCGTCTAATTTACAGAAGCATTTCTCCAGAAGCATGAGCTTGGCATAATGTACTGGTCACCAAAACTTACTGGTCACTACAACGGCAGTTTACAATTTTCACTCAGAAACATCCACTGCTGCTTGTTTCTGGAAAATGCCCATGGAGTCAAAATTGTCAATATACCTGTAGATAAATTTCCAAAGTGGTGTAATTTCCAAAATGAAATCACTTAAGGGGGATTTTGCTTTTAGAACTTAGGGGCTCTGTATATGGACCTGCAAACTATTCTAGGAAAATCTGCGCTCCAGGAGGCAAATAGTCCTCTGTCCCTCCCGAGTCTCTCCGTATGGCTAAGTAGTTCTGTACAGCCATATATGGGGTATTTCTACATTCTACATTCAGCAGAAATTGTGGGACAAATTTTGCTGCTATTTTTACTGCTTTCCCAGTAAGAAAATGTAAAATTTTGGGGTTTACACACAATTCTGGTGGTAAAAATGTAAACTATTCTTTCTTCATTGCCCAATGGAATAAAATTTTGTGACACACCTGTGATGTCAATATAATCTCTGCAGCCCTAGATGAATTCATTGAGATGTTTAGTGTGTAAAATGAGGTCACTTATGGGGGTTCCACTGTTCTGGCACCTCAGGGGATCTGCCAATGTGAAATGGCACCCTCAAATCAGTGAAGCAAAATCTGCACTGTAATATGGCACTTCTTCTCTTTTGAGCTTGGCACTGTGCCTCAAAAGTAGTTTTTGACCACATATGGGGTATCGGTCAATTCAGGAGAAATTGCAAAACCGTTTTTGGGGTCCATTTTCTTCTGTTACCCTTGTGAAAACACAAAATTGGGAGCTAAAAAAGATTTTTGCAGGAATTTTTTTTTTAATTTTCTCGGCTTAACATTAAAAACTTCTGTGAAGCACCTGCGGGTTAAAGGTGCTCAATACACATCTATGTAAGTTCCCTATGGGGTCTACTTTCCAAAATTATGTCACTTGCTTGGGGGTTTCCACTGTTTAGGCACATCAGGGGCTCTCCAAAACAGTGGAAACCCCCAAGCAAGTTACATAAGCCAGCAAATTTTACATTCAAAAAGTGAAATGGTGCTCCTTCTATTCCGAGCCATGCCATGTGCCCAAATAGTAGATTTCCCCCACATATGGGGTAGGGGCAGGATAAATTGTACAACAAATTATATGGTCCATTTTCTCCTGTAACCTTTGCAAAAGTAAAAAAAAATATGTCTAAAGAAAATTTTTGTGAAAGAAAAATAAATTTTATTATTTCTTTCCACGTTCCAAAAATTCCTGATTAGCACTGAAGGGTTAATAAACTTCTAAAATGTGGATTTGAGTACCTTTAGGGTTGCAGTGTTTAGAATGGATATTTCTGTCATATAAGCCCTTGAAAGTTACTTCAAATGTGAGGTGGTCCCTAAAAAAATGCTTTTGCAAATTTTGTTGTAAAAATGAAAAATCGCTGGTCAAATTTTAACCCTTATAACTTCGTAACAAAAAATATATTTCAAAAAATGTGCTGATGTACATTAGACATGTGGGAAATGTTATTTAATAACTATTTTGTGCAATATGACTCCGATTTAAGGACATGGCAACATTTTCAAACTTTTCACCAAATTTCAGGTTTTTTTTCACAAATATACGCAAGTCATATCAAAGAAATGTTATCACTATCATGAAGTACAATATGTCACGAGAAAACAATCTCAGAATCAGTGGGATCTATTGAAACATTCCAGAGTTATGACCTCATAAAATGACAGTGGTCAGAATTGAAAAAATTGTCACTGTCAGGAAGGTGAAAACAGGTTTCGTGGGCAAAAGGGTTAAGAAGAATATGTATCAGCAACTGGTTTAATTAGTAGAGATATATAGGTGCTAAATTTCCTCTTTAGTTATCTTGAGGTAAAACCTGTTCAAGCAAAGGTTTCTAAAGTTTTGTCATTAAAAATTAGAAAGAAACACAGAAAAAATTCTGTTCATAGAGAAAGTTAAAAAGGTGATAATTGTAGTTGATTAGAAGTAATTTTGTATCTTTTTAATCAAATTATTTTTATTAAACAGTTTTAACTTACAAAATTGAGACAAGGCACACACTGTTTTAACATACAGATTTGAGACATACCTCTTTTACACAACCCAACCCCCCATTATCAAATTATAACTAATGTAACCATGGGTCCCTTAGAATATGACCTGTAAATGTATAGTAGAAAAAAAACAATTCTTAAAGAGGACAATATGAAACAAGATAAGACTTGTACAGCATAGAACTATGAAAAGTCAGGCACATAGTACAAAATGAGCAATAGACATATTCATGAAACCTATTCATAAAGCAAGAGATCATATGGAACCAAGAGGGAATAATGGGTACCATAATTAACGAAGCATAGGGAACAGATTCTCCAGCAGTAAAATTTGGGATGGCAAACCCAGGGTGTTACGCCAGGGGCTCCAGATTTTATCAAATTTTCCGATAGCTTTTCTTTTAATATACACTCCTTTTTCCAGCCTTATAGAACTATTGACTCTATTAATAAACTCCTCCACCGTCGGGGGTGCAGATTGCTTCCAGTGCAAGGCAATAGTTTTCCGTGCTATATATAAAATTCTTCCACAGGAATATCCGGTATAATACCCAGCACACAGACCTTTGGATCAGGGAGCAATCTTGTACCATAAACTCTTGCCAACGTATTCAGAACATTATTCCAGAACCGTCCAAGCCGAGGACACTCCCAGAACATATGCATAAGGTGTGCATCAAGTAGGCTACATCGGGGGCAGCATAAGTCACTCCTTATTGCGATTTTGTGCAGGAACGCAGGCATTTTATATTTCCTATGTATTAGATACACCTGCGATAATCTCTGGGCCTCTGATAATGAAAGACAGGGCACTGAACTCAACACATAGTCCCACTGATCATCTGAGAGCTGGCCAACATCCTCCTCCCATCTAGCTTTGGTGCAAAGGGGGTACTTATCGTGGAATGCATTGAGAAGTATTCTATAGATGGAGGAAATCAGTCCTCTTCTGGAGCCCAAGCCCCCCACCAACGTTGTCAAGTGATTAGGGTCTATACTAAGATCTCTAATTTTGATTTGAGCTGCATACGCATGCCGGAGCTGTAAAAATCTGTAGAAAAACCTATGGGGAATGTTAAATTCAGTGCGCAGTTGTTCAAACTGTTTTAATGTATTTTTAGACTGAATGTGTGCCACCGTCATCACCCCCTTCGCCTCCCAATCAGAGCACCCTTCTAAAGTTTGAAATTCCAGGAGACTAGGATTATGCCACAATGGTGTAAACAAAGAGCAATCAGAACCACCTAACAGGTGCTTTCCTCTATCCAAAACCTTATAGATCATGGCCAGAGTTGGAGCTTGAGATAATTTGTTTCCCCCTCCCCGGGCATCTACCATATACATTGGTACTCTCCAGGGGCTATTCTGAATTGCCAGTCGCCCATTTTTCTCCAGTGCACCACACTGATCCCAACCCTTCAGTTGCTGAATCTGAGCCACCAGAGAGTAGATCCAAGCATTCGGGATAGCCAGCCCCCCATTTGTTTTTTCTCTTTGTAGGTACTCCAGACGGATTCGAGCCTCCTTTTTTTCCAAAGTAATTGTCGAATAACCTATGAGCCCTCTGAAAGCACCATGCCAGGATCCACACCGGGGAGTTGTGAAGTATATAGAGCAGTTGGGGCATTAAAACCATTTTGATGAGATTTCCTCTCCCAACAACTGATAGGGGAAGTCTAGACAATGCATCAATTTTAGTTACAA
The DNA here is from genome assembly GCF_039654945.1 of Dendrobates tinctorius. NCBI lineage: Eukaryota > Metazoa > Chordata > Amphibia > Anura > Dendrobatidae > Dendrobates > Dendrobates tinctorius. The sequence goes on from NW_027361703.1 coordinate 19,340,545, forward strand.
ATCTATCTAACAGGGGTGTCAGATTAAGAGGCACATAGTCAACAGGTTTTGCTGTAACATTGATCCCCAGATACTTAAATTCTGCTAGCAGTTTAATATTGGTTTCCCCTAACCTCTGCATGTCTACACACGGGTCTATAGGCATAAGTATCGATTTCTTCCAATTTATAAGGAGGCCCGCCACTTACCAAATTCCTCAAGGATAGCCATAACTGGTCTAATATAGGAAGAGGCATCCCCCAGATACAGAAGCATGTCGTCCGCATAGAGCGAGATGCGTTCCTCCAGGTCCCCCACCCTAAATCCCCGCACTTCCTTTGAGGCCCTAATAATGCATGACAGAGGACATCCCTGTCTTGTTCCCCTCCCCATCGCCACCACCCCAGACAACTCACCATTGACCCTAATCCTAGCTGACGGACCATTATAGAGTAGCTTAATGAGGGCCAAGAACTTAGGGCCAAACCCGATTCTTTCACTCAGCCATATCAAAGGCCTTAGCTGCGTTGAGCGATAGCACTGCCTTGGCCCCTGCCTCAGGAGAACTTAACTGCATATTTAGGAACAACCGATGCAAATTAATGGCAGTAGACTTCCCCGGCATGAACCCCGACCGATCCTCATGAATGAGCCCAGCAATAATCTTAGTCAGTCTGACCGAGAGAACTTTAGCAAGAATTTTAACATCCATCTGGAGTAGAGAAATGGGTCTGTAAGATTCAGGATGGAGGGGATCCTCACCCTGCTTAAGAATGACCACTATAATAGCCTTTAGCATGGACGGAGGGAGCTGACCCGTGTCACTTGCAGATTGAAAGTCTTTTAGCAGCAGAGGCAGTAAAACACTACCGAAGTGTTTCTAAAATTCACCAGGGATACCGTCCAACCCTGGGGCCTTCTCATATGGAAACCCTGAAAGCGCATATTCCAGCTCCTCAATCGTCAGGGGCCTATCCAACTCCTCAACTGCCTGCTTAGAAAGTTTAGGAAGTTTTATCTTAGACAGATATGTGTCCATTTCTCCCTTGTAAGGCGGGGCCCTAGAAGCATATAGTTCAGAATAGTACTTTTTAAACTCTGCTAAGATGTCCTTATTATCTGTGATAGTTACCCCCTCTGTATTATGTAAACTCGATATATGGGCCAAGCCCTCCTGTTATGAATGGGTCACCAAGGAGGAAAAAAAACAACAAGCTAAGTCTCAGAAAACCAGAGAGGTTGGTAACTATGCAGATTGCAGATCCCTGATCTTAACCACACAACTAGCAGCAATCATGGAGCGTTCCTATGATGGTCCTAGACACCTCATCACAACCGGAGAGCTACATAAGCCTAAAACAGAAAAAGAGGAAAACTAACTGCCCCAGAGCAGACCCCAAAGGAAAGACAGCCCCCCACATGTATTGACGGTGAAACAAGATGAAAACACAAACAAAGGCAGGAAAATAGGCTGAGCAAACGATGGGGCCCGACTAACTAGAAAGGAAAGGAAAGGAAAGACACTGTCTGCAATCTGCCAAAAAACCCTACTAAAATAATGTCCAACACTTCTGATAGCAAAATTAACCCTGAAGTCACTAGAATTCTCCCACTATATCAGCACTCTGAAATATTCTGAGACAGAGCAAAAAGAGGCCAATCTAATAAGGGACAAAAAGGCAAATTGGCAAATACAGATAAATAGGAGTGGAAATTCAGCATAGCCCCAGCAGGGGCTAGCTGACCACACAAGAAACTGAATTGACCAACAAGCACAAGTGTGAACATTAGCAAAAACAAACTTAACTTGAGAAGACTGGAAGAGAGCTGAAGTCCAAGACCTGAGAAGCAGACTGAATCACCAGCACCAGGATAGGGCGTCGGCTGTCTTATATCCAGTCTGATACTCCAGAGATCCAATTGTTATCCTCCTCATCAGGTGGCAGATCACTACCACTTAAACCAACCTCACTACCTCCTGTCACCACCAGAGGGAGAACGGAAGGAGAACTCTCAACTGGTGGAGCAGAAAATGAGTTCATAACACCCTCCTGTGCCTTAATAACAGAAGCCAATAGGTGTCCCGTACTTTCTCCCACCTCAAAGAACTTTTGCTTAAAGAAAAAAGGTTTATGCTCAGCTTTGTCAAGTAAATGGTCCGAGTATACTTTCTGAGCCTCCTCCCACTGCCTCCTACCGGAGTCTGATGGTGTATTAGTAAATTCAAGTTCATATTTATCTACCTCTTCACAGAGGAAGGATGTCAACCTTCGGGATTTGGACTTAAATTGGTAAATTTCTTTTGAAAGAACCCCTCTACAAAAAGCCATAAGAGCATCCCAGACAATGCTTAGCGGGGCGTTGTCAATATTATGATGTAGATATTCCTTAATACACCCTTCTATAGTATTCCCATTAATCAGAAGAAGCCAATTTGGGTTTAGCCGCCATGGGGCCCAACTCCTCACCCCGTCAGCTCCCCATCTCAGCTGCACTCTAATGGATGAGTGGTCCGAAACACTTCTTGCTAAGTATTCGACCTCAGCCACCAGAGTCAGCATTGAATCAGAACCTATCGCCAAGTCAATTCTTGACAATGTGTGGTGGGATGTGGGGTAACACGAATAGACTTTAAGTTTAGGATTTTTTAACCGCCAAATATCATGAAGACCCAACTCAGTAAGTGCAGCAGCCATTTTTGTGGGGGGGAGAGCTCTGATATATTACCTGAGTGGAATTTATCCCAAAAGGGATGGAGGTAGTTGTTAAAGTCCCCCAACATTAGGACTGGGGCAGGAGGGTTTTTGCTAATATAAAGAGATATTTTCCTAAGAACTTCACCATAGTAGGGGGGGTGGGATGTACAGGGCAACCAAGATCATATGAATACCATAAACAGAGCAGACCAGACAAACATATCTTCCATCTGCATCAATAGAAGAGCTGTCACACACAAACGGGATGGAGCGATGAATTAGAATGCTAACCCCTCGAGCATGCGTGGAATACACTGAGTGGAATGACGCATTCACCAAGGGGTTTCTAAGTGTCTGGAGATTGTCCCTGACTAAATGTGTTTCTGTCAAGCAAACAATAGTTGGGTGATATTTACGGAGGGATGAAAAAATTGCATACCTTTTATTGGCGTTCCCCAACCCTCTTACATTCCAGGCCAATAGGTTCACGTTTCGAGCCATATTATATTTATATAAATGTATACCAAAATATCCAAATTATCTAAGTTGACTGTGCCTGCATAATATAACTGAAACCTGGACCCCCTAGGGAGCATCTGTTCCATACTGAAACCCCCACACACAAAACCCAAACAATATCCACACAACAAAACATTTCTCTCTAGAAGAGAGATTAAGGGCCTTTATGAAAACTAGGCCAACACCACAGTTAAGGCAGTGTGTCATGCACATAGGCAGATACAAAAATTTCCACATAGGGAGACCCGCCATCCGGCGGGACAAGATGGCACTCAGCCCCTCCTCAAGTTCAAGTCAACCAAAAATCTGTGTGAGTTTTGGTGTGGTAGGACAAACAATTTAAGGCTATCCCGCATATCATCCAGATCCACAGCTGCAAGGATGAAAAAATCCAAGTGCAAGTGGATATGAGAGCCACCGGCTTAGCAACAGATGCCGTAGAAATTGCCAGAAAGTGCTGGTGTCAATGTATGCTCCTCCGTAAGTCTTTCTCGTTATCATCAAGCCAGTCCATGGCGGTTTTTGGAGAGTCAAAAAATGTAATTTTGCATTTATTATGTTTATATTAAGCTAAGGTAATACACTGGACTCACGCGATTGTTAAATACATGTTATGCTAAATTGTTATCAGAATGTATACAACTGAAAATGAATTATAACATCACATAAAATGCACTTTCTTAATATACTGATATAGAATAACGTGAAGGTGTTTTCTGTCCTGATGCAAATTTAGCTGAAGACTGACAAGCCCAAATGCTAAGGGATCCAACATGTACCTTATTTACCATCATCTGGTGAGCCTCCAGCACAATTTACAGGCACTGAAGCTTGTAACATGTCATCTTGATTTGGTGGCTAAGTTTTTCCTTGTAGGATCTTAATGAATTGAACTACTTTTAAATGATACTTCACTTATTTCTTCATTTAAATCATAGAAAGTATTAGAAAATATCCCTTTGAGGTCTTTCATTATAAATTTGTTTTCTTATTGAGTCATATAAACAAAACATTATTTTTTAATATTTATTAGATGCTTTCAAGAATTTTCTCAAAAATGTCTTTCTTTTTTTAAACCACTGTAGCAGAAGTCTTTCCTTAAGCAAGTGTAGATTGCTTTGGGGAAGGAATGGAAATAGTGAATTTTGTGAACAAATGTTGCCAAACTGTCATTTAAGATTAGGATAGTACACAGTGATGCAGTTCTAAAATTGTAAAATATACAGTTAATATATTTCTAAAACGAAAGCTGTTAGATTTGTTAGTGATCTACAACAAAATGCAGCTGATAATTTGTCTTACAAGATTTGATTAAAGAGCCAAAGCTGTTTCATTGTCTTCTATCAAAACACTGAAATCCTATTATGACCTTTCAACCTTGTCAGCTGTTATGGCCTATTTGACACTGATTTCCTACAAGGTTCAGAGTTAACTCTCTATGGCTCCGTACATTACTTTTATTGGGATATTAATTCCAGTAGGTGCTAATCTCATCAAGATTTCTAACCATTTTATTTCGAAGACTGTTCTGATTTGTTTTTCTTCCTTTTCACAGCAGTATTAAATACCAAACCTTCTCAGATATGGAAGTTCATTAGAGATATGTCTTTGATGGCAGCCCTTTCAGGGCTTCAGTTTCAAATACCTTGATGTAAAGCTTAAGAAGCCATTGTGTTGTAAGCCCTCCTTGATGTGCCTTATTTAGATCTGCATAGTAAATCAAGGAAAGTAAATAACAAGGCAGCAGATGGAAGCATGGAGATAAGGCCAGTGAACAATTGTATTTGTATTTTGTTATGATGTTGACAGGAGCTAAAATTCACTAATCTACTTCAACTGATCTGCATTTCAAAGAAATCTCATTTAGCTGCAACTTGAAGGCTTGAAGGATAAAGTTCTTTTATTGCAGCTTTTGTTGCATTCTTCGTTAATTTATATGGTCAAGATTGAGCTTTGCTAAGTTAAAGAAGCATGCATGTTATAGAGGGCATTAAAATACAACTGCGGTAATGTCTAGAGTTTAAACTCGGAGTAATTACATTTTTGACACTGTTCTGCAAAGTTTACAAAATACAGTTATCCATGCAAAGCTGTCTCAGCAGTCTGAAATAAATCTCTGGATTGATAACTATGCTAGTAAAATATGCATTATTTCAATTTACAGACATTTATATCTGCTGGGTCTAAATATGTGATTTTTTTTCTGCAATGAAAAATGCAATGGAGGAATGTCTCATATATTTAGTTTTAGCTACTAGTTATGTTTCAGTATGTAGAATTTAAATTGTTTGATCTTTGTTGCAGTAATTATTAATTTTTTTATTTTTTTAAACCTTCTACGTGGCAGCCATATTGGAAGTACCCAATTCTTCGTGTATTGTGTGGATAAGAGTTGCCACATTAACAATTCATAGTTATACCCTGTATATACTCAGAGTATATTCTCTTAACACTTACAGAGAACTATCCAGTCTCTGTGCTAGAGAGCTTTACGCCCAACTTAAAGGAGTCAACAGCAAACAGAATAAGAGCCACCATTAACAGTACCAAAGAGCCCCATTCAAAGTCAGCCAATATTTTTAAATTGATGAAAAAAACATGCACCCACCACTTCCTCATCCTATAGAGTAAATATATACACCATTTTCAGTAATTTCACTTCCCCAGTTGTATAATATAAATATTATATAATAACTCTTACTGTAGTACAAGTACATACACCAATTGTAAAAAGACCCAAACGTGTAGAAAAATCACACAGTTCTTGTAGTGTAATGAATAGAGATAAGCAAACATTTCAAGGTTTAGTTCGCCGAGCGTTTAGACGTTCGCCCAACAGTTTGACCAATGTACCCAAATGCCATTAGATTCAATGGGAGGTGAAGCCAACCATATACACAACACCTTAAGAGGTGACAAAAAGCTTCCCAACCTGCCAAAATTATGGGCAGAACCATGAAAAGTGGCATCAATTGACTCACAGTAGAAATTTGCATATGGCACAGCAGCAGTCTGCCATAGGCCATGCATAAGGTATCAGGGTCTGGCCCAACATTTCCAGCTTAGAATTGAAGTTTCAATGAGAAACTGGTGGTTAAGGGAGTGGTGTAAGCCTTCTTAGCTGGGAGACCTGATACCTCATACAACACTTCCATTTTTTTTATTGCAGCCACACTCAAATGGCACAAACATCAGTTTCATACAGTACTATTGGTTTAAAAATGTAAGGAAAGTAACCCAGGTAGATGACTGATGAATTTACCCACAGTAGAACCTGTTATAATGGCACACAAGCAGTCAGCAAAGGGCCATACATGGTCTCAGGTTCTGGCCCAGCATTTACAACTTGGAATTGAACTTTGAATGAGGATCTGGTGGTTAAGTGAGCAGTGTAAGCCTTAAAAGCTGGGAGCATTGACACCTCATGCAACACCTCCAATTCTCCAATTTTTTTAACTATTGCAGCTACAATTAGATGCATGGGCTGGTCTAAAAAATTTGTGAAACAACTCACAGAAATTTCTTATGCTACTTACGCTGCTGCTATTGCTTCTGGAAAAGTTTTTGCGATGATGCCTTAAGGTTTCCGGGGTTGGACGTCTAGAACTGGGATGCGCACCGTGTGCCTCACTGGTTTCTTGGGGAAAACCATTCTTAAGATTGTCTGTCTACAAGCGTGTTTCGATACTCCAGCATGTGCACATCCCTTTCCAGGGGGGAATCTTCTGGCTAAATTTACTTTTCTACCATGGATCTTACAGAATGGCAACCCAGCAGTCAGCACTGTTTCTAACCCTAAGAATACGGGCATCATATGCCCCCTTGGAAGAAATGGTAAAGCAAAACGCTCATCGGGGTTCCTTCTCTCCTTGCAACCACAGCACCCAGGTACTGTTCTTATCAGCAGTGTTTTTTACAGCTCATGGATGTCAACCTCTGCTAGCACACTGTAGCACCTTGGCTCACTGCACTTTGCATAGCCCTTGGATGCCACCTTTTGTTCTATGGGGTGTCAGCATTTAACACATTCAGCACTTTGGCACCTTGCACTTTTTCATGTGTATTACCTTTTGAGCCCCTATATTATCCCCTTAATGTCCAATGACGGACACAGTCCGTCATCAGACATCTCCCCTGCTTTGATGAGGGCTCCGGCGCTGAGCCTGCATCAAAGCCGGGACATGTCAGCTGTTTTGAACAGCTGACATGTGCCCGCAATAGGCGCAAGCGGAATCGCCGTCCGCCCACGCCTAGTAACTAGTTAAATCCCGCTGTCAAAGCTGACAGCGGGCATTTAAATAGCACTTCCGGCCGCCGGGCCGGAAGTGAGCTCATTGCCGACCCCCGTCACGTGATCGGGGGTCGGCGTCATGTTGCCTTGACAACCAGAGGTCTCATAAAGACCTCTATGGTTGTTCCAGGCAGATGGCTATCAGCGCCGCCCGGTGGTCGGCGCTGAAAGCACAGGAGTAAATCAGCTACATATGGGCGATCTAAAATCTAAAAGTTCAAATCACCGCCCTTTCGCCCCAATCAAAATAAAACAGTAAAAAAAAAATCCCACATACACATATTAGGTATCGCCACGTTCAGAATCGCCCGATCTATCAATAAAAAAAAGCATTAACCCGATCGCTAAACGGCGTAGCGAGAAAAAAGTCAAAACCACAGAATTATGTTTTTTTGATCTCTGTGACAATGCATTAAAATGCAATAATGGGCAATTGAAAGAACATGTCTGCATAAAAGTTGTATCATTAAAAATGTCAGCTCGGCATGCAAAAAATAAGCCCTCACCCGACCCCAGATCACAAAAAATGGAGACGCTATGGGTCTCGGAAAATGGTGTTGTTTTTTTTTGTTTTTTTTCAGCAAACTTTGAAATTTTTTTCACCACTTAGATAAAAAAGAACCTAGATATTTTTGGTGTCTATGAACTCGTAATGACCTGGCGAATCATAATGGCAGGTCAGTTTTAGCATTTAGTGAACCTATCAAAAAAGCCAAGCAAAAAACAAGTGTGGGATTGCACTTTTTTTGCAATTTCACCGCACTTGGAATTTTTTTCCCATTTTGTAGTACACGACATGGTAAAACCAATGGAGTTGTTCAAAAGTACAACTCATCCCGCAAAAAATAAGCCCTCAGGCTGGTTTCACATTAGCGCTTTTTAAGCGCACGCACGGCCGGGGGTAGCTCCGCCCCCGAGCCGGCTCTCTGCCCGGCGTGCCCGCCCCTTGCTTGTAGCGCCGCCTCCTAGCGGACAGCGGCGCCTGCGATCGGCGCACCCTATCTTTAGCATAGGGTGCGCAGATCGTGCGCAGGCCGTGCGCTAGTTGCGCTTTGACCTGCGCTGCGCACTTTTGACGGTGCGCCGTGCGCGCCAAAATCGAACTTTTCGGATTTTGGCGCACACGGCGCACCGTCAAAAGTGTGCAGCGCAGGTCAAAGCGCAACTAGCGCACGGCCTGCGCACGATCTGCGCACCCTATGCTAAAGATAGGGTGCGCCGATCGCAGGCGCAGCTGTCCGCTAGGAGGCGGCGCTACAAGCAAGGGGCGGGCACGCCGGGCAGAGAGCCGGCTCGGGGGCGGAGCTACCCCCGGCCATGCGTGCGCTTAAAAAGCGCTAATGTGAAACCAGCCTTACATGGCCATATTGACAAAAAAATAAATAATTTATGGCTCTGGGAAGAAAGGGAGCGATAAACAAAAATGCAAAAACGAAAATAACCCCTGTCGTTAAGGGGTTAAATTCACCACTGCTTGACATTTATCAAGTCCAAATATTTTATTACATGTCTTTATATTATACCCACATGGGTGTTACATTTCTGTAATAGTGTTTTCTATTTGTATTTGGCTTTCGATTAATTTTGCAATACGTATCTGGCTCACTTGATTATATTTTATTTATGGTTGCCTGGAGTTCACTCTGCCTTGTTCTGTACTTGTATTCTTCTTTGGAGTCATTTTTAATTATATATATGAATAAGCTATTTATATTTTATTTTGGCTGCTCACTTACCTTCTTTTTGGGTATTCCATATCCTAACCTAACTTGCCCTAACATGTTGATCCAGAGGAATGTAAAAAAAAACTCATGTGGCAAACAGTAAGCTTCACATTGGGGAGAAAAATTCCTTCCCGACTCCACATACAGCAATCAGACTAGCTCCCTGGATCAAAGCAATATCAGGGAAACTAGTGTATATAACCTGTAACATTATACCTTTGAAGAAAGGCATCCAGTCCCCTCTTAAATTTTAGTAGGGAATCACTCATTACAACATCATATGGCAGAGAGTTCCATAGTCTCACTGCTCTTACAGTAAAGAATCCGCATCTGTGAGTATGCTTAAACCTTCTTTCCTCCAGACGTAGAGGATGCCCCTTTGTCCTGGTCTCGGGTCTATGAGTAAAAAGGTCATTAGAAAGGTCTTGGTATTGTCCCCTCATATATTTATACATTAAAATAAGATCACCCCTAAGCCTTCATTTTCCCAAACTAAATAACCCCAAGTGTAATAACCTGTCTTGGTATTGCAGACCCCCTAGTTCCTTAATAACCTTGGTTGCTCTTCTCTGCGCCCACTCTCATTCAGCTATGTCTTTCTTATACACTGGAGACCAGAACTGTACACAGTATTCTAAGTGTGGTCACACTAGTGACTTGTATAGATGTATAATTATGTTCTCCTCATGAGCATCTATGCCTCTTTTAATGCATCCCATTATTTTATTTGCCTTTGCAGCAGCTGCCTGACACTGGCCACTAAATGCGAGTTTGTGGTCCACCCATACACCCAGGTCTTTTTCATTGACGGCTTTGCCCAGTGTTTTACAATTAAGCACATAAGTATACATCTTATTCGTTCTACCCAAGTGCATGACCTTATATTTATCCCCGTTAAAGCTCATTTGCCATTTATCAGCTCATGCTGCTAGTTTACCTAAATCCTCCAGTAATATAAAATTGTCCTCCTCCGCATTGATTACCCTGCAGAGTTTAGTGTCATCTGCAAATATTGAAATACTACTCTGTATGCTCTCTACAAGGTAATTAATAAATGTTAAAAAGAAACTTGCCCAATACTGACCCCTGTAGTACCCCACTGCTAACCGTGACCCAGTCCGAGTGTGCTCCATTAATAACCACCCTTTGTTTCCTATCCCTGAGCCAGCTCTGAACCCACTTACACATATTTTCCCCAATCCCCATTGTTCTCATTTTATGCATCAATCTTTTGTGTGGCAACGTATCTAAAGTTTTTGAAAAGTCCATATACACTACGTCCACTGCGTTCCCTTAGTCCAGTCCAGAACTTACCTCTTCATAGAAACTGATTAGATTAGTCTGACAGGAATGGTCCCTCATAAACTCATGCTGATATTGGGTCATGAGGTTATTCTTCAGATACTCCAGTATAGTATCTCTTAGGAAACCTTCCAGGATTTTACCCAAAGTAGAGGTTGAGCTTACTGGCCTATAATTTCCAAGTTCAGTCTTTTGTCCCCTTTTTGAATATTGGCACCACATTTACTAAATGCCAATCCTGTGGTACAGACCCTGTTATTATGGAATCTTTAAAGATTAAAAATAATGGTCTATAACTGTACTTATTTCCTGCAGTACTTGGGGGTGTATGCCATCTGGGCCAGGGGATTTGTCAATTTTAATGATTTTTAGACGCAGCCGTACTTCCTGCTGGGTTAAGCAGGTGACATTTAATGAAGAATTTTTTTTTATCACTAATCATATTGTCTGCCATGGCATTTTCTTGTATAAATACTGTTGAAAAAAAGTCATTTAGCATATTGGCTTTTACCTCATCCTCATCCACCATTTCACCCAGACAATTTTTAAGGGGACCAACGCTATCATTTTTTAGTTTCTTACTATTCATGTAGTAAAAGAATATTTTGGGATTATTTTTACTTTCTCTGGCAATGAGTCTCTCTGTCTCAATCTTTGCTGTCTTGATTTGCATTTTACAGAATTTATTAATTTTTCTGTATTTATTTAATGCCTTTAGTGGCGGAGAAATTGCTGTACCACCAGGTTGAGGATGTGAGTCATGCAAATCACATGTGTGATGTTGCCCCAATGTAGGGCCACCACCAGGTTTTCAACATTATTGCACATGGCCTTACCTTACTCCAGATACATTAGAGACAGTCATTGCTCTATCTCAGCATAGATAGCTGTCCATAAAGGCCCTTTTACATTTAGCGATGCACCAACGATCCGACCCGGTCAGGATCGCTGGTGCATCGCTAAATGATCGCTAGTGAGTTGTCACACAGGCAGACCTCACAGCGATGCAGCAGCGACGCAGCACACGATACTCACTTTTCACACACAGCGATCCTGGCGTCCTCCCGCCCTCCTCCACGCGTCGCTCGTCGTCACAGCAGGAAGCCCCAGCAGGAAGCTGACGATGAGAAATGGAGCCAGAAATTCTCGCGCGATCAGCGATGGACAGCGGGGGAGCCGGTTGGAAGTATCACACATAGCAATATCGCTAGCGATATCGCTATAATGTCACAAAATCAGTGATGTTATAGCGATATCGCTAGCGATATCGCTATGTGTAAAACCCCCTTAACTCTTCAGCTGTGTGACTGATTCCCAAAGTGTATTAATTTGAACACTGCCTGATTGTGGTGAGCCATGACTGCGCAGTATGGAGGTGGGGGGATTATATCGGCAATGTTGGAACTTGTGTCTGATTTAAGGGGAGGTTGGGGGTACAGATGGATGCCCTTCAGGAGGTGGAGGAGCCAGCAGCAGTGGAGAAAGTGTTAAGGGCCCTTTACACATTTTATGATGCAGCAGCGATATCACTAGCGATATCATTACATGTGATACTCACCTCCGACTGGCTCCCCTGCTGGCTATCGCTGATCATGCGAGATCGGCCTTGTCCATTTCTCATTGTTGGCTTCCTGCTGGTTCCGACGAGCGAGCCATGGACACAGGCGGAAGATGGTCACACTCGCCGCGTCTGACAGGTAAGTATCGACTGCCGACCGCTGCTGCATCACTAGTGAGATCTACCTGTCTGGCTGCTCACTAGTGACCATTTAGCAATGCACCAGCGATCCTGACCGGATCATATCATGGTTGGGATCGCTGGTGCATCGCTAAATGTACCTGGGCCTTTAGATACAAATGTTTGTCTCACATACCTTCGGGATTCAAAGGCTTGTGCAGCAGACCCTTGACTGCCTGCCCCCACAGCCACCAGAGTCACCCAGTACCCAGTCAGTGAGATGGAATGCCCCTGCCCATGTTTGCTCATCCAGGTGTCAGTAGTATAATGTACCATGGCAGACACATTTTTTAAGTAAACAGGTGATGTTGCCTACAACATGCTGGTGTAGCGCAGGCACAGCTTTCTTATAGAATAAATGGCAACTGGGCAACTAGTACTGGGGGCACTGTGATGGCAATCAACTTTCTGGAACCATCTGTGTCTGCCAGGCAGGTAGACAGCATTTCCGTGGACAACAGATTTGAGATGTTGGAGTTCAAGCTCATAGCTTTGGCATGTGTGGGAAGAAACATTCTTTTATGTGACAACAACTGCAGGACCAAGGGCTGGCTACAGTGCTGAGAGAGGGTGGGGTATGGGGAAAAGGATGAACTGCTGGACTGTGAGTGAGGTGCAGGCGGAGATGTTACTATGGATTGAGAAAGATGTATTGTGCTAAGTAGCACAAAAGCAGCAGTCATGTCCAGTTCCACAATAGATGACGGGAACTGTAGGGGGTAAATAAGTTGAGTTCCTGTGGCTGGAGACCCTTGTGAAAATATTTGGCATGATGATGGAGGAGGAAGAAACAGCAGATGAGGTTGAGGAGATGGCCGGTGGTTGGCGAGGCCCACTAGCCTACATTTTAGCGCGGTAAGATTCCCACACTAAGGCATGTTGATCGTGCATGTGCTGGTTCATGCATGTACAGTAGTTGTCAAATTATTGCAGTTTTTGCCTCTACTGTGTTATTTTTTTTGCAATTTTGACAGATAATGTGTGTTGAGTCATCCTTTACAGTCTCAAAAAAAGCCCAGGCTAGGCAAACCTTGCTACCCCTGCAAACTGCACACTTGACCTGTGTTGGCCACAGCCAGAGTGGCTGCATCAATTTGTGTATTTGTGTGAAGCCGCAATGTAACTTTCTCATCTTTCTCCTCCACCTCATCTGCTGAGCTACTCAGCTGTGTACCTCTGGGCTCATACCAAGTTTGATCTACAACCTCAGAATCATCCTTTCTGTTCTCAAACTCTTCACTCTGAGAGTCACCCTTCTCTTCTTCCAGCCCTGACACCACAGTACAGTCCATGTGTGCCTTTGGTATCTGAGTCTCAAGAGGATCACCTCCACACTTGGTGGTTAACATCTGGTGGTGAGGGTCTGGATTCTGCTTGGACCTTACTTCGTCCAGCCCCGGATCCAACATGAAAAAAGTTTGGGCATCAGTGCAGTTGCTTTTCTCCTCTGGATTCTGTGATTCTTCAGAGCAGACCTCTGATGCCTATGAATTAGAATGTGTGAACAGCTCTTCAGAATGACCCATCTGTGGTTCCCCACAGTCAGTTGGGCGTTTGGAAATTTTAGAGGCTGGGGAAAACAACGATAATTGGGTGCCATCTCTAAAGATTGTACTGTGTGTGATGTTAAGGTGGAGGAAAAAGAGGATAGGCTATTTAATGCAGCTCTTGCCATCCACTGTAGCACATGCTATTTTTGAGCCCCATCTACAAGGTGTACTGCTGTGCGGTCACCAAAGAAATGGAGTCGACTAGCCCTTCCAGTTACAGATGTTGTCAGTGGTCTTTGGATAGGAAGAGAAGGTATTTGTTCAGTTAAGCTTTTATTAACATTTTCACTGATGATGATCGAATTGTGAAATACTCGGATTCGGGAAAATTGATTTGAATAATTTCTAATATCCGTGAATTTGTACCGAATAATGAATCCAATGCAAGTCAGTGTGAAAGCCCAATATTTTTCTGCTGGACCCAACAAACAGGTCTGGGGACTTATGGAAAAAAGTTGAAATTGATTGGAAAGAGCCAAAAGTAAATGAGAACAGCATGGAGAAGATGCCTGCATGTCTTTCTTACTCTCATATGGTATCTGGGAATAATGTTGTCATAGTATTGCTCCAGTTTTATGGATTTTTAAAAATACCTATCAAACCAAACCCAAAATTTTTTAATGTGAAAAATGCAAAGAAACATTTTTCCTTCATATTTAAATATATAATGCTAAATAAAAATAAAAAACCCTCCCCTTTAGCATATGTGCACACAGAGCATTTTGGCTTTAGTTTTTCCTTTAACATTTGTGAGGGGTCTCACTCCTACATTTGGGAGGTCCCTCCCTCATTCCCATTTGAATTTTGGTCATCGCACGCCACCACCACCATGTTCTCTGCCATGTCATTATGCAGCCATTGCTGACAATTAGCAGAGTGAGTTTGGTAAGGGCCCTCAGGTGGCCTTGTATCATACATTTGGGAGAACTCTCACTATTACTTTCGGGAGGTCCTTCTCTCATGCCAAATAGTTAGCAAGATAGTGAAATACATATACCCCATCACTTTACAATGCCATATCAAACGTGCCCATTTAATTTTTGGGCTTTGCCTGTCACCAACAGCATGTCCTCTGTCATGTCATTATGCGGCCATCTCTGACCATTAGCAGTGTGCCAGCAGGTGCTGTGAAACCTGAGTTTGGTAAGGGCCCTCAGGTGGCCCTGCATCATACATTTGGGAGAGCTATCACTTCTACTTTCAGAAGGTCCCTCCCTGTATTACCAAGTTTTAACACTAAGGTTCGGATACGGTTTTAAAGAAGGCTACTACTTGCGATATAACGCAATATTTTTTCAAAGTACAAAGTTAAAGGCATAGTATGATTGCGCAAACTTTTGTATATTTTAACATACAAAGGTAAAGTATATATAAGATTAAATACATAAAATGATTAAGTACATACTCACATCATCACCATAGGGGCTTTTAAACATCTGTCTGGAATATCATAGAAGCAACACCAAGACAGAGAACACCTGGGAAATTCACAACACTGAACGGGCACCCCCACGTATGCAGGTATCACAACACTGTACATGTGTACAGGTACCCAAGCTTCTGCTTCTATCTCAGTCATGTTTCTCTGGCCTTATAGAGTGATTTGCACTATGTGTAAGGGCCCCGTCACACTTAGCGACTCACCAGCGATCCCGACAACGATATCAACGTGTCAGGATCGTTGGTGAGTCGCTACATGATCGCTGGTGAGCTGTCAAACAGGCAGCTTCACCAGCGATCAGCACCAGCAACACCGAGTGCGCGGCATCGCTGTGTACTTTAGTTACCAGCACGCTGATGCAGGGAGCTGGTAACTAAGGTACACATTGGGTTTCTAAGGGGCGTGCGTCACTTAGAAACCCGATGTGTACCTTGGTTACCAGCTCCCTGCATCAGCGCGCTGGTAACTAAGGTACACATCGGGTTTCTAGGCGCTGCGCGCCCCTTAGAAACCCTGCGTTTACCCTAGTTACAAGCTCCTGTTCGCTGGTTGCTGGTCTCCCACCTGTCACACGCAGCGATGCGTGCTGGCCAGCGGGAGACCAGCGACCCCAAAAATGTCCAGAGGTTTCCACAGCGATTAGTGATACCCAGCAGGGGGGCCGGTCGCTGATAGCTGTCACACACAGCGATCTCGCTGATGAGATTGCTGTGGTGACACAAAACTTGTATGATGGGGGTTTAACTCTGGTTTTATCTTCCCTGTCCAATGGCCAGCTTTCAAGATAAGATGACTCAGAGATACCAGGCAATATCCAATGATGGGCCATAGACCAATAGATGCATAAAAGCCCACAAGGGTTAGATAAATCTACAACAGGCAGAGGTTAAATAAACCTTCAACAAAAATAGAGAAACAGAACTGAAGATTGTGTCACTATGAGCATTGTCTGTCTGTAAATGTATGACCAGTAATGCTGGTATGCAATGGTCTGAACGCATTCTGTATATTTCAATATGGACTCAAAATTTCAATTTTTCTAATCACACAACACTCCCTCATGCCAAATAGTTAGCAAGATAGTGGAATACATATTCCCCATCCCTTTACAATGCCAATTCAAACATGTCCATTTGAATTTTGGGCTTTGCCCACCACCACCACCATGTCATTATGCGGCCCTCGCTTACAATTTGCAGTGTCAGCAGGTGCCGTGAAACCTGAGTTTGGTAAAGGCCCTCATGTAGCACTGTATCATACACTTGGAGAGCTCTCACTCCCACTTTCATGAGGTCCCTCCGTCATGCCAAATATTTAGCAACATAGTGGAATACATATTCCTCATCCCTTTACAATACCATACCAAACATACCCATTTGAATTTTGGTCTTCGCCCGCTGCCACTAGCATGTCCACTGCCATGTCATTATGCGGCCCTCGCTTTTAATTTTCAGAGGGCCACCATATGCTGTGAAGCCTGCATTTTGTAAGGTCCACAGTTCATTTTTGCCACCAGATCCCAGTGGAGCCACTGTCATAGTGGGTTAAGCCGCTGTAAGGTGAATATACAGTAGTTGGGTTAGCTGTATGCTCATTGTCAGTAAATTGGATTCTACTAGACACCAAAAGCATTAGAATTCAATTCAGAATACAGTGTATACAAGCGAGGGCCTGTATTGTGGTCAGTCTGTCAGGCCTGAAACCCATGGTAGTAACATGTACAAGCCACATTTTACTTGGAAGCAGTCTCCTCAAGGGAAAGAGACATGAGTGCCATTGACCAATCTGCACAACCATATGCACTTCATCAGGAAACTACCCAACCAAGCAAAATGTATCTTTTGCATGGTTTTGAGCAACAATGGAGTAATTACAAGATATGTCCCATAGAGTGTTGAGGTCTGTGGAGTGTATTACTCAGGTTACAGGCAATGCTACAGAGCTCAGGTAAAGGCCTTAGCATGGCAATAACCATGTGTAAGGCTGCGGCCTGAATAGGTCTCTGGAGCGTATTAACTCAATCTCTTAGATGTTCTTAAAATATACAGAAACTGGTCAATACCCCACCACCACTATTTTGTAAGGACCCAAATTTAGAAAATGCAAGGGAAGCAATAGTTTAATAAAGAGACACAAGTCACATTTAGAAGCCTGGAAAAGTTACCAATGGTCTTTGTCCAGCACTGGACAATATAAATTGCTAACGAATATGTATGCCCTATCTAACTAACAATTTATGAACAGACTGAACGCTGCACTGGGACAACAAACTGGACGTGGTTGCTGACTGTTGTGTCTGTGCAACTGCAGGTTGTGGACAGGAGGCCTCAGTGCCTCCTTCCTGTACAGCAGAGTAATGATGTAACACAGAGGAAGGGCCATTGGTTTCACCATCAGACACATATTTTGTACCCAAGCATTCCGCCCACCTACTGGGGTGCTGTGTATATGAGCAGTGTATGGTGTATGCTAACAGAGGTATTATGTCGAATTTACCTTTATAAAGGGATGTGTGGGTAAGATTTTCAAACTAGCAGCATATATAGAGCATGTTTCATTACTCATATTATTCTGTGCAAGTTTGATACCTGAAGAATTGTGTGGAGCAAATATGACAATTGCACAAAGGTTTTCCAAAAATGACTGTGATGGGGTCCCCACAATACATTTTGCAGTTATTAGAATAGGTAGAGATAGGGAGTTCAGGTTTGACCATTAAACAATGTGCAAAGTTTTAAAAAATGGAACAAAGGTGTCTGTATCATACATGCTGAAAGATGCCGTGATGTGGACCTCACAATATACTTTGTAGTTATTACAAGAGGTGGAGAAATGTGACCATGGCACAATGCATGAAGGTTTGCAAAAATTGCCCCAAGTGGTCGGTATCATACACGCTGAAAGAGGCTTTGATGAGGACCTCACAATACATTTAGCAGTTATTACAAGTGATAGAGATAGAGAGTACAAGTTTCACCATCGCACAATGTGCAAAGGTTTCCAAAAATTAGCCAAGGGGTTTCTCTCAGATCAGCTGAAAGACACCGAGATGGGGACATCACAATACACTTAGCAGTTATTACAAGAGGCAGAAATAGGGAGCAGTGATGAGTGAATTTATTCAGAAAACAATCACCAAACATAAATTAAGCACGAATATGGCACATTCTGATTCGTGATCGGAAACACAAGCAAAATTTTATAAAATCAGAAAATATCAGTAACATTTGGTAAAAGTACGGGAAAATATTTGCGCTGCCACAAAAGTATTTTCTGCACTTCAGCAACGATAATGGTGGTGTATCATGAGTGTTTTGCTTGTGTTGATGAGGGGAGATGGTTTGCAGAGCTCAGATGCGCAGTCATTTTTTTTCCCTCTTTTTATATGTGCACATTGTGGCTAGCCAATCAGGGCGCAGGAAACACCCACAATGTCCTGACTCATTGGCTTTTGTCATTGGCTGCTGACATCACATGTCCATCTCCATATAAGTAACGGAAATATTGTTTTAGCAACATTTTGACACTTTAACCCCTTTACCCCCAAGGGTGGTTTGCACGTTAATGACAGGCCAATTTTTACAATTCTGACCACTGTCCCTTTATGAGGTAATAACTCTGGAAGGCTTCCATGAATCCCAATGATTCTGACATTGTTTTTCTCGAGACATATTGTACTTCATGCTAGTAGTTAAATTTAATTCATATAACTTGGGTTTATTTGTGAAAAAAAGGAAGTTTGGCCAAAATTTTGACAATTTCGCAATTTTCCAACTTTTAATTTTTATGCCCTTAAATCACAGAGATATGGCACACAAAAAACTTAATAAGTAACATTTCACACAAGTTTTCTTTACATCAGCACAATTTTGGAACCAAAATTTTTTTTTTTTAGGAAGTTAAAAGTTGAAAAGGGTTAAGTCATTTTAACAACACCATTTTTTTTGTAGGGACCACATCACATTTGAAATCAATTTGAGGGGTCTATATGATAGAAAATACGCAAAAGTGATACCATTCTAGAAACTACACTGCTGACAGTACTCAAAACCACATTCAAGAAGTTCATTAACCCTTCAGGTGCTTCACAGGAATTTTTTGAATGTTTTAAAAAAATGAACATTTCACTTTTTTTCACAAAAAAATTACTTCAGGTCCATTTTTTTTATTTTACCAAGGGTAACAGGAGGCTTATCATAGGAAAAATTCAAAAAACTCATACCACAAGATATGGCCTTCCCAAATCCTTGTCTGATGAACAAATGCACATGTAGCAGGATGCAGCCGGCCTCCACTAATAAAGGCAAGGAGCAGCACAGGTGCAATCCACTGATAAAACAACCACCCCACACCTACCTACGAAGGTACGCCGAAACACGCGTCGGGGCTGGCACATCCCGGGGACCCCTGCAGCATATAGGTATTACACGCAGCATTGATTGTTTACTTTCACTCTTTGTTTTTGAGAAACTTTTTGTACAGTGATTCACTTCAATTAAATGCACTTGAGCCACTTATTCCTTTTTTTACGTTTTATATATTTTGGTTGCACTATTCATTATTTTATATACATATTGCGGCACAGCCATTTTGCTGCACTATATTTTGCACTTTATTAATATAAATTTTGTCTTATATTATAGCACGGTCACTTTATATATTTATAATTATATTATTATTTATTATTATATTGTATCTCTGTGTATATATATTTTTATGTTACCATATATTTTGGTCCCCGGTAGTGCCTTATCCATGGCATTGACCCCCTTTTTTATACATATGTGATTTATTTTTATATATATGCTAATTATCAATAAAGTAATTTTGGACACTTTCTCGGTGGTTTTGTTGGTTTTATCTTATTGTACCGAGTGGTCTTGTTTATATTCCATGTGTGCTTATGTGTGTTGAATTGACATTATATTATTGCACTCTCTCCTGGAGTATATTTTAATTTTATTTTGTTTGAGCGCATGGCAGAGCTTGGAAGGGAAGGAGCACCGTTTGACTTGCAGAATTGGCTGGAATTGAGATCAGATGCCATATTGCATTTGAAGAGCCCCTGATGTGCCTAAGCAGTGGAAACCCCCCAATTCTAACTCCAACCCTAACCTCAACACATCCCTAACCCTAGCCCTAACCTAGCCCTAACCCTAGCCCTAACCCTAACCCTATCCCTAATGGGAAAATGGAAATAAATACTTTTTTTTTAAATTTTATTATTTTTCTCTAAGGGGGTGATAAATGGCGGTTTGATTTACTATTTATGGCGGGTTTTTATGCTTGGCAGCTGTCACACACTAAAAGATGCCTTTTTATTGTAAAAATAGTTTTTGCATCACCACATTTTGAGAGCTATAATTTTTCTGTATTTTGACCCACCAACAATCCCAGAAAGCGTGGATACTCCAATCCTGAATTGGAAATGTAACAATGATAATGTCTCTCCAGTAGCCAGGAATCTGCAGAAAATAAAATGAGAAACAAAAATCAATACACTGCTTTGGGATTAGGGATAGGGTTAGGGATAGAGATAGGGTTAGGAATATGTTATTGTTAGGGTTATTTGTGACAAGAGTTTCTTTTTCAACACTATGTACCTCAAGGTGACCAAGAGACATTCCTCAGCAGGAATTGCTCAACAGAGCTGTGTGTTCTGCCTGCTGATGGATCCTCTGACATGTTGTCACAAGTCATGAAAGCTGTGTTGTGACTTTCTTGTGTAATCAAAAAATTTCTCCGGGTTTTCACACAGCTCAGTGTACAATGAGTGGTAGGCTCCACGGCTCCCTACGACTTTGACAATGGGGTGTTGCCAATACCTACGACGATGTCTTCTCCATCTTTCTCTTCTTTTTTCTTGACAAGCCACAGCAGAGGCATGAGCCAATTTCAAAGACAAATCCAGATTAAGCATGAAGCTCTCTTTGCTAATAAGATCCATCTTTCAGCTAGAAACTGCATCAAAAAATTAGTATTTCTTCAGTGCAGTGCGTCTATGAATAGAAATCCCATAAGACACGCCCATAGGGTGTCTGGTGTCAAGGCAATTATACTGGCAAAGCATTAAGAATATCGAACGCATGCTCATAAAAAACGCATGCAAAAACGCATACTAAGGCATGCAGACGCAGCATTTTTTTGACTTCTTGTATAAGATGATGTGGATAAAAAACGATTTGTTTGTATGCGTTTGTGCATACAGATGATATGCTGCGCACACAAATGCAAATGTGAAACTAGCCTTAGTTCTCCATCTGCTGGTGTGTACTAGTTTAGTTCTCCAACCAAAGCTGTTTAGTAGTTTAGTTCTCCAACCCATGTTGTCTTTTAGTTTAGTTATCCATCGTATGGTGTGTTGTGGTTTATTTCTACAACCCTAGCTCTTTATTAGTTTAGTTCTCCAACCCCTGTTGTCTAGTAGTTATGTTATCCATCTTATGGGGTGCAGTGGTTTATTTCTCCATCCCTAAGGGCCCTGCAAGCCTTGGGGATTGTAAGACTTATGCCGCAGCACCTTCCCCAATTGCCCCAATAGCCACCAGAGTCACCCAGTGCCCAGTCATCTAGATGTAACTCCCTTGTCCATGCTTGCTCGTCCTGGTGTCATTGTTTATTTGCACTTTGGCAGACATAGAATTTTTCAGGGAACGGGTGATGTTGCCTGCGACTTGTTGCTGTAGCGCAGGCACATCTTTCTTAGAGAAGTAATGGTGACTGGGCAACTGGTACTGCGAATGCCATCAGCTTTCGGAAACCGTCTGTATCCACAAGGTGGAAAGGCTTCATTCCCGTGACCAACAGAATGGAGTGGCCATGCAATAATCACAGATCAAAGGCCATGAGTCATATAGAAACAAGCTCTGTGATCTTTGTAGTAAACAGCTCTCAGCTGGCCCCTATCGTCCAGACAATGACACGATTGGGCCAAAAATCTTCCCGGCTTCTGACTTCGGCTTGCCTGACTACGTATCTGGTGCTCATCCAGCTGTCGGCTCTTGTCCTTACACGGAGCTTGACTCCGCCCCTGGTGCCTCCCCGGCCATCTCGTGATCTGCCAGGTCCTGCTCCATTGTAACTCGCTCACTGCGGTGTCCATGCGTCCCCTGACTGTCTTGTGTCTCACGTGCAGCGACCCCATGAAAGACACACAGTGCCTGTGTGTGTGTCTTTACAACACAAAAATGGTAACACCCCTCAGCTCAATCTCCTACCTAGATGACATATCCTTTACCCTTTGTTTCCCATGAAATTACATGTATAACCACAACTTAGACATTTTTCGGTGCTCACTAAAAGCACATCTGTTTAAGGTTCATGTATCATGTTCTCTAATGAAAGTCCTTTTTACATATATAGCTTGTTCCCTACTTCTCTGAACATAATTCGACATCAACCATATTCAAAAGGCTCATGGAGCCTTTATCCACCCCCCCGTTTCCTAAAGATGGTTGTACCATCATTGTAAATAAGCACCTGTAATTTGTGTCACCCCCACCTCACTATAGATTATAAGCTCTGAAGAGCAGGGTGGTCATTTTGCTTTAATTGTTTGATTATCTTAAACTTGGTAACTTTTGACTGTTTTATATGAACTGCTGACTTGTAAAGCTCTGCGGAATGTGTTTCTGATTTATAAATAAATGTTATTATTTGTAGTAGATTGAATATGGTGAAATTCAAGCTGTTAACTTTGCCATGTGTAGGAATAAAGAATGTTTTACGTGAACACAACTACACAAATGAGGGTTTTCTGCTGTGCTGACACAAGGTGGAGTAGGGTGAACATGACAAGCTGCTGGACTGTGAGAGAGGTACAGGCAGAGATGTTATGGTGGATTGAGAAACATGGGGTATGCTTGGTATGTAAGATCAGCCATAAACAGCAGGTATGTCCAATTCCGTATCAGCTGACAGGCTCTCAGTCACCCCAACTGTAGGGGCTAAACAAGTGGCGGTCACTCGGCTGAGACCTGTGTGACAACACTTGCCACAGTGAGGGAGGAGGAAGAATCAGAAGATGCAGTTGATGGGGTGGATGGTGGCTGGCGAGACCTGCTAGTCTGCATTTTAGCACTGTGACATTCCCAGATTAATGCATGTAGATCAAGCATGTGCCAGGTAATGCAGGTAGTTCTGAAATTACTATTTTTTTTTTTACTCTACTAGCTTGTTTTTAACCCCTATGCGAAGTCACGCGTAATGGTACGCCGAAGTCAGACACCCTCACTTTGATGTGGGCTCCTGTGCTGAGCCCACATCTTTCCCAAGACATGACAGCTGTTTTGAACAGCTAATATTATTATTATTATTTATTTCTATAGCACCATTGATTCCATGGTACTGTGCATGAGAAGGGGTAACATACAAAGTACAGATATCACTTACAGTAAACAAATTAACAATTACAGACTGATATAGAGGGAAGAGAGGACCATGCCCTTTCGGGCTTACATGCTACAGGATGGTGGGGAAGGAAACAGTAGGTTGGGGGGTTGCAGCAGTTCCAGTTCCAACATGTGCCCGGAATAGCCGCGGGTAAAATCACGATCCACTCGCGGCTATCAACCTGTTAAATGCCGCTTTCAAACGCTGACAGCAGCATTTAACTTGCGCTTCTGTCCATCAGACCGGAAACCCACCCACCGGTGATCCCCGTCACGAGATCGTGGGTCAACAGCTTGTTGGCATGACAACCAGAGGTTTCCTGGAGACCTCTATGGTTGTCATTGCTGGCTTGCTGTGAGAATCATAGAATCATAGAATCATAGAACCGTAGAGTTGGAAGGGACCTCCTGGGCCATCTGGTCCAACCCCCTGCTCAAAGCAGGATTCGCTAAATCATCCCAGTCAGATGTCTGTCCAGCCTCTGTTTGAAGACTTCCATTGAAGGAGAACTCACCACTTCTAGTGGCAGCCTGTTCCACTCATTGATCACTCTAACTGTCAAAAAGTTTTTTCTAATATCTAATCTGTGTCTCCTCCCATTCAGTTTCATCCCATTGCTTCTAGTCTTTCCTTGTGCAAATGAGAATAAAGTTGATCCTTCTACAATGTGACAGCCCTTTAGATATTTGTAGACAGCTATTAAGTCTCCTCTCAGTCTTCTCTTTTGCAAAGTAAACATTCCCAAATCCTGCAACCTTTCCTCATAAGACAGGGTTTGCAGACCGGTCACCATTCTGGTCGCTCTTTTCTGAACTTGCTCCAGTTTGTTGATGTCTTTTTTAAAATGTGGTGCCCAAAACTGAACACAATATTCCAGATGAGGTCTGACCAAAGAGGAGTAGAGGGAAATAATGACTTCACGTGATCTAGACTGTATGCTTCTGTTAATACATCCTAGAATTGCATTTGCCTTTTTTGCTGCTGCATCATACTGTTGACTCATATTCAGTCTGTGATCTATTAGTATACCCAAGTCTTTTTCACATGTGCTGTCACTTAGCCCTATTCCTCCCATTCTATATATGCTTTTTTCATTTTTGTTGCCCAGGTGTAGTACTTTGCATTTCTCCCTGTTAAAAACCATTCTGTTAGTTGCTGCCCACTTCTCCAGTTTATTTAAATATTTTTGAATCCTCTCTCTCTCTTCTCTAGTATTAGCTATCCCTCCTAGCTTTGTGTCATCAGCAAATTTAATCAGTTTACCCTCAATTCCTTCATCTAAATCGTTGATAAAGATGTTGAACAATACAGGGCCCAGGACAGAGCCCTGTGGTACCCCACTTGAGACATTCTTCCAACTGGATGTGCAGCCATTTACGACCACTCTTTGGGTCTGATCACTAAGCCAGTTATGAATCCACCTAACAGTTGCCTTGTCCATTCCATACTTAGTCATTTTTTCAATAAGGATTGTATGAGAGACTTTGTCAAATGCTTTGCTGAAGTCAAGATATACTATATCTACAGCATTTCCTTTATCCACCCAATCAGTGATACCATCATAGAAGGAAATTAAGTTAGTCTGACATGACTTATTAGTTACAAACCCATGCTGACTCTGTTTAATCACTTCATTCTTATCCAGGTATTGACATACATGTTGTTTAATAATTTGTTCAAAGATCTTTCCTGGTATAGAAGTCAGACTCACCGGCCTATAGTTGCCTGGATCCACCTTCTTCCCCTTTTTGAAGATGGGAACAACATTTGCTCTTCTCCAGTCTTCTGGCACTTCTCCTGTTCTCCAAGAATTTTCAAAGATTATGGAGAGGGGTTCAAAAATTTCTTCTGCTATCTCCTTCAGTACTCTGGGGTGTAATTCATCTGGACCTGGAGACTTGAATTCATTTAGGTTAGCTAAGTGTTTCCTCACTATCTTTCTGTTTATAGATATCCTGGATTCTTCTATTCCCTTAATAGGACAGTGAATAACAGTTGATGTTACATTTCCTTTCTGAGAGAAAACAGATGCAAAATAGGAATTTAAAAGTTCAGCCTTCTCAACATCCTGTCTTACCATTTCATCATTTTCATCCTGTAAAAATCCTATAGCATCTTTGACTTTTCTTTTACTTTTGACATATCCCCAAAATCCTTTATTATTGCTTTTGACATCTCTTGCAAGCCTCAATTCATTTTCAGCTTTAGCTAATCTGATTTGTGCCCTGCAGGTTCTGCAGACAGCATTATATTCTTCTTTAGATATGCCTCCCTCTTTCCATTTTATAAACATTTTTTTCTTCCTTTTTAGCATGTGCTTAAGTTCTGTGTTCATCCATCCTGGTTTCCTTAAATGCTTCCTATTCTTCCCTCTTTTCGGAATTGTTAACAACTGTGCTTTGAGAATTTCATTTTTCAAGATTTCCCATCCTTCCTGGACATTTTTGTCTTTAAGGATATCCAGCCATTGGATCCCTCCAATTCTCTTTCTGAATCCCTTAAAATCTGCCTTTCTGAAATCTAACCTTGACATCTGAGTCTTCACAGGTCTTCCACCTCTAGTTATCCAAAATTCTAAAATAGCATGGTCGCTACCTCCTAGGGTCCCAGCCACTTTTACCTCCTCAACCATTTCCTCCCTGTTTATAAGGATTAGATCCAAGGTAGCAGTTCCCCTTGTTTTCTCCCTTACCTTTTGGAAGATAAAGTTGTCAGCAAGAGAGGATAAGAATTTCCTTGACCTGTTAGTTTTGCCTGAGAGAGATTCCCAACAAATGTCTGGATAGTTGAAATCTCCCATGACAACTATGTCATACTTTTTGGAGAACTTGGCCATTTGATGCATAAAGAGTTCATCCATATCTTCAGCTTGCACAGGTGGCCTGTAGTAAATGCCTACAATGGTGTCCTTTCCATTGTTCTGTCCTTGTATTCTCACCCAAACAGTTTCCACAGAACTCCCAGTCTCTGAAGCTTCAATCTCTGTGCAGATATACGCGTTTCTAACATACAATGCGACACCCCCTCCTCGTTTATCAAGTCTGTTTCTTGCAAATAAGTTGTATCCTTCTAGTCTTGTATTCCAATCATGTGTATTGTCCCACCAAGTTTCAGTGATTCCAATGACATCATATTTCTTTTCCTGTGTTAGTAGTTCCAATTCTCCTTGTTTGTTGCCCATACTTTGTGCATTAGTATAGAAACATTTTAGTTTGTGATAGGTTTCTCTTTCTCCAATATTTTTATTATTTAGATTCTTTCGTCTTTGTTCTTCCTTTCCACTTCTAATAGCAGAGTTCTCAATAGCATTTGTCAGGTGTATGGCTTTTTCTGGTCTTTTGCTTCCCTTCCCATGTTGTTCTAGTTTAAAGCTCTCCTTACAAGTGTAGCAAGGCGACTTCCAAATACATGCTTTCCAGTCTTCGTAAGGTGGACCCCATCTCTAGCAAGTAGTCCATCGTATAAGTAGTTCACTCCGTGATCCAGAAATCCAAATCGTTGCTGACGGCACCATCGACGTAGCCAGTTGTTCACCTGCAGAATCTTATTCCACCTCCTTGTTCCATGGCCATCCACTGGTAGGATGGAAGAGAAGACCACCTGCGCTCCCAGTTCTTTCACTTTCTTGCCTAAGTCTTCAAAGTCTCTGCAGATGGTTTCCAGGTCGTTTCTTGCGGTGTCATTTGTCCCCACATGTAGTAGCAGGAATGGGTAGTCATCTGTAGGTCTGAAGAGTCCTGATATCCTGTCAGACACATCTTTAATTTTTGCACCTGGAAGACAGCACATTTCTCTTGAAGTTATATCCGGTCTGCAGATAGCGGCCTCTGTTCCTCTCAACAGGGAATCCCCCATGACCACCACTCTCCGTTTCTTCTTCACAACATTTTTCTTTCTCCATCCAGGAGGACTCTGAAGGCGTACAAGGTTGCTGTTTGTTGGCAAAGTCTTATCCTGATGTATTTCTTCATCGTTTTCCTGCGTGAGAGCCTGGTAATGGTTTCTGAGCAGTATGGGTGCTGACTGCCTCCTGATCCTCCTGCTTCTCTGGGTCACATGTCTCCATTCCTCTGTTTCTTCAGGTGCACTTCGAATTTCTTCTCTTTCTGTAACATGAAGAGATAATTCTGCTCTGTCCAAGAACTCTTCACCTTCCTTAATGATCTTCAACGTAGCTAACCTCTCTTCGAGATTTTGCAACTTTTCCTCCAACAGGGACACAAGTTTGCATTTGTGGCATGTGAAGTTTGGCTTTTCCACTGGTAAATCTGTGAACATGTAGCAAGAAATGCAGCTCACCAAATGGCTCCTGGCCTCTTCCATCTTGAGATTTCTTAAAAACGATAAAAGATGAGCCAAAATTTGCGCGCCGATAGGCGCGCGGTTTTTCCGATTTCCTCTTTTCAGCTGCAACGGCCAAAACCCAGTGATCGTTGAGCTCGCGGAGACTCTTCACTTATCCCAGAAGGCACTGGGAATATGCAAATGATCTCCTCAAGTCTCTTCCCCTGGTTTTTGTGTTGACCCGGTGGTCAGCACTTATGGCAAGTGAGCATATCTGCTATATAGAGGCGATCTGATCATTGCCTCTATGTAGCAGAGCCGATCGGGTTGTGGCAGCTACTGGTCTCCCATTAAGACTATTGAGGCATGCCGAAAGTAAAAACATTTTTGAAAAATGTAAAAAAAATTAAAAAATATAAAAGTTCAAATCACCCCCCTTCGCCCCATTCAAAATTAAACAATAAGAAAAAATCAAACATACACATACTGTATTTTGTATCGACACATTCAGAATCGCCCAATCAATAAAAAAAGTATTAACCTGATCGCTAAACAGCGTAGCGAGAAAAAAAGTCAAAACCCCTGAATTACGCTTTTTTGGTCGTCGCAATATTGCATTAAAATGCAATAATGGGCGATCAAAAGATTGTATCCGTATCAATATGGTATCATTAAAAACGGCAGCTCGGCATGCAAAAAATAAACCCTGACCCAACCCAAGATCATGAAAAATGGAGACGCTATGGGTATCAGAAAATGGAGCAATTTTTTAACAAAGTTTGGAATTTTTTTTACCACTTAGGTAAAAAAGAAACTAGACATGTTTGGTGTCTATGAAGTCGAAATGACCTGGAGAATCAAAATGGCAGGTCAGGTTGAGCATGTAGTGAACCTAGTAAAAAAAAAGCCAAACAAAAAACAAGTGTGTGATTGTACTTTTTGCAAATTCACCATACCTAGATTTTTTTTTCCGTTTTCTAGTACACAACATGATAAAACCAATGGTGTGGTTCAAATGTACAACTTGTCCTGAAAAAAACAGGTCCTCACACAGTCATATTGATGGAAAAATAAAAACGTTATGGCTCTGAAAATAAGTGTAGCAAAAAACGAAAATGCAGAAACGAAAAAAAGCTTCGGTCATGAAGGGGTTAAAAAAGTTGACAGATAACAGGATTTGTTATTGTTACATTTTTGCCAGTCTGAAAAAAAGACCCAGGCTAAGCAATGGGATATCCATGAATGCTGCTGTCTACTGCCAGTTTGGCCTCAGGATGCATTGGTTGTTGTGGTTGCATAACTCTGTGTCTACATAACCTCCTCATCTTCCTCCTCCTCCGCTGAGCTACTCAGCTGGATGCCTCTGGGTTTACTCCAAGTGTGAGCTACTACCTCATCGTCATCCTCTCTGTTCTCCCACTTCTCACCCTGAGTGTCACCCTCCTCCTCTTCCTGCCTTAACAGCACAGAACAGTCCGCAGGCTCCCCCAGTATCTGAGTCTCATCACAAATGGATCACCTTCACCCAACGGGATTATTGTCTTTTGACGAGGGTTTGGTCTATTCTCGGACCAAACTTTGTCCGGCCATGGATCAAAGTGAGAAAAAAATTGGCCAATGGTGCAGATGATTTCCTCCTCTTGACTTTGTGAATCTTTAGAGTACACTTCCAATTCCCATGGCATACAATGTGTGAAGAGATCTGCATATTCAGCCATCTGTGGCTCCCAACAATCATTTGGGCTTTTGGAGCGTTGTGATGTGGGGAAAAATGGTAATTGGGGTGCCACCAATGAGGACTGTACTGTGTATGATGTTAAGGTGGAGGAAGATGACCAGAGGCCATTTGATGCAGCGCTTGCCATCTACTGGAGCACATGTTCTTTCTGGCCCTCATCTACAAAGCATACCATTGTATGGTTGCCAAAGAAAGGGAGCAAAGTTGCCAGTCCACTAATATAAGTTGTAAAAATGCTGTGCAAATTCTGATTGCAGAAAAATAAACCGACTTCTCATCCCTCATATCATACCTGTCTCAAAGCCCTAAACAGTTATTCAGTACGTTCAATTCTTTCCTGCATCCAGCAACCCCCCTTTATCTCCTCTGATCTCAGCTGAATACTTTGCCACACCACCTGTGAACTTGACACAATAACATCCCACCTAATTCCATACTCCCCTATGCCTCCAAACTACTGGAACAACACGTCCATTTTGAACTGTCCTCCCACCTCTCCTCTTGCTACCTATTTGACCGCTTACAATCTGGCTTCAGATCACACCATTCCACTGAAACTGCCCTGACTAAAGCCACCAACGACCTACTAACAGCCAATTGTAAGTGATGCAAATTTGTCCTCCTTTTTCTCCTGGACCTGCCATCTGTCTTTGACACAGTGGGCCATTCCCTCTTACTACAGACTTTCTGATCTGTTGACATTACAGACTTGGCCCTTTGTTGGATCTCCTTGTGTCTAACAGACAGGACATTCAGTGTCTCCCACTCACACTCCTCATCTCTCCCCCTATTTGTTGGTGTCCACCAAGGTTCAGCTGTAGAACCGGGAACTATGCTTAGGGGGTGCACGCGTGTGCTCCCTCTCTCTTAAAGGGACCACCTGCATCAACCTAAGGTATTCTCAATCTATAGCTGGGCAACACCTTCTTTTTAAGGCTTCTTTTCTAATATGGAGGAGCCTGAGCTACTTTGTTTGCTTGCCTTGCATGCTTGTTATTTGTCTCGTTCCCCAGGTCTGCCTGTCTGCTTGTCTACCCTGTACCCATCTGCTCTTACCTGTCTGTGCCTGTCTATTCATACCTGTCTGCGCTCTTCTGTCTGTCAGACAGTCCAGAACGCACCTGCCAGCGCTGATCTGTCTAATACCTGGTCCAGCCCACACCTGCCAGTGCTTTTCTGCTCCTTAGCCGGTCCCATCTGCACCCGTGGTTCCAGAGTCCCTACAATGCCTGCCTGCTTTTTTCATCCCTACTTCAGGCTGTAGCAGCTTACCCGCTGTAGGGGGTCAGCTGCCACCTTCTGTAGGTCAGCCATGGAGTAGCACTTGGTGCCACCTCTTTGCCCCTCCTTGGGTCGCATTTTTTGCCTCCTGCCAGTTGTCTGAGTAGAGATTTGCTAGGCCACCTAATTATGCCCATTCCAGGCTTTCAGAGGGATACAGAACAGTGATTTCATCACCTTGCCGGTTACAGTCTTCATTTGCTCGGTTGTCTGTAGTGAAAGAGGTGTCGGTCCCCGCTATGCTAGTTCTACTCTATTGCAATTGATGCCACTTTGTTGGTGTCTGCCACTAAGTTTTGTAAATGTGTGTGTCCTGTTTGGGTTTCCTTCATGTGCGTTGCCTGTAGCAGTAGGCCTCCAAGACCATCAGGCCTCCACTTCCTTGGAGTCAGGTACCCGTGTTACTATCATTAGATTTTTCTGACAAAAGTAGTCTACGAGCTTTATATGATACTTGTGCCACCTGAGTGAGACTGAGTATGAAAGCAGGTTGAGCTGTTGCATGTGTTGTCAGGGATCCCAGCACAGGATGCCTACACCGATTCCTCACCCACCTCATCTTAAGGTACTGTCACACTTAGCGATGTACCAGCGATTCCGACCAGCGATATGACGCCGTCAGGATCGCTGGTACATCGCTAAGTGGTCACTAGTGAGCTGCCACATAGGCAGATCTCACTAGCGACATCGCTGGGGACGGGGGTCGCTACTTACCTGTCAGACGAGGCGATCCTGCGTTCTCCCGCCCGGCTCCATGCGTCGCTCGTCCTCACAGCAGGAAGCGCCGCAGGAAGCTGACGACGAGAAACAGTCCTGAACGTTCTCGCGCGATCAGCGATAACCAGCGGGGGAGCGGGTCGGAGGTAAGTATCAGACACAGAGATATCGCTAGCAATATCGCTGTAACATCACTAGTTATAGCGATATTGCTAGCGATATCTCTTAGTGTGACATGCCCTTTACTGTGACGTTCAAAGCAGTAAATGCTGTCCCAGACCACGATGCCTCACGCCTGGCTGACTGCTGCAGTGCCACACTATAATTAGTACTGTGGTTGAATTGAGGCCATTTTCCTGTTGTCTGACCCTCATTTTATGTGTTTTGGCAGCATTTGGGGCCATTGTAAGGAGTTGTGCATGCATTTGTTTTTGCCTCCCATTGATCTAAATAACATTCGGTTATGTTTGGTGAATGTTCGATAAATTAATAGGCAAACATTGCAAACTCTGCGATCGTAATCCGAACCGAACATTCGCTCATCTCACAATGTACAAAGATTTCCAAAAATTACCCCAAGGGGTCTGTATGATACATGCTGAAAGGGGCGATGATGGGGACCTCACCATACATTTTGCAGTTATTACAAGCGGTATAGATAGAGTATAAGTTTCACCGTTACACAATGCACAAAGGTTTCACAAAATTAGCCATGAGGTTTCCCTCAGATCAGCTGAAAGACACCGTGATGGGGACATCACAATACACTTAGCAGTTATTACAAGAGAAAGAGATAAAGAGTAGCACAAATAGAAGAAAATATGGGCTAAAAAAGCCCTAGCCAGCTCACCAACCACAGCCACAGCAAGGAAACTCGTCTGGACCCAACGATAGTTGATAGTAGACAGAAACATAAGGGGCGTTCCAGCTGATAAAATTTCTTGCTTTATTGAAAAATTAAAATAGTACAACGGCTTACTCCTCAGGAGTGGATGGATGTGCTATGAGGCACTGAGACAACAGCTACGCGTTTTGACCCTACATGGGTCTTTATCACAGCTGTGATAAAGACCCATGTAGGGTCGAAATGCGTAGCTGTTGTCACAGTGCCTCATAGCACATCCATCCACTCCTGAGGAGTAAGCCGTTGTACTATTTTAATTTTTCAATAAAGCAAGAAATTTTATCAGCTGGAACGCCCCTTATGTTTCTGTCTAAAGATAAAGAGTACAAGTTTCACCATTGCACAATGTGCAAAGGTTTCAAAAGGTGCAAAGCAATACCCAAGTGGGGTATTCATAGATGATCACTAAATACTTGTTGCAGAAGAAGGAGGAGGAGGAGGAAGAGCTGATTACTTGAACAAAATGGTTTTGGATCTTAAGGGATGGATGTTAAGAAAACTTAAAAAAAAAAAAACATTTGCCCTGCATTTACACAACATTGCTGTCATCCATAGTGCTCATAAAGTCAGAGGAAATCCAGCCTTTGTTCAATTTTAGAAGAGTAAGCCTGTCTGCATTTTCCGTTGACAGCGCCTATCCATTATGATTGCACCTGCCGAAAAAAAACAACCCGCTTGGACAACCAATGGTTAAAGGGTACTGAAAAATCGGGAAGGACACTGGTGTGGTAACTTAAGTAGTCCTTCACCATCTTGGTCAACTTATCCCTCCTTGTTATAGGAACACCCAAATATAGCCCTTTCTGATGGGACGGTTTCATGAAAATGGCCCAGTTAGTGGACATTTCCTCCCCCACTGAGTTACATCTGGTGTTTGTGGCCCTCTCCTGTAATCCATGTGGGTAAAAAGAACCAGTAACTCTGCCATCAGCATTGTCTGAGGGTAATCTTTTCAGAAAGTCTTCCTCTACGGCCCTTTGGCATGCATGCACTGAAAATAGCACGTCTGCCTCCGACATTAGAGAAGCAAATTTCTCCTTGTACCGTGGGTCAAGAAAGGTGCACAGCCAGTATTTCATGGTGGACGAACTGTCGTTCATGCGAGGGTCTTGGGAAAGGCACCTAGACATGAACGCTGCCATGTGTGGCAGACTACAAAGAGTCAGATGTTCAGTGTCCTCACCAGGAAGAACACTAACTATCCTTGCCTCCTCCTCTTCAGGCCATACATGCTGGACAAGCAAAAAAGGAAGCACACAGTAGTGCCAAACCATGCAAACATGAAAAATGAATAATGAATTGCATTACTGCATTAGAAGTATGAAAAATTGAGAAAGTTTAGAGCATAAAATGGCCAAGTTATGTGTACCTGGAAGCCACGTTAAGGCATTTCTCATTTTCCAGGTCCCTATTCTATGCCAATCCTCACTAAGACTGTAGTCTCCATCTGAATGGGAACCTATGAAAAATCCTCTGTTAGGACTGAAGTCTATGTCTCTGTGGAGGGGAAATGGCCCTGGTTTGATTAAAAACGCCTGCGGCTAAGGCTGGTTTCACACTTGCGTTTTTTTGCGCTGGAAAAAAACGCATACGTGCGCATGGGTGCGCATACCTGCGCGCTGGTAAGCGCACGTATGCGATTTTCATGCGCTGCGTTTTTTTGGGGTGTGCGTTTGTATTTTCCAGACGCAGCATGTTGCATTTTTTGGCCCTGCAAAAAAGCGCATGTGCACGTATGCGCACGTTTTGCGCTAAAAATGGCCATTATAGCCTATGGATGCGCATACGTGCGCACTGGCATGCTCATGTATGCGTTTTTTTGCACATGCGTTTTTTTTGTTAACCATGGAATTTAGGGGTTTGGGTTAGAGTTAGGGTTAGTTAAGGGGGTTTAGGGTTAGGGTTAGGGTCAGGGTCAGGGTTAGGGTTGGGGTTAGGGTCAGGGTTAGGGTTAAGTATGGTTTGGTTAAGGGTTAGGGTCAGGGTTAGGGTTAAGTATGGTTTGGTTAAGGGTTAGGGTCAGGGTTAGGGTTAAGTATGGTTTGGTTAAGGGTTAGGGTCAGGGTTAGGGTTAGGGTTAGGGTTAAGGTTAGTTAGGGTTTGGGTTAGGGTTAAGTATGGTTTGGTTAAGGGTTAGGGTCAGGGTTAGGGTTAGGGTCAGGGTTAAGGTTAGTTAGGGTTTGGGTTAGGGTTAAGTATGGTTTGGTTAAGGGTTAGGGTCAGGGTTAGGGTTAGGGTTAAGGTTAGTTAGGGTTTGGGTTAGGGTTAAGTATGGTTTGGTTAAGGGTTAGGGTCAGGGTTAGGGTCAGGGTTAGGGTTAGGGTTAGGGTTGGGGTCAGGGTTAGGGTTAGGGTTAGGGTTAGGGTCAGGGTTAAGGTCAGGGTTAGGGTTAGGGTCAGGGTTAAGGTCAGGGTTAGGGTTAGTTAGGGTTTAGGGTTTGGGTTAGGGTTAAGTATGGTTTGGTTAAGGGTTAGGGTCAGGGTTAGGGTTAGGGTCAGGGTTAGGGTTAGGGTCAGGGTTAGGGTTAGGGTTAGGGTTAGGGTTTTAAGGTGACCCTGATCAAGACTGTCCTACACTGTCTAATATTGAAAACCTTACCATGTGTCAAAGCTGACCTCAGTGTGTGAATATGGGCAGACAAAAGGACTGGGTCCCATCCCAAGGACACCAGCCTGGGGGGGTTTAATTTACACCTTAAGTGGTTGAAGCCACACCCCGCCACAGCAAGCAGGATTTGAGCCAGGTTTACGCAGGGTTTTGTAGTGCTTTTTGTGATCTATTTTCATTTTTTGGTGTTTACCAATTTGTTCACTGGGGCAGGTGTTTTTTAATATTTATAATTAAAGTGTAATTTTAAGGGAATATATGTTCACTTATTTGATTTTATTCCTTTGTTCAAAATTTGGTATTGGTACAAATGATTGCTGAAAAAAGTAGTGATTTTATTGAAACAACAACAAGCAGCCTAGTAAGTGACATATCACTGGAATTGTTCTGTTCTAAGATTAAAGAGCAGATTTCTTTTAAATAGGACAGATATAGAATATTTTAACTTTTCACATTCCACAAGCACTGATGTAGCAAAATTTTCCTTGGAATTTTTCATATGCCATTGAAAATACAAAGGTAAAATGTGATACACCAAGTTATGTATTAAGTGAAATATCAAGTTTAAATTTTCCATATCTATAAAAGTGTTTACATTTTATATTTTTAAGATTTTCCATTACTTAATATTTTCATTTTTTTTCTCATCTATTGTATAGTTGGGGTGGTTGTCAAATATGGAAGTAAATATTATACCTACGTTAACTTTTTTTCTACAACCATTGTGAAAAATATGATGCAACACTTCCATTACATTTAAACTCAGAAATAATTGCACTTGGCAGTTTTTGTTTGCAGTCATACAAGGAAAGCTAAAGGCATTTGTACAGTTCAAAGAGCACATTCCAAAGATCTACCAGTTGTTGGTTGCCTGCAGGGATCATTTGAATTCTGCAAAAGGATCAACATTAGAGTCCAGACCACTTGATAGTGTGTTTTATATATACACACAGACAGCTGTGTGAAACTGTGTTAAGATAATAAAAAAAGCCTTCCATATTGTTAGCACAAGTTGCTTCTGAAACTATTTATTTGAACATGGCAATGTGTGTTGTTATTATTATTAACGTATATACTCATGTATAAGCCAAGATTTTCAGCCCATTTTTTTGGGCTGAAAGTCCCCCTCTCGGCTTATACACGAGTCATATACCTGGGGGTCAGCGGGGGAGGGGGTGTCACAGATCATACTCACCTGTCCTGGCACTCTCTGCAGCCCCCTCGCTTCTCCACTGTCTCCCTTCCTGCCTTCAGCGGTCACGTGGTACCGCTCATTAAACTCATGAATATGCGCATATTCATGAGTGGTAATGAGCGGTATCACGTGACCACTGAAGGAAGGAAGTGAGACAGTGGAGAAGCGAGGCTGCAGAGACGTTCCAGGATGGGTGAGTATAGCGATATTCACCTGTCCTTGTTCCCACGCTGCTCACCGCCATCTAATGCTTCCTGTGTCCGTGATGTTTAGCCAGCAGGGGGCGCAGTGACGTGGTTAGTGCGCACCGTGCCCTCTGCTGGCTGAACAGTCACTGACAGAGGACGCGCAGACAGTGGTGAGCAGGGATGGACCCCGGACAGGTGAATATCACAGGTGCCGGGTCCTGAGCAGGAGAGGCGAGTATGGCCTTTTTTTTTGCAGCAGCAGCATATGGGGCATAATATATGGGGCATATTCTATGGAGCAGCATATGGGGGCATAATCTATGGAGCAGCATATGGGGCATATTCTACAGAGAAGCATATGGGGGCATAATCTATGGAGCAGCATATGGGGGCATATTCTATGGGGCAGCATATAGCATATGGGGGCATAATCTATGGGGCAGCATATGGGGGCATATTCTATGGAGCAGCATATAGGGGCATATTGCATGGAGCAGCATATGGGGCATATTCTATTGGGCAGCATATGTGGGCATATTCTATGGGGCAGCATATGGGGGCATATTCTATGAGGTAGCATATGGAGGCATATTCTATTGGGCAGCATATGGGGGCATATTCTATGAGGCAGCATATGGGGCATAATCTATGGAGCAGCATATGGGGGGCATATTCTATGGAGCAGCATATGGGGGCATATTCTATGGGGCATTTTATGGGGGCATAATCTATGGATCATCTTATGGGGCCATAACCTTTATGGAGCATTATATGGGGCATATTATTCTATGGAGCATCTTATGGGACCATTATTAACTTTTGTGCAGCATTATATGGGGTGTATTTTGTATGGAGTATTATATGGGGCTCCTGATTCAATATGGATATTCAAAAACATTTAACCTACTGATGTCTCAATTAATTTTACTTTTATTGGTATCTATTTTTATTTTTGAAATTTACCAGTAGCTGCTGCATTTTCCACCCTAGGCTTATACATGAGTCAATAAGTTTTCCCAGTTTTTTGTGGCAAAATTATTGGGGTTGGCTTATACACGGGTTGGCTTATACACGAGTATATACAGTATTATTATTATTTATTTATACAGCGACATTGATTCCATGGTACTGTACATGAGAAAGGGTTACATACAAATCACAGATATCGCTTACAGTAAGCAAACTAACATGACAGACTGATACAGAGGGTAGAGGACCTTGCCCTTGCGGGCTTACATTCCACAGGGTGGTGGAGAAGGAGACAGTAGGTTGGGGGGTTGCAGCAGCTCCAGTGTTGTTGAAGCGGTAGCTCCGGTATTGGTGGGGAGGTGTTGGAATTGTCCCACGAGGGTGAGACCCTTCTTAATTGTCTGCTTTCAAATTAAGTTTGTTTTCCGGACGGGATATGAGACACAAATGCACGCAATTGTCTCAAATGATTTCTGTTTATCAGCTGAAAATGCAGAGTATTTATGGAGAAAGCAAGGTACACCTTATCTAGCTAATGGTATTTGGTGTTTGATCTCTGTGAGAAGTGACACCTGTAGAGCTTGATACTCCCTAGTACATTGCAATTTCCATTCATAGAATTTCCATTCATTAATCATGTCTTGCTGAAGGTTAGCTTGTTGACAGAATTAAATTAAAGAACAAGTAAGCATTTAATACAGATTCAGCAAAAGCAATCATATAAGTTTTGATTTTAGTATATATTCATATGCCATATATTCTCCCCTTAACGGTCCCCCCTTGAAGATATGCAAAATCAAAAACCCTGATCTCGTTGAGCCTATCGATCTGTCCTCCCAGCCTACCTATCTCAAAATGCCAGTCCCTAACTAACTAATCTTCACTGTATACACGAGACGGCTCATCTCTAGTAGATGGACCCCCTCCTAACGGACTTTGCACAGGAGGAAGTCAGATCTTGGTCTCTCCCTCGTTGGTTTGCTTCAGGCAGACATATTCTGGGGCTGTGGACAAGGCATTTCTCGCATGATTTCATAGCAGCAGCTTTCAGCTTTGGGATCTTCGAAGTCGGCATGCATGGTCATCATTGTGTTCTCCATGGTCGTCATTATCATTTTCTTAAGGCAGGGAGCTATGTAGCAAAGAATTAAGGTAAATGTGATCAAAACACATAAAAATAGCTATTGCAAACTTAATGGGTCAATAATAGCCTTTATGGCATCCCCAGTGTATTTTATTAACTGTTGTTGATTATAGTATAGGTAGTTTATCCACTTTGCAGTCTTAGTTACTGGGATGGTGGGGTTAAACCCAACTGCTGTCTTGTTCCTGACTTTGAATTTGTCAAGTACCCCCTGTGTGCCCACACTGGTATCTATGCTTCTTAGCCAAAATTTACCTTTTTTGTCACCATCCTCCCTCCCAAATTTAGTACTTGAGCCAAGTACATATAACCCTTGGTCATTTTCTGAGGGGTTCTCAATGGTGAGGTACAGAATTATGCATCCCTCCTTGGGGCAACGAGTGGCAGTGATGGGGAGTATTGAATCTGGAAGGCCCCTCTGGCCCTTAAAGGGGGCTTTGGACAGGGTCATGCGGCTTAGTAGGCTTATTCCCCATTTGTCTCTGCATTGTAGTGCCTGGACTGGTTGATGTCCCCAGTCCCTTTCACCAGTGTGCCACCCAACAAGTGACCAATCCTCGCAGTTTGAACCTTCCCCTGTTTCAGCAGTAGTGACACAGATGAATTGTGTACTTAACCATATGTCAAACTGTGCCATGGGGCCTGGATACTCTACTATGAGACAGTAGTCAAATTGATATGTTACTCTTGG
Source organism: Dendrobates tinctorius (assembly GCF_039654945.1). NCBI lineage: Eukaryota > Metazoa > Chordata > Amphibia > Anura > Dendrobatidae > Dendrobates > Dendrobates tinctorius. The sequence goes on from NW_027361703.1 coordinate 19,379,894, forward strand.
GGTGGAGACATTATACCAGAATGTCACTATACCCTTCTCATGAGTGACTACCCCTTGGTGACTTACTACCCCTTGGGCTAGGAAAAGGATAAGTGCCAGACGGATGAAAAGTGGCCGCTGCCACTTGACTCTGGATTTGGCATCTCCTTGCAGTGGGAAGCGTGGACCCATGGACTGCTGTGATAGTTGACAGGACTCTGAACGGGCTGTCATCTCTAGGTTCAAGGGTACATCTGTTGAACCTCTTGGTAATGAGGACTCAATCATCAGGCAGGATTTGGTGGGCTCCTAGGTCCTCAGGATCTGGGATGGATGGAACTTGAGAACAAATTTTAGTCACATGTTCTATTTAACTTAACAATAAACTTAGTCTGCATATAGACAACTGTAGTGAGCAAAGTATAATCCTAAACTATGAATATTTACAAGTAGGATCTTATAGGGCTGGGTTTTGTTGGACCTGTTAGTGTGTGTGCATGTGTATGGGTCACGTATGTGTGCTTGTGTGTGTGTGATCCAAGGGAAAGACTAAAACTCTTATGCTATGGCTCCCCTGTTTCCTGTCCAGCAGCAAGTATGTAGAGTTTTTTGTTCGAGGCCTTAAATTTTCCTTGTTCATCCTTAGGCATATTTCATCCTCTATAGCTATATCTTGGGTCCATTTCTTCTTTTCTTCTTTAAATGCTTGCTTCTCCATAGTCATCCTTGTAGTATAATAGATTTCCTTATAGCTTGTAAGCTTGCGAACAGGGCTCTCACTTCTTCTGTAACTGTTGAAATGTGTTACATTATATTTTTCCCCCAGGGTTATCCCTTTCCCTCTGTTTCTGGATCCATATTAGAGTATAGATGATATGTTCCTGTGTCAAGTGGTGTCACTGCTGCTTCTTTTGCTGTTCCTTCAGCTAGTCTGCTGCCCACTGAGGTGTCTCCAGTGTGTGTCTTCACCTTTTTCCACCGCAACTCTTCCTGGCATCAACAAGGACTCCATTAGTTCTTCTATGGCTTTGTGGTGTCTGACCGGCATTCCTTTCCCTCTAGATTGGTCATAGCTTCATGTTGAGTGGACCTCTTGTATGCTTCTGTCAAGGCCCACAGTCCTGCCTTTGGGTGGAGGCAGCGGTTTTGCTGGCAGCACTACTGCTCTATCAGTGTGCGAATGGTGTTCTTGGTCTGTATACCTTGGTCTATCCATAAAGAGCATCAGGTCAGGATCTTCCAGATGTTTTCTAGCCTCATGACAGCAGGACAATCGGGTTGAGCCATTTCAGAGTTGACTACCTCTTCCACTGGTGTGTCAGAGATGTGGTGTTCACCCTCTCCCCCCTTGTCAGAGGTAGGACAGTAGCTGGGTTATGGACAGCACATCTGGAGATGGTGACATTGTCCGGGAGCAGATTAGGGCATTGCAGACATAGGTGGCAGACAGGTGCTTTGGGCCAGGACCTTCAACTGGTGACCCATAATGATGTCAGAAGCCTTGTCCAGCACAGGTGGGTTGCAAACGTGGCTCTCATGCAGGTTGGGACTCCACCAGCCACTGGGTCAAGTCTGGGAGAGTAGTAGCCAGGAGGGCTTTGTCTTCCTCCGTGAAGCTGTGTTAGGACTCCAGTTGCTTGGTCAGGCTTCTCTATGACAAACAGACAGAACAGTTCGTTATAGCCTTGCAGTTCTAGAGTTGGAGAAATGTGATTGCAGATTAGCATATAAAACCAATCGATGGCTTCCTTAGTTAGCCTTTAAGTAAGTATAAAGGGGTTGCATGGGTAGAAAAGCATTATTGGCTCCAGGGACGGTAGTAGGATAGAAGTCCAAGCCAGCTGTGGGGGCTTGGATGGCGGGATATGTTCTGCACGGCTGTTTTCCTGTCTTAAGTCAGGTGTTTAGTTTGATGGGAAATGCAGAATCCCAATAACACAACTTTCTCCTTGCAGACCTGCATCTTGTCTTTAGATGCCTTGCATCCGCTATGTGCCATGAACTGTAGTAAAGAGATGTACTCTGTCTGAGCTTCTTCCAGGGTGTCAGCACAGAGGAGGAGGTAATCCACGTACTGTAAGAGAGTGGCAGTGGTATGTGTCCTCTTGCAGGCCTCCAGGACCGTGATCATGGCTCAGGTGAACATACAGGGGCTTTGTTGTGCCCCTTGAGGCATCATAGTCCAAGCATATTGCCGACCCTCATGTGTAAAAGCAAACAAGTACTGGCTTGCAGCATGTAGGGGTAAACTGAAGAAGGCATCGGCCAGGTCAATCACCATAAACCATGGTGGGGTGGGTGTGATCGATGAAAGCAGAGTGTGTGGGTTTGACACAATGGATGTGTCCAGTACTGTGGCTTCATTGACAGCACACAAGTCATGTATCATGCAGAATTTGATGGGAATGATTGCAGATTGTGAAATGGACGATGGGTAAGTCAATGTCCCTGATTACGCTTCTGGCTGCATCGGGACCCACCAAGAATTTGAGGGGAGTATCCCCAACCTCTATCTGGGTGAGATGTGTTGTTTCTCTATTGTATTTTTGTGGACTGTAAGAGTATACAGTATGTACTTTCATTGGTACGTACATTTTACATGGAGGTTGTCAGGCTCAAGGGCTAGTCGCATCCTTGGCCAAAGGGAATATCCTGCTGTAATTTGAGTGAGCCTTTCTATATCTGTCCATGAGGCAGAGTGTGCCTTCTGTATTTGACGCATCCTTTTATAAAATGGCATGGGATCTTGCACTGGGTCTGGCAAGCTGCTCACTAGGGTATCTATCTCCAGGAGTCCTTGCGTGGGTAGATTGTGCATGAGAGTGTAAGCTTTAAGGCTTAAAAGGTGATGATAATGATGTCCCCTCACCATATAGTGATGGATGCTGTAGATTATCAGTCTGAGTTGTTGATTCATGTCTTCCCTGCTCTGCTTGATCATGTATCCCATGTCATGTTCATCTTTTTCTTCATTATTCTTTCCATAGGCTGCATTAATTAATGGAGCTATAGTGGATGCTGGACAGGATGTAGCATAAGGTGTGCCATCTATATAGATAGTTGGAAAGAAGGTAGGGCTATTTGAGTTGGTAATCTGACAGTTAGAACAAGTCTCATGATATTCTGCATTCGGCATTTGACAGCTGGCACATGTCCAGCCATTGGGAATGTATATAGGAGGTATAAATGACTGTAATGCAGATGTTGCAACTGACACTTTTCCCGTAGACGCCTGCTTGGCATAAAAGCCAGTAACCTTGTTGTAGTCCTTTCCCCATCCCTTTCTTCTAACTTTCTTTACCATCTTATAAAATGCTTGAGGGTCCTGTAAGACCTCATAGTACCTGAGGCTGGGACGCTGCTCTCTACTTATTAACACATTCTTCCATTCCTTCTTATCTAATCTTCCTCCCTTCAAGATCGGAGGGTTCTTAACATGTGTTTTCTTTCTTCACTCCGCTATGGTTCGTTTTTGTCTTATAGGTGTTGACTGACTACTCCCACCCATTCTATCATCTGAATTCTCAGTGCATCTGAGGGACATGCGTACCTATCTTTTGAGACAAGTTCAGTTGGAAATGTGAACAGTTGGATATGTGAAAGCTGTATGTGCTCCTTATGTCCGAGTAAAGGGGTCTTCAGTGATATTGTGGTGTCTAGCTATCTTAAACACCGTGACACAGAGAGCTCGCCAACAATCACCACCAGGGTATTTCACAATTTTTGTGTATCCAGAAGCTGCGTAGTCTAACAATACCAGATAAATTACTAGAATATCTGTCTCCGCAACACCTTTGCTTTAAAACATTTCAAAACCATCTCACAGAGAAATGCAGTGACATTAGTAAAACATTAACTGACGAGTAACAATGGACTTCGATCTCACGCTACAAGAGATATCTGTACAACTTAAAGCAATTACCACTCAAGGAATTCTTTCTCTACATGAATAAGTTTTAACAACTAACCTTACAATTCTGAAGTATGCAAAACAAAACCGGTTAAGCAATTCTCTAATCTCACAATATATATACATATTCCAAACTTCAACCATATGCTAGTACGCCTCCTGCCAGCAAATCATACACAATACAAACAGACAGAATGAATTCAAAACTGATACTGACAATAAATACTGCGAATCCTTGACGCCAAAACACGTCACAATTTACCTATCTATATGCCAGCCTAATTTGTAGAGATGAAAAGTCTGCACCTGGGCAAAACACACTTTACGTAGACAGGGAGAGAGCAATCATGATTTTCGGTGGGAACCCCCGCAAGAAGTCACCAACCACCTAGAGGTTGGAAAATCACTCAGAACAGATAACCTAGCGTGAATGTTGAATCTAAACACTTTGAATTCAGGAAATTTAGCTGAATAGGCAGTATAACCAGTGTGAACTCTGCTTATTGGTACATCCAGTATTTTGACAATGCGCCAACCCCATTCTGAGATAGCGAGAACTAAAGTCTGCACACAGCAAGGGCAAGACATGAGACTTTTGTGAGTAGTGGTGTAATCAATAACGTATCCCTTCACTGTTCTTGTTACCAACGCAACTAGGGCTGACCTTTGTCACTTTAGCTGTACTGAGCGGCAGTACTGTTAATGATCAACTTTGGTTCTGCGGTTGATATCACAGCAGGGGGGTATAGCAATTGCCTCTTTCATTTTGTATATACGCATATTAAATTTGCTGATGACACAAAGCTAGGAGGGATAGCTACTACTAGAGAAGAGAGAGAGGATTCAAAAAGATAGAAATAAACTGGAGCAGTGGGCAGCAACTAACAGAATGGTTTTTAACAGGGAAAAATGCAAAGTACTACATCTGGGCAATAAAAATGAAAAAAGCATATACAGAATGGGAGCAATAGGGCTAAGCAACAGCACATGTGGAAAAAACTTGGGTATACTAATAGATCACAGACTGAATATGAGTCAACAGTGTGATGCAGCAGCAAAAAAGGCAAATGCAATTCTAATATGTATTAACAGAAGCATACAGTCTAGATCACGTGAAGTCATTATTGACCTCTACTCCTCTTTGGTCAGACCTCATCTGGAATATTGTGTCCAGTTTTTGGCACCACATTTTAAAAAAGACATCAACAAACTGGAGCAAGTTCATAAAAGAGCGACCAGAATGGTGACCGGTCTGCAAACCCTGTCTTATGAGGAAAGGTTGCAGGATTTGGGAATGTTTAGTTTGCAAAAGAGAAGACTGAGAGGAGACTTAATAGCTGTCTACAAATATCTAAAGGGCTGTCACATTGTAGAAGGATCATCTTTATTCTCATTTGCACAAGGAAAGACTAGAAGCAATGGGATGAAACTGAATGGGAGGAGACACAGATTAGATATTAGAAAAACTTTTTGACAGTTAGAATGATCAATGAGTAGAACAGGCTACCGTGAGAAGTGTTGAGTTCTCCTTCAATGGAAGTCTTCAAACAGAGGCTTGACAGACATCTGACAGGGATGATTTAGCGAATCCTGCTTTGAGCAGGGGGTTGGACCAGATGGCCCAGGAGGTCCCTTCCAACTCTACAACTCTATGATTCTATATATATGCCGTGTCTGTCACGTCACCAGACCCAAATTGTACTATGGGGCGTATGGCTGGACTGGAGCACCTGTGTATGTGTAAATAGTTTCTTCGACCATCTAAGGTCGGAACCAGGGCAATTGCCCAATAAAACACCCCCCTCCGTATTCCACACTGTATTATTCTAGTAGCCCTAGTGCAGTATGGGATGGCTTTTTCAACAGATACTAGACACACCATCTGGATTGGCTAGGTTAGTTAATGCGCACAAATACAGACAATTAAGGAATTATACATATCTGACCGGGTTCGTAGGCTCAGGGCTTTCAGATGTGGTCTGTTAAATGTCCAGAGAAGACAGCAAACTATCTCATCCCAGCCCGGACGTGAATACAGAAGGGTAGGTGAGATGATATATTTTGTCACCTGGTTTTTGGGCTGCAGTCCCATCCCTCTAAAGATGTCCATCCTGGGAGGAGATGTTTCTGTGGCTGTGATCGTCTGGGTGATCGTACTGGCCCCACGTTGGGCGCCACTGTTGGAGTTGTCCCACTAGGGTGAGACCCTTCTTAATTGTCTGCTTTCAAATTAAGTTTACTTTCCGGCCGGGAAATCCGACACAAATGCACGCAATTGTCTCAAATGATTTCTGTTTATCAGCTGAAAATGCAGAGTATTTATGGAGAAAACAAGGTACACCTTATCTAGCTAATGGTATTTAGTGTACGATTTTTGTGAGAAGTGACACCTGTGAAGCTTTATACTCCCTAGCACATTGCAGTTTCCATTCATAGATTTTCCATTCGTTAATCATGTCTTGCTCAAGGTTAGCTTGTTGACAGAATTAAATTAAAGAACAAGTAAGCATTTAATGCAGATTCAGCAAAAGCAATCATATAAGTTTTGATTTTAGTATATATTCACATGCCATATATTCTCCCCTTAACAGAGGCAGCGGGGTCATTGCAGGCTGTAAGCTTTCTTGAAGAGGTGGGTTTTCAGGTGCCGTCTGAAGGATCTGTAATATCTACTTCTATAATCGACTTTAGTCTTAAAAGAAAAAAGATTGCAGATAGTAAATAGATTCCTATTGATTGATCTATAATGATTATCTTGTTACAAAAGTACTGGTTAAGGGGATGGGATATATTAGCTACTGAGTGAAAAGCCAGTTCTTGTAAGGTGATTTGATTGAATCAGAAAAATTGGGAAGCATAAGGATTTGAGTAACTTTAACAAGGATTAAATTTGTGTGGTGATATGACAGAGTTAATGACAAGTATTTTCAAAATGGCAGATTTTGTTGAGTGCTCCAGACTAGAGATGAGCGAATGTGTTCAGAAAACGTTCTCCAATCTCAAATTTGGCACGAGCGTAGCACATTCGGATTTTTGTTCGCTTTCTCGAGCATTTTTACTCAAAGTCAGCAAAAGTCGGTCACAGTACGGTGGGTGAATCATTGCATTTCCACTAATGGTTTTATATGACTTTGGCTAGGATAGTGGTGCTGTATGATGAGTGGATTACAGGGGGATGTGTTTTATGAGAGGAGGGGGTGTGAAGAGCTTAAAGGAACGTCTGAAGAGATTACCCCTACACTTTATGTGAATGTGTCTTAGGTTCTCCCCTTGGGTTCTTGTATCTCTCCTCCCACTTTATTTTCCCCTTGTTGGAATTGTGTTTCAGCTGGACGTTAAAAAAGACTGTTTGCATTACAAAGCTCAAAATGTGTTCAATTGACACACGGGGAACTAAGTGTTCTAAACATTTTTTTACTAGCATTTAGAGTTTTTTTAATTATGGATTCACACAAATTTCTTTGGTGCAAATTAAATTTGGCATGAAAATTCAGCAAAGTTTGCGAAGTCGAATCTCAAACTATCCGCTCATCATCTCAACAGCTCTTTTATGTATTCTCTGCTTATTCATTAATATTTCAAAAATACATCTGAATTTAGGTAATAGCTGAATAGACAAACAACATTACTGGGAAAATCAATCAAAATGTCTTGGCTTTTAGATAGGATGGCATAACTTGCATTTCCTTTAGCAAAGTGTGGGCTTTATAATTAATAAATAATACATAGCACATTCAGTTAGGAACATGTCATGCAAACTAGATAATTTAGTTAATAAGGTATTATATTGGAAGGTTGATGGAAAAATGGAAATATCACAATCTGGAAATGCTTTCTGATTATTGGGTCTTTTGCAAATGATGCATAGATTGCAGACTATTAGAATGTAATTGATTGAAGGTCTCAGGTTACTGATTACTTGATGTCTTCATTAGCCTTTATTCATGGGATTGGCACTTGAAAAATATGTATGATTGGTACACAAATGGTCAGAAGGCATGCATAATTAATGGTGTCTGTTAACAGATACAACCATATAATATCACACATATTTCTCTTCAGTTTCTTGGCAACTAAGGATACTGGAAATAGGCATTTATATTGTAGTATGGATGTTTAGAATGTAAACTCTTTATAAATTATGCTTGTAATGAAAACTGAATTCCATAAATAACAATCGTGACTTGTCTAACTTATAAATTCTATTTACAAAAGATATTGCTATACACCAAAGAACATAGTGTTTTAATGCCATTGATTACGGCCCAGCATTGTGATTAATGCTGAAAATGAAATGGAAATGTATACCATTATATTTTTACACTGAAAAACAATTCATTTACAATAAACAATAATTTACAATTCATTGCAAAAAACAGATTCCTGTATGAGTCAACATATTCTCAACAAAATATGGAAAGATTTATCAATTTAAATGTGACATTTGTCCCCAAAAACCTGTTTTTCAAGACTTGCATCCTAATTACTATGTGAATGAGTTCCTGGGAAAAAGAGGATGAGGGGAAAGAGAGGGAGAGTGCTATCTAAGCATAGTAGATGGGTCAATCTTATTTGGTGAGTAAAGTACATCTTGAATCGTGCTCACCTGGTGTAGTTGTGCAAGGAGCAACAACACTGGGAAAGTTTGCAAACAAAGGTGATCCTTCCACCGGTATGCTGCCCATCTGTAATAACATGGAGATGATTTTCCTCTCCCAGAAAAAAAATTTCCTCCATGTGATATTGTGAATAAAGAGTAAGAAGTTCCAGGGTGCTTCTTTCAGAGGATCCTTAACCCAGTTTGGAATAACAAGGTTATATAACCAAAGAACTAAGTATCTCTGATGTTGGATCAGATATTTTAACCCGTTCATGATCAATGCCTATTTTGACCTTAATGACCTGGCCATTTTTTGCAATTCTGACCATTGTCCTTTTATGAGGTAATAACTCAGGAATGCTTCAACGCATCCTAGCAATTCTGAGACTGCTCTTTCATGACATATTGGGCTTCCTGTTACTGGTAAATTTAGGTCAATAATTTTTGCGTTTATTTGTGAAAAAATCGGAAATTTGGTGAAAATTTTGAATTTTTATTCTGTTAAACCAGAGAGTTATGTGGTAATATGTGTTAATAAATAACATTTTACACATCTCTACTTTACATCAGCACAATTTTGGAAATAAATTTTAAGGGTTAAAAGTTGACCAGCAATTTCTCATTTTTACAACAAAATTTACAAAACCATTTTTTTAGGGACCACTTCACACTTGAAGTCAGTTTGAGGGGTCTATATGGCTGAAAATACCCAAAAATGATATCATTCTAAAGACTTCACCCCACAGGCTGATCAAAACCACATTCAAGAAGTTTATTAACCCTTCAGGTGTTTAACAGCAGCAGATGCAACATGGAAGGAAAAAATGAACATTTAACTTTTTAGTCACAAACATGATCTTTTAGTAACAATATTTTTACTTTCCCAAGGGTAAAAGGAGAAAGTGGACCCCAAAAGTTGTTGTCCAATTTGTCTTGAGTATGCTGAAACCCCATATGTGGGGGGAACCACTGTTTGGGCACACTGCAGGACTCATACGTGAAGGAGCACCATTTGACTTTTTGAAGGGAAAATTAGCTCCAATCGTAATCGGACACCATGTTGTGTTTGGAGAGCCCTTGTGTGCATAAACTTTGGCGCTACCCCACAAATGACCCCCATTTTGGAAACTAGACCCCCTAAGGAACTTATCTAGATGCATAGTGAGCACTAACAGTCAGGTGCTTCACAAATTGATCCGTAAAAATGAAAAAAATCCTTTATTTCACAAAAATTTTCTTTTAGCCTCACTTTTTTCATTTTCACATGGGCAACAGGATAAAATGGATCCTAAAATTTGTTGGGCAATTTCTCGCGAGTACACCAATACCTCATATGAAGTCATAAACCACTGTTTGGGTGCACGGCAGGGCTCGGAAGGGAAGGAGCGCCATTTGACTTTTTGAATGGTAAAATCGTTAGCGGACACCATGTCGTAAGGAGAGCCCCTGTGTGCCTAAACATTGGAGCTCCCCCACAAGTGGCACCATTTTGGAAACTAGACCCCCCATGGAACTTATTTAGATGTGTGGCAAGCACTCTAAACCCCCAAGTGCTTCACAGAAGTTTATAAAGCAGAGCCAAATGAATAACAAATAGTAACTTGGCACTCAACTTGAATGATCCTTTTTGAAAGAAAATTTTATTATGTGCAGTCTCAGAAACGTTTCGGCCCACAACAGGCCTTCATCGGTCTGCCGACTGATGTCACAGTGTGGTGACTAAATGCAGGTCCAAAATTTCGTATATATTGATTCCTGCTATCAAGGTTGGTGCAGGTGTGCACTGTGCACTCACTTGATACTGTTTGCGTATGGGCTTGTGGAGGTCGGTTGGGGTATGTAGTCAAAACGCGGTATCCACCGCTTGTATGAAAGCTGAGCTGTCATGCAAGTGGTGGATACCGCGTTTTGATCTACATACCCCAACCGACCTCCACAAGCCCATACGCAAACAGTATCAAGTGAGTGCACAGTGCACACCTGCACCAACCTTGATAGCAGGAATCAATATATACGAAATTTTGGACCTGCATTTAGTCACCACACTGTGACATCAGTCGGCAGACCGATGAAGGCCTGTTGTGGGCCGAAACGTTTCTGAGACTGCACATAATAAAATTTTCTTTCAAAAAGGATCATTCAAGTTGAGTGCCAAGTTACAATTTGTTATTCATTTGGGTCTGGGTAACCTACTTGTGCACCCTGCGGTAGTGCCACGCTATACTTATAAAGCAGAGCCGTGAAAATAAAAAAATCATTTTTTTCTCAACAAATTGTTTTTTTAGCCCACAATTTTTTATTTTCACAAGGGTAACAGGAGAAATTGGACCCCAAAAGTTGTTGTCCAGTTTGTCCTGAGTACGCTGGTACCACATATGTGGGGGGAACCACTGTATGGGCACACGTCGTGGCTCAGAAGGGAAGTAGTGACTGTCATGAATGGGCACCGAGGAGGATAGCAGGCCCAAGCTAAGCCACAGAAAACCAGCGAGGTTGGTAACTAAGCGGATGCAGACCCCTGATCCTGTCCACACAACTAGTAGTAGCCGTGGAGCATGCCTACAATGATCCTAGATGCCTCGGCACAGCCAGAGAGCTAACTTAGTCTAAAGCAAGAAAGGGGAAATCTAAACTGCCCTGGAGCAGACCCCAAAGAAATAGATAGCCCCAAACATATAATGTCAGTGAGACAAGATGAAAACACAAACGCAGGCAGAAAAATAGACTGAGAAAATGATGGGGCTCACACTGACTAGACAGGACAGGAAAGGAAAGACACTGTCTGCAATCACGCAAAAAACCCTGCAAAAAGTCCAACACATCTGATGCACAAAAACACTGAAGTCGCACGACTTCGCCCCCACTATATCGGCACTCTGGTATATTCTGAAAGCAAAGCAAAAAGAGACCAATAACAGGGGACAAAACAAACTGGCACATGCAGTAACATATGGGCGGTGATTCAGCACAGCCCCAGCAGGAGCTGGCTGACCCGCACAAAGCAGAGATAAACAAAACCCGATCAAATGCAAACAGAATAACAAATGAACCACTTAGCTGAACATGCAGGGAAAGAGCAGGAGACATCAGACCTCAGAAGGAACAGGAAGAAAATCACCAGCAGGGATATAGGGTGTCAGCTGTCTTAAATTCCAATCAGAAACCCCAGATCTCCAATCATCTTCCTCATTATCAAGTGGCAAGCCTCTGTCAATCAGATCAGCTCCACTGCCTCCAGTAACCACCAGAGGGAGCCTAGAAAGAAAACTCGCAACCCCTCTGTCAATCTGACCAGCTCCACTACCTTCAGTAATCACCAGACGGAAGCCAGAGAGAGAATTCACAACAGTACCCCCCCTTGAGGAGGGGTCACCGAACCCTCATCCACGCCAGCAGGCCAGTCAGGATTGGCCCAGTGAAAAGCACTAGCCAATATTTCGGCATGAGTGTCAGAAACAGAGACCCAAGAATTATTCTCCTTGCCATAACCCTTCCAATTGACCAAGTACTGGAGTCTCCGTCTAGCCAAACGAGAATCCAATATTTTCTCTACCTCATACTCCATATTACCTTTAGCCAATACAGGGTCAGGAGGCGCCACCATGGGAACTACTGGCTCTACAAACCTCTAGAACAAGGAATTATGGAACATGTTATGAATCTTAAACGTAACTGGAAGAACCAAATGGAAAGAAACGGGATTAAGGATTTCCAAAATCTTTTAAGGTCCAATGAATCTTGGCTTGAATTTTGGAGACGCAACCTTCATAGGAATATTCTTTGAAGACAACCAAACCATATCACCAACTTTAAACCGGGGACCAATGGTTTTATGCTGGTTGGAAAACCATTGGGCTTTTTCCAGAGAGTGGGACAACTTATCCACCACTTGGTCCCAAATCTGCTTCATTCTCTCTACCACAGAATAAACACTTGGGTAGGCCAAAGTTTCCACCTGCCCTGAAGAAAATCGAGGATGAAACCCAAAGTTACAGAAAAAGGGAGACATCAAAGTGGCAGAACTAGCCCTATTGTTTCGCACAAATTCGGCCAAGAGCAAAAATGAGACCCAGTCATCCTGATCAGCAGATATGAAACATCTCATATAGGATTCCAAAGTCTGGTTTGTTCTCTCAGTCTGCCCATTGGTCTGAGGATGAAATGCAGAGGAGAAAGATAACTGAATTCCCAGTTTGTAACAAAAAGCTCTCCAAAATCTGGAAACAAACTGGACTCCTCTGTCCGACACAATGTTCTCAGGAATCCCATGCAACCGAACCACCTGTTGTAAAAACAAGGGCACCAACTCAGAAGAAGATGGCAACTTTGGGAGTAGTACAAGATGTACCATCTTAGAAAATCTATCACAGATCACCCAAATAACAGTCATTCTCTGAGAGACAGGAAGATCAGAAATAAAATCCATTGAGATATGAGTAATGGCCTCCTGGGCACCGGCAGGGGCATCAACAACCCACTAGAATGAGAACAGGGCTTGGACCGAGAACAAGTCCCACAGGACTGCACAAAATTCCTGACATCACAAGATATGGCAGGCCACCAAAAAGACCGACTCACCAAATCTCTGGTACCAAAAATACCTGGATGACCAGCCAACGCAGAGCAATGAATTTCAGACATTACTCTTTTCCTCCACTGGTCAGGGACATACAATTTTCCCATAGGGCAACTTTCAGGTTTGACCTCCTGAAATTCCTCCAAGGCACATCTCAAATCGGGTGAGATGGCGGAAAGAACTACACCCTCATTTAGAATGGTAGTAGGCTCGGTCACATCAAGAGAATCCGCAAACAAACACCTAGAAAGGGCATCCGCCTTAACATTCTTAGTGCCCGGAAGAAAAGAGACAACAAAATTAAAACGCGTGAAAAACAAGGCCCACCTAACCTGTCTAGCATTTAAGCATTTGGATGATTCAAGATAAATCAAATTCTTGTGGTCGGTGAGGACCACAACTTGATGTCTAGCTCCCTCCAACCAATGTCTCCACTCTTCAAATGCACATTTCATGGCCAACAATTCCCGATTCCCCACGTCATAATTTCATAATTACGTTCAGATGGGGAGAATTTTCGAGAAAAGAAGGCACAGGGATTCATCTTACAAGTCACTGGATCTCTTTGGGACAAAACGGCTCCTGCACCAATCTCAGAAGCATCTACCTCCACCTGAAATGGGAGTGAGGCATCAGGTTGCCGTAGAACCGGAGCAGAAGTGAATCTCCGCTTAAGCTCATGAAATGCCGAAACTGCCTCTGGAGACCAATTTACCACATCAGCGCCCTTTTTAGCCAAATCAGTCAGTGTTTTAACAATGCCAGAAAATTTACTTATAAATTTATGGTAGAAATTAGCAAAACCCAAAAACTTCTGGAGAGCCTTCAAAGAAGTGGGCTGAACCCAATCATAAATGGCCTGTATCTTGGCCAGGTCCATTTCAATAGCAGATGGGGACAAAATGAATCCCAAAAATGAAATCCTCTGTACACCAAAGAGACACTTCGATCCCTTAACATACAGAGAATTTTCCCTCAAAATCCCGAACACAGTCCAGACATGTTCCACATGAGAATCCCAATCACTGGAAAAGATCAAAATATCATCCAGATAAATCATCAAAAACTTATCCACAAAGTCCTGGAAAATATCATACATAAAAGATTGGAAGACATAAGGGGCATTAGTGAGCCCAAAAGGTATCACCAGGTACACAAAATGTATATCCGGAGTATTAAACGCCGTCTTCCATTCATCCCCGTGTTTGATGCGAATAAGATTATACACCCCCCTGAGGTCAAGCTTGGTAAACCAACAGGCACTTTTAACTCTGGAAAATAAATCAGAAATCAGGGGGCATGGGTACTGATATTTAACAGTGATTTTGTTAAGGGAACGATAGTCAATACATGGCCTTACTGAACCATCTTTCTTGGCCACAAAAAAAACAGCACCTAAAGGTGAAGATGATGGTATAATATGACCCTTCTCCAATGACTCCTTGATATAAGATCGCATAGCATCATGTTCGGGTACCGATAAGTTGAAAAGCCGACCCTTGGGAAATTTACACCCGGGTATTAACTCAATTGCACAATCATATCTCGTATGAGGAGGCAAAGATGCAGACTTACTCTCACTGAATACATCAGAAAAATCAGCCAAATAGTCAGTAATATCAGACTGGGGAGAGGTGGAGAAAACAGGAGTGTCACTAAGAACACATTGACAACCCCAACTCATCACAGACACAGATTTCCAATCCAAAACAGGATTATGAATTTGCAACCAAGGAAATCCCAGAACAATAGTATCATGCAAATTGTGCGACACCAGAAATTTACAATTTTCTTAATGCGGGTCGCCCCGGACCACCATCACCTGGGTCCAAAACTGGGGTTTATTCTCCGCCAATGGAGTAGCATCAATACACCTCAAAGGGATAAGAGTCCACAGGGGTATCATGGGAAAACCACAATGTTTTGCAAAGTCCAAAGCCATCAGATTCAAAGCTGCTCCTGAATCAACAAAAGCCTTAGCGGAAAATGTAGTCAAGGAGCAGATCAGGGTAATCACCAAAAGAAACTTAGGCTGTACACTGCCCTCTGCAAATGTGTGAGCAAAACGCTTTTCTCATTTAGGGCAGACATCAATATTATGAGATGCATCCCCGCAGAAAAAACACAACTTATTAGCCTTCTAAACTCCTAACGTTGCACCCTAGACAAAACCCTATCACATTGCATGGGTTCACAAGTTCGTTCGAAAGGCGGCAACGCCTCTCGTGTAGTTTTACGTTTACGTAAACGTCGATCAATTTGAATGGTCAATAACATAGAGTCGTCAAGACCAGAGGGAAAAGGAAATCCTACCATAACCCTTCTGAAAGAGAGCTGCTAGGGCATCGTCATTCCATTTAGTAAGGACCGCCCACTTTTGGAATTTTTGACAATATAACTCTGCAGAATCCTGACCCTGATTCAATGCCAATAAAGTTTTCTCAGCTTGATCAATAGCATTAGGTTCATCATACAACAACCCCAAGGCTTGAAAAAATGCATCCACATTAGCCAGAATAGGATCTCCAGGTGTTAAAGAAAAGGCCCAATCCTGGGGATCGCTGCGTAGCAGGGAGATGACAATTTTAACCTGCTGCACATAGCTCCCCGATGAGTTAGGTTTCAAAGCAAAAAATAGTTTACAATTATTCTTAAAATTCAAAAATTTAGACCGATCCCCAGAAAACACATCAGGAGTAGGGATTTTTGGTTCAACAGCAGATGATTGAGCGAGATAGGCAGAAATTCCCCACATTTCAGCAGCGAGCTGCTCAACACGATCAGACAATTGCTTCGCCTCCATTTAGACAAAAAATATCCTCCTACAGCCCCAGAAAAAAAAGAGAAAATATATTAAAAAAAATTAATTTCTGACACTTTTTAAAAAAAAATTCTTTCCTTCTTTAGAGTACCCTAGAGTCTACAGTTAGGCTGGTGATTCTGTTATGAATGGGCACCGAGGAGGATAGCAGGCGAAAGCTAAGCCACAGAAAACCAGAGAGGTTGGTAACTAAGCGGATGCAGACACCTGATCCTGTCCACACAACTAGCAGTAGCCGTGGATCGTGCCTACGATGATCCTAGATGCCTCGGCACAGCCGGAGAGCTAACTAAGTCTCAGCAAGAAAGGGGAAATCTAAACTGCCCCGGAGCAGACCCCAAAGGAATAGATAGCCCCCAAACATATATTGTCGGTGAGACAAGATGAAAACACAAATGCAGGCAGAAAAATAGACTGAGCAAACGATGGGGCCCACACTGACTAGACAGGACAGGAAAGGAAAGACACTGTCTGCAATCATGCAAAAAACCCTGCAAAAAGTCAGACACATCTGATGCACAAAAACACTGAAGTCGCACGGCTTCGCCACCACTATATCAGCACTCTGGTATATTCTGAAAGCAAAGCAAAAGGAGACCAATATAACAGGGGACAAAAAAAATTGGCACATGCAGTAACATATGGGCGGTGATTCAACACAGCCCCAGCCGGAGCTGGCTGATCCGCACAAAGCAGAGATAAACAAAACCCGATCAAATGCAAACAGAATAACAAATGAACCACTTAGCTGAACATGCAGGGAAAGAGCAGGAGACATCAGACCTCAGAAGGAACAGGAAGGAAATCACCAGCAGGGATAGAGGGAGTCAGCTGTCTTAAATCCCAATCAGAAACCCCAGATCTCCAATCGTCTTCCTCATTATCAAGTGGCAAGCCTCTTTCAATCAGATCATCTCCACTACCTCCAGTAACCACCAGAGGGAGTCCAGAAAGAAAACTGGAAATCCCTCTGTCAATCTGACCAGCTCCACTACCTTCAGTAATCACCAGAGGGAAGCCAGAGAGAGAATTCACAACAAGTGACATTTTGAAATGCCGACTTGATGGAATGATCTGCGTGCATCATGTTACGTTTGCAGAGCCCCTGATGTGCCTAAACAGTAGAAACCCCCCTCAAGTGACCCCATTTTGGAAACTATACCACCAAGGAACTTATCTAGATGTGTGGTGAGCACTTTGAACCCCCAAGTGCTTCACAGAAGTTTATAACGCAGAAAGGTGAAATTAAAAAACCATTTTTTTTCCTCAAAAAATAATTTTTTAACCCTCAATTTTTTATTTTCACAAGGGTAACAGGAGAAATTGGACCCCAAAAGTTGTTGTCCAGTTTGTCCTGAGTACACTGGTACCTCATATGTGGGGGTGAACCACTGTTTGGGTGCATGGCAGGGCTCGGAAGGGAAGGAGCGCCACTTTTTTATGGAAAATTAGCTAAAATCGTTAGCAGACACCATATCGCGTATGGAGAGCCCCTGTGTGCCTAAACATTGGAGCTCCCCCACAAGTGACCCCATTTTAGAAACCATACCCTCCATGAAACTTATCTAGATGTGTGGTGAGCACTTTGAACAGCCAGGTGCTTCACAGAAGTTTATAACGCCCGTGTGTGAAAATAATAAAATCATAGTTTTTCCACAAACATGATCATTTAGTCCCCAACTTTTCTATTTTCCGAAGGGTAACAGGAGAAATTGGATCCCAAATGTTGTTGTCCAATTTGTCCTGAGTACGCTGATACCCCATATGTGGGAGAAAACTACTGTATGGGCACACGTCGGGGCTCGGAAGGGAAGTAGTGACGTTTTGGAATGCAGACTTTGATGGATTGGTCTGCGGGTGTCATGTCACGTTTGGAGAGCCCCTGATGTGCCTAAAGTGTGGAAAACCCCCACAAGGACCCCATTTTGGAAACTAGACCCCCCCATGGAACTTATCTAGATGTGTGGTGAGCACTCTTAACCCCCAAGAGCATCACAAAAGTTTATAACGCAGAGCCGTGAAAATAAAAAAATCTTTTTTTTCCTCAAAAATTGATTTTTTAGCCTGCAATTTTTTTTTTCACAAGGGTAACAGAAGAGATTGGACCCCAAAAGTTGTTGTCCAGTTTGTCCTGAGTACGCTGGTACCCCACTGTTTGGGCACACATCAGGGCTCGGAAGGGAAGTAGTGATGTTTTGAAATGCCGACTTTGATGGAATGGTCTGCGTGCGTCATGTTACGCTTGCAGAGCCCCTGATGTGCTTAAACAGTAGAAACCCCCCAAAAGTGACCCCATTTTGGAAACTACACCCCCCAAGGAACTCATCTAGATGTGTGGTGAGCACTTTGAATCCCCAGTCCCCAAGTGCTTCACAGAAGTTTATAACAGAGCCGTGAAAATAAAAAATCATTTTTTCCACAAAAATAATTTTCAGTCCCCATTTTTTTATTTTCCAAAGGTTAACAGGAGAAATTAGACCCCCAAAGTTGTTGTGCAATTTTTCCTGAGTACGCTGATACACCATATGTTCAGGTAAACCACTGTTTGGGCACACGTCGGGCTTGGAAAGGAGCACCATTTGACTTTTTGAACAAAAAATTGGCTGGAATCAATGGTGGCGCCATGTCGCATTTGGAGACCCCCTAATGTGCCTAAATAGTGGAAAACCCTCAATTCTAACCACAACCCTAACCAAAACACACCACTAACCCTAATCCTAACCCTAACTCTAACCACAAGCCTAACCCTAATCCCACCCCCACCTCTAAACTTAGCCCTAATTCCAACCCCAACCCTAATTCCAACCCCAACCCTAATTCCAACCCTAACCCTAATTCCAACCCTAACCCTAATTCCAACCCTAACCCTAATTCCAACCCTAACCCTATTTCTAACCCTAACCATAATTCCAACCCTAACCCTAACCTTAATTCCAACCCTAACCCTAACCCTAATTCTAACCCTAACCCTAATGGAAAAATAAAATGGAAAAATAAGAATAAATATATTTTCTTTATTTCATTGTTTTTCCCTACCTATGGTGGTGATAAACAAGGGTTTTACTTACTTTTTTATTTTGATCTCTGTGATAGGGTTTATCACAGTGATCAAAATATACCTGGAATGAATTAATGAATCTTCCGGCCGGCAGATTCGGCGGGAGCACTGCGCATGCGCCTGCCATTTTGGAAGATGACGGTGCCCATGGAGGATTCAGGAGGGACACCAGGATTCAGGAGGTATCGGGGGAGGTGGGGATTGGAAGGCGGGGGGAGCAGAGGGCAGAGGAGGGGGAGCAAATTCTGATGGTGGTGGCAGATTGCCGCCATCAGTAGGTGGCGGGGGGCAGATCACTCCCGTCATTCGTGGGGGGTCAGATCGCGGCCTCCAGCTATGGCCAATGATATTGCAGCATCGGCCATGGCTGGATTGTAAATATTTCACCAAATTTCATTGGTGAAATATTACAAATGCTCTGATTGGCTGTGTAAAGTGAAACAGCCAATCAGAACAGTCGTAGCCACGGGGGGGGCAAAGCCTCCCCCTGGGGTGAAGTATAAGTCCTCCTGTGCCTGCGGGTTGGTTGACCTTTCATTGACCCCGGTCACCCGACCCGCTGGAATGCAATCAATTCATGACACAGCATATGAGTCACAGGTAGGATTGGCACTGACTTTCATGACTCATACGCTGTGTCACAGGTCAGGAAGGGGTAAGTAAAATGCATAATTTTATAAAAGACAATAAAAACATTAAAACATTTTTTTCTTTAAAAAACAGCAACACAACACGTTTTGGCCATATAGGCCTTCATCAGCTATATAATAAAATGATTCTGTTGTAAGCTATTTTTACCACATTTTCATTGCTAATGGGTGTGGTTGTACTAACTGAGGAACCAATCTCTATCTATCAAGCTTTCTAGCAGTTAAAGTACATATATTAAAACTTCCTCCCCAGGAAAAGAATGTTGTACACACATATTATATAGTATCATCCCTACTTCACATATTCCAGGGTTAAAACAGCATATCTGTAAATTTTAGGCAATCACACATGTTAATGTGCATGTTCAAAAAAAACCCGCACTTGTACATATGCCTGATTAAACACCTCATTCCTCTTGGTGCATATCTTACAACAAAATCATTTTATTATACACCTGATGAAGTCCTACACGACCAAAACGCATTGTGTTGTTGTTGTTTTTATAGAAAAAAAATGTTTTAATGTTTTTATTGTCTTTTATAAAATTTTGCATTTTACTTAGCCAATAAAATAACTTCCGATTCAACATCAGAGATACTCAGTTCTTTGGTTATAAAACCCTCTTATTCCAAATTGAGTTAAGGATTGTCTGAAGGAAGCGCCATGAAACTCCTTTATTCATCATAATTACTATGAGCTTTAGACTCTTTTTGTGCTTTGGCCAACAAGAAGAGTATGACCTCACTGTACAAGAAGTGTGTTTTTTTTTAGAAAAATGTGTGGCCTATCATGCGCAAAGTAACGTACAGAATTAAACATTCTTAATACAAATCAATCCAGTTAAAAATGTATATAACCTTAGACTAGACAGTCACAAGATTAAATCACAAAGCTAGAACCATTTTGACAAATCTAATAATCTAAGACTTTCTAGTGTACAGTTAGGTCCATATATATTTGGACAGAGACAACATTTTTCTAATTTTGGTTCTAGACATTACCACAATGAATTTTAAACAAAACAATTCAGATGCAGTTGAAGTTCAGACTTTCAGCTTTCATTTGAGGGTATCCACATTAAAATTTCTCGGATTATTTTTTTGTTTTTGCAGCTTAAGGATGGCTTGTTTCATCTGCATAGAGAGCTCCTTTGACCGCATGTTTCCTTCACAGCAAAACCTTCCAAATGCAAGCAGCACAACTCAAATCAACTCCAGGCCTTTTATCTCCTTAACTGAGAATGACATAATGAAGGGATTGCCAACACCTGTCCATGAAATAGCCTTGGGGTCAATTGTCCAATTACTTTTGGTCCCTTTAATAACAGTGTGGCACATGTTAAGGAGCTGAAACTCCTAAACCCTTCATCCAATTTTAATGTGGATACCCTCAAATGAAAGCTGAAAGTCTGAACTTCAACTGCATCTGAATTGTTTTGTTTAAAATTCATTGTGGTAATGTCTAGAACCAAAATTAGAAAAATGTTGTCTGTCCAAATATATATGGACCTAACTGTAAGTGCCACAAAATGACCTGCTTGCATAATGTCAGTGATCTGGTAAACGTGGAGAAGTCATCTAATTACCATCTCTGAAGACTTCTCTTTCATTATTATATTGATTAGCTGTTCAAAGTAATTTATTCTCATGTCATGCAATTTTCCTGGTTAGTTACGTGCTAGGGTTAACTGCCCAGGTTGGGAGGAAGCTAGTTCCTCTTTGTGTGAAGCTGATGGTTACCTTTTTAAGAGATAAGGAGGATTGTTGATTAGAAAGAGATGACCACAAATGAGAAAGTGTTTAAGCGACAGATGTTTTAAAGGGATAACAAGTTCCAGACCAACGTATTCTACAGCAACTGATGTTTTCAACGTATGGATTTCAGAGATTGAAGCAGTATCCAGAAGGTTCCTTTCACCATCAGTGAGTATCAGCCATAGTAATAAAGAGAGCTGTGAGAGGCAGCATTCCCCTACACAGCTAGAGGGAGTGGGCTACAGAAAAGCAATGTGTAAACTGGTTCTTGCCATGAAACATATTGATGATCCCCAAGACTTTTGGGAGAATACTCTTTAGTGGACTGACGTTACAAAAGTTAAACTTTTCAGAAAGTGTATGTCCCACTAAATCTGACATAGGAGTAACACAGTATTTTAGAAAAGGAGCATCATACCAGAAGTAAAATGTGGTGGTACCATGAATTCTGTTTTTTATGAAAAAATCCTAAAGGAGAATGTCTGGCCATCTGAAGCGCACTTGGATTGTACAGAAGGACAATGACCCAAAACACACCAGCAAGTCCACCTTTAAATGGCTTGAGAAAAACACAATTAATACTTTGAAGTGGCCTAATCAAAGTCCTAACCCCTTCCGAATAAGCAAACCTGCATTAAGGTGACTCTGAACATGGCTGACCAGTGTGGAGCAGTGGTAATAAATGTGCTTAGTATTCGTGTGTCTAAGATGTTGCATACCAGAACTACACAGCATATAAGCTTAAGACATTTATGTTTGTACTTTGCATTTTATTTAAAAACATGAATTTTCAGTGTGTTTGACACTTGATGTTTTTTGCCCTTTAATTTGTGATACACTATTTATTAGAATACTGGAGGTGTATAGCATGTTCACTTTTGACACACTGTTTCGTATAAATGTAGGCATTAAGTAAAAATGGACTTTTCTGAAGCGATGTTTTTCAAAGGGGATTTTCTTTTGTCTCAGTAAACTATGTTGTGGGTTTACACAACTAGATGATATTATAATATTTATTTTGCACAACAAGAAATATGTAATGCATTTTTATGTTAATAATTGTGGAAGGTTTTGAAAATCTTTTGACGGGACAACATTGTCTGATTTTTTTCCTTTATGACAATTTTTGCATGCCATTTCCTCATTGTGTTACGCAAAAAAAATCATGATATATATTGTCATGTTTACTCTGGCACAAAATACTACATTTAATTAATTTTCCAACTTTGTTAATAAAATTTAATACATTTTGAAAAAGAAAGAGTTCTCCATTTTTTGATAGGAAGACTTTGTCAGTGCACCCTGCCTCTGTTGTACCTAGTGTGTGTTTCCCTCACCCCTCCTCCATGGTTGGGCAAGGAAGCTTGCCCCTTGCCACTTGCTTTGTCTGATGGGAATTTACAACAATGGCCTTCTGCTGTAGCAACATTTTAGAAGACTTCGTCGTCTCAGGAAGAAAATATGCAAAGTTTTCCTTGTAGCGTGGGTCTAGCAGGGTGAACAAACAGTACTCTTTAGTGGCCAAGATGAATGCAATGCGAGGGTCACGGTAAAAGCAGCAATACATAAAGTCTTCCATATGTGTTAAGGTTAAGGTACCTACAGCCAACATTTCTCTGTCTAAACCATGATGACGACACTCCATCTCCTCCTCCTCATTCTTCACCTCAGCCCATTCACGTAGGAGAGAGATTGGATGAAGCTTTTGTGGGCACTAGCTTCTATTGCGCTAGCAACCAGATTCTGTTCCTCATCCTCTTCAGCCTCCCCTTCCTCATTGTTACCCACTGAACAGATGAGATGAAGCTGGGCTGGGTATTATTTCTCTGTCTCATGTCTTTCTCCATCTCTGCCTGGTCTCCTTGAACTTTCAGCTGATATGTGTTCTGTACTTGGTCACAAGCACTTGTCCACATGTCATTGGCTAAGTGGACTATCCCAGTAACCACAAAACACATAATACCCTATGGATGAGTAATTGAATTCAGAAAAATTCAAGGCTTTGCAGAAAAGGAAAAGCCAGAAAAAATTGAATTGTCATCCATAGTCCCCAGAAAGGAAACAACTGGCGGACCCCAATCAAATAATTTTAAAGTGTAGTTGCTGTACTCCTACACTAGTATCCAAAATATCCAATATCCCTTGTAGACTTGTGGAGATCTCCATCGTTTAAGCACATCAGGGGCTTTTCAATCACGACATGGCTTCTGCTCTCGATTCTAGCCAATTTTGCGCTCAAAAATTCAAAGGGTGCTCCTTCTCTTTTGAGCCTTGTCATGCGCCCAAACAATAGTTTTCCCCCACATATGGGGAATCAGCGTACTCAGGAGAAATTGCAAAACAAATTTTGGGTCCATTTTTCTCCTGTACCTATTATGAAAATAAAAAATACGGCTAAGTAAAAGCTTTGTGGAAAAAAGTAAAATGTTAATTTTTTCATTCCACATTGAATTAATTCCTTTGAACCTGACATAAACAGGAATAAAACAGGAATAAACAGGATTAAACTTCTGGAATGTGATTTTGAGGACTTTGAGATGTACATTTTTTAGAATGGTGTCACTTTTGAGTATTTTCTGTCATATAGACTCTTCAAAGTCACTTTAAATGTGATGTGCTCTTAAAAGAAATGATTTTGTAAATTTTGTTGAATAAATTAGAAATTGCTGATCAAATATTAACCCCTCTAACTTCCTAACCCCCCAAAATAATTGTGTTTCAAAAATTGTGCTGATGCAAAGTATGCATGAGGAAAATGTCACTTACTAATTATTTTGTGTGACATAACTCTCAAGTTTAAGGGAATAAAAATTAAGTTTGAAAATTGAAAATTTTCTAAATTTTCACCAGATTTATGATATTTTTACAAATAAACGCAAGTTGTATCAAATAAATTTTACTACTACCATGAAGTATAATTTGTCATGAGGAAACAGTTTAAGAATCACTAGGATTAGTTGAAGCGTTCCAGAGTTATTATCTCATAAAGTGACAGTGGTCAAAATGTAAAATTTGGCCTGGTCATGAAGGTGAAAACAGGTTTGGGGGTGAAGATGTTAAAACCCTGCACCCTTTAACTTCTCCTTCAGCTGTAGAACCCATTTGCACCATCACATAACTAGTCGATCCCAACTTTGCAGATATATATGACCTATGGTTTAGCTATCCATATATACTATCGCCCAATTATTAACTAATAAAGTGCCCATGGAACATTCATGGGCAAAAGAATCCAAGGAACACCCTACCAACTTCCTGAAACAAGTATGTTATTCACATTTTTGAACAATTTATACTAAAATTCCCAACAGTAGGAAACTGGTCTTGGTTAGATGTACTGTCCAGGATACCCTTCAACAAGATGTTTTTTAAAATATACACCCATCTAATTTCCCAAATAACTTAAAAACCATTTTATCTGACTTCCAGAGAAAAGCAACTGAGTATTAATCTAACTGATGATGAAATCAAGAATATTCTTTCAAACTCACATGTTTTTTCCAGATGTACACTCTTACAGGAAAACTCTTACAACATGCTTATACTGAGTGTTGGTGCTTCTTTTACTGGGTGCACATGGTCAGGAGCAGTGGCGGTATCTAAGTGGCCAAGACACAGTCAGTACGGAGGGGAGAGAGAACGCATACTGCATTCATGCCACTCACAATTGCAGTGTCACAAAGCCAGTGAATTGCAGCCACTCCAGAACATGCACACACAGTAAATGAAGATGGGGACATACACCCAGATTCAGTGCACATTCCCTATTAGCTACTTGTCACTACGCAAACATGGGATTACAGAGAAGATATGACATTGTGCCAGTGCTGAAGAGTGATCAAAATGTGTGGGCGTGGATTAGATGATTAGACCGTGACTGAAACCAATGGAAGCCCTCCTCTATGACTAAAAGGTAAGGTAGAATACAACTAAACAAAGTGATTTTTTGGAATGAATACTGTGCTGTTTTGCTTGAAAACAATGTGTTAGTGAGGCAATCGTAGAGGTTGCAAAACATCTATTCTCAAACCATTGGAAGCAGCCTACTCCTCTGACTCTCTCTGAATATGTGAAAGAAATATGACTGATCCATCAATTAGAAGAATTGTCCTGTTGTGAAAATCATATGAACTCATTGTTCCGGAAAACTTGGGCACCTTGGTTCCAAAAATGCAATACAGGCTAAAACCCGAGTTAACTCTCAATCCAAACCTGTACTTTCCTCCCATCCTCTTTCTCCCTTCACTGACCGCCATTGACCTCATAATCGCATTTAATTAATTACCCATATCTTTGGATAATTTTGACTTCAATCTTTAAATTAGTCCAATATTTTGCATTTGGTGGACTCGTTTAATTTATTTTGCTCTTATTCTAATTCTTTGATTTGATTATGTACCTATACCATTTACTCAAGTTCCTTATTGTTAATTTGTATCCTTATCTCTATGTATTGGTTGTAAATATCTTAATTGTTATATAAATAAAAGATTATTAAAAAGAAAAAAGTTGTTTTTGCAATATTCTATTTTGCAAGTAAAGTTTTTTTATTTTTCCAATGATGGAGCTGTATGGTGGCTTGTTTTCTGTGGGACACATTTTCACCATTTTTATTTACAGTTTACATTTTTAAAACATTTTTTAAGGTGCTCACTGAATGGGTTAACTAGTTGGGCAGTTTTATAGCTCAGGTCGTTCCGGACGCAGTGATACCAAATATGCGTACTTTGTCTATTTTGATTTTTACAAAAATATATGTATTTATTTGATTAACCCCTTCACTACCAAGGGTGGTTTGCACTTTAACTCCTGGGCCAATTTTTACAATTCTGACCACTGTCCCTTTATGAGGTAATAACTCTGAAACGCTTGCATGGATCCCAGTGATTCTGACACTGTTTTCTCGTAACATATTGTTCTTCATGTTAGTGGTAAAATTTCATTCAAATAACTTGCGTTTATTTGTGAAAAAAATGGAAATTTGGATTTTGCAATTTTCCAACTTTGAATTTTTATGCCCTTAAATCACAGAGATACAGCACACAAAAAACTTGATAAGTAACATTTCCCACATGTTCACTGTACATCAGCACAATTTTGGAACCAAAATTTTTTATTGTTAGGAAGTTATAAGGGTTAAAAATTGACCAGCGATTTCTCATTTTTTCAACACCATTCTATTTTTACGGACCACATCACATTTGAAGCCACTTTGCGGGGTCTATATGATAGAAAATACCCAAAAGTGACACCATTCTAAAAAACTGCACCCTTAAGGTGCTCAAAACCACATTCAATAAGTTTATTAACCCTTTAGGTGCATCACAGGAATTTTTTGAATATTTAAAAAAAAAATGAACATTTTACTTTTTTTCACAAAAAAAATAATTCAGGTTCAATTTTTTTTATTTTACCAAGGGTAACAGGAGAAATTGGACTGAAAAATTTATTGTGCAATTTGTCCTGAATAAGCTGATACCTGATATGTGGGGGGAACCACTGTTTCGGTGCATGGCAGGGCTCAGAAGGGAAGGAGCGCCGTTTTACTTTTTCAAAGCAAAATTTGCTGGAATTCAGATCGGACGCCATGTCGCGTTTGGAGAGCCCCTGATGTACCTAAACAGTGGAAACCCAACAGAAGTGACCCCATTTTGGAAACTAGACCCCCAAGGAACTTATCTAGATATGTGGTGAAAACTTTGAACCCACAAGGGCTTCACAGAAGTTTATAACGTACAGCGGTACAATTAAAAAATCATATTTTTTCCACAAAAATGATCTTTTCACCCTCAATTCTTAGTTTTCCAAGGGTAACAGGACCATAAAAGTTATTGTGCAATTTGTCCTGAGTACGCTGATACCCCACATGTGGGGGTAAACCACTATTTGGGCGCATGGCAGAGCTCGGAAGGGAAGCAGCGCCATTTGACGTTTTTGGCTGGATTTGAGATCGGACACCATGCCGCGATTGGAAAGCCCCTGATGTACCAAAACAGTGGAAACCCCCCACAAATGACACCATTTTGGAAACTAGACCCCCCAAGGAACTTATCTAGATGTGTGGTGAGAACTTTGAACCCACAAGGGCTTCACAGAAGTTTATAACATACAGCCGTACAATTAAAAAATCATATTTTTTCCACAAAAATCATCTTTTCACCCTCAATTCTTATTTTTCCAAGGGTAACAGGACCCTAAACGTTATTGTGCAATTTTTCCTGAGTACGCTGATACCCCACATGTGGGGGTAAACCACTGTTTGGGCGCATGGCAGAGCTCAGAAGGGAAGCAGCGCCATTTGACGTTTTTGGCTGGATTTGAGATCGGACACCATGTCGCGTTTGGAAAGCCCCTGATGTACCAAAACAGTGGAAACCCCCCACAAATGACACCATTTTGGAAACTAGACCCCCCAAGGAACTTATCTAGATGTGTGGTGAGAACTTGGAACCCCCCAGAAGTTTATAATGCCTGGGTGTGAAAATAAAAAAATCGTATTTTTTCCACAAACATGATCTTTTAGTCACCAATTTTTTATTTTCCAAATGGTACCAGGAGAAATTGGACCCCAAATGTTGTTGTCCAATTTGTCCTGAGTACGCTGATACCTCAAATGTGGGAGAAAACTACTGTATGGGCACACGTCGGGGCTCGGAAGGGAAGTAGTGACGTTTTGGAGTGCAGACTTTGATGGAATGGTCTGCGGGTGTCATGTTGCATTTGGAGAGCCCCTGATGTACCTAAACAGTGGAAACCCCCCACAAGTGACTCCATTTTGGAAACTAGATCCCCTGAGGAACTTATCTAGATGTGTGGTGAGCACTTTGAACCCCCAAGGGCTTCACAGAAGTTTATAAATGTCCGTGCATGAAAATAAAAAAATTGTATTTTTTCCACAAACATGTATGGGCACACATCGGGGCTCGGAAGGGAAGTAGTGACATTTTGGAATGCAGACTTTGATGGAATGGTCTGCGGGTGTCATGTGCGTTTGGAGAGCCCCTGATGTACCTAAACTATTGAAACTCCCCACAAGTGACCCCATTTTGGAAACTAGACCCCCCACGGAGCTTATCTAGATGTGTGGAGAGCACTTTGAACCCCCAAGTGATTCACAGAAGTTTATAACGCCTGGGCGTGAAAATAAAAAAAATCATTTTTTCCTCAAAAATGATATTTTTGCCCCCAATTTTTTATTTTCCTAAGGGTAACAGGAGAAATTGGACCCCAAAAGTTGTTTTGCAATTTGTCCTGAGTAGGCTGATACACTATATGTTGGGGTAAAACACTGTTTGGGCGCATGGCAGAGCTTGGAAGGGAAGGAGCACCATTTGACTTTTTCAACGCAGAATTGGCCGGAATTGAGATCCGACGCCATGTTGCATTTGGAGAGCACCTGATGTGCCCAAACAGTGGAAACCCCCAATTCTATCGCCAACCCTAACCCCAACACATCCCTAACCCTAATCTCAGCCCTAACCCTAGCCCTAACCCTAGCCCTAGCCCTAACCCTAGCCCTAATGGGAAAATGGAAATAAATACATTTTCTTTTAATTTTATTATTTTTTGCTAACTAAGGGGGTGATAACGGGGGGTTTGATTTACTATTTATGGCGGCTTTTATGTTTGGCAGCTGTCACACGCTAAAAGACGCTTTTTATTGTAAAAATAGTTTTTGCATCACCACATATTGAGAGCTATGATTTTTCCGTATTTTGACTCACTGAGTCATGTGAGGTCTTATTTTTTGCGGGACGAGTTGACGTTTTTACTGGTATCATTTTTGGGCATGTGACATTTTTTGATCCCTTTTTATTCCGATTTTTGGGAAGCAGAATGAACAAAAACCAGCGTTTCATGAATTTCTTTTCGGGGGTACGTTTACACCATTCCGCGTGCGGTAAAATTGATAAAGTGGTTTTATTCTTCAGGTCGGTACGGTTACAGCGATACCTCATTTATGTATTTTTTTATGTTTTGGCGATTTTATGCAATGAAAACTATTTTATATAAAAAATAATTATTTTTGCATCGCTTTATTCTGCGAGCTATAACTTTTTTATTTTTTTGCTGATGACGCTGTATGGCAGCTCGTTTTTTGCGGGACAAGATGATGTTTTCAGTGGTATCATGGATATTTATATGCATCTTTTTGATCGCGCGTTATTGCACTTTTTGTCCAGCGATATGATAATAAAACATTATTTTTTGCTTCGTTTTTTATTTTTAACTTTTAAGGGGTTCACTAAAGAGGTTAACTAATGGGACAGTTTTATAGGGCAGGTCGTTACGGACGCGGCAATTCCAGATATGTGTACTTTTATGGGTTTTTTTTTATTTCCAAAAAATGAATTTATTTGGGAATATTTTTTTTTTTCTAATTTATTTAGCGATTTTTTAAAAATTATTTTTACACTTTTTTTTATTTTTTTAACTTTATTAGGTTGTCCCAGGGGGGACATACCTGTCATGTGACAGATAGCTGATCTGTCACATCACACATCACTGTGACAGATCAGCGATCTGTCACAGGCATAGACGCAGACTTCCTCATGCCTGCGCTTTGCAGGCACTGAGGAAGTCAGCTCCCTACAGGCCCCCGAAGGTCCCCGTCGCCATCTTGGATCCGGGGACCTGTAGGGATGGAGCCCCCCGCAGCAGCGTTGCACATTGCGCTGCTGTGGGGGGCTCAGGGAAGCATGGAGGGAGCCCCCTCCCTGCCGATGCTTCCCTTTAACCCCCGGTACACCGCGATCATGTTTGATCGCAGTGTGCAAGGAGTTAACGTGTCGGGGGCGGTCCGTGACCACCCCTGACACATTGTGCCGGGTGTCAGCTGTGATAATCAGCTGACACCCGGCCGCGATCAGTGGTGCTCACCATGTGGGCGCCGCTGATTGCATTAGACGTAATATTCCATCCATGGGACTTAGGGCCCAGGTCACATGGACGGAAAACTATGTCCAATGTAGGAAAGGGGTTAATATGTTAATATGTATTATGTATTATTAATATGTATTTATTGGATTAATATTTTTTCTTTTTTGTTCTTTATTTTGTGATTTATTATATATTTAGATTTTGAAAAAATTTTTTTTTTACTTTTCTACCCTGTCCACAGAAGGGACATTTACTTTCCCTGCCAAGATCACTGATCTATTACTCTGCAGTTCCTTCGCATTGCAGGGCATTAGATCAGCAACTCGCACACATGGAGGAGACATGTCAGTTCCTGCCCTGAGAAGGAGCTTATAGGCTATTGTACCTGAGTGAACCCTGCCATGACCTTTTGGCCCAGGATCACCAAGAAGACCATAAGCACAATGCAATTGCTTCCTCCCTCTGCTATTCTGATCGTTGTTGCTGTCAGTATGCTGTCAGTATTGACAGCGATATCAGAGGGGTTTTATACCTATGATAGCACTGATCATGGGGGCATTGCTGCACGGTGTCAGCTCTCATATAGAGCTGACACACGCTTTTGATCTTGCCAGTTTGCAGGAACGCACCTCACACATCGCCATACATGCATGTACGTCAGATGTTGGGAAGGTGTTAATTGAAATGATCACTTTCAGATTCATATGATAGTGACATTTCCTTAATAATGTGTATTTTATGTTTTACCAATTTTGCACAAAAAATAAAAATATTATTTTTGTTACATTTTCCAGAACCCAAAACTTTTTTTTTTAATTTTTCTGTAGATAGAGTCCTTATGGACTATTTTTTAAAGGACACGCTATAGATAGGACCTTCACTATTTATGGGGAGATACGACTTCTTTGATTCCTTATTATTTATTTTTTATGAATCTCAATGGACAAACACCAGCAATTCTAGCATTGTTTTTTATCTTTGCTGGATAAATAGTGATGTAGTTTTATAGTATGGCTCGATACAGTTATATTGAGGTCCAATATATATATATATATATATATATATACAAACAATGTAAAGAACATATAGCCAGCTCACCATAAAGGAGTTCCTCGTCGGTGTTCACCTTATATTCTGCACGGATCCAGGCAGGGAGTGTGCCCCAACAAATAGAAATATGAGAGAATTGGGATCCAGCAAAAACATGAAAGTTCACCAGAATTATAAAATCTTCTTCTTTATTTATCCTTTAATTCATATAAAAAATGTATGAGGAACTCCAAACAATTGGTAACATTCCAGCAAAGGGACTACATGTTTCAGCACTATGTGCCTTCTTCACGGTCCTTTTTGAACTGAGCTCCAACACTGACAATATATCCTCCTTTGTGGAACATATTCAAATGATCCTTAATTAAAAGCAGTGAAACAAACCAATTAAAAACACCTGAGTAGATGGTTGAAACTCAGTTCAAAAATATTGCTAGAAAAATACATATATTGAACATGTTTTATACGTAGACCAATGAAATAAACATTTGGTAATAAATCAACAGTGATATGGAATAACCGCCACACAAAAAAAATAATAAAAATTATTAGACATATATGAAAAAAATATAAACATCATGTGGTAGGCGCGATCTAAATATCAGAGACGATCACAAATATAACTCTCAAAAGGAAAGATATAATGGAGTAGGTATAAGGTAGAGATATAATCTTATGAAAACTAATAAAGGCTCTCTAGGAAAAAAAAACAAAAAAAAAAACATATTTTTGATGAGAAATATTATTTGCAGATACAGGGAGTGAGCATGGCGGCTAAATTTTCACCGTCTTTAGCAAATTTAACTATGTCAGTATGGGAGGAGAGGTATATTTTTCATTTCAACAATCCATTTAGACATAACATTTTTTGGTTGGGACGTTTCATTGATGATTTGGTTTTTGTGTGGAGGGGGAACAAGGATTTAGCATCTTCCTTTTTTTCATATTTAAATAACAACAGTTTTAATCTCAAATTTACATGCCACATGAATGAGCTGTCAATCAATTTTCTTGATTTGACCTTGAAAATAGATTCAAAACGAAAAAAAGTGTTGGTGGAACCTTATCGCAAATCTACAGCTGTAAACAGTATATTGATGGCAAATTCATGTCACGCCAACCATGTTATTAGGAATATACCCACAGGTGAGCTGATTCGAACAAAAAGAAACAGTACAGAAAAAGATACCTATATGAAAGAATCTCAATTTTTGGCAAAAAGATTAAAATCCAGGGGTTATCCAAACTGGTCTCTTAAAAGAGCGAGAGGCATAGTAGATAATTTAAATAGACAGGAATTGTTGGAATATAAAAATATCAAAGAACATAACAATGATTTGGGTATAGTTTTCAGCACTAAATTTAGTCCACAGTATCAAGAAATAGTCTCCATTATTAAAAAACATTTACCCATTTTAGAACAAAGTGGTGAATTGAAAGAAATATTAAAAAAATATTCAATTAAATTTGTTGCGAGGAGAGCTCCTACTATAGGATCTATGTTGACGGCAAGCTTATTTACTGATCCAGACAAAAAATTGAAACAAAATTGGATGAAAATTGTAGGCTGTTTTGGTTGTGGTGCAAAAATTTGTAAGTGTTGCAAATATATTGTTAAAACAAAAACATTTTCTTCTATAAAAAATGGAAAAAACTTTGAGATTTTTTATTTTATTAATTGTAATACAGAAAATGTAATATATCTTATTGATTGCAATATTTGTGGACTTCAATATGTGGGTTGCACCACTAATTCATTGAAACAGCGTATGCGAAAACATTTGTCAGATGCAGTTAATTTGCCTATTGCAGGAGCCTCTGCGGTTTCCAAACATTTTGCTAATGTGCATAAAGGAGATTTAAAAAGCTTTTCCTTTAGGGGAATAGAGGTGGTTACAAAACCACGAAGGGGTGGTGATCATAAAAGTAAAATCCTCTCTAGAGAAAGTAGGTGGATCTTTTTATTAGAGACTAGAGTTCCTGACGGATTAAACAGTAAAATGGATCTCATTACACAATATTAAGTAAGAAAGAGAGATAAGGGGAAGGAAGGAGAGGGAAAGGAAAGAAAAAAGGATAAGGGGAAAAAGGAAAAAATTTTTTTTTTTTTTTCCTAGAGAGCCTTTATTAGTTTTCATAAGATTATATCTCTACCTTACACCTACTCCATTATATCTTTCCTTTTGAGAGTTATATTTGTGATCGTCTCTGATATTTAGATCGCGCCTACCACATGTTTATATTTTTTTCATATATGTCTAATAATTTTTATTTTTTTTTTTGTGTGGCGGTTATTCCATATCACTGTTGATTTATTACCAATTGTTTATTTCATTGGTCTACGTATAAAACATGTTCAATATATGTATTTTTCTAGCAATATTTTTGAACTGAGTTTCAACCATCTACTCAGGTGTTTTTAATTGGTTTGTTTCACTGCTTTTAATTAAGGATCATTTGAATATGTTCCACAAAGGAGGATATATTGTCAGTGTTGGAGCTCAGTTCAAAAAGGACCGTGAAGAAGGCACATAGTGCTGAAACATGTAGTCCCTTTGCTGGAATGTTACCAATTGTTTGGAGTTCCTCATACATTTTTTATATGAATTAATGGATAAATAAAGAAGAAGATTTTATAATTCTGGTGAACTTTCATGTTTTTGCTGGATCCCAATTCTCTCATATTTCTATATATATACACAGTATATATATATATATATATATATATATATATATATATATATATATATTTATATCTACGTTTTACTACTTTTGCACAGGTAAGTCACTTTCTAACAAATATTCATATTTTTTGCATCAAATTCTGAGAGTCATAACTAGTGTTGAGCATTCCGATACCGCAAGTATCGGGTATCGGCCGATACTTGCTGTATCGGAATTCCGATACCGACATCCGATATTTTTTCAATATCGGGCATCGGAATCGGAAGTTCAAAGTTGATTGACAGCCGAAATGACGTCATCATGATGCGCGGTGTGTGCGCATCATGATGCGCCGTCATTTCGGGCCTTCCAGGGGTCTCTGCCGGCCTGCCCGGGGTCTGTACCGGCCTGCCGGTGGTCTGTGTACCCTGTGGGGGTCTGTACCGGCCTGCCGGGGGGCTGTGCCGGCCTGCCGGGGGGCTGTGCTGATGTCCGGGGGTCTGTGCAGGCATCGTCCAATGGGACATCAGCACAGCCCCCTGGCAGGTCGGTACAGACCCCCACAGGGTGCACAGAGCCCGGGCACTCCGCACAGCCCACCGGCAGGCCGGCACAGACCCCCGGCAGGCCGGCAGAGACCCCCGGAAGGCCCGTACAGACCCCCGAGAGGCTGTACAAGGGCAGGAAAGGGTTTTTCCAATTCCGATACCGGAAGTCTCATAGACTTGAATGGGACTTCCGGTATCGGCATCGGCGATACCGATACTTTTTTTAAAGATCGGCCGATCCATTCCGATCCGATATTTTGAAGTATCGGACGGTATCGCTCAACTCTAGTCATAACATTTTCATTTTCTTGTTTATATAACTCTATAACAGTTTGCTTGCTTTTATAACTATCTGTAGTGTTTATAGGCAATTTTTTATAATCTTTTTCGCAATGCTTTTGAACATGGGGGATGTATAAAAAAATAATTGTAGCCTAATTTTTCATATTTTCTTTGTGGCACTCACCATTGAGGATAAATTATATATTTTTGTAGTATGGATCCTTATGTACATGGCAACACCAATAATGTGTCTTCTTTGGAAATTTTTATTTTTTCCAGATTAAAAAAAAAAATATATATATATTGGGGAAAGTAGGATTTTTGGAGTTTTTTTTCAGGGTTTTTTTTACATCATAGATAATGAAAAACTAATTGGAATGAAAGTAAACATTGGTTTAAACAGTCAACATTTTTGACAATTTATTCTATTTAAGCTCAAACTGGTTGCATTCTTAAAGAGTTAAGCCCTCGTCACACACAGCGATCTCGTCAAGTTTTGTGATGCAACAGCGATCTCACCAGTGAGATCGCTGTGTGTGACACTTATCAGCGACCGGCTACCCTGCCGGTATTGCTGATCGTGCTTGAAAGGCCTGGACATTATTTTGATCGTTGGTCTCCTGCTGGCCAGCACGCATCGCGTGGCAGGCGGAAGACCAGCGATCAGCGAGCTGAAGCTGGTAACCAAGGTAAACATCGGGTTTCTAAGCGCCGCGGCGCTTAGAAACCCGATGTTTACCTTGGTTACCAGCTCACTGCTCCAGCGCGCTGGTATCTTAACATACACCGCGGGTAACTAAGCGACGTTTGTCGCTTGTTACCCGCGTGTCGCTGTCCTGATCGCTGCTGAGATCTGCCTGTTTGGCAGCTCACCAGCGATCATGTAGCGACACACCAGCGATCCTGACAAGTTCATATCGTTGTCTGGATCGTTGGTGAGTCGCTATGTGTAACGGGGTCCTTAGAGATTTAGCTTGAATAGTAAGTCGCACCACATTGAAATTGACAAGAGATACATATTTTAACAGAAATATAGCAATTTTATCTAAAATGATGCATGTCTGTTTTAATGCAGTACATGATATTAATCTTTTCTGTTTGTATATTGAACACATTTGAACAATCACGAGTTACAAAGAAAGATCCACTAGACTATAGCATGTTATCAACTCATGATTAAGCAGTGTTTGAAGTCTGAACTCTGCCACATGATTTGTTAATCCCTTTTTGCTTGCAGTGGGATTCTGTTGGCATTATGCCTATTGTTGGCAATTGATAGTGAGAATTTGTAAGAGCCAAGAAGTCTCTGTACCATCTGAATTGCTACTTGCCCTTCTTAATATGACAAACAAATTTGATTCACTTATCCACATGACTAGCATTTATCATTTAACATAAATCCTTTTTACTTTGCAAAAAGCCCTTACTAAATATCAAGCAATTGCCACTGTTATTTTTATTTGCATTTCCTTAATTTGCCCAATTAAGTGTTCTAATTATCTCTTTATGAGGTTATTAGATAATTCTGTATTGGAATCTCCTTGTAAATTAGACTCCAGAGATATCATAGTTGTTTTGACCTTCTATTTGTTTCAATATACTGATAAAAATAAAGTGAAAAAGCATTTTAATGTTTTGGGTTTTTTTTTACCAATGACTGTAGAAGTTATTTTCTAAACAGAAAATGGGCATATGTATACTAAAAAGACTGTAATTTATTAGACAAGTAACAAACATTTGCAACATATGTACTTTCATGGTAAAACTGTATCACAAATTGAAGTGAAATATTTTTCTAAAGTATATCGTAGAGATGATCAAATCTTTTGAAATTTGAATTTGGCAGGTTCAACTGTCACTTTCGGGTCAGGGAAGTTCTTTGTTCTTCTTGCTCACCGCGTTCACTCCTTCACTATGCACACTCTTGCTAGCTCGTCACTTCTTATTAGAGCTGATGAGGGAGCACACTGCTGGGAGCTCTTACTGAGCACACATTGGAACCAAAAACTATTGCTTGATCAGTAGTGCTGAGACTAGCTGAGCCACTGAAATGGATGTCACTGATGACGCTTCATTTCAGGATCGGGACAGCAGCTGCAGCAGTGATCACAGCCCCTGCTTCCTGCGACTTTTCATTTGAGTATCACAGGATAGACTGGGGATTCTTAAAGAAATGTCATCAAACCTGAAGTAAAAAAAACAATAATATACAGTTGTGAGGAAACGGTAGGGACTCTTCAATTGAAGTACAGGGTGGGCCATTTATATGGATTTACCTAAATAAAATCGGAATGGCTGTTGATATCAACTTCCTGCTTGTGGCACATTAGTATATGGAGGGGGGGAACTTTTCAAGATGGGTGGTGACCATGGCAGCCATATTGAAGTTGGCTATTTTGTATTCAACTTTATTTTTTCCAATGGGAAGAGGGTCATATGACTCACCTAACTTATTAAGAATTTCACAAGAAAAACAATGGTGTGCTTGGTTTTAGCATAACTTCATTCTTTCATGAGTTATTTACAAGTTTATGACCACTTATAAAATGTGTTCAAAGTGTTACCCGTTGTGTTGGATTGTCAATGCAACGCTCTTCTCCCACTCTGGACACACTGATAGCAACACTGCAGAAGAAATGCTAGTCTAAGGGGGTCAGATTCTTTGTAGGAATGCTCGGGACCTGACACCAATAATGTGGTGGTGCACCATCTTGGTGGAAAAGCTCAGGGAATGTGCCATCTTCAGTGCTAAAAGAGGGCAACACATCATAATGTAGCAATTTCAGATATCCAGTGGCATTGAGGTTTCCATTGATGAAGAATGGCCCCACTATCTTTTTACCCCATATACCACATCATACCATCAATTATGGGTGTCAGGTCCAAGCATTCCTACATGAACAGTTTCCTGGAAAGTGGATTGGTCATCGTGGGGCAGTGAATGGTCACCAAGGTCTCCCGATCTGACCCTCTTAGACTTTTATCTTTGGGGTCATCTGAAGGCAATTGTCTATGCTGTGAAGATACAATATGTGCAGCATCTGAAACAATGGATACTGGAAGCCTGTGCTAGCATTTCTTCTGCAGTATTGCTATCAGTGTGGCAAGAGTGGGAGAAGAGGGTTGCATTGACAATCCAATAGCGATCTGAAAGAGCAATGAATAATACTTTTAGGGGTAGGCACTGACTGTATAACACAGTTAGCACCAGGCAAAATAAGGCCGTAGATCAGCTCCTGAGCCTGTTCTGTCAACCATTCGCAAGATATGACATACATGTACATCACATGCCAGGAAATAGTTAAAGCAAGTCTTTAGCATGTTAGAAATAATCAGTCCACTACTATATATTAAAAGTTATGTACAGGGTTAGTGAAACAATATTGCTGCTACTGCTACTTAAGTTCATGAAAATGAGTAGTTGACTAGATAGTTGAATAACTCAGCTGCTGTCATGGCAGTAACTCACATGCCTCATGTCACCCTACTCACCGTGGTCACCATTCGGCTTCTCCTTGCCTTAGGCTGACTTGCTGAGTTTTGCCTCTTGCAGCACTGCTACATTTGAATGTGTTATCATTTGACTTTGCAGGAATTTAAACCTGCTGTATCTTGCAGAGAATAGGTTCCCCTACCAATCCTGTACCTGCAGACTCTAGATTAGGCAGCTCCTCCCACTACTCTTTTCCCAAACATTTGTTCCTAGCCTGTTAGGCTGGTTTCACATTTGCGTTTTTTAGCGCTGGAAAAAAACGCATACGTGCGCATGCGATTTTTCCCCTATATTTAACATGGGTGCGCATACCTGCGCACTTGTAAGCGCATGTATGCGATTTTCATGCGCTGCGTTTTTTTGGGGTGTGCGATGGTATTTTCCAGACGCTGCATGTTGCATTTTTTGGCCCTTGAAAAAATCGCATGCGCACGTATGCGCACGTTTTGCGCTAAAAATGGCCATTATAGCCTATGGATGCGCATACGTGCGCACTGGCATGCGCAGGTATGCGCTTTTTTAGCGCAGCGTTTTTTGGGTGGTGTCCACTTTTTATCCTAGTTAGAATCTTCTAAAGTCCAAAAAAAAAAGGCTATATAAAGGAGGTGCCTGCCAAAACTCTGCCACTACTACACTAGACAGATTGAAGAGCAGACATTCAACCAAGAACACATTATATCAGCGAAGAATGTGAGTATATTACATTATATGCCTGTCCTTTTAAATTATGTATGTACTAATGATTTTTATTATTTTTACATGCAGTATGTCTTCAGAATCGGAGTATTCCCCATCGCGGCAGGAATTGGCGCAAGCAGACCGTGAGGTGATTATTTTCGTGCATCTGGTAAGTATATCTGCTGCTTCTCCAAATCTCTTACGTTTTTTTCAACTTTCAGACATCGTCATCATCATCTGCGGACGGGAATAGTGAGGGCGAACAGCAGGAGCAGCGAAGCCAAGTCCCGGTGGTGATACGTAATGTAAGTATCAAATGATTTGTAATGTTTTTTTTTTTTTTTTATCTTCTATTTTTACTCTTTTTTTTTTTTCTTTTTTTGTAACTTTTTAGTCAATTTAAATTTGATTATTCTAATGAATGTGTTTTGTCTAGGTTCCACAACGGGATGAAGACGTCTACCTGGATAATGAGCAGCTCATCAGCCTGGTCCAGGAGCGTTCGCCGTTGTGGGACAGCCGTGACCGGCTGTACAAGGACAATGTGGTGACACGGCGGCTATGGAATGAGGTGGCCGCAGCGTTGATGGATGGCTGGGACAGCGCCACAGCATCCGCCAAAAAGGCGTTTAGTGAGTATTTCCCTGCTCTGTATTGTGCCGCAGTGACTGTTGTCCTTGACGGCACTGTTGGGTTTCGTGCTAGGCGTATTCTAGCAGGAAACCCAACAGTGTCATCGTGGTCTACAGTGACTGCTTTGAGTATTGTATTGCTACATTGTGCCGCAGTGACTGTTGTCCTTGACGGCACTGTTGGGTTTCGTGCTAGGCGTATTCTAGCAGGAAACCCAACAGTGTCATCGTGGTCTACAGTGACTGCTTTGAGTATTGTATTGCTACATTGTGCCGCAGTGACTGTTGTCCTTGACGGCACTGTTGGGTTTCGTGCTAGGCGTATTCTAGCAGGAAACCCAACAGTGTCATCGGGGTCTACAGTGACTGCTTTGAGTATTGTATTGCTACATTGTGCCGCAGTGACTGTTGTCCTTGACGGCACTGTTGGGTTTCGTGCTAGGCGTATTCTAGCAGGAAACCCAACAGTGTCATCGTGGTCTACAGTGACTGCTTTGAGTATTGTATTGCTACATTGTGCCGCAGTGACTGTTGTCCTTGACGGCACTGTTGGGTTTCGTGCTAGGCGTATTCTAGCAGGAAACCCAACAGTGTCATCGGGGTCTACAGTGACTGCTTTGAGTATTGTATTGCTACATTGTGCCGCAGTGACTGTTGTCCTTGACGGCACTGTTGGGTTTCGTGCTAGGCGTATTCTAGCAGGAAACCCAACAGTGTCATCGTGGTCTACAGTGACTGCTTTGAGTATTGTATTGCTACATTGTGCCGCAGTGACTGTTGTCCTTGACGGCACTGTTGGGTTTCGTGCTAGGTGTATTCTAGCAGGAAACCCAACAGTGTCATCGGGGTGTACAGTGACTGCTTTGAGTATTGTATTGCTAAATTGTGAAGCAGTGACTGTTGTACTTGACGGCACTGTTTTTTTTTATCAACAGTGGACAAAGTCCGAACACGTTGGCGTTCGATCAAGGACCGCTTCAACAGTGATGTTCGTGCTGAGGGCCAGGTTCGCAGTGGATCTGCGTCAAGGACCAGAACTAGATACCGTCACTATCACGCGTTGCAGTTCCTACGACCGGTCCTTGCCACAAGATCGTAAGTATTATACATTTTGGGTTTTTATTTTTATTAATCTGTGTTTTTCTAATCCACAGCTGATGCTTCTTGTAAAGGCATGGTAGTAATGATTTTCCTTTCTTCCACAGCACCTGGAGCAGCACCCTGCAACCTGGCCCTGGAGCGGTCCTTCGTCGGACGTCCTCTGACCCGTCCCAGCCATCCGACAGCCAGGAAGCACCTTGCAGGTCCCACACACACACAGCTGGTGACCAGGAAGCTGGGCCATCAGGTGTTCCCCTGTCCCAGGTCTCTGCCACTGGTTATGCGGGCACTACCCGCCAGCGGCAGAGGGCCTTGGACAGGAATGTCTTGCCCGAGTTTATGCATTTGAGCGAGACATTTAATTCCAGCCTCAAGTCACTGTCCGACAGAGTTGAAAGCGGTTTTGCACTGATGGAACGTGGTTTTAACCACTTTGAACACCGCTTCAATTCTGTAGAACAGCGCCTTGACCGTCTGGAGGCCGACCTC
The DNA here is from genome assembly GCF_039654945.1 of Dendrobates tinctorius. Lineage (NCBI taxonomy): Eukaryota > Metazoa > Chordata > Amphibia > Anura > Dendrobatidae > Dendrobates > Dendrobates tinctorius. The sequence goes on from NW_027361703.1 coordinate 19,421,060, forward strand.
AACAGACCAGCACACCATTTTTTTAGTAAGATTGAAAAGGGCATGGCGGAACACCTTAGTCCTGATCAACAGCTGAATGTGCTGCAGGCCTGCAACAATGCTTTCTTGCAGGCTATGCAGCATAATCGGTACGGTCAGCAGTCAGTGGTGTCCTTTCCACCTGTGCCACCATTGACTCGCTTCACCTCACTACCGACTTGTGCTGCATACCACTGCACGGACACCTCTCTTCAAAGGCTGGACACCCACCGTTACACCACCACAAGTCTGAGTGCAGCTGGTCACTTCACCGACACCACCATGGCAAGCGCTGCTCCTGTCTGGAGCACCACCGCCAATCCCATGCATGCGTGGAGCTCAGCCACCACTAGGCAAACATGGAACAGCCCTGCCGCTACAACAACATGTAGTAGCCCTGCCACCACCACTCTGCAAACCTGGGCCATCACTGCCGCCACCAGTCCTCCTGCAAGGACGAGCACTGAACAAGAAGAGCAGCATCAGCCACCTCAGCAGCAGCAGCCAACTCAGCAGACGCCACCTCAGCAGCAGCAGCCACCTCAGCAGCAGCCGCCACCTCAGCAGCAGCAGCAACCACCTCAGCAGCAGCCGCCACCTCAGCAGCAGCAGCAACCACCTCAGCAGCAGCTGCCACCTCAGCAGCAGCCGCCACCTCAGCAGCAGCCGCCACCTCAGCAGCAGCCGCAACCTCTGCAGCAGCAGCCGCCACCTCAGCAGCAGCAGCCATACCAGCAGACGGGGGACCTACATTCCATATTTGCCCCTACTTCAAGGCGAAATCAATCAAGGCGGGCATTGGGCCAAAGTCGGTCCAGGCACACAAGCCTACGGCGACATGCCATTACAACTAATGTAACTGAACAGATTTCCTCTCCTACAAGTGTTCCAAGTTTAATTCCCTTAACTGGACTACCTTCCCCCACAAGTTTTGTTGCCCCTTCCCCTCAAACACCGTCTTCAACTGCAAGTGTTGCATATTCCCTGCACACCCCCAAATTGAAACCATCTGCCCCCAAACGCCGTAAAAAATAATTTTTAAATTTTTTTTTTGTGATAAAAAATAAATTTACATTTGTGGTTCACCATTAATAAGTTTCATTAATGTTGTTTGCGCCGCTCACACACACTGATGGGTAAATACATGTTAAAAACCAACCCAAGGGCTAGTATAGTCATATGTGAAATAACATGGACTAGTATAGTCATTCAAAGGCCTAGTGTAATAACTCTAGTTTTACCAAATAGAATCTGGTTTCATGAAAAACAAACTGTTGAAACTTGTCTAAAAAATAAGTTTCTTTCTAGTTTCACCAGTTTGTTTTTGGTGAAACAAGATGCTAGTTGTTAAAAATCGAGTTATTACAGTAGGCCTTGGTATGACTATACTAGGCCGTGGTATTTCACATATACTACTAGCCCCAAGGCCTAGTATACTCATATTTGAAATACCACGGCCTAGTATAGTCATTCCAAGGCCTAGTGTAATAACTCTAGTTTTACCAAATAGAATCTGGTTTCATGAAAAACAAACTGTTGAAACTTGTCTAAAAAATAAGTTTCTTTCTAGTTTCACCAGTTTGTTTTTGGTGAAACAAGATGCTAGTTGTTAAAAATCGAGTTATTACAGTAGGCCTTGGTATGACTATACTAGGCCGTGGTATTTCACATATTACTATACTACTAGCCCCAAGGCCTAGTATACTCATATTTGAAATACCACGGCCTAGTATAGTCATTCAAAGGCCTAGTGTAATAACTTTTAATGGAGCAGATTACATTCATCCACTCAATGCTGACTTGTATTCCCCATGGACTTTCATTGGGGTTGGGTTTTGAGTGTTGTGTTTTGAGAAAATCACATACTTTGTTTTAAACTATTTGCACAATTTTATCTTGAAAAAAAATGGTTTCCTGATTCATGGCCTGCAGCTTTGCTCATTCCAATATATTTCACGCAGACTAGCAATGCTGCATTTTAACTCGTATGTGTATTTACCTGCCCAGGTGTGTGAACATAACAAAATTCAGTTATACATGGGAAGTTTTTTAATTAATCGGAGTTTAAAAAATATAGTGCACTCAGTAATGGTATCAAATAAGGATTTTTATTACCATAAACAACAACATTACACCATTTCATCTTGCCAGTGCACCCGTCCTACATCAGAAATAAAGTAGGCCGCAAATTTGTCCCTCATTTGGCCAACTTCAACGGATGACCTGAGAGTGTGCTGAGTGAATTCAGGCAATGGGTTAGGAGCATCATCGTCCAGTTCAAAGGTCGGGTGCTCTTTAGCCATCACAAAGTTATGTAGAACCACACAGGCCTTCACCACCTCATCGACTGTTTCAAGTTTAAGATTAATGGCCGTGCCCAGAATTCGCCATCTGGAAACAAGAATCCCAAAAGCACACTCGACAGTTCTTCTGGCCCTGGTCAGCCTGTAATTAAAAATTTTTTTGGTGTGGTCCAAGTCCCGGCTGGAGTAGGGTTTCAGTAAGTTTCCGCACATTTGAAAAGCCTCATCGCCAACCATTACAAAGGGCAGTGGCGGAGCTTCGGTGTGAGGAAGAGGCCGTGGCATAGGGAAATTAAATTGGTTGCCATACAACCTCCGGCCCATGTCTGAGTTTTTAAAAGCCTGCGAGTCATTACCACGGCCAAATGCTCCAATGTCCACTGCTACAAACATACATCCGGCATCCGCAATTGCAATGAGTACTATTGAAAAGTACTTTTTGTAATTATAGTACTCAGATCCCGTTCTTTGGGGTTTGATGATCCGTATGTGTTTCCCATCAACAGCTCCCAAACAGTTGGGAAAATTGCATACTGTCCAGAATTTGTCAGCAATTTCCATCCACTTTTCAGCGGTGGGCAGGGGCATAAATTCTGGGCAAAGAACATTCCAGAGAGCCCGGCAGGTGTCAGCAACAATTCCAGACAAGGTAGAGATTCCAATACGGTACTGGAAGTGTAGTGAGGATAGGGTTTCTCCAGTCGCCAGGAATCTGTGAACAGACAAAGAAGTAAAATTAATATTTATGTATATTATTTTTAAAAACTATAAAAAAAATATTAGTACATTCACGAAAACTAATTACCCAAGGTTTTGAATACTAAATTTACAAAAAAAAACATCAGACCACACCCCTTTGTTTTTAAAACATACCGTAATGTCACCAGTAGCCGTTCCTCAGGAGGAATCGCACGACGGAGCTGTGTGTCCTGTCTCCGGATGGATTGTTGGACACGAGCAAGCAAATCCATGAAACTTTCGTGGGACATCCGGATATAATCTGTAAATTTCTCCGGGTTTGACTGGAGCTCGCTGTAGAGGGTATGGTATGCCCCACGGCTCTCCCGGAGTTCAACAATCGGATGTATCCACATACGCCGCCGTCTTCGCTGCCTCTCTCTCTTCCTTTGTTCATGGCAAGCAACTGCATACGCCTGAGCCATCGCGATGTCCAAATCCAAGTTGAAGTGAAAACTCTTCCAGCGCAGATCCATGGTCACGAGAAGAATCAAGCAAATGTGAAGAATACTGTAGACAGGGTGTATATATATTAACATACCACACCCACAATGAAGTCCCATTGGTCTTGTGTGTTGTTGAATGGTTGTTTTTTCTTTTTTGTGGGGTTTTTCCAAAATCTGTAAAAAAACGCAAACGCACAAAAAACGCATACAAACGCGCAAAAACGCTGCGTTTTTTTCCTGCATGCGCATTAAAATGCTGGAAAAAAACGCAGCGTTTGTATGCATTTGTATGCGTTTTTTTAATGCGTTTTTTTGCGGGAAAAACGCGCTGCAAAAAAAAGCAAGTGTGAAACTAGCCTCAGCATCTAGTTTATGCATTCCTCGACATTCTGTCTCCCATTAACAGCACAGCTTGTTCACCAGTCCTGTGTGATCTCAAGTACATGTATCAAACCTGTGCTGCCTGACCTGACCTTGGATTGTCTGACCACATTTTTATCTTTGCACTCCTTTACCTTGTACCCGCACCTCCTGACCCTCCGGTTAGTTGCTGCAGTCTCAGGGACTGGCCTTGAGTTGCTCTTGGTGTCTACTTGCAGCCCAATCTTTCCTCACAATTAGAGGCTCTAGTGAAGACCCAGTAGACAATTAGTCACGCCGCTCCAGGGTATGCCTGACCAGTGGCACAGTGGGCCTACACTCACCAGGGTTAGAGCTGCAATACCACATATAAAGTGGAGTGTCATAATTGATGACAATTATTTGATTGTTTAATGACAATTTTTATCATAGATAACAAATATTACTTTTAGAAGGCTTACATTGGTATAAATTAATTCATAATGGATAGCTGATGTTCAACTTTTAACTCAACTGTTCTGCATTTATCATTGAAAAGTGAATCAATTGACTTTTATTTGCTTAAAATTTACCCAATATATCAGCTGTGCATTGCAATTGGTCGTTGGGGCCTTTTATGTTTACACATTGTTTATATTGTAACATCTCACTCTTCCCTAACCAATTTTGAGTTAATGACATATGCAAACCATTTGTCAAATGCTGAGATTGGAATTCACAACAACAGCTTCATTTTTTCATGCAATGTGTAACACATCTCTTGCAATGTAGAGACATTGCTGTCAGTTTCACGGTGGACTTGAACATCTGTTCTTTTTTGTTCTGCTAATTGATGTAGGTCTTCAGTTTTATAACAAAACTTGGAAAGTAGCCCAGTGTAGGAGTGGGAATTGTTCTTCATTGTGTTTAGAAAGATTCATTAGTTCTTTGTTGTAAGTATATTTTTTATTTATTTCATATCTTTTTGTCTGACACTCAAATTTTATTTATTGTCTTTGACTATATCTAAAATTAAATATATAATATCTCTATATATAAAAATGAATGTGTATATGTATCACCAACCAATCACGAAGCATCTTTCATTTCACCGGAGCTGTTCAAAAGAAACTGAGCTGTGATTGGTTGCTATGAGCAACAGTTTTCCTTGCAAACAATCACAAGGCATCTCTCATCTCACCAGAGCTGGTTAAAAGAAGCTGACCTGTGATTGGTTGCTATGACCAACAGTTTTCCCACTTGACAACACCTCAGCAGACACTGACATGGTGGGAGAAATCTAGCATCCCCAGGAACATAAGCTCCCAGCCATTGTCTGCCCCCCAAAAAGAAGCCCAGAGCACATGACAGAAATGAATACCCCCTCCTGTGCCCATATCCTCATCACACATCCTCCATCCCGTAGGCACATCTTCCCTCTTAAAGAGATCATTGGTATGGAAGTCAGAGCAAATCCATACAGGGCTTTGGTTTTGACCCCAGGCCTCTCTTAAAGGGATCATCGATATGGAATTTAGGGCAAATGCACTCTGCGCTTTGGTACTGACCCCAGGCCCTTCTTAAAGGGATCTCCGGTATGGCAGTCAGGGCAAATCCATCCAGCGCTTTAATTCTGACCCCAGGCCTCTCTTAAAGGGATCTCAGTATGGAAGTCAGGGCAATTGCCTTCAAATGCTCTGGTACTGACCCCAGGCTCTCTTGAAGGGATCTCCTGTATGGAAGTTAGGGCAAATCTACTCAGCGCTCTGGTTCTGACCCAAGTCCCCTCTTAAAGGGATCCTCGGTATGGAAGTGAGGGAAAATCCACTCTGTGCTTTGGTACTGACCCCAGGCCTCTCTTAAAGGGATCTCCGGTGTGGAAGTTAGGGTAAATTCCTCAGTGCTCTGATTCTCAGGCTTCTATTAAAGGGATCATTAGTATGGAAGTCAGGGCAAATCCACTCAGCGCTATGGTTCTGACTCCAGGCTGACGGGATGATGTGGGATATTAGGAGTAGTAGTCCAGTGGCTCTGGCTGACGGGATGGTGTGGGATATTATGGGTAGTAGTCCGGTAGCTCTGGCTGACGGGATGATGTGGGATATTAGTGGTAGTAGTCCAGTGGCTCTTGCTGATGGGACGATATGGGATATTATGGGTAGTAGTCCGGTAGCTCTGGCTGACGGGATGATGTAAGATATTTGGGGTAGTTTTCCGGTGGCTCTGGCTGATGGGATGATGTGGGATATTAGGGGTTGTAGTCCAGTGGCTCTGGCTGACAGGATGATGTGAGATATTATGGGTAGTAGTCCGCTAGCTCTGGCTGACGGGATGATGGGTGATATTATAGTGAATGTGGCTATGCAGAATGGGCGGGGCTCTACACTCAGCTTTATATATACACAGTGCTTTTTTTGCGCTGGTTTGCGATGATACGGCGTACCGGAAATCTGAAGGTGCTTCAGCGGTGGAAGGGGAGCAGCGGCAGGAGCCGGTGGCTGGGAAGTCATACTCACCCCTCTCATGCCTCCCTGAACGTCCCCTGCATCCTCCTTGTCCCAGCGCTGACAGATTCTTCCTGCCTTCAGCGGTCACATGGTACCGCTCATTAAGCTCATGAATATGGACGCCCATGGGCGTGGAAGCATATTCATGAGCTTAATTAGCTGTACCAGGTGACTGCTGAAGGAAGGAAGAAGCTGTCAGCACTGGACAATGGCGGATTCAGAGACGTTCAGCGATGGCACAGCAGGGTGAGTATGAAGGAGGAGGACAGGGGCTGCAGAAAGGAGGTCGGGGGTTGCACAGAGGAGGTCGGGGGCTGCACAGAGGAGGACAGGGGCTGCACGGAGGTTGGGGGCTGCACAGAGGAGATCGGGGGCTACACAGAGGAGGTCGGGGGCTACACAGAGGAGGTCAGGGGCTGCACAGAGGAGGTCGGGGGCTGCACAGAGGAGGTCTACAAAAAAAGCCTTGTTTATACAGATATAATCATTATAATTTGTTATAACTAACCGTAGTTAGTTACTATGCCTGTGCAGCATCGGGCTCTTCAGCTAGTATATATATATATATATATATATATGTGTATACAGTATATACCATATTTTTTGCTTTATAAGACACACTTTTTTCCCCAAAGTCTGGGGGGAAAATAGGGGTGTGTCTTACAATGCGAATATACCTTTTTTTGTGCTGCCTCTACGTGCTTGTCGCCACCGCGCTCTGTCCCGTGCTGCTGCGTGGAGGGCTCTGCCGTTCCATCCATGCTTGCAATGCCCTGTGCAGAGGATTGCTTCCGGGAAAATGTTTTAGTTGTTCCCAGTATTGCGCTTTTCTGGACAGAGAGCTCAGATGTTGCTCCTGGAATATGTTGTAGCCATTCTTCCAACTTAGGGGGTCACTGCTCCAAGTGCTCCTATCACCACTGGAATCAATGTTGCCTTCACCTTCCACATCTTCTCCAGTTCTCCTTTGAGGTCCTGGTGTTTCTCCAGCTTCTCATATTCCTTCTTTCTGCTGTTGCTGTCACTTGGCACTGCCAAATCTATTATAATTGCTGTCTTCTGATCCTTCTCTACTATAACAATGTCTGGTCGGTTAGCCAACACCAGCTTATCTGTCTGGATCTTGAAGTCCCACAGGATTTTAGCCCTTTCATTCTCCACCACTTTCTCTAGGGTCTCCCACCTGGACTTAGGAGGGCATAGCCTATATGCTGCACAAATGTTCCTGTATACAATTTCTGCAACTTGGTTGTGGTGTTCAGTATACGCTGTTCCTGCTTGAATTTTGCATCCTGCCACTATATGTTGGACTGTTTCTGAGGTTTCTCTGCATTGTCTGCACATTGGGTCTTGTGTTGTGTGGTAGATTCCTGCTTCTATGGATCCTGTACTTAGTGCTTGCTCTTGTGCTGCTATGATTAGTGCCTCTGTGCTGTCTCGGAGTCCAGCTTTCTCCAGCCAATGGTAGGATTTCTCCATGTCAGCTACCTCCATTATCTGTCGATGTTACATCCCATGCAGCGGCTTGTCTTGCCATGGCGCTTCATGTTCCTGTTCTTCCTTCCAGATCTGTTGTTGTTGCTGTCTTAAGGCCCCGTCACACACAGCGATCTCTCTAGCGAGATCGCTGATTATTTAATGCCACAGCGATCTCGCTGGCGAGATCGCAGTGTGTGACGGGGATCAGCGACCAGCCCCCCTGCCGTTTATCGCTGATCGTGCAGCATCGGCCTGGGCTGTTTTTTGATCACTGGTCTCCTGCTGGCCAGCGCGCATCTCTGCGTGTGTCAGCGAGAGACCAGTGATCAGCGACGCTGGACGCTGGTTTCTAATGTAAACATCGATTATCCAGGAGCCGCGGCTCCTAGATACCCGCTGTTTACCTTGGAAACCGACGAACATGCTGGTTTCCAAGGTAAACAGTGGGTATTCAGGAGTCGCGCGGCTCTTAGATACATGATGTTTACCTTGGAAACCAGCGTGTACGCCGGTTTCCAAGGTAAACAGCGGGTATCTAGGAGCCGCGGTTCCTGGATGCCCGATGTTTACATTAGAAACCAGCATCCAGCGTCGCTGGTCCTGATCGCTGGAGGGGCTGTCTTGTGACAGCTCACCAGCGATCAGCCTAACAATGTCCCAGCGATCCCATCATGTCGGATCGTTGGTGGGATCGCTGGGACATCGTTATGTGTAACGGGGCCTTTAGGCTTTCTCTCAGCATCTCAACCTCTGGCGCCATTTTTCTAATGTATTCCTGGATATACAGTAGATATATATATCTAAGTCATAATTTCTGATACTTTTTTTAAAGCAAAAAAGATTTTTTGTCATAAAATTTGTCCATAACAAAAGACTTTTGGAATAAAATAGTAAATATAACAAAATGGTACACACATACAATGTTTCCAATAAATAATACTATAGCCTAAATAATATTCAAATGTACCCACTTTTCCCATTTTACACAAGATGCACCCCAAATTTTGGGGAGAGAGAAAGGGAAACTTTTTTTTTATAAAATGGTGGTGCATATTATAGGATCTTTCCTGGGTGGAGGGGAGTGGCTGCAATGCAGCAGGGTCCTAGGAGGCATGGGTACTGCTGAAGAAAGCTGGCAGTGGTGGCAGGAGTGGGGTGATGCAGCAGTCCCCAGGCAGGGAGGAGGGGGTGTTCGAACGAGCGAAGCTGCAGTGAGCCTTGACTTTTAGAAATTGTTGGTGGAGTCACCGCATTTCCCATTGTTTTCAATGAGGTGGACTTTGTAAAAATGGCAGGCGGAGGTGGCGCATGTGCCGATTGAGATCTTGCGAGCAGTGAGCAAGAGTATTGTAGTGTATAGGAAAAATTACAGTCTCTTCTTAAGTTCAGCCCTCGGCTGAGCTTCACAGGAGTACCAAAATGACAGTGAAAGGACCCTTTAGGAGTCCCCTACTGCCATGGTAACCCACCAATGCCCTGTGACCTCATTGTGCAGGCAACTGATTCTTTTAAATTCCACTCTACTGTGTATGGACAAAGCTCAGCTCCTGAGCTCCCTCATGCGCAGTGACTCCAGCCCTAGCATAAATGTAAGACTTTTGTATTAAAAAGTTGATAAATATTTCAGTTGTTCATATAAAAAGAAGCATTCTATTTTAAAGTACTATTTAAATATTCTGCAATAGTTTATTAAATAAATAGATGGTTAAAACTACAGACCCTTTTTGGGATATATTTGTGAAGTTTAAAATAGAAAATATAGAATTCAGGAAGAAGAGGGTTATTTAATGCAATTTACCTAGACAAAGTATCTTGTCTAGATTGATTACAATCTATCAAGGATTAGCAAGATCATTAGATGACAGCTCATAATTTGGCGAATTATTGAAACATGAGGTGATTCTATTTTTGATGCAAGACATTAATATTCTCGCCTACTGCACAGAAAAAATAATAATTTGCTACTATCTGAATTTTGCAGAAACTGTCCATAAAAAGATAGAGGAATATGAGTTTGATGATCCTCATTATTCGTTACAAAACTTGACATGTACATACCTACCAATTTAATCTTACGTTGGAAAGGTTCTAATTGCCTACTGTATTTTCTACCACAGACTCAATCCTAGAATCTCAGCTTCTCCATTTCAGTGCTGTTAAAGATATGGTATAAAATATTTAGACAATATTGTGAAATTAAACTAACAATGTTAAATGTAAATATTTTAATTCTACCTTATTATTTTAACTACTCCTAATACAGATGTTTGAATCTTTTCAACTATGCCTTTGTCAGTTTCAGTGAAATTTTACAAAACATTTAATTTGCGGTGAATGACAGATATTCAAATTTCCCTTAAAAGGTGTCGATATCAGTGTAAGGTGTGCTAGGTATTCAACCCATTTCAAGCTCTATAATGTAAACAAAGCCTTAATAATGTCAAAGTGACATTCCCATATATGGCTATTGGTAAACAAATGATAGTTGTTCTTTACAGTGCTTTTGTCAAGATGATCTGTTCTGTTTATTCAGAATTATGATGGGCTGCACTATAATATCTGATGAGCCCTACTATGTTATATGCTATGTTATGTGATGGCTGTGCTGCACTATGTGATTAAAGAATACAGGTTGCTGAATATTTGGACTTGCAGGCCTCAACAAATTAGAAAACAAATTCATTTGTATTGAGTAAAATTGCAACAAATCACAATACCGAGAGGTCTGTTTGTCAGGAAAATATGTTCATAACACTTTGAGGTCACCTAATATTGAATTGAACCTGTTTTGAACCTTTAGTGTCAACATAATCCTTAATGTCCATGTGACCTCAACCTGTCTGCTAAGGGAAACTGGATATTATCCTGGGGTAACCAGCAGCTTAATTAAACAAATACTGTATTTAAAGGCTTTGTAGGCTACTCAAATTGAATAAACAGTAGTGATGAGCGAGCACTAAAATGCTTGGGTGCTCGTTGCTCGGGTTGAGCAAATTGGAATACTCAGACAGAACAACGAGCCCAATGTAAGTCTATGGGAGACCCGAGCATCTTTACCGCGATCCCCCAGGGGGTCCTTTTAAGGTCTAATAACGTCTGAAAATGATGGAAACACAGCTCAAATGACACAGTAAGCATTTCTGACCCCTAGGTCACAGCTGTAAACAATGTTGTCAGAGTTTCACGCCATTTTTACAGACGCACCAAAAAACATACAAAAACGAAAGCAAAATGGATTTTGCTGGGAAATATGTTAAGGAACATCCTTTCCAGGTTAATGACGTATATACAGCAAAATAATTAACCAAAAACAAAAATGATCCTTCACCACTTGGGCTATGTTCACATGCAGCATTTTTTATGCGTTTTTCAACTTTAGCATTGCTTTCAACCAATACAAATGCATTCACTGGGAAATGTCATTCATTTAACAACCCTAGCTGGCCATGTGGTGTGTGACACATAAGCAGACACATCTTGTTTCATTTATGAAGGAGGGACTCTTAAAGCCACAGAGCCTATTTTTAGAGGGCCATCAGGCGGCATTAATATTCTTAAAGGGCCATTATTAAACAGTGCGTCTCCTATACTGTTATTGCCTATGCAGTGAGTGGATGGGCTGTCATGAATTACGATGCACCCCAATATACCCTTTCACAAGAGGTACAGGAGGGAGTCCTGAAAAAATGTTGCATTGAATGCAATGCCTGGTCTGCCTCAAAGTTACATGCACCCCAATAAGCTTTTGAAGCCACGTACTGGATGGCCACATGAAAATCCACTTCACATTATTCTTTTTGTACTGCCATACTCTTTTCTTATGCATTGACTGCAAGGCCTGCCCTTCTGCCAAGTCATATGCATCCCAATAAGCCTTTGAACCTATGTACTGGGTGGGCACAGGAAAATCCACTTCACACTATTCATTTTGTACTCCCATTTTGTTTTCTTATACATTGACTGCAAGACATACCCTGCTACCAAGTAATATGCACCCCAATAAGCCTTTGAACACAGGTACTGGAGGGGCACAGGAAAACCCACTTCACATTCTTCAGTTGGTTCTGCCATACTGATTCCTTATGCAATGAATGCATGGGCCAACTTGACTCAAATTTGCACGCACCCCAATCCCCCTTGGAAGAAACATGGAGGAGGGCCTCATGAAAAAAATGTCCCATTACCATGGAGCGGGTCTCCTAGACTTGTAATGCCCATACACTAAGTGTACGGGCTGGCAAACATTTTCCCCTGTGGGGTACAGCTCAACCTTTTTCATAACAATTATTTTACAGCCAGCATAACCACCCACCCTTGTTAAGAATTTGAAACTGGCTGTAGCAGCACAGAACACGTTAACCCTGGTGATCTAGTGGAGGTGGATGATTGAAAAATATGCCCAATTTAAAGAAGCGGGTCTCCTATACTTGTAATGCCTATACACTAAGTATATGGGATGGCAAACATTTTCCCCTGTGGGGTACACCTCAACCTTTTTCATAACAATTATTTTATGGCCAGCATAACCACCCACCCTCGTCAAGAATTCAACACTGGCTGTAGCAGCACAGAACACGTTAACCCTGGTGATCTAGTGGAGGTGGATGATGAGACGTGGAGGAAGGCCTCATTAAAAATATGCCCAATTTAAAGGAGCGGGTCTCCTAGACTTGTAATGCCCATACACTAAGGGTATGGGCTGACAAACATTTCTCCCTGTGGGGTACAAATTTTTTAAAATTTGGTGGCTCGAATGGCTGGAGCATGACAGAATACAGTACGTTCACCCAGGTGTTCTAGTGCTGGTGGATGGTGAGGAGAAGGAGAAGGACACCAAATAGCCAAAATCAGGAAGCATATAACCATGTGTGGATGTGAAGAGGTGCATGGAAATACACCTCCCAAAAAGACAATGTATTGGAGGTTATGTTTCGCTGTTATCATTGGTGTCGAGAAGTCTGACCTAATCCAGCCCTTGTTCATTTTTATAAGAGTCAGCCTGTCTGCATTTTCCATTGACAGGCGAATGCACTTATCTGTGATAACTCCACGAGCTGCACTAAAAACCCCCTCTGACAAAACACTAGCAGCGGGGCAGGCCAGGACCTCCAAGGCCAGTTCATGCCACATGTCCAGCTTGGATACCCAATAATTAAAAGTCACAGAGGAATCACAGAAGACGTTGGTACGGTCAGCAAGGTATTCCCTCAGCATCTTAGAAAACATTCCATTTCTTGTGACATCACCCTCAGAGCCAGGGTGATGGGAGGGTCTGAGAAAACTGTCCCAGAACATTGCCGGTGTTCCCCTGCCTCTGCTGGATTCAAGTTGTGTCTCTCTTGCCTGTACTCATTGGTTGTACAACGAACTGTTATGTCTGCCACCAGCGTTTTGAGAATTTTTTTAATAATTCTGCAACAATGGCCCTCTGGTACTGCACCATTTTAGTACACCTGTCTGCCTCTGGAAGAAGAGATTGAAAGTTCTCCTTGTAGCTTGGGTCTAAAAGTGTCACTGCCCAGTAATGAGTGTCACCCAACATTTTTACAATACGAGGGTCACGGGAAAGGCAGCATGTTCGGGTCCGACGGATTGGCCAAACAGTTAACAAAAAGTTCAGGTTTGGGTACCAGAACAGTATGCACCACACCACACATACTGGCTGGTGACAACCTCATGCAGCCTTTATCTATCCCCATTCCCTCAAGATGGCTGGACCATCATTGTAAATAAGCAACTGTACTTTGTGTCTCTTACCCACCTCATTTTAAATTGTAAGGTCTTGTGGGCAGGGTCATCATTATCTTTGCTTTAATTATTGTATTATCTTTAACGTTGTTGCTTATGACTTGTATATGAATTGTTGATTTGTAAAGCGCTGCAGAATATGTCATTGCTAAATAAATAAAGATTTATTATTATTATTGTTATTAAATCTGGCCCCGAATCCGGACCCCATTCACTTGAATGGGGTCCAGAACATCCAGTGTCTGCCACACTATCATGTGCATGACAGTGCAGCAAACACTGCCTCTGATCGGTGGTAAAATCATTGCCCCTGGTGAGACAGCCATGGTTCCCATGCTGTCACATGACAGTGTGAGTACACAGCTGTGATCGGAGGTAAAAAGTTTACCTCCGGTCACTGGCATCACTGATGGGATGAATGCTCCCATCAGCTGACACCTGCTGCTAATAACAGTGATAGCAGGTGCCTGTGCTCTAAGTAAGTAATTTTAAAAAATGCCTTGGATTCCTCTGTATATTTTTTATAACCAGCCATGCAAAACTGACCGCTGGGGGCTGCAACACTCAGCTCAGGGGAACCTATGTCATTTTTTAAAAATTATTTATTAGAGCACAGGCACCGGCTGATGAATATTCCCATCAGCCGCTGTTATTAGCAGCAGTAGGCGTAGGCTGATGGGAGCAGTAGTCCCATTAGCTGATGCCAGTGACTGGAGATATAATCTCTACCTCCGATCACAGCTACTGGCTGAAATTTGACAGCATGGAAACTGAGGCTGTCTGACCGGCAGTAATGATTTTACCACTGATCAGAAGCAGTGTTTGCTGTGATGTCAGCGTGACAAACACCCAAAGTTCAGGTTGCTTAACCCAAACAGTAACATGGACTTCCTGCTGAAGTCCATGTTTGATGTCCGTGCTCAAACAGTAGGTGTTTGGTACGGACGCCGAACTTTGCTGTTCGGGTTTGTCCATTTCTAATCATATACCAATCCTCGGGTCAGGCCACTGCCTTTATTGACCACTTCTCCCCCTATCTTATATATTTTCACTTTGCTGACATTTCCACCATCATCATGAGTGACTTCATAGGTGACCTCAACATCCCCAATGACACCCGCCAGTTGGCAGCCTCCAAACTTCTGTCACTCGCTAAATCATTTGGTCTTACTCAGAGTTCTTCCACAGCTATCCACACATCTGGGCATACCGTACATTGGACCTTATCTTCACCTGCTTCTGCTAGCTATCTAACATCACAACCTCACTTCTCCCCCTATCTGACTATCATCTACTCACTTTCTCATCTCTGTCCTCCTTGCCTGCCCACATGTTCAGCAACTAACACACCTTGACATTCACACACTCTCTGACTCTATTCTACCTCTGTCCTCCATATCTTTACTTCATGACACAGACAATACTCACATCAGTTATTGACTCGGTTGCCCCACTTGCACATGACAGAGTGCGATAAATGAATATATGACCCTGACACACCCACCACACTAAAATGGCTCAGCAAGTATCCATGCCTGTAGAGATGAGCGACTTTGCCGTCTTTCGGGTTGAGTCGGGTTTCATGAAACCCGACTTTCTCAAAAGTCAGGTCAAACGAAATCGGCCAATTATCATGTAAAGTTGAAGGCCAACTGAAACACAAAACCCAATGCAAGTCAATGGGGAACCAAGGTCGCCAGGGAGTGGAGGACAAGAAACACACCTACAGTGCCCATTTTAATGCCAAAAACATCAATTCTTATTACTTAAGCTTGTCAACCTTAATTTACTTTATAATAATAGTTAGGCATTGAAAACTGGGGGTTATTTGGCTAAAATTGTTGGGGGGTAGGGCTGGCTCCTGATTTTCGTGGGCCCTGGGCCAAAGAGTGTCACTGGGCTCTTTTAACACATGCCACAATTCATGATTCTCTGATACGGCAGAGAAATAGCGGTATAGTACAATGAAAAATACTTCACTTCTTACATCTCATGATTGATATCCATTTTAAATTCTAAAATAGCTCCAAAAATGGACAGTATATTACTCCATACAGTATTATGGCCACCGCATAGTGCGCTATACAGAGTAATGAGGCCCATATATTTCTCCATACAGAATCATTGGTCCCATATAATGTTTGAAACAGTATATGATGAGCTCCACATAATGCTACAGTATATGTTGGTCCCCATAGATGAAGCTCCACTGTGTTATGGGCCCAAATAATGCTCCATATATAATGGGCCCCATTTCTAATGCTCCAGTGCATAATGGGCCCGGTAAATGCTGCTCCAGTGTTTGATGTCCACCTTTGGAATGCTCCAGTGTATGGTGGGCCTCATATATCATTCTCCAGAGTATAGTGCTCCCCAATAATAGCTGTCCCAACATTGAAAACAATTAAATAAGTCTCCTCGCTAGGGAATCCCTGTACTAGTCTGGACTCCTCATCGTCCCCATCTTCCATCTCATTGCACTTGGACTGTTTAGGCATAGGGTGTACAGATGTGATGTCATCGCGCTCTCTGACCAGAATGTCACTGTCAGGAAATGCGGAAGACGTCACGGCGGTGGAGCAGGGAGAGTTAAGTATTTCAACTTTGCAAGTGCTGTGATCCTGAGCAAGCAGGGGGGCCCACTCGTTGGCGACAGCACTCGCACAGGGCCCCTCATAGTACGGTGGTGTGTCTGACGGCGGGTGGAGGGCCCTCCCACCGGCAGAGACACTTTTGAGTACTATGAGGGGCCCTGTGCCAGTGCCGTCGCCCATGAGTATGCCCCCCCACCTGCTCAAGGAACCTGCACTTTCATCTGCACCTTCCTCTTTGTCACCGT
Source organism: Dendrobates tinctorius (assembly GCF_039654945.1). Classification (NCBI taxonomy): domain Eukaryota; kingdom Metazoa; phylum Chordata; class Amphibia; order Anura; family Dendrobatidae; genus Dendrobates; species Dendrobates tinctorius. Next base: position 19,437,477 of record NW_027361703.1, read on the forward strand.
GTAAGGTGGTATAGTATGCGGGAAGGGGAACCTGAGTTTCATCAGGGTCAGATTCTGGCTGTGTAGAGTGCAAGGGGAATGTAGTGGTCTGGGTCAATGTACCAGCAGAATCATCTAGCAGTGGCTGGGCATCAGTGCACTTGTGGCACCCCCAGGGAGTGTGATGTCATGCTTGGTAGCAACGAAGGATCTCTCTAGCAGTTAACCCAACCAACACACAACACAGTTCCCACCCCAGGCCAGCAGGGAGACCTCTGAACCTGACTGCTGAGGAGCTGCTCTTTGTGGTTGGGAGGAGGTAAGTTAGGGTAGTCTGTGAAGGGAAGGGGAAGTGTGTGGATGTGAGAAGGGGAGCTGGAGGATGAGCAGAATTAAGGCTCACTCCTAGCTGGAGCGCTTGGTCGGGATTCCGGTCTCCGAGTTTGTAGGGACACTGACGGTCCTGCAGCAGAAACCGGAGGAAGTAGCAGCTGTAAATGCTCTGTTCCCAACTAAGGCTCGGAGGCCCCAGCAGCGACGTGTGTGAGCCAGAAGGAAAAGGCTATGGCTGCCTGCCATACGAGAAAGTTCCAAAAGAGAGTCAACAGGGAGAACTTCAGCGAACTCAGTACTGCGAGTACCTCAGATAAGCGCTAGAACGGAGGCCACACTACCTATCTGCAGAGAGAGAATTCCAAATTTGCTTCCAGGCTGACCAACTCATTCTCCATCTGTACTCTTGGTCCTGGACGGCACTTACCAAGTACAGGTAAAGGAACTGCACGACTGTGAATGTGACATCTTTCTCCTGCGCCTGGCGCACGGCTCTGCTACATCCTGCACTGCACACCATCTACCAACTCTTTCATCTTCCCTGCGACTACGGCCTTACGTGTGCAGGGCTTCTACATTTTAGCTGCACCACAACATCTGTCCCAGAGAAGCGACACTGCAGCGTGGGTCAATCTGATCAGAAACCACAGGTGGCGTCACCTATCATTCACCTATAAACATTATTCACCCTGCATGGACGCCCAGGGCCATGGAACGGGTCATCACCACCAACGTGACACATCCCTCTGAGACACTGGCCTGGTGCCGATTAACCCCACTGCCCTGGCTGGCCAACCACACTCCATGTCAGATTCATCTTGGACTGGGGAATTTACGATTTGACTTGATAACCCAGGCATGGTATGATAGAAAGAGCTACATGGACTAATGTGAAGTGTGGCCCGCTGCATCATTCTCTTTTGGTGGGGGTGAAGGACACAAGGAAAGGGGTTCTTCCTGGCCAGTAGCCAGCACTTGATGACTCAGTGCTTACATTTTTTGAAACTTCAGAAGAGGAGGGCATATTTGCTGGAGTCTGTTGCGGCAATGTAAGCCAAAACCAGTTCCTGATGCTCCGGCTTAAAAGCGGTTAACCTACTCCCAGAAAAGGTAGCCTTCCAGGCGTTCTGGAGCCAGACCAAGATGCAGGCTCAACACCTCCTGCCTTAGCTGCTATTGTGCTTTTGCCACTACCAGCAGATGCACCACCACCATCAGCACCAGCTGGCCCCCCCACGTTCATGTCCGCGGCCTCTTCCACCAAACTTCAAAATGTTGCAGAACATGAACCCAAAATAACATCAGATATATGGTACTGTATCAGAAGCGTACAGCTCTTTACAGTCAAAGGATGATTGTCTATCTCCCTATATATACCATCAGTCACACAGAGACGCTCACAGACTCAGTATGGATTAGACAAGAATATAAAAAGTAGAAAAAGTGTACAGTATCATCAGATAGCAGGTATATATAGTATAGTTTAAACATTCTAAATCTCAGTAGATATTTCAGGAGGCAGACACAGACGCTCTCAGGCTCAGTATGGATTACAACACAATATAAAAAGCCGTAAAACGGTAATGGATCTGAAGAGTACAGCTGTACACAGTGTAGGTGTCATTGTTGTCAATCTCAGTATTTATTTCCACAGTCAGAAAATAACTCTCACTTGGTCAGTTTGGATTAGACCAGAATATAAAAAGCAGTAAATGGGTAATGTATCACAAGCGTAGAGCTGTATACACTTGTGTTGGGGTAATTTTTAAATGTACATCTAAATTGCAGGAGTAACCCACAGACTCTCACATGCTCAGGATGGATCACACCACAATATAACAAGAAGATCCGCAAGAAATAATAACACATGTGGGACAATGTTCCAGGTGTCAATGATACACTGACAGTGGTGGGCGGAGGAGGACTTCCTGGCAGAAAGGGTACACTATCACCAGATACCAGGTATATATAGCATAGTTTAAACAAAAATGTACGTCTATATATTCAGGAGTAGTGTTGAGCCACCCCGCTAGTGTTCCAGTTCGTTTTGGTTCGTCGAACACGAGGCAAGTTCGTTGAATGTTTGTCGAACGTTCGACGAACAACGTCGAACACCATTGAAAACAATGGCAGGCAAACACAAACACATTGAAAACAATTACAAAACACCTTAAAAGGTGTCCCAAAGCAGATAAAATGCTCAGAATACAAAAATAACATATGGAAAACGGCAACTACATATAGAAATGAGGCGGAGGAGTAAAAGGAGGAGGAGGAGACACAGATATAGGCTTGTCATGCCCTTATGAAGTCAAGAAAAGCTGGAATAAAAATGTAAAATACCAAAAAACAGTAAAAATCTGAATTCGAAGACGATCATATACCGTCGGACTTCCCACCATAATTTAGGCCAACTGCTGATCGGGCGGCGTTATTCCCACGAACCTCCGAACAGGGTCCATGAAGGCAAAGTGTTTGGTTTCCGGGGGCAGTATGGTTGCAAAGATGAACCTTAAAGGAATGTCCAGAAGGGCACCACCAGGAGTGGAGCCTGCGGCTTAATTCGACTCCACCCGGGAAACCTCAACCATGCCAGCTACAGAAATGATTGACAGATTGCAAGCTTTGCTGATTCTGTGGATGGTGGTGGATGTCCGTTTTTAGTTGTGCTAGCAATTTGTCACTTTAATTCCGTTAACGAACGAGACTCCGGCATGCCCCTGTGGTACGCGTCAAGCTTACTAGAGGGACACGCGAGGCTCTGGCACGCGAGATCGATCAATAAAATGTCTGTCATGCCCTTACCTGTCCGGGGCTGCATGTGCACTACACTGAAAGGTCCAGCGTGTGTCGCTTACAGGTGCAGATAACCCGCTGAACCCCGTTAGTGATGGGGATCTGGGATTACAATTCTTCCCCGCGAACGAGGATTTCCCAGTAAGTGCAGGTCAACCGGAATTCCGGAATTAAGCCTAACCGGCATTCCAGAAAAAATGAAAAAATTAAGTGTCCAAACCACAGGAGCTGTAGCTTGCTTAACTGCTGGGCTCCTATGCTGAGTAGCACACAGTTCTTACATAAACAGGCGGCATAGCTTGGTTCACTGGAGGGCTCCTCTGCTGAGTAGCAGACAGTGCTATAAGGCCCAAAAGGATTTTCTGGACAAGATGAGGTAAAAAATAATTAGAAACACACACGGTGTAGCTCCTTGACAGATGTACTACACCGCTTGCTACCACACACCGCTACTATGCCATGAATCAGTCTATTAACATTGAAAACCATTATTAATGTGAAAATGAAGTTATGCTTTTGGTGAACGAACTGTTCTCGAACGGAACCTCGAACAGCCGAATTTTAAGCAAAGTGTTCGAGTTCGACGAACGGCTCGAACACCGCCCAAAACAGCTGGAATTTTAACTTGGCGAACAGGTCGACTCGAACACCGCTCATTTCTAATCAGGAGGCAGACTCAGACGTTCTCAGACTCAGTATGGATTCGACAAGATTGTAGAAAGTTGAGAGGGTACAGTATCACCCGATAACAGGTATATATGTAGCATAGTTTACACATGAAAAACTATGTCTATATATGAGGAGGCAGACTCAGAGGGTCTCAAGCCCAGTATGGATTTGACATGATTGTACAAAGTTGAGAAAGGGTACAGTGTTATGATTGAGTCACCGTAGGAGGCAAAAACAGAAATTCTAGCTAAGTCCAGAAAACCAGAGAAGTTGGCAGCTATCGGATTACAGACCTCTGAACCTATCAACACAACTAGCAGTAGCCGTGGGGGGTTCCTACGATGCCCTAGACCCCTCGATCACAGCCGGAGAATTAAATAGGCCTAAAGAAAGAAAGGGGAAATCTAAACTGCCCCAGAGCAGACCCCAAAGCAATAGGCGGCCCCCAACATATAATGATGGTGAAGCAAGAAGAAAATACTAACACAGACAGAAAGATAGACTGAGCAAAGATGGGGGCCCAAGCTAACTAGGTAGAAAAGGACAGGAAGGCTGCTGTCTGCAATCCGTGAAAAACCCTATGAAAATAAGAGCCAACAGACTGACAGAGAAAAAGGCCCTGAAGACGCTAGGCTTCAAAAAAGCTATGTCAGTACTCAGGAATATTCTGAAGACAGAGCTACAGGCAAAAGGAGATTCAGCTCACCCCAGCAGGGAATGGCAGAATACAGAAAAGCAAGGAAAACAAAAAACATAACAAAAATGCTAACAGGCAAAACAGAAAACTTAGCTTTAGAGGAGCAGGAATCAGACTGGTGTCCTAGAAGTCCACAGAGAAATCACCCGCAGGGCAGAAGGGCGTCGGCAGCCTTATATCCAGTCCGTGACTCCACTCAGCCAGTCATCCTCATTAGGCTCAGGTGCCTGATAATCAGGCTCATTACCTTCCTTTAACAGAATAGGGAGTTCACCAGACCTCAGTGACGAAGGGGAAAATGAACTCACAACAGTACCTCCCCCTTGAGGAGGGGTCACCGAACCCTCAACCATGCCACCAGGGCGATCAGGGTGATCCCGATGAAATGCACGCACCAATCTTTTGGCATGAATATCAGAGGCAGAGGCCCAGGAATTATCCTCCTGACCATAACCCTTCCACTTAACCAAATACTGGAGTCTCCGTCTAGCCAGACGGGAATCCAGTATTTTCTCTACCTCATATTCCATGTTACCTTCAACCAATACAGGGTCTGGAGGTGCCACCCCAGGAACAACTGGTTCAACAAACCTCTTCAACAAGGACTTATGGAACACATTATGGGTTTTAAATGTGACAGGAGGAGCCAAACGAAAAGAGACCGGATTAATAATCTCCAAAATCTTGTAAGGGCCAATAAATCTAGGCTTAAACTTAGGAGAAGCCACCTTCATAGCAATATTTTTTGATGATAACCACACCATATCACCAATCTTAAACTGGGGACCAATGGTCCTATGTCGATTGGAAAACCGCTGGGCCTTTTCCTGGGAGAGAGATAACTTATCCACCACTTGGTCCCAGATCTGGTGCATTCTCTCCACCACAGTGTCAACACCTGGGCAGGCAGAAGGCTCCACCTGCCCTGAAGAAAATCGAGGATGAAACCCAAAGTTACAAAAAAAGGTGACATCAAAGTGGCAGAACTAGCTCTATTATTTAAAGCAAATTCGGCCAAGGGCAAAAATGAAACCCAATCATCCTGATCAGCGGAAATAAAACATCTCAAATACGACTCCAAGGTCTGGTTTGTTCTCTCTGTCTGCCCATTGGTCTGAGGGTGAAAAGCAGAGGAGAAGGACAACTGAATTCCCAGCTTGGAACAGAAGTCCTCCAAAATCTAGACACAAACTGAACTCCTCTGTCAGATACAATGTTCTCAGGAATCCCGTGTAAACGAACCACCTGTTGCAAAAACAGGGGCACCAACTCAGAGGAAGATGGCAACTTAGGGAGTGGTACAAGATGAACCATCTTAGAGAACCTATCACAAATCACCCAAATAACAGTCATTCTTTGAGGGACCGGCATATCAGAGATGAAATCCCTTGAAATATGGGTCCATGGCCTCCTGGGGACCGGCAAAGGCATCAACAACCCACTAGAGCAAGAACAAGCTTTAGACCGGGAGCAAGTCCCACAGGACTGCACAAAATTCCTGACATCATGAGACAAGGTGGGCCACCAAAAAGAGCGACTCACCAGATCTCTACTACCAAAAATACCTGGATGACCAGCCAATCCAGAGCAATGAACTTCAGACATCACTCTCTTCTTCCACTGGTCAGGAACATACAACTTTCCACTGGGACAACGCTCAGGTTTGTCCTCCTGGAACTCTTGCAGAGCAAGTCTCAAATCGGGCGAGATGGCAGAAAGAACTACCCCTTCGCCTAAGATGGTAGCAGGCTTGGTCACCACAGGAGAATCAGCAAAGAAACTCCTAGAGAGGGCGTCTGTCTTGACATTCTTAGTTCCAGGAAGAAAAGAGACCACAAAATCAAAACGTGTAAAAAACAAGGCCCACCTAGCCTGTCTAGGGTTCAAGCGTTTAGCCGACTCTAGGTAAATCAAATTCTTGTGGTCAGTGAGGACCACAACTTGATGTTTAGCTCCCTCCAACCAATGTCTCCACTCCTCAAATGCCTATTTCATGGCCAACAGTTCCCGATTCCCCACATCATAGTTACGTTCAGATGGAGAGAACTTTCGGGAAAAGAAAGCACAGGGATTCATTTTAGATGTTACAGGATCCTTTTGGGACAAAACAGCTCCTGCACCAATCTCAGAAGCATCCACCTCTACCTGGAACGGGAGTGAGACATCAGGTTGCCGCAAAACCGGGGCAAAGGTAAATCTTCGCTTCAGCTCCTGAAAGGAAGCAACAGCCTCAGGAGACCAATTCAACACATCAGCACCCTTCTTAGTCAGATCAGTCAATGGCTTGGCAATACTAGAAAATTTTGCTATAAATTTCCGATAAAAATTAGCAAAACCCAAAAACTTCTGGCGGGCCTTCAAAGAAGTGGGCTGAACCCAATCATAAATGTCCTGTACCTTGGCCGGGTCCATTTCAATAGTTGACGGAGACCAAATAAATCCCAAAAATGAAATCCTCTGTACTCCAAAAAGGCATTTCGATCCTTTGACATACAGGGAATTCTCCCTCAAGATCCGGAACACAGTCCGAATATGTTCCACATGAGAATCCCAATCCTTGGAGAAGATCAAAATATCATCCAGATAGATAATCAAAAATTTATCGACAAAGTCTCGGAAAATATCGTTCATGAAGCACTGGAAGACAGAAGGGGCATTAGTGAGCCCAAAAGGCATCACCAGGTACTCAAAATGTCCCTCCGGAGTATTAAACGCCGTCTTCCATTCATCCCCCTGCTTAATGCGGATAAGATTATACGCCCCCCTGAGGTCAAGCTTGGTAAACCAGCAAGCACCTCTAACTCTAGAGAATAGATCTGAAATCAGGGGTAACGGATACTGATATTTAATAGTAATTTTATTGAGGGCACGATAATCAATACAAGGCCTTAAAGAACCATCCTTTTTGGCCACAAAAAAAACCCGGCACCTAAGGGTGAAGAGGATGGTCTAATATGACCCTTCTCCAACGCCTCCTTAATATAGGACCGCATAGCCTCGTGCTCGGGTACAGATAAATTGAAGAGCCGACCCTTGGGAAATTTACATCCCGGGCTTAGTTCAATTGCACTCATACATAACTCCTATGAGGAGGCAAGGACGCTGACTCATTCTCACTAAATACATCATAAAAGTCCGCCAAATAGTCAGGAACATCATGCGACTGAGGAGAGGTGGAAAAAACCGGAGCCTCACTAAAGGCACATCGACAACCCCAACTCACCACAGACACAGATTTCCAATCCAAAACTGGATTATGAATTTGCAACCAGGGAAACCCCAGAACAACGGCATCATGCAGACCATGCAATACCAAAAATCTGCAATTTTCTTGATGGTCTGGGGCGACCCGCATGACCACCTGGGTCCAAAACTGAGGTTTATTTTTAGCCAAAGGAGTAGCATCAATCCCCCTCAAAGGGATAGGCGTCTGCAGAGGTGTCATCGGAAATTCACAACGTTTAGCAAAATCCAAGTCCATTAGGTTTAGCGCTGCTCCCGAATCCACAAAAGCCTTGGCGGAAAATGTGGACAGGGAGCAGATCAGAGTAATTGCCAGAAGAAACTTAGGTTGAACATCACCAACAGAAAATGTGTGTGCAAAGCATTTCTCTCGTTTAGGACAAACAGAAATAATATGCGAGGCATCTCCACAGAAAAAACACAGCTTATTACGCCTTCTGAACTCCTGACGTTGCGCCTTAGACAAAACTCTATCACATTGCATAGGTTCAGACGTCTGTTCAACCGGTGGCAACACCTCTCGTGCAATCCTGCGTTCACGTAAACGCCGATCAACCTGAATGGCTAATGACATAGAATCGTCCAGACCAGAGGGAACAGGAAATCCCACCATAGTATCTTTTACGGCTTCTGACAAACCCTTCCGAAAGCGAGCAGCCAAGGCATTATCATTCCAGGTAGTAAGGACCGCCCACTTTCGGAACTTTTGACAGAACAACTCTGCAGAATCTCGACCCTGGTTCAATGCCAACAGGGTCTTTTCAGCCTGATAAATAGCATTAGGTTCGTCATACAACAACCCCAAAGCTTGAAAGAATGCGTTCACATTAGTCAGAATAGGATCATCTGGTTTCAAAGAAAACGCCCAATCCTGGGGATCGCCACACAGCAAAGAGATGACAATTTTAACCTGCTGCGCGGAGCTCCCTGACGAGTTAGGCTTCAAGGCAAAAAATAATTTACAATTATTTTTGAAACTCAAAAATTTAGATCGATCCCCAAAAAATACATCAGGTGTAGGGATGTTTGGTTCAACAGCATGCGAACGAGCAAGGTAGGCGGAAATTCCCCGCACTTTCTCAGCGAGCTGCTCCACACGATCAGACAATTGCTTTATCTCCATTGAGAGAGAAAAAAAAATTCCCCCTACGGCCTCAGAGATATAGAGGAAAGAATATACACACTTTTTTTTTTTTTTTTTTAAACACAATTCTTTCCTGCTATTGAGTACCCTAGGATCTGCGGTATGGCGGGTGATTCTGTTATGATTGAGTCACCGTAGGAGGCAAAAACAGAAATGCTAGCTAAGTCCAGAAAACCAGAGAAGTTGGCAGCTATCGGATTGCAGACCTCTGAACCTATCAACACAACTAGCAGTAGCCGTGGGGGGTTCCTACGATGCCCTAGACCCCTCGATCACAGCCGGAGAATTAAATAGGCCTAAAGATAGAAAGGGGAAATCTAAGCTGCCCCAGAGCAGACCCCAAAGCAATAGGCGGCCCCCAACATATAATGACGGTGAAGCAAGAAGAAAATACTAACACAGACAGAAAGATAGACTGAGCAAAGACGGGGCCCAAGCTAACTAGATAGAAAAGGACAGGAAGGCTGCTGTCTGCAATCCGTGAAAAACCCTATGAAAATAGCCAACAGACTGACAGAGAAAAAGGCCCTGAAGACGCTAGGCTTCAAAAAAGCTATGTCAATACTCAGGAATATTCTGAAGACAGAGCTACAGGCAAAAGGAGATTCAGCTCACCCCAGCAGGGAATGGCAGAATACAGAAAAGCAAGGAAAACAAAAAACATAACAAAAATGCTAACAGGCAAAACAGAAAACTTAGCTTTAGAGGAGCAGGAATCAGACTGGTGTCCTAGAAGTCCACAGAGAAATCACCCGCAGGGCAGAAGGGCGTCGGCAGCCTTATATCCAGTCCGTGACTCCACTCAGCCAGTCATCCTCATTAGGCTCAGGTGCCTGATAATCAGGCTCATTACCTTCCTTTACCAGAATAGGGAGTTTACCAGACCTCAGTGATGAAGGGGAAAATGAACTCACAACAGTACAGTATCGCCGGATAACAGGTATATATAGCATAGTTTAAACATTAAAAACCTACAGTCATGGCCAAAAGTATTGACACCCCTGCAATTCTGTCAGATAATACTCAGTTTCTTCCTGAAAATGATTGCAAACACAAATTCTTTGGTATTATTATCTTCATTTAATTTGTCTTAAATGAAAAAACACAAAAAGAATTGTCCTAAAGCCAAATTGGATATAATTCCACACCAGACATAACAAAGAGGGTGGACAAAAGTATTGGCACTGTTTGAAAAATCATGTGATGCTTCTCTAATTTATGTAATTAACAGCACCTGTAACTTACCTGTGGCACCTAACAGGTGTTGGCAATAACTAAATCACACTTGCAGCCACTTAACATGGATTAAAGTTGACTCAACCTCTGTCCTGTGTCCTTGTGTGTACCACATTGAGCATGGAGAAAAGAAAGAAGACCAAAGAACTGTCTGAGGACTTGAGAAACCAAATTGTGAGGAAGCATGAGCAATTTCAAGGCTACAAGTCCATCTCCAAAGACCTGAATGTTCCTGTGTCTACCGTGCACAGTGTCATCAAGAAGTTTAAAGCCCATGGCACTGTGGCTAACCTCCCTAGATGTGGCCGGAAAAGAAAAATTGACCAGAGATTTCAACGCAAGATTGTGCGGATGTTGGATAAAGTACCTCCACTAACATCCAAACAAGTTCAAGCTGCCCTGCAGTCCGAGGGTACAACGATGTCAACCCATACTATCCGTCGGCGTCTGAATGAAAAGGGACTGTATGGTAGGAGACCCAGGAAGACTCCACTTCTTACCCCGAGACATGAAAAAGCCAGGCTGGAGTTTGCCAAAACTTACCTGAAAAAGCCTAAAACATTTTGGAAGAATATTCTCTGGTCAGATGAGACAAAAGTAGAGCTTTTAGGGCAAAAGCATCAACATAGAGTTTACAGGAGAAAAAAGAGGCATTCAAAGAAAAGTACACGGTCCCTACAGTCAAACATGGCGGAGGTTCCCTGATGTTTTGGGGTTGCTTTGCTGCCTCTGGCACTGGACTGCTTGACCGTGTGCATGGCATTATGAAGTCTGAAGACTACCAACAAATATTGCAGCATAATGTAGGGTCCAGTGTGAGAAAGCTGGGTCTCCCTCAGAGGTCATGGGTCTTCCAGCAGGACAATGACCCAAAACACACTTCAAAAAGCACTAGAAAATGGTTTGAGAGAAAGCACTGGAGACATCTAAGGTGGCAAGCAATGAGTCCAGACCTGAATTCCATAGAACACCTGTGGAGAGATCTAAAAATGGCAGTTTGGAGAAGGCCCCCTTCAAATATCAGGGACCTGGAGTAGTTTGCCAAAGAAGAATGGTCTAAAATTCCAGCAGAGCATTGTAAGAAACTCATTGATGGTTACCGGAAGCGGTTGGTCGCAGTTATTTTGGCTAAAGGTTGTGCAACCAAGTATTAGGCTGAGGGTGCCAATACTTTTGTCCGGCCCATTTTTGGAGTTTTGTGTGAAATGATCAATGTTTTGCTTTTTGCTTCATTCTATTTTGTGTTTTTTCATTTAAGACAAATTAAATGAAGATAATAATACCAAAGAATTTGTGTTTGCAATCATTTTCAGGAAGAAACTGAATATTATCTGACAGAATTGCAGGGGTGTCAATACTTTTGGCCATGACTGTATGTCTATATATCAGGAGGCAGACTCAGACGGTCTCAGGCCAAGTATGGATTTGACGTGATTGCAGAAAGTTGAGAAAGGGTACAGTATCACTGGATAGCAGGTATATATAGCATAGTTTAAACATTAAAAATCTGCGTGTATATTACCGAAGTCCGACAAAGACACTCACAGCCTCAGTATGGATTAGACAAGAATCTAAAAAGTAGAAAAATGGTTATGTATTCAAAGCGTACACCAGTATACACTGTTGGGGTATTTTTCAATCTTCATATATATTTCAGTCTCAGTAAGACAGTCCAGACTCTCCGCAAGAGGAAGCGAGATGGATACAAGTACGGACGGAAAGTCGACTGATTGCAGAAATTTTAGAATTACTAATCACGGTAAATACTCCCGGGAGAATTCTCAGAGGCAATGTTGACCCTCAATTACTTTGTCTGTGGAGACAGCGAAAACAGTTCTTGTGAAGAAAGGTTTGCTGTATCGCAGTACCATGGAACCTATCACCGTTACTCATCTCCATCAAACTGAGATCACAGGGACAGATGTAGACATTGTCCTCACTGCCTATCATGATGTGTCAGGTAACTTTGGAGTGCAAAAGACACAAGCCACAGGCCGTAGGCGATTCTATTGGATTGGCATGAGAGGACACATTTAAAAATGTGGGCAGGAATGTCACATGTCTGCGAGTCGGAAAACCGTGAAAGCTGATGATAAACCACCACTGCATCTCATTGTGAGTCGACGTCCTTAACAAATGGAAGCCATTGATCATCTGAAGATAGAGCCCAGCAGCAAAGGGCATAGCTACGTCTTAACCATCATCTATCATTTCACCAAATTTGTATTGCCAGTCCCAGTGAAGTATTTAACAGGCCAGACTACACAGTGGTGAAGCAGGGAGAGTTAAGTATTGCAAGTGCTGGTGCCCTGAGCAAGGAGGGGGGGCCCACTCGTGGGCGGCGGTACTGGCACAGGGCCCCTCATAGTATGCCGGTGTGTCTGATGGCAGGTGTGCACCCCCACCATCAGAGACACTTGATTCTACTATGAGGCACCTTGTGCCAGTGCCGTTGCCAAAAAGTGTGCCCACCCACCTGTCCAGGGCAACGGCACTCGCACGGGTACATGCGCCAGGTGGTGACCCCGGCCCTGTGGGGGGAGGCAGCCCAGTTAGGGAGGTGGAAAAAATGGCATATGGTGATGTTGGACATTCAGCAGCTGCAAATGGAGTATTTGGAGAAGTCCACGGAAGTGGAGGACAAAAGCAAGCCATTTTTCTGGCAAACTGTGTGTCAGCACGGGAGGGTGGGACAAAATCCTTTGAAACCCATGCATGGTTCATTTTAATGAAGGTTAGATCATCAACATTTTGGGTCAACAGATGGGTCCTTTTTTCTGTCAGGATTGATCCAGCAGCACTGAAGACTCGCTCAGATAACACACTAGCAGCAGGGCAAGCGAGCTCCTGTAAGGCATATTGTACCAATTCAGGCCAGGTGTCAAGTTTACTGGCCCAATAGTCAAAGGGGAATGACCGGAGAACATCGATATGGGAGGAGAAGTACTTTGTTACCATAGTTGACAACTGCTGTCTCCTGTGACTTTCGATCGATGCAGTATTACCAGTCGTGTGAGCGGTACTTGAAAAATCAGTCCACAACATGGTCATGAAACCCCTGTGTCCAACGCCACTTCGGCTGTGTGCACCACGAACACCTCTTCCATGTTGCCCCCTACGGCTCGTTGGAAAAACATCACCGCCGCTGTGTGCTGGGAATGCCTCAAACAAATGGTTTACGAGAGTTGCTTGTTTGTTAGGCAATATTAGCTCTAGGTTCTCCTGTGGCATGATGTTTTGGAATTTGCTTTTATAGCGTGGATCCAGGATGCTGGCCAACCAGTAGTCGTCATCTTTCATCATTTTGGCAATGCGGGGGTCCCTTTTCAGGATCTGAAAGGCATAATCACACATGTGTGCCAGTGTTCCAGGTGTCAATGATGCACTACGAGTGCTGGGTGGAGGAGCACTTTATGGACTGCTACGGTCATGCCAGATAACAGTTGTTGCGATGTCGTTGCCTGCTGCGGATCCTCCTCCTCTTTTGAGCTATTGGCAGCGGCACCCTCTTCCCCCAATGGATGCCAATCTGGGTCAACAACAGGGTCATTCATCACCTCCTCTTCAATTTCATGTGCACCTTCCTCTGTGTCACCGTTTAAGGTGGTATAGTATCCGGGAAGGGGCACCTGAGTTTCATCAGGGTCTGATTCTGCCTCAGTACACTGCGAGGACAATGTAGTGCTCTGAGTGAATGCATCAGCAGAAAAATGTAGCAGTGGCTGTGCATCAGTGCACTCCATGTCAGATTCATCTTGGACAGGGGAATTCACGATTTGACTTGCTAACCCAGGCATGGTATGTGAAAAGAGCTACATGGAGTAATCGGTAGTGTGGCCTGCCACATCCTTCACTTTTGGTAGGGGTGAAGGACACAAGGAAAGGTGTTGTTCCTGACCTGGAGCCTCCACTGACGACTCAGTGCTTTTATTTTTTGAAACTTCAGAAGAGGAGGCAACAGAGGTGGAGGCTGTGTCAGCAATGTAAGCCAAAACTTGTTTCTGAAGCTCCGGCTTTAAAAGTGGTTTTACCTACTCCCAGAAAATAGAGCCTTCGAGGCCTTGTCGAGCCAGACGATGACACAGGCTCAACACCTCCTGCCTTAGGTGCTATTGTGCTTTTGCCACTACCAAAAGATGCAACACCACCACCCCCACCACCATCGAGACCAGCTGGCAACCCCCGTCCACTTCCATGGCGTCTTCCACCATACTTCCTCATTTTTGTGAAAATGTACCCAAAATACCACCAGCTATATGGTACTGTAAAACAAGGTAGAAGGTGTATCTACTATTGGTGAGAATTTGAATCTCACTATTGATTTGAAAACGCAGAACTATTGTCTCAGGCCGAGTAGAGATTACACCTCAATGTAACAGGCTGAAATTGGATGGTGTATGACAAGGTGGAGGGTGTCTATAGGATTGGTGAGAATTTGAATCTCACTATAGATTTGAGGATGCAGAACTATTGTCTCAGGCCCAGGAGAGATTACACCTCAATGTAACAGGCTATAATTGGATGGTGTATGACAAGGTGGAGGGTGTCTATGGGATTGGTGAGAATTTGGATCTCACTAGAAATTTGAGGATGCCGAACTATTGTCTCAGGCCAAGTAGAGATTACACCTCAATGTAACAGGCTGAAATTGGATGGTGTATGACAAGGTGGAGGGTGTCTATAGGATTGGTGAGAATTTGAATCTCACTATAGATTTGAGGACGCTGAACTATTGTCTCAGGCCCAGTAGAGATTACACCTCAATGTAACAGGCTATAATTGGATGGTGTATGACAAGGTGGAGGGTGTCTATGGGATTGGTGAGAATTTGGATCTCACTAGAGATTTGAGGACGATGACAATGATGCTCTCAGTCCAAGTATGGACGCAGGCAGCCTAATAAGCAGGACTGCTGCACACACAAAAGGGTGGAAAAATGAACCCTTGGTAACTGCAGAACAGAGGAAGAAAAGTATTTTTGCTTTTAAAAAAGCAGTTTGCACAGCAGTGTGCAAACAGCAATGCAGCTATCAGGGAGCCTTATAAGGCAGCCTAATAACCAACAGAGCTGATGCACAAAAATAGAGCCTCCCCTGTCACTGCACACAAAGTGTTGTGTTGTAAGTGGAAATCGCTAACAGCAGAAGCAGTTTTTTGGTTCTTCTTCCCTGCCTAACGCTCTCCCTTATTCTGAATCAGCAGCAGCAACCTCTCCCTAATGCTAATAACGGCACAAGTAAGATGGCGGTCAGCGTTCACTCCCTTTTATAGCCCCTGTGACACCACACAAAGCCAGCCAATCACTTGCATGCTGTCACGTGCCCCGTCCTGATACAACAGGACGCGGCACATGTAATTGTCCTATGTGACGCGGCCTGCAGGCAGGTAACTAATACAATAAGACAAATGGAATAGGGAAAACCTGGGTAACAATAACAATGGTGGCCCTGCGATAGGCAATGGGGACGTGGAGATCTCCTCCACTCCCCTGAGTCAGTGTCTCTACACTTCTAGCGTTCCCTAGGCCGGTTCCGCACCGGGCGACGATCAGGAACCTCAAAACCCTGACTCGCCCTGCACCTAAACCCTCGCTAGGGAATTGGTCAGTGCGGAAACTAATGCCACCACTGCACTAAATACACATAAGGAAAAATGACAAAACAGGGGAACACCACTAAGCTTTGCTCTGTTGCTTACGCTCCCAGCAACAGAGCCCACCACCTGAATGCATCTTTTCCTCCAACAGGATCCAACACCATAGTGCAGCCTTGGAGCAAACATAGTCCACCACCTCCATGCAGATGACCAAAAACAGAGTCCCGCAAATGAGTCCAGCTTTTCTGCCAAAAAGTCCAGCATGCTTGAGTCCAGCTCTCAGCAACAATGTCCAGCATTTTGAGTACAGCTCTACAACATAGCTGCCACTCCACCAATCCATGTGGGCGCTCCTTGCTGACACAATAACTGCAACTCCACCAGACCATGCCAGCCCTCCTTGCAGACACCATAGCTGACACTCCAGTAATCTCACTGAGCTGCCCGTGACTCTCCTTTAGCTCCATCCTTCACCCAGGCTTGCTTGCAAATGAATATTTTATCACCAACAGGTGATTAACACACCTGATACTCTCTTATAGAGCTATCACACCTGTTACATAATTGCGTGCACATACTAAAGTAAACAAGTGCAATGACCCTAATGGCCACCAGAGGGAAAACTACAACTGAAATCACCACAGTGCAATGACCCTAATGGCCACCGGGGGCAAAACCACCTTTGGCACACAGCCAAGGGAAAAAAAGGTTACTTTGTGCATTTACTCTGTCAGATGCAACCTGGATCATGACACATGCCCTTCTCAAAGATGGTGGTGACCGATGCCTATGTCATCACATTGCCCACAGTGTGCGTCCTCCATCATTGGCTGAAAAAGGGCGCTGGAAGCATCTTTTGAAACGTGTCTTTGGCGCTCTGGTCGCCGACCTCGTGGCCGACCTCACTCTATGGTCGGGTTTCGTTTCATGAAACCTGACTTCAGCGAAAGTCGCCGACTTTTGAGCATGACCGACCCATTTCACTCAACTCTACTGTAGAGCAGTGCTGGAAGGCAACGGATGTGCTAGACAACTTCATCGCATTGAAACAAACAACTTTCCCATTCAAGTCGACCCTCACCTCTGCTATACAGGACTACTTCACAACCCTACAATATTCTTTATCCCACAATGCCAACAGTTATTCAACACTTTTAACTCCTTACTTTGCTCATCACTGCCCCTTCGATCTCCCTTATCTCTACAGTCACACATCTAAAAAATAAGATCAACCAAACCTTTACTGCTCAACCACCACATTTAACTGTTCCCTATTTATCTGTAGTTCTGTTGTAGGGATATTCTGGGCCACTTAGAGGAAGCTGCTTGGGAGTGGGGGCACCATTTCTCATCCATAATTAGGGTGCTAACCTCCACCGACAAGCAGATGCAAGGATAGGGGTGACAAAGAGTGTTAATAGGGTTTAGATTCATTTTGTGTGTTGTTTGTTGGTGATTTCCTCATACCTTTCTAATTGCCCATCTAGCATCACCCACTCCAATATTACCTCCTCATCCTGCCCTTTCTCTGTCAATGTCCTTCAAGACCTGGAACCACTACTTTTCTCAATCTATGCTTTTGACCTGGGACAAATCATAAAGTTCCACAGCTTCCAGTATCATTTATATGCTGATGACACTCAGATCTATTTCTTTGATCCAGAGGTAATCTCTGTGCTACCCAGAATCTCAGTGTCCATAGGTCATATCCTCCTTATTCTAGTCGCACCTCCAAAAACTCAATGTGGACAAAACTGAACTCATCGTCATCTTTCCTCCTTTCCTCCATTTCACCTAACTCCCCCACACTAACTTTCACAATAAATTACTTAATACTTTTCCCTGTACTGGAAGTATGCTGCCTCAGAGTAACCTTCGACTCTGCCCTGTCATTCAGACTGCATATCCAAACTCTTGCCATCTCCAACTCAAAAATATTTCCAGAATTTGTCCTTTAAGCAACCCTCAATCTTCTAAAATGTTAGTGCATGCTCTAATCATCTACGGCCTTGACTATTGCAATATCCTCCTCTGTGGCTGACCTGCTAACACTCTTGCACATCTCCAATCCATCCTTAACTCCGCTGCCCGACTAATCTATGTCTCTCCTAGCTACTCCTCCACTTCTGACTCACAATTCCCCAACTTGTTGAGTTCAAACTATGAGCATTGACCTACAAAGCTCTGTCTCTTCCATAAATCTCTGAACTGTTCTCACAATATCTTCTCACACGTAATCTCTGATCCTCCAAAGACCTTTTACTCTCCTCCACACTTGTACATTCCTCACCTAATTGCCTTTCAAAATGTCTCCTGATTATCACTCGTCCTGTGGAATTATGCGCCCTAACACATCCTTTTTTTCCTCCGCATTCGGAACTTTCAGACACAACTTGAAAACACATCTCTTCAAGAAAGCCTACATCATGCAATAACCCACCTCACCACGACCAGAGCTGTCACAACCCCCAAACCTACTGTCTCTTACCCCTTTACCCTGTAGACTGAAAGCCTGCAAGGGCAAATCCAGCTACATTCTGAACCAGTCTGTCATTGTTAATTTCTTGACTGTAATTTACATTTGTTCTTTGTAACATAACATTCTACATTACTCCTCCTCATGTACAGCATCATGGAATCCATGGTTCTCTAAAAATAAATTATTATTATTATTGTTAATACTAATAATAAGAGTACGCACCTTTTAAAATTCCAGAAATTCCAGGTTTTTGTCATGTAAAAAATTCATACCATGAGAATAATTCTAGAAACTTTTCCACCTTTATCGTCACCAGTAATATATACAAACACCTTGAGAAACAAACTGAAAATCAAATTGATGGGGAAAATAAAAATATCCAAACTAAAATAATGTGGTTGCATAAGTGAGGACACTATCTTATAATTGGAGATTTGACTGTGTTTAACATTAGCCAATGACATTTAAACTCATGTTATATAGTAGTCAGTACACAGCTGACATACTTTAAAATTATTCTGATTAAAACAATAAAAAGTTTAACTGTTCACGTAGGATTTTCCTGACATTTTCTTTTTACAGCAAAATACATGGGGATCTCATTGTAAAATGTATCAATAAGTAGAAGGATAAAAAATCCTTTCCAATTAATTAGATATACCATGGAATACTTTTAAGAGAGTCATCAATAAGCTTAAATTTTCACAAGAGTGATATTATCTAGAACTGGATAACCCTTAAAAATTGATGAAAACACAAGTAGAAAATTATGCCTTTAGGCTGCCAAGAGGCCTACAATAACATTAAAGGAGCTGCAGGAATTTTTGTTAAGTACTAGTTGTGTACTACATGTGACAACAATCTCCTGTATTCTTCATACATCTGGCCTGTGGACTAAAGTGACATTATGGAAGTCTTTTCATCCAAGCCCAGCTATATTTCGCCAAAACCTACATCACTTCTGCCAAAAGCGTGAGGGAAAACATGTTATAGTCTGATGAGATCAAAGTTCAACATTTGTCCATAATCCCAAAAGGTATGTTTGGGGTAAAGCTACCTAATGCACATCACCAACAGAACACTATACTCACAGAGAAGCATGGTGGAGACAGCATTATGCTTTTAGGCTGTTTTTTGCCAGCTGAAAATCGGGCTTTAGTTAATGTGAAGAGAATTATGAACAATTCAAAATACCAGTCAATTCCAAATAAAACTTTCAACACTGTGCTAAAAAGCCAACCATGAAGGGGAATTTCATTTTTGAGCCTGACAATGACCCTAAAAATATCTCCAAATCAACAAAAGGATGGCTTTTTCAGAAGAAGATCAGAGTTTTAGAATGGTCCAGCCAGAACCAAGACCTAAATCCAATTAAATCTGTGGGCTAACTTGAAGAATGCTATACACAGAAGATGCCCTTGCAACCTGACATATTTACAGTGCTACTGCAGAGAAGAATAGGTAAAGATTGCCAATTCTAGAGGTGCATGCTGTCATAAATTCAAAGAGTACAGTAAGGTGGCTGAAGGACACATATTGGATGGTAGATATGTATTACAGAGATAAATGTCCTCTGTGATATAAACCTTGAATAATGTTCTAGTACTCACAGTACTAAAAGGAGTCACTAGGCCATGTTAGGGCCAGGTCTTATTATGAGCAGCTGAAGAGTTAGGGCTTGATGGCTGATCACCATATCTCCATCCCTGGGTGTGGTTCACATTATAAAATTGGACCTGTTTATCTGACATATGGTTCTTGGTATGGATGTGCATAGACCTCCTGGATTGTGTGGCTTTGCAAAAGGATTAAAAAACTGAACTCTAAGCCAAGCGGGCAAACCTGAACTATTGTAAGAACTGTTTACTTTGTGCTAGCAATAGGCTGTATTTAAGTTTTCCTGTGATATGGTTTATAAGGACTGAAATAAACCAGCTGGATTTTTTAAATAGAAATAATTCCTGTGATACCTGATATCGCTCCCAACTAAGCAGCATTGTTACAGTATTTCAACAAAGTATTAATTTAAGGGTGTGCAACACTTCTGCAACCACAATATTTTAGTAATTTTTTCACCTTAAAAGATTGCAGTTTGTTTTCAGATGAATTGTATAGATTATTGATTACATTGACCCATTAATACCAGAGTGATTTTCCTGTTTTTTTGTTTTCGTATATCTCTCCCCTTCTTCCAAGAGCTATAACTTTTTTATTGTTTTTGTGAGAAGAGTTGTACTTTGGAAAGACATTTATTTTATCATGTGATGCACTGGAGAGTGAGAAATTCCAAGTGTGTTTAAATTGCAAAAAAAATTGCAATTTCACAATTGCTTTTTAGGTTTTTTATTTGCCTTGTTGACTATATGGTAAAACTGACTTGGCATTATGTGTAGAGAAAATCACAATCTATGAACACCCACCAAGGGCTTATGGAGGATTGTAATGACATGCACAGGGATCATCAATAGATAACCGATTGCGATCACATCATGGGTACACCAATGGCAGCGTGGAATAATGCGTCCATCTGCCGGAGTTTGTTAAATACTATCAGAGATTGACAGCAGGATTTAACAGCAGCTGTTAAAGGCACATAATGGCTGATAAAATCAGTTATCATGTGCAGGGAAGATGTGGGCTTGGCATGCGAGACTGCATCAAGTACAGGGACATGACTTTCGACATACCGTACAGGTACACCAAAGATCGTTAAGGGGTTAAAAATGAAAAAAAGTTTTGAAATGATTCTTCTTGGTATTTGTTAGGCATCGGGTTCCTGTTTCTGCACAGCAGGAATCCCGAGCCATGCATTCGGCAGTCTCCCAATCCTCTACAGCCACAGAGGAGGCTGCTCAGCAGACTCGTCGATCCCAGCGCTCTGCTCAGACCAGCTCTGTGGGTTTGGTTGCTGCTGCCACCTCTGGTCCAGCTATAGCAATGCATGCTGGTTAGCAGCGAGGTACTCCAGGGACTAAGTCCTCCTTTCAGTCCACTGAGCATGCCCGTGGGACGATCTCTCATTGGAGTTCGGAGGTCACATGCTCAGGTCCTTCTCCAGCTTGGATTGGACCATCAGGAAGGTCAGGAAGGTCCCGGAAGGACGCTGCTACAAAAGATTTGCATGGCCGCTCGGCCATGTGCTAATATAGAGAAAGATTTAGACCATGTGGAGTGAGTGTTGTATGCATGTATGAATGTCTCTGGTGAATGGCTCATTGGAAACCCCTACCCTTGGTACGCATGTGTTGTGTAACCTAGCCTGCTAGTGCCCAGGCTGAGGTCCAGGTAAAGGTAGAGTCAGACACTGGCATCAAGATCCACCGGTGGCTTTGTCTGTACGCCACGGTGCACATAGTCTGCACTCCTCTGTGGTCAGCGTTCATTAGAGGCGTCCGCAGGTGCGACGCCGCACGCACAGTAGGTCTAGAGGGACTCAGATCTTGTTTCCTTTGTTCTGTGACCACATACTGAGCGCTCTCTTGCTGAGTGCTGTGAGTTTAACAGCCTCCGGCATTTATGTTCAGCGGTTGTGCGGCTCTGTGTCATAACAGAGTTCGCTTCTGTTCACACTGGTGACGTTAACCCATTTGTGACCTTTTGTATACCGCTTTATACTTCCGCCATTACTAAGCAGCAGTTTACCACCCCTGCACGGTGGACCCCGGGCTGCGAACGCACCTTACTATTATTTTATTGTTTGGTGCGTTCCGCCAGCCCTAACAGGTATTATTTTTTACATGACTAAAACTGGCATTTTAACAGGGGTGTGTAGACTTTTTATATCCAATGTATGTATCTCCTTAGTTATAAACTATATAAGCATACTAGGTGTAGTCTGATTTTCCAGTCATACTCCCTTCCCTTTGCTTCCTAATTTTAACTAACGTAAATTTAAATGGGTCTACATAAGGTTTAAAAGATGTCTTGTAGTAATAGAATCTTCCTAACATCAAAAATTTTCTTTTGCAAAAATTGTCTTCTTGCACAAATTTTAATTAATAATATATAGCAAACTGTAATACATGTTTCAAAATATATAATACAAAGGTTATATGCTTGTATCATGCATGATACTGATTATTGAGGAGGCTATGAACTAGAATATGTCTATCTGTAAGACTTTAATCGAGTGTACACCTTTGAATGTGTTTCAATTGATCAACCATCTTACAAATGTTAGTAGATTTTCTATAAATCTTATACCATTGCATAGAGCATACACTTTTTCCACATTCTGTACATAGCTAAACAGTGTAGGGAAACAGTGCACTACACCATAGTGTGATAACTTTCTAAAAAGATATATTAGATCCAGTTGTGTAGGCACAAATTCTGTGAAAGCTCAATAACAGTTGGTACGGTTGTTTTTCACTCTTGAAAAAGACACAAATCTGGGGTAAAAAATCCTTGTGGAATAAAACACTCCTCTTTATATTATTAGATCAAGGATCTTCATTTCTGTTAGTGGAACTCAAAATTGTGACTTGTTTTTTCCTTCACGTTCTGTATATAATAATATTTCTAGATTCTTTATATACCTCTTCAGAGGGTTAGATCATTAAAACTCTAGGAAATAGCAATCTTAAACGTAAAAATTGAGCCTTTAACCCCTTAGGCCGGTTTCACATTAGCGCTTTTTAAGCGCACGCACGGCCGGGGGTAGCTCCGCCCCCGAGCCGGCTCTCTGCCCGGCGTGCCCGCCCCTTGCTTGTAGCGCCGCCTACTAGCGGACAGCGGCGCCTGCGATCGGCGCACCCTATCTTTAGCATAGGGTGCGCAGATCGTGCGCAGGCCGTGCGCTAGTTGCGCT
Organism: Dendrobates tinctorius; assembly: GCF_039654945.1. Classification (NCBI taxonomy): domain Eukaryota; kingdom Metazoa; phylum Chordata; class Amphibia; order Anura; family Dendrobatidae; genus Dendrobates; species Dendrobates tinctorius. The sequence goes on from NW_027361703.1 coordinate 19,460,458, forward strand.
TTGACCTGCGCTGCGCACTTTTGACGGTGCGCCGTGCGCGCCAAAATCAAACTTTTCGGATTTTGGCGCGCACGGCGCACCGTCAAAAGTGCGCAGCGCAGGTCAAAGCGCAACTAGCGCACGGCCTGCGCACGATCTGCGCACCCTATGCTAAAGATAGGGTGCGCCGATCGCAGGCGCCGCTGTCCACTAGTAGGCGGCGCTACAAGCAAGGGGCGGGCACGCCGGGCAGAGAGCCGGCTCGGGGGCGGAGCTACCCCCGGCCGTGCGTGCGCTTAAAAAGCGCTAATGTGAAACCGGCCTTAACCCTCAAGGGTGGTTTACACGTTAATAACCAGGCCAATTTTTACAATTCTGACCACTCTCCCTTTATGAGGTAATAACTCTGGAATGCTTCCAAGGATCCCGATTCTGACAATGTTTTCTCGTGACATATTGTACTTTATGTTAGTGGTTAAATTTCATTCATATAACTTGTGTTTATTTGTGAAAAAAACAGAAATTTGGCCAAAATTTTGAAAATTTCCAACTTTGAATTTTTATGCCCTTAAATCACAGAGATATGGCACACAAAACACTTAATAAGTAACATTTCCAACATGTTTACTTTACATAAGTACAATTTTGGAACTAACTTTTTTTGTTAAGAAGTTATAAGGGGTAAAAGTTGACCAACAATTTCTCATTTTTACAAAACCTTTTTTTTGTAGGGACCACATCACATTTGAAGTCACTTTGAGGGGTCTGTATGATAGGAAATACCCAAAAGTGACACCATTCTAAAAAACTGCACTCCTCAAGGGGCTCAAAACCACATTCAAGAAGTTTATTAACCCTTCAGATGCTTCACAGGAATTTTTTGAATGTTTAAAAAAATAAACATTTAATTTATTTTCATGAAAGAAATATTTTAGGTCTAATTTTTTTTATTTCACCAAGGGTAACAGGAGAAATTGGACTGCAAAGTTTATTGTGCAATTTGTCCTGAGTACGCCGATACCTGATATGTGGGGGGGTGTTGGGCATTGGGGTCGTGCCGCTGCACAGCAGGAATCCCAAGCCTTGCCTTTAGCGGCCTCCCATTTCTCTCCGGCCACAGAGGAACCTGTTTAGCTGACTCGTCGATCCCAGCACTCTTCTCAGACTAGCAATGGGGGTTTAGTTGCTGCTGCCACCTCTGGTCCAGCTATAGCAACGCATGCTGGTCAGCAGCGAACAACTCCAAGGACTAAGTCCTCCTTTTGGTCCATTGAGCATGCCCGTGGGACGATCTCTCATTGGAGATCGGAGGTCACGTGCTCAGGTCCTTCTCCAGCTCAGATTGGCCCGCCTGGAAGGTCCCAGAGGGACGCTTCTATAAAAGGTTTTGCATGGCCGCCCCACCATGCGCTATGATAGACATTGATTCTATATTGTTTAGTGGTGTGTGTGATGACGGATGTATGAGACTGGTGACTGATTCATTAAGACTCCCTCCCTTTGATACGCATGAGTTAGGATCATGGAGTCAGAGTTGGCACCTAGCACTAGCACTGCTTAAAGCCTCAGTGTTGTCAGCTCTCCTTCCTGTAGTGCTTGTAGGTGTCGGTCATTACAGGCTTCACATACTGCTGATACCGCAGAGTCTACCAGATTGACCACCAGAGTAGACATTGTACCCGCTCTGAGCAGTAGTTTACACTGAGTTGTGGCCTGTGACGCTGAACAGGTCATGCTTATACACCGGCTAGTACGGACTCTGTAAAGTAACAGAGTCTGCCTTGCATGCACCGGGTAAGAGGTTACCCGTCGGTATCCGGCTACCTCCTGTTATATCCCATTCGTCATTGCCTAGCTGCAGTTTACATCTTTGCACGGTGGACCCCGGGCTGCGAACGCACCATATACCATATACCATCTTCATTATTTGGTGCGTTCTGCCAGCCCTTAACAGGGGGAACCACTGTTTCAGTGCATGGCAGAGCTGAGAAGGGAAGGAGCACCGTTTGACTTTTTCAACTCAAAATTTGCTGGAATTGAGATTGGATGCCATTTCACATTTGGAGAGCCCCTGATGTGCCTAAACAGTGGAAACTTCCCACAAGTGAACCCATTTTGGAAACTAGACCCCCCAAATAACTTATCTAGATGTGTGGTAAGAACTTTGAAACCCCAAGAGCTTCACAGAAGTTTATAACGAACAGCTGTACAATTAAAAAATCATATTTTTCCCACAAAAATGATTTTTTTCACCCCCAATTTTTATTTTCCCAAGGGAAACAGGACCCAAATGTTATTGTGCAATTTGTCCTGAGTACGCTGATACCCCACATGTGGGGGTAAACCACTGTTTGTGCACATGGCAGAGCTCGGAAGGGAAAGAGCGCCATTTGATGCAAAATTGGCTGGAATTGAGATTGGGCACCATGTCGTGTTTGGAGAGCCCTTGATGTGCCTAAACAGTGGAAACCCCCCACAAGTGACCCCATTTTGGAAACTAGACCCCCAAGGAACTTATCTAGATATGTGGTCAGCACTTTGAACTCCCAAGTGCTTCACAGAAGTTTATAACGTAGAGCCATAAAAATAAAAAAATCATATTTTTTTCCACAAAAATGATAATTTTGCCCCCCAATTTTTTAATTTCCCAAGGGTAACAGGAGCTCGGAAGGGAAGTAGTGATGTCTTGGAATGCAGACTTTGATGGAATGGTCTGCAGGTGTCATGTTGCGTTTGGAGAGCCCCTGATGTGCCTAAACAGTGAAAACCCCCACAAGTGACCCTATTTTAGAAACTAGACCCCTAAGGAACTCATCTAGATGTGTGGTGAGCACCCCCAAGTGCTTCACAGAAGTTTATAACGTGGAACCATAAAAATGAAAAAATCATATTTTTTCCCACAAAAATGATATTTTTGCCCACAATTTTTTATTTTCCCAAGGGTTACAGTAGAAATTGGACCCCAAAAGTAGTTGTGCAATTCATCTTGAGTATTCTGATACCCCATATGTGGGGGTAAACTACTGTTTGGGTGCATGGCAGAGATTGGAAGGGATAGAGCACCGTTTAACTTTTTCAATGCAGAATTGCCTGGAATTAAGATCAGACGCCATGTTGAGTTTGGAGAGCCCTTGATGTGCCTAAACAGTGGAAACCCACAATTCTAACTCTAACCCCAACAAACCCCTAACCCTAATCTCAGCCCTAACCCTAGCCCTAACCCTGGGCCTAACCCTAGCCCCTAACCCTAGCCCTAATGGGAAACTGGAAATAAATACTTTTAATTTTTCTATTTTTCCCAAACTAAGGGGGTGATAAATGGGGGTTTGATTTACTATTTATGGCGGGTTTTTATGTTTGGCAGCTGTCACACGCTAAAAGACGCTTTTTATTGCAAAAGAGATTTTGCATCACCACATTTTGAGAGCTATAATTTTTCTGTATTTTGACCCACAGTGTCATGTGAGGTCTAATTTTTAGCAGGACGAGTTCACCTTTTTATTGGTATCATATTCGGGTATGTGACATTTTTTGATCGCTTTTTATTCCGATTTTTGGGAAGCAAAATGAGCAAAAACCAGCATTTCATGAATTTCCTTTGGGGGGGCGTTTACACCATTCCGCGTGTGGGAAAATTGATAAGGCGGTTTTATTCTTCAGGTCAGTAAGATCACAGTGATACCTCATTTATATTTTTTTATGTTTTGGCCCTTTTATACAATAAAAACAATTTTATATAAAAAATAATTATTTTGCATCGCTTTATTCTGCGAGCTATAACTTTTTTATTTTTTTGCTGATGATGCTGTATCGCAGGTCGCTTTTTGCGGGACAAGTTGATGTTTTCAGGGGTATCATGTTTATTTATATATGTCTTTTTGATCGCGTGTTATTTCACTTTTTGTTCGGCGGTATGATGATAAAGCATTGTTTTTTGCCTTGTTCTTTTTTTTTGAAGGGGTGCACTAAAGGAGTTAACTAGTGGGCCAGTTTTATACTGCAGGTCGTTACAGATGCGATGATACTAAATATGTGTATTTTTATAGTTTTTTTATTTACAAAAAAAAGATTTATTAGGGAATTTTTTTATTCATTTAGGAAATTTTTAAAAATTGTTTTTACACATGATTTTCTTTTTTACTTTATTATATTGTCCTAGTGAGGGACATTACTATAAAGTGTCAGATCGCTGATCTGACAATTTGCAGTGCACTGTGTCAGATCAGCGATATGACAGGAACTGCAGAAGCTTTCTCAGCGCCTGTTCTCAACAAGCACTGAGAAAGCCACCTCCCTGTAGGACCCCGAAGGCCTCCGGGGCCAGATTGGATCCTGGGGTCTGCAGGGAGGAGGCCCTCGGAGCAACTCAACCACATTGCGCTGCTCCGAGGGTCTTAGGGAAGCAGGCAGGGAGCCCCCTCCCTGTGCGATTCTTCCCTATGCCTCCAGTAAACTGTGATCATGTTGGATCACAGTGTGCCAGGGGTTAATGTTCCGGGAGCGGTCCGTGACCGCTCCTGTCACATAGTTCCGGGTGTAAGCTGTGAGTGCCACTGAACTGCTATGATGTACTATCTCGTCCACGGTAATTAAGTCCCAGGGCACATGGACGGGATAGTACGTCATATGGCTGAAAGGGTTTAAAGAGTCCTCTTCCATTCTGAATACGTTATTTGCATACTTTAATTCACAGAGAAACATTGCATGGCTTGTAAGTCTCTGTAAAATGAGAAACTTTACCTTTAGACTCCTTCTGTCCAAGGCTCCTCACACAGCCAAATCAGTTCTCCTGCTTTGTTGAGGCACAAACATTCTGCAATACATGTTTGCAAACGAAGTTTCTGATTTGGTTTTGTATACTAAATTTTAAGGTAAGGCCCTTCAAATGGTCAATATTAACTTTTAGCATTGCTACTTTTAATTTGTTGCACTAGAGTTCTAGTCGTTTAAATCTCTGAAGATGCTATTTGAATGGCCTATAAGGGTATGTGCACACATGCAGACGTGCGGATTACCCTGCGGATTTTTCCGCATGGATTTTGCTAAATCCACAGGTAAAGTAACCTGTGTTTTACATGCTGATTTAGTGCAGATCTACTGCGGATTTTCTGCAGTTTTTGTGCGGATTTTACCTACGTTTTTATACCTGCAGATTCCTATAATGGAAGAGATGTAAAAACGCAGTAGAATCCGCACAAAGAATTGACATGCTGCGGATTCAAATCCGCAGCAAATCTGCGCGGAAAAATCCGCAGCATGTGCTCAGCTTTTTTCATTTTGCATTAACTTTAATGGTACTGTACACCACATGAGAATCTGCTGCGGATCCGCAGGGCCAAATCCACTGTGGATCCGCAGCCGAATCCGCAACGTGTGCACATACCCTTAGTCTCCCTAAGGTTACCTGACACTCTCAACAAGAAGAAACTTCATCTCCAATTTTGTAAATACCCCAGCCCACATTTTATTCTTCACTTATGTTCAAAATAATTAACAATAGTAAAAACTAAAAATATTGTTAATGGTGAAAACATGTTTGTGGTTAATAAATCAATGAGGTTTTTTGCAAAAGAATACAATCAGTCGAAGCTTTAAGTATGCAAAAATGGCGAACAATATCTTATGAAAAATGTCATGGCATAATGTTTTCATAACTATGGTTTGCATCACATTGTGAAATGTAATATTCCCAAATGCATTCTACAAGATATGTATATATTGAAAGGTTTTCATTTACACTTTTTAATGACAACTATATTTCACTAGATAATGATACATTAAGAAAGCTATTTCAAATTTAGGCATTTCATTTAAGAAATAGGTATGCTTTGTGCTGTTGATTATTATGACATTGAGCTCCAGATACAACTTCGGAAATTAAGCCTGTATGCCTGCAAAAGTAATAAACTGGTCATAAGTAGCAGAGAAAGTCAGAGACAGCTGTTTTTCAATTTTGCATTAAGCACTAGTCTAGTCAATGGGAAATTATATGCATGAATTTAAGAATGACATGATTGTCTGCCAGGCCAATAATAATACTGTAAAAAGTAAAAGAAATTTGCTAGAATGCTGAATTACATTTAACTGATGCTGTACTGTAAAAAGTAGTGATTTCCAGTTATATTAATATGATTGTTTTACTATTTTCTCTAATTATTATGAGAAAAATGAGCAATGCTAACAATGGTGAAAATTACCTGTAAGTAGCACTATGAAAGAAATGTTTCAATGGTGTTTTAGCTTTAAATTTAGTTATAAATGTAAATATATCATTTCATACATCATATCATTATAAGACGTTTATAATTGTCATGTGTTAACCCCTTGCCTCCACAGCTATTTTTCCTTTTCATGTTTGCATTTATTTCACCACCTCATCCAAAAAACTTAACTATTAAATTCCTCCATCAACTTAAGTATGTAAGGATTTTTTTTGTTTTGCAACAGTATTAATTGTATTTTTGAATAAGATAATCTTTTTTAGGGTGCTTTCATATTGCATTTGTGGGTTCCATCAGGGTATATGTCCGAAACCCTTCCCCCGCATAATGGGATTCAGATAAAATGCGCTGAAAAAACTGAGACAAAAAAGAACAACACCGAGCAGGATGAAAAAGTGAAAAAAATTTAAATCTGCCAATGATTTTTGTTTTCTGTTTTTATGGCATTCAGTGTATCATAACAGTGACCTCAAAACACTATTCACCAGGCCAGTATGATTATGCTAATATCAAACTTTTTAAGAGAAAACAAGGGCGGGGGCGCAGACATAGGGCTTCACCTGGTATAAATCAATTAAAATATAAAAGTACTCTGGAGTACTCACCCTTTATGGGTTGTGTTCAGACACAACCACTCTCAACGTTTGTTGCAGTCATATAGCTGCTGCAGAGCTCGTGCAGGTGGACAGCGTCCACTAGGTATCATAAGTTGAGGATCCAAGAAAAGCACTTCTGAGCATCCGCGCTGCTTTAGTGATAAGAATTCTTCAGAAATCCATATAAATCTTTCAAGTTCTTTATTATATGTACTACAGAAACTACGCGTTTCGAGGTGATAAACCGCACCTCTTCTTCAGGTTACAGTACAGAGTTGTGATCGGTCTATACAAATGACAGCCTTATATGCTGTGTGGGCGTAACCCCCCGTTGTGAGAGAAGGGCGTCAAATATCTTTATGTGCAGCATGTGCAGGTTGACGCCCTTCTCTCACAATGGGGGGTTACGCCCACACAGCATATAAGGCTGTCATTTGTATAGACCGATCACAACTCTGTACTGTAACCTGAAGAAGAGGTGCGGTTTGTCACCTCGAAACGCGTAGTTTCTGTAGTACATATAATAAAGAACTTGAAAGATTTATATGGATTTCTGAAGAATTCTTATCACTAAAGCAGCGCGGATGCTCAGAAGTGCTTTTCTTGGATCCTCAACTTATAATATCAAACTTTTATAATTTTTTTAATTGAATACTAAATAAATTCAGAAGATTGTAAAAGAAAAATTGTTTTGAGTAGCCATTTTCTGAGACCAATTTTGTTATTATGTCAATGGAGGTGTATTTAGGATTGTGTTTTGCTCTCTGAGCTGATTGTTTTATTGATAGCAATCTGTTTTTTTTTTCAACATTTTAATAATTTTTTCTTCCATTTTCCATGGAGATGTGGTGACCGAAGAACCACAATTCTGGCATTTTGATATTTTTAACCTTTATGTTGCTTACAGCATGGGTTAATTAATTTTACAGTATATCTAGATAGATTGACTTTTATAAATACTGTGATACCAAATTTTTTTATTTATTTTTAATAGGTGGAAAAAGGGGTGATTCAAATTTTTATATTTTTTTTTATTATTTCTTTACTTAATTTTTCAAGTTCCCTTAGGGGACATGAACCTTTGATAGTCTGATTGCTTCTACTAAGCACATTGTGTGCACAATTATTAGGAAAGAGGTTATTAAACCTGAACATTTAAGAAAATATAAGTGAGGTTATGTCTTTCTTAGTAGAATATCATTAGTAGAATATCAATGTATGCAAAATTATTAGATAACTTTTAGCATTCAGAAATACTATGCAGCTAAACGAAAAAACTAAATTTTCACATTTGAATTGTTTATTTTTATCAGTTAGGCTAGGGTGACAAGAATGTATTTTCTCTTATGGCCGGAGTCATATTAGCGATTAAATCGGACGAATGCAATGCGATAAAAAATCGCATTGCAGTCGTCCCTATGTTATTCTATGGTGCTGCTCCCATCATCCATTTTTTTATCGGATCTGTTCCTCGGACTGAGACAATCACAGCACGCTGCGATTGTCACCGATTTTTGGATCTGATTCGCCAATGCAAGTCTATGGATGCGATTAAAAATCGCATTGAAAACGCACCACGCGTGTGACTTGCGATTAGATCGCAAGACTTCTCCAGGTCAACAGGAAAGAGCATCAGGCATTGGCATTGGATGTCAATTTGATGCTTAGATGCGAATAAAATCGGTTCATCGCCGGAAATTTGGATGACAGACAGATCCCTGGACAAGAAATCTTTGTGCGATTTCGTACCGTAAAAATCGGACCGATTTTTTAATCGTTGTGTGTGACTCCAGCCTGTTATAATCGGGCCAATTATGCTTATCACATTCTGATCGAACACTGATCACACTCTGATCAAAATCCGATCAGAGTGTGATCAGAGTTTGATCACTGTGTGATCCAATTTTCTCCAATGTAGAGAAGATGGAAAAAATATGTTTCCATCTTCTTCATTCTGTTAAGCTGGAGTCACACATAGCGACTTACCAGCGATACCGACAACGATATCAATGTGTCAGGATCGCTGGTAAGTCGCTATGTGATCGCTGGTGAGCTGTCAAACAGACAGCTTCACCAGCGATCAGCACAGCGATGCCGAGCGCCCGGCATCGCTGTGTTCGTTAGCGCTGATGCCATATCCCTGTAAAAAAATAGAATTAAAATAAAAAATATTGTTATTCTCACCTTCCGACGTCCCGTGCAGCCATCCTGCCTCTCTCTACGCTCCGGTCCCAGTAATCCTTTGCGAGAATGACCGTGAGAATGTCACGGTCTTGCGGCAGCGTGACGTCACGCGGTCATTCGTGCAAAGGATCACTGGGACCGGGAGCGTGGAGAGAGGCAGGATGGCTGCGCGGGACGTCGGAAGGTGAGAATAACAATAATTTTTATTTTTATTATTATTTTTTACAGCTGATCGCTGGTCTCCCACCTGTCACACGTAGCAATGCGTGCTGGCCAGCGGGAGACCAGCGACGAAAAATATGTCCAGAGGTTTCTTGCAGCGATATCGGCAGGGGGGCCGGTCGCTGATCACTGTCACACACAGCGATCTCGCTGGTGAGATCGCTGTTGTGTCACAAAAGTTATGACTTAGCAGCGATCTTGCTAGCGAGATTGCTATGTGTGACTCCCGCTTTAGTCGGAGAAAATCGCACCGCACTCGGATGTCACCCATGTGAACGCCGAATTTTTCCACTGAGTTGTTTACTTGCATGGCTGAGTGCGATCTAAATCTTGGATGCAAATTGTGCATACTGTGATTTTTTTCTTCAGACAGAGCCAGTCGAAGGAAAAAAAATCAGACATGTGTACGGCCTCATAACATATCTTTGATCTGAGTGTAATCCGGTATTCTGATGGATCGCACTTGGACTGAAAATGTGGTCTTTTGCCATTGGTATGAAAATCATAACTAAACAACTCAAAATGTAAGAAAATTACAAAAGCAAACATCAGTGACAAACATAGCACCTCTTCTTTTCAATAAGAGTCACAAGTCTTCCATCTATGTAGTCTGTCAGTTTCTTTATATGTATCCTAAAAAAGGGCATGGAGTCAAGGATCCACATATAATAATAAAAAACGTATTTTACCAAATATTGCAAAAACAGTCACAAACAAGTAAATTGTTAAAATCAGAAACAAAGACTCAGGTATAGCAAGAGTGGGACAGGGTCCGCACACATGAGGTGAGGGAAGGGTCACCATGAGAGGACATGACAGAATACATATACTGAGGGTAAAATTTGGTTTTATAAGGAGGATCTAACAGAGTGGCAACACAGTAGTCAGCAGTATTCCTAATCATAACTATACGGAGTTCATGTTGCAGATAGTGCAGCAAGAAAGCACTCATATGTCGGACTCTATCATGAGGTCCAAGCCCATGCTGTGTTGGGGGCTGGGTAGCAATGAGGCTCATTTCCTCCATCCCCTCCTGCCCATCACGAACAACAGAGAGGGGTTGATTACATTGTCTCTAAGTTTAAAACTGTCCTCACACCGGCGATTGCCAAGGAAGGGTAGATTACTGCAAGTGAGGGGAGCTGGTGATAACAGAAAAATTGTTATCGAATATGCAACATCCAAGGAACAAATGGAGGATGAAGAGATGATGGGCGAGCAACTGTCATATGAAGAGGATAATCCTCTCCTCTCTGTTGTTCGTGATGGGCAGGAGGGGATGGAGGAAATGAGCCTCATTGCTACCCAGCCCCCAACAAAGCTTGGGCTTGGACCTCATGGTAGAGGCCGACATATGAGTGCTTTCTTGCTGCACTATCTGCAACATGAACTCCGTATAGTTATGATTAGGAATACTGCTGACTACTGTGTTGACACTCTGTTAGATCCTCCTTATAAAACAAAATTTTACCAGATGATTCCCACCCTGGAAAGTGACCCGCAAATGCAGAAGTATAGAAACAAGCTTTTACACAACCTTAAGAGAGCTTTTCCCCAAGACACCAGTGAAGCACACAGTTTGCATCACAGCTCTACCCTTCCAACCTCCAGCATGTCAATTCATCTACACCAAAACATTATTAGCAGCAACAGCAGCAGTGGTGGAATTGGAAGAAGCAATTTCTGTGAGTCCTTTGACACATTTTAGACCAACTCATGCACCAGCACAACATAGTCTACGTCTTACACACGGTGAACGAATGGAGAGGATGGTGCAGTAGTATCTAGAATTGGACATAAGTACCATCAGGGAGGGTTTCGACCCTTTCACATTTTGGTCTTCCAAAATGGATGAGTGGCCTGAGCTCAACTCCAAAGCCTTGGAGGTTTTACCGTGCCCGGAAGCCAGCATTCTCTGAGAACGTGTCTACAGCGCTGCTGGTGGTGTCCTGAGGGATAAGCACAGGCAGCTGTTCCCTCAAAGTGTAGACCGCCTAACTTTAATCAAGATAAACAAGTTGTGGATTTCCAAGGACTTCTGCACCCCAACCGCAGACTGTACAAACTAGGTGATATTTCATTTTTTAGTGTAATGGTTTAATGTCACGTAACTGGACTCTGTGATATCTTTAGTGTGTCTTCTGTGCCTGCCCTGCTGTGGCTGCTGTTGATGTTAACACAAATTTGTGGAAATGTGAACATTCATGGTTGGTCTACGTCTGCTGGGTTAGCTGTAGTGAAAGACGTGTCTGTCCCAATTATGCTATTTCTATTTTTGTGACAGTTCCACTTCGATGTTGTCAGGCCCTCATTTTTGAAAATTTCTGCGTGTAATTTTTGGAAATGTGAACACTCTGACCTGTCTGTCCCTATTATACTATTTCTACTCTTATGAAATTGATGCAAAAAATCTCCAATGCTGCATTATAAAAAATCATACACCAGTGTGCAAAATATCCCCATATATGTGTAGTATGGACTTTATTGCAATATAAAAAAGAGTAGGAACACAAGTCCACTACAAAATAGTACAAATTTTTATTTAGATAATACAAAAAGACCCATACGAGGGCAAAAGCCATAAAACCATCAAATACATAGTGTAAAGTGATGAGGACAATCAGAAATCACTAGTGTTGAGCGAAACGGGTCGAAAAAATTCAAAAGTCACCGACTTTTGGCAAAGTCGGGTTTCATGAAACGAAACCCGACCCTAGGATGAGGTCGGCCACGAGGTCGGCGACTTACGCGCCAAAGTCGCGTTTCAAAAGTTTGTTTTGCGCTCTTTTTCAGCCAATCAGGATCCACGGACACTGTGGGCAACGTGATGACATAGGCACGGGTCACCACCATCTTTCAGAAGGGCATGCAAGTGATTGGCTTGCTTTGGTGGGCGTCACAGGGGGTATAAAAGGGCGTGCACGCCGACCGCCATCTTACTTCTGCCGATCTTAGCATAGGGAGAGGTTGCTGCTGATTCTGTAGGGAGAGCGTTAGGCAGGGAAGAAGACAAAAAAACTGCTTCTGCTGCTAGCGATTTGGCCTGCACAACACACCAGTCACTGTGTGTGCAGTGCAAGGGGAGGCTATATAGTGGTGTATCAGTGGTGTTGGTTGTTGGGCTGCCTTCTAAGGCTTCCTGACATTCCTGCATTGCTGTTTACCCACTGCTCCGCAAACTGCTTTTTTTAAAAGCAATCCAATCTCCCTTATCCTCTAGTCACTTTTGTCACAGCTGTGCCATCGAGCCTGTGACATAGCGCTCAGATATCAGTGGGCCTCACACAATCCAAAAGTGTCCACTGTCCAAAAGTGTGTGCAGATATTCAAAATCTCCCTTATCCTCTAGTCACTTTTGTCACAGCAGTGCCATCGAGCCTGTCACATAGCGCTGAGATATCAGTGAGCCTCACACAATCCAAAAGTGTCCAGTGTCCAAAAGTGTGTGCAGATATTCAAAATCTCCCTTATCCTCTAGTCACTTTTGTCACAGCAGTGCCATCGAGCCTGTCACATAGCGCTGAGTTATCAGTGGGCCTCACACAATCCAAAAGTGTCCAGTGTCCAAAAGTGTGTGCAGATATTCAAAATCTCCCTTATCCTCTAGTCACTTTTGTCACAGCAGTGCCATCGAGCCTGTCACATAGCGCTGAGATATCAGTGGGCCTCACACAATCCAAAAGTGTCCAGTGTCCAAAAGTGTGTGCAGATATTCAAAATCTCCCTTATCCTCTAGTCACTTAGGTCACAGCAGTGCCATCGAGCCTGTCACATAGCGCTGAGATATTAGTGGGCCTCACACAATCCAAAAGTGTCCAGTGTCCAAAAGTGTGTGCAGATATTCAAAATCTCCCTTATCCTCTAGTCACTTAGGTCACAGCAGTGCCATCGAGCCTGTCACATAGCGCTGAGATAACAGTGGGCCTCACACAATCCAAAAGTGTCCACTGTCCAAAAGTGTGTGCAGATATTCAAAATCTCCCTTATCCTCTAGTCACTTTTGTCACAGCGGTGCCATCGAGCCTGTCACATAGCGCTCAGATATCAGTGGGCCTCACACAATCCAAAAGTGTCCAGTGTCTAAAAGTGTGTGCAGATATTCAAAATCTCCCTTATCCTCTAGTCACTTTTGTCACAGCGGTGCCATCGAGCCTGTCACATAGCGCTCAGATATCAGTGGGCCTCACACAATCCAAAAGTGTCCAGTGTCCAAAAGTGTGTGCAGATATTCAAAATCTCTCTTATCCTCTAGTCACTTTTGTCACAGCAGTGCCATCGAGCCTGTCACATAGCGCTGAGATATCAGTGGGCCTCACACAATCCAAAAGTGTCCAGTGTCCAAAAGTGTGTGCAGATATTCAAAATCTCCCTTATCCTCTAGTCACTTTTGTCACAGCAGTGCCATCGAGCCTGTCACATAGCGCTCAGATATCAGTGGGCCTCACACAATCCAAAAGTGTCCAGTGTCCAAAAGTGTGTGCAGATATTCAAAATCTCCCTTATCCTCTAGTCACTTTTGTCACAGCAGTGCCATCGAGCCTGTCACATAGCGCTGAGATATCAGTGGGCCTCACACAATCCAAAAGTGTCCAGTGTCCAAAAGTGTGTGCAGATATTCAAAATCTCCCTTATCCTCTAGTCACTTTTGTCACAGCAGTGCCATCGAGCCTGTCACATAGCGCTGAGATATCAGTGGGCCTCACACAATCCAAAAGTGTCCACTGTCCAAAAGTGTGTGCAGATATTCAAAATCTCCCCTGTCCTATAGACACCTTGTACCTTGTTTTACATTAGTATATAGTTTGTTGGATTTTGTCTACATTTCTACCAAAAATGAGGAAGGCTGGTGGAAGAGGACGTGGAATTGGGCGGGGGTTGGCAGCTGGTAATGATGGTGTTGGTGGTGGATCTGATGGTAGTGGCAAGAGCAAAATGGACCGAATGCAGGAGGTGCTGACCCTGCGTCATCGTCTGGCTACATAAGGCCTCGAACGCTTAGTTTTCTAGGAGTTGGCAAACTGCTTTTAAAGCCAGAGCATCAGGAAAAAGTTTTGTCTTACATTGCTGACTCAGCCTCCAGCTCTATCGCCTCCTCTTCTTCAGTTGTAAAAAGTAAAAGCACTGAGTCGTCATTGGAGGCTCATGTTCATGAACCACACCTTTCCTTGTGTCCTTCACCCCAACCAAGATTGAAGGATGACGCAGGCCATACTACTGATTACTCCATGGAGCTGTTTTCACATACCATGCCTGGATTATCAAGTGAAATGGTGAATTACCCAGGCCAAGATGAATCTGACATGGAGTGCACTGATGCACAGCCGCTGATGGATGATTCTGCTGGTACATTCACTCAGAGCACTACATTGTCCTCGCAGTGTACAGAGCCAGATTCTGACCCTGATGAGACTCAGGTGCCCCTTCCCGCACACTATACCACCATACACGGTGACACAGAGGAAGGTGCACATGACATAGAAGAGGAGGTGATGGATGACCCAGTTGTTGACCCAGATTGGCATCCATTGGGGGAAGAGGGTGCTGCTTCCAATAGCTCAGATGAGGAGCATCCACAGCAGACATCAACATCGCAACAGCTGTTATCTGGCAGGCCCGGAGCACTCCAAAGACAGGTTCCAAACATCAAAAGAGTTGCTGGACAGCTTGTCCAGAGGGTCAAAAGATCACAGCGTGCTAGGCCGCAAAATGTCTGCCAATGTAGGAAGAGTGCAGTGTGGCACTTTTTTGAACAAAATCCTCATGATCAGGCCAAGGTTATCTGTAAGAAGTGCGCAAAGACCTTTAGCCGAGGGAAAAATCTGAAAAATTTGAATACCAGTTGCATGCTTAGACATTTAACCAGCATGCACTTGCAAGCGTGGACACAACACCAAACCTCAAGTGCCACATGTGCAACTGATCACAACGAAGGTAGTCAGCAACGCTACATTGTTTCCCCCACTGTAAGCCCACCGGTTAGCACAGCAGCAAATGTTGAGGTGTCGTTGCAAGACCACAGCAGTCAGGGAATCCCACTGTTATATCAACGAAAGACTGATTCTAGGCCATCAGAAAGAACACCAACTCCATCACCATCATCAACCCTCTCTCAGTCCGCCCTGTCCACCGCTACTTCCACCATATGCAGCTCTCAAGTCCAGCTCACCCTCCCAGACACTATGAGTAGGTCAAGAAAGTACTCAGTCTCTCATCCGCGTACACTGGGTTTGAACGACCACATTGCCAAACTAATCTCGTTTGAGATGATGCCCTTTCGGTTGGTGGAAAGCACAGCTTTCCGCGAACTCATGGCCTATGCAGTACCACGCTATGACCTACCCAGTCGCCACTTCTTCTCTCGCAAAGCCATCCCAGCCCTCCACCATCATGTGAAAGACCGCATTGTCCATGCACTCAAGCAGTCAGTGAGCGGAAAGGTGCACCTCACAACTGATGCATGGTCCAGTCGGCATGGCCAGGGCCGTTATGTGTCCATCACTGCGCACTGGGTTAATGTGGTGGATGCAGGGTCCACAGGGGACAGCGGTGGTGGGACAGTGCTGCCTAGCCCACGGTATAGGAAACAGTTGGCTGTAGGCGTTCGACCCTCCTCCTCCTCCTCCTCCTCCTCCAGAAGCGAAAGCTCATCCACAGAGTGCAGTCGTACGAGCACTCCATCTGCAGCTGCCACTGTTGCACACGATGTGTCCCCCTATCGAGCAGCTAGTGGAAAGCATCAGCAGGCTGTGTTGCAGATGATGTGTTTGGGCGACAGACACACCGCCGAGGTGCTGGCCGAGTACTTGAAGCGATAAACTGAGTCATGGCTGGGCAGTGTACATCTTGAGGCAGGCAAGGTAGTTAGTGATAACGGCCGTAATTTTGTGACAGCCATAGCCCTTTCAAAACTCAGCCACATACCTTGCTTGGCTCACACCTTGAACCTGGTGGTGCAGTGCTTCCTCAAAAATTATCCGGAGTTAACAGCCCTGCTCCAGAAGGTGCGAAGACTGTGCGCGCACATCCGCCGGTCGCCTGTACACTCCGTTCGTATGCAGAAGCTTCAGCGATTGCTCCACCTTCCCAACCACCGCCTCATTATCGACATTGCAACAAGGTGGAACTCCACCCTGCATATGGTGGAGCGGCTGTGCGAGCAGAGGCAGGCCATAATGCATTTGTGGGAGGATACACGGCCAGGCACTTTGAGAGCAGACATGGAGTTGACAGGTGTGCAGTGGTCGAAGCTGAAAGACCTTTGTAAAGTCCTTCAGTGTTTTGAGGAATGCACACGGCTGGTAAGCGCAGACGACGCCATCCTAAGCATGAGCATCCCACTTATGCGTCTGCTCATGCAAACTTTGACGCACCTTAAGGAGCAGGCGTCTGCAGCCAATGTTGATGAGGAGGAAGAGGAGGAGGGAATCCTTGATGACATTCAGCCATTGTCTGCTCAGGGACCTCTCCTGGACGAGGTGGAGGAAGAAGAGGAGGAGGAGGATGATGATGGGGATGATTACTTAGGGGAGGAGGATGCATCTCGTGGGGCAAGTGAAAATGTTGGCGTGGCAAGGTCTGGTACAGGGTTTGTGCGTGACTGGAGGGATGTGGATTTGCCAGAAAGTGCTCCTCCACCCAGCACTCGCAGTGCATCATTGACACCGGGAACATTGGCCCACATGTCAGATTATGCCTTGCGGATCCTAAAAAGGGACCCCCGCATTGCCAAAATGATGAACGATGACGACTACTGGTTGGCCAGCATCCTGGATCCACGCTATAAAGGCAAATTCCAAAACATCATGCCACAGGAGAACCTTGACCTAATATTGGCTAATAAACATGCAACTCTGGTAAATCGGTTGCTTGAGGCATTTCCAGCACAAAGCAGCGGTGATGGTTCTCACACGAGCCGTACGGGCCGGGGGCAGCTTGGCAGAGGTGTTCGTGGTGCACACAGCAGAAGTGCCGTTGGAGACAGGGGTTTCATGACAATGTTGTGGACTGATTTTTCAAATACCGCTCACACAACTGGTAATACTGCATCGATGGAAAGTGACAGGAGACAGCAGTTGTCAACTATGGTTACAAACTACTTTTCCTCCCATATCGATGTTCTCCCACACAGGTCATTCCCCTTTGACTATTGGGCCGCTAAACTGGACACCTGGCCTGAATTGGCCCAATATGCCTTACAGGAGCTCGCTTGCCCAGCTGCAAGTGTGCTATCGGAAAGAGTCTTCAGTGCAGCTGGATCAATCCTGACAGAAAAAAGGACCCATCTGTCAACCCAAAATGTGGATGATCTAACCTTCATTAAAATGAACCACGCATGGGTTTCCAAGGATTTTGTCCCACCTTCCCCTGATGACACATAGGGTGACAGAAAAATGGCTTGCTTTGGTCCACCTCTTCCTGGTACTTCACCTATTTCGCCTTTTGCATCAGCTGAATGTCCAACATCAACATATGCCACTTTCTAAAACTCCCTAACTGTGCTGCCTCCCCCCCCATGGCCGGGGTCACCACCTAGCGCACGACACCGTGCGAGTGCCGTTGCCCTGGACAGGTGGGTAGGCCGACTCTTGGGCGCGGGCACTGGCACAGGGTCCCTCATAGTGCAATCAAGTGTCTCTGACGGTGGTGGTGCACACCCGCCGTCAGACACACCGCTGTACTATGAGGGGCCCAGTGCCAGTACCGATGCCCACGAGTGGGCCCCCCTTGCTTGGGCAGGGCCCCAGCATTTGCAATCTTTACCTCTCTTTGCTCCTCCGCTGTGTAATCTGGGCCGTCAAATCCATACTGTGCCTGACACCGTCTGAGCCTGCCTCCTGAGACATATTTTGAATGTGTACACTATCCATACATGTTATCTGGGGATACGGTACCCTTTCTAACCTTTGTGCAATCACGTGCAATCCATACTGGGCCTAACACCGTCTGAGCCTGCCTCATGCTCTATAGACATATATTTTGAATGTGTACGCTATCCATACATGTTATCCGGTGATACGGTACCCTTTCTAACCTTTGTGCAATCACGTGCAATCCATACTGAGCCTAACACCGTCTGAGCCTGCCTCATGCTGTATAGACATATATTTTGAATGTGTACGCTATCCATACATGTTATCCGGGGATACGGTACCCTTTCTGACCTTTGTGCAATCACGTGCAATCCATACTGGGCCTAACACCGTCTGAGCCTGCCTCCTGAGACATGTATTTTGAATGTGTACGCCATCCATACATGTTATCTGGGGATACGGTACCCTTTCTCACCTTTGTGCAATCACGTGTAATCCATACTGGGCGTGAGAACGGCTGGCGAGCTGTTAAGCAAGCTACAGCACCTGTCCAGACAAGTACAGGGATTCCCTAGCGAGGAGACTTATTTGATTGTTTTCAATGTTGGGACAGCAATTTTTGGGGAGCACTATACTCTGGAGAATGATAGATGGGGCCCACCATACACTGGAACATTCCAAAGGTGGACATCAGACACTGGAGCAGCATTTACAGGGCCCATTATACACTAGAGCATTAGAAATGGGGCCCATTATGTTTGGAGCATTATTTGGGCCCATAAGACAGTGGAGCTTCATCCATGGGGACCAACATATACTGTAGCATTATGTGGAGCTCATCATATACTGTTTCAAACATTATATGGGACCAATGATTCTGTATGGAGAAATAGATGGGCCTCGTCATGAGATGTAAAAAGTGAGGTATTTTTCATTGGACTATACCGCTATTTCTCTGCCGTATCGGAGCATGATGAGTTGTGGTATGTGTTAAAGGGGCGCTCTTTCGCCCAGGGCACATGAAAACCTGGAGCCAGCCCTCCCCCCCCCACAGTTTGTAGCCAAATAACCCCCATTTTTCAGTGCGTAACTTGTATTATGAAGTTAATTAAGGTTGACAAGCTTAAGAAAGAAGAATTGATGCTTTTGGCATTCAAATGGGCACTGTAGGTGTGTTTCCTGTCCTCCTCTCACTGCCATTTTTTTTTCCCCATTGACTTACATTGGGTTTCGTGTTTCGGGACGACCCCGACTTTTCCCTATAATCGGACGATCTTGCTCGACCCGACTTTTGGAAAAGTCGGGTTTAACGAAACGAAACGCGACCCTAAAAAACCAAAAGTCGCTCAACTCTAGAAATCACTACCCAGAAGTGAAATTGATGCCACTTCTGTGGTGTAAGGCCCTCATTTGTTTAAATGTGAACACTCCTGGTTGGGTGTCCATCTGCTGTATTAGGTGTAGTGGAAGACCTGTTGGTCCCTATTATACTATTTCTACTCTCATTAAATTGATTCCACTTTTGTGGTGTAAGGCTCTCATTTGTGTAAATGTGAACACTCCTGGTTGCGTGTCCATCTGCTGGATTGAGTTTAGTGGAAGACCTATCGCTCCCTATTAAACTTTTCTACTCTTGTGAAATTGATGCCACTTTGGTGATGCCTGCCAATAAAGGCCCTGTTACACGCATAAATGTCCCAATGATCCCACCAATGATCCGACCTGGATGGGATCGCTGGGACATCCCTAGCTGATCGCTGGTGAGCTGTCACATAGACAGACTCACCAGCAATCAGGACCAGCGTGCACGCTGGTTTCCAATGTAAACAGCGGGTATCTAAGAGCTGCGCGGCTCTTAGATACCCACTGTTTACATTGGAAACCAGCTCCCAGTGCCGCTGATCATTGCTCTCCCGCTGCCACACACAGCGATGCGTGCTGGCTAGCGGGAGACCAACAATCAAAAAATGGCCCAGGACATTCGAGCACAATTAGCGATACCCAGCTGGCGATCTCGCTGTGTGTGACGGGGTCTTAAGTTTTGGAGATGTGAACACTCCTGGTTGGGTGTCCATTTGTTGCTTTGGGTGTAGTGGAATATCTGTCGGTCCCTTTTATACTACTTCTATTGTTTAGAAATTTTTGCCACTTTTGTGGTGTCTGCCAATAATTTTTGAAAATGTGAACACTACTGTTTTGGTGTCCATCTGCTATATTGGGTGTAGTGGAGCTCTGCAAAGGAATATGTGGATTTCGTCCGCGCTGCCCAAATGCTGAAATTCCAGAAGGTTAATAAAGTTTGACAGGTTAATAAAGTTTCACATTGATGTGGTATTTCCTGAAGTAGAGGTTGCAAAAAACCTTGAAATGCGTAGAATAAACCACTGTCAAACTTTATTAGCCTTCTGGAATTTCATCATTGGGGCCTTGCGGACGAAATCCACATATTCCTTTGCAGAGCTCTGTTTCAGATAGTCGGTGACCGACTTGTGGATCTGCAGCAGCCCTTATCTATACATACTTTGAATACCTACTACCAGCTGAGCAGTTTTTTGTCAAACCGCTTACTTTATTTGTGGGATAAGGCCCTATATTGCACTTGTGTCTCTCTCTTTCCTCACAATACTAGTATTGGGTGTAGTGGAAGACCTGTCGGTCCCTATTATACTATTTCTACTCTTGCGAAATTGATGCCATTTCTGTGTTGTAAGGCTCTCATTTGTTTAAATGTGAACACCCCTGGTTGCATGTCCTTCTGCTTGATTGGGTTTAATGGAAGACCTATCGGTCTCTATTATACTATTTCTACTCTCATGAAATTGATGTCACTTCGGTGGTGTAAGGCCCTCATTTCTTTAAATGTGAACACTCCAGGTTGGGTCTCCATCTGCTGGATAAAGTTTAGTCGAAGACCTATCGGTCCCTATTATACTATTCTACTGTGGTGAAATTGATGCCACTTTGGTGTTGTCTGTCAATAATTTTTGTAAATGTGAACACCCCTGGTAGGGTCTCCTTCATGCTTGTTGCCTGTAGCAGTAGACCTCCGAGACCATCAGACCTTGACCTCCTTAAACTCAACTATCCGTGTAACTATCCTTAATTTATTCTGACAATGGTAGTCTACAAAACTGATAATTGTGCCACCTAAATGTGGCTCAGAATGAAAGCAGGTTGAGGTGTTGCATGTGGTATCAGGGCTCCCAGCAAAGGGATCCTACACCGATCCTTCACCCACCTCGTCTTAATGTGATGTTCAATTGAAATCTGTAAATGTTCTCAGACCCCAATACCTCTTGCCCGCTGCAGTTTCATGCTAAAATTTGTGCTGTAGGTGATTTGAGGGCATTTTCCTAGTGTTTGTCCCTCATTTCATGTGTTTTGGCAGCATTTGGGGCATTATAACGTGTTGTACTTTGTTTTTATCAACCATTGACCTGAATGGTGTTCGGTAAATATTTGATGAATTTATCGGAGAATATTGCAAATTTGGCAATCTTAATCTGAACCAAACATTTAAATATTTGCTCATCTCTAATCTTTACCTTTTGCCCTTTTCGAGATAATTTCATCTTCAACTCGCCTAACTTTTCACAGTAACAGTAATTTTGACCAGGGGTGCCCAAACTCTTTCATGCCACTGTACTAGTGTCAGGAACACCGCATTCCACTTGCTCACTGAGCCAGTGTGCGTGTCCTGAGTAAGACAAACTGTGCTCAAAGATACCTGAGGAGCGGTCAGCAGCAGTGAAGATGTGTGCTTCAGACCAGCAGGACCTAAAGCACGTGACTGCTGGGGGTGTGGCCTAAACTCCAGAGAGCTAGGAGCTGCAGGAAAACTCCTAGAATGGTAACTACGGGACAAGGTTACCAAGGGGCATAGACAGGGACGAAAACACATCAGGCCGGGGTCAAAGCATGAAATAGCACGACAATACCAAAGGATTAGACAGAGCGGATAGTCAGGATATAGCCAAGAAGTCAGAAACCAGAGAACCAGATATACAGTACAGAATCAACAGGCAAACTCACAACAGGGGACAGAACTGGGTCATAACCATATAAGCAAGCTAGAAGACAACGAACAGGCACAGGCGCACAGGGGTCACCACACTCGGCCAAAGGCAAAAGTATAACTGACAGAGATTGGAGTTTCCCAGGGCTGTAAGAAGCTCTCCCTGAACCAAAGAAAGGGCACAATAATTAACCACAGGCATGCAGGTAAAAGCCTGCACTTGGCTCAAGACATTAACCCCTGACGTGCAGGTCAAAACCTGCACTGGGATCATGACAGTACCCCCTCTCAATGGGGGCCTCTGGACCCCCAGGCTTCCCCGGGTATTTGGCATGGAAAGCCCAAACCAGGCGATCTGCATGTACAGAGTGAGCAGGGACCCATGAGCGATCCTCTGGTCCATATCCCTTCCAGTGGACCAGGTACTGCAAGGAGCGGCGCACCCGCCGAGAGTCCACAATATGTCCAACCTCATACTCCAAGTGACCCTCCACCAACACTGGAGGAACAACCAACTCAGAGTCCTCCTTGACAGACCCTATGGGTTTCAACAGAGATTTATGGAACACATTGGATATTTTTAAGGAGGCGGGGAGACGCAACCTATATGCCACTGGGTTGACTATATCCATAATCTCGTACGGAAAGCCAAACATTCTCCCCCACCTGAAACATGTGTCCCGGGGCTCTCTTTTTGTCAGCAGAATATTTGTACCTCCCCTGGGCCTGAGAGATATTACGCTGTACTTCAGCCCAGAGGTTTTTTAACCGTTGAACGGACCCCTCTGCCCCTGGACAACTGGAATCCACCCGTTAAAACTCCCCAAAATGAGGATTAAACCCATAATTAATCAGGAATCGAGACAGGTTGGTGGACTGACTCACCTGGTTGTTAAAAGCGAATTCCGCCAACGGTAGCGCATCACATCAATCCTCCTGTGTGGCGGAGGTCAGACACCTGAGAATTTGTTCCAGGGATTGATTGGTGCGTTCAGTCTGACCATTACTCTCTGGGTGATATGCCAAAGAGAAGGAGAGTGAGATGCCCAATTTAATACAGAATGCCCTCCAAAATTTGGCCACAAACTGCACACCTCTGTCAGACACCACATTCAGGGGTACCCCATGCAATCGGACCACATGCTGCACAAACAACCTTGACAATGTTTCTGCTGAGGGTAATGCTGCCAAGGAGATAAAATGGGCCTGTTTTGAAAACCTATCCACCACTACCCAGATCATGGTATTGCCCCTGGAAGGTGGAAGACCGGTAATAAAGTCCATGGAGAGATGAGTTCATGGCCTTTCTGGCACTGGTAAAGGTATGAGTTCCCCAGCCGGCCAGTTATGCGAGTTTTTGGAACAGGCACACACACCACAAGCAGAAATACATTTTTTGACATCGGACCCCAGGGAAGGCCACCAAAAAACCCTGGCTACTGCCTCTCTAGTGGCCGTGATACCGGGATGAGCACTCAGCCTAGACTCATGAAACTCCTGCAGAAGTCTAGGCCGCAATAAATCTGGAACAAACAATTTATCCCCTGGCCTGGTTGCCGGAGCTAGGGACTGAGCCCTTAAAATTTCTTGTTCCAACTCTGATGAGACCCCCGCCACTACCACCCCTGGGGGAAGAATGGAGGATGGCGGCTCGGGGGGAGACACCGGGTCAAAACTTCTGGACAGGGCATCCGCTTTGACATTTTATCTAACACAAGACAGCTTAGTTTTTCCACATGAGTGGGACCCACTTTTAGAGAAAAAAGTTCAGACCTGAAACAGATTCCGTTCTGGGTAAGAGGGGATGAGTCAATTGCCAAAAGTTTAACAGGATCCTGAAGCCTGACTGTCCCTATCTTATTAAGAGTCATAATTCGGGTAACAATCAGGTTCACGGCAGAACCACAGTCAACAAAAGCAGTAGTCTGAACAGGACCATAACCAAGTTCCAGTTCCACCTGAAGCACAATTTTTGCAAGTGAGGAAAATTGTACCTGAAGGACTGGGTAGTCTCTTTGACAACTACCCAGACCTAGTCGTTTCCCGCCATCTTGGAGGATGACGGACAGGAGGGGCAGTCCTTTTTCCAATGTCCAGATTTCCCACAATAGAATCACAACTGCTTCTCCCGGTCTTCTTTCCTTCTCCTCACAGGTGACAGCGCTCACCTCCATAGCCACTGGAGGAGTCCGGGTCTCACCTCCACTGGAGAATAATGGTGTTTCAAGTTGCATAACACCTCTGGCCCGCAGTCTGTGATCCATGCGAACCGCTTGGGTCATGGGATACTCCACAGAGTCAGGTGGAGGATGGAGTGCCAGGGCATCCTTCAGACATTCACACAAACCTCTATGGAACAGCACCGAAGGGCGGCATCACTCCAAGAAATCTCGGCTGCCCAACTTCTAAATTCAGAAAAGAACCACTCAGCCAAGTGCTCCCCCTGACAGACACACATCATCTTGTCCTCAGCCAAACGCACTCTATCAGGCTCATCATAAATAAGCCCTAAGGCATCAAAAAATGCATCCACAATCATTCTCTCAGTGGCAGAAGAGGAAAGAGAAAATGCCTAGGCTTGTGGGGACCCCCTAAGCAGGGACGTAACTACCCCCACCCTCTGTTTCTCATCCCCAGAGGAACTAGGTCTCAATGAGTAAAAGAGCTTACAGCCCTCCTTAAAAGCTCTAAATTAATTTTGTTACCAGCAAGCTTATCTGGTAACTTAACCGGGGATTCGGGTGGCACTAAAATGACATCTCTATTCCCCACATGCTGAAAGCGCGCCCTGAACTGAGTCCGCAACCTGCCGTGGGGACTGGGCCAGAGTTTGGTGTTCCAAACTTAGCTTCTGCAGGGACCGAGTCAAGCATTGCACCTGCTCAGATAAAGCATGCATTTGGTCCATGCTGCAGAAGCGAGGAAAGAAAAAAAAGTTTAGGTCAGTTATAATGTCAGGAACACCGCACTGCACTTGCTCACTGAGCCAGGGCGCGTGTCCTGAGTAAGACAAACTGTGCTCAAAGATACCTGAGGAGCGGGCAGCAGCAGTGAAGATGTGTGCTTCGGACCAGCAGGACTTAAAGCACGTAACTGCTGGGGGTGTGGCCTAAACCCCAGAGAGCTAGGAGCTGCAGGAAAACTCCTAGAATGGTAACTACGGGACAAAGTTACCAAGGGGCATAGACAGGGACGTAAACAGATCAGGCTGAGGTCAAAGCATGAGATAGCACGACAATACCAAAGGATTAGACAGAACAGATAGTCAGGACGCAGCCAAGGAAACCAGAGAACCAGATATACAGTACAGAATCAACAAGCAAACTCACAACAGGGGACAGAACTGGGTCAGAACCATATAAGCAAGCTAGAAGACAAGGAACAGGCACAGGCGCACAGGGGTCACCACACTCGGCCAAAAGCAAAAGTATAATTGACAGGGATTGGAGTTTCCCAGGGCTATAAGAAGCTCTCCCTGAACCTAAGAGAGGCCACAATAATTAACCCCAGGCGTGCAGGTCAAAGCCTGCACTTGGCTCAAGACATTAACCCCTGATGTGCTGGTCAAAACCTGCACTGGGATGATGACAACTAGTACATCTTATGGTAAAATAGATGGTGCCATTCAAATCTGTTTACAAAAAAACAATACCTTGTATGGCTATGTCAGCTAAACAATAACAATTTTATGGCTCTTACAAGAAGAGGGGAAAATGAAAAGGCAAAAATGGGAAATCGTCAAGTCAGAAGGGGTTAAATGATATATTTGTTCCAACTCCTTAGTTGTTATAAAATAATCTATGGAGACATTCTCTTGTCCTGCATTATAAGCATCTTCTTATCTATCTTCTTATATAGATATATCCTTATCTTATCTTCTTATCTAAGTATTATACAAAAGGTTTACATGTTGAGAGCTTGTTTCATCTCAGGATTATATTCTTTGGTGCCAGAATTTCTGGACATTGTCTGAATGCCATGATTTGTGATGGTCACTTAATTCACTGCCTTAAGCATAATTTCTGTTATACATATTCTTAGTTCATTTTTTCATAGTCATAGTAAGAAAATAAACAGCAATACCAAGCTTCACCTCCCATAAGATTTTAAACAATAGTAAAAAATAAATGAGTCTTGGTATCAAGAGATCGCTAGCATATAAATGAAACAAGAATAATATATGACAGTAGAAATTAACATAATTAAATAACCCATCCTCCCCCTACCTACCTTAACATTCACAAGTTCTCTTATCTCAAACTACAGAACCTAAATTAAATATAAAAGAAAAGGGTGTTTGTGGGTTTCAAATTCTAGAGCAGACTTATATTTTTGACAGTTCCTATAGAAAAGAAATGTGTTGTGAATTATTAATAGCTTACAAATTTGCAATAAACTAAACAGAGAATTTCATTTAGCAAACCGTAGCTCACAAAGTATTGAAAAAAAAATCATTAGTAAGCAAATGAGGTTACTAAATGCTAATGTGACATAGTGATGATGTTTAGCAATTCTCTGGTGATAGTTTGAGGAGCTGTCAATCACTGAAAGCTACAGAGGAATTCTTATTAAGGTTGCTCTCTTACCGCACCCTCCATATCTCAAGTCAATGAGAAAAGAATCCAAATTGCACCTTAGTAGTTAAAACAGCGAAACCTTATTTATACTATATTTATGGGATAGTTTTGACATAATTGTTCCTTAATCATATTTTATTATGTTATGTTTTAAATATGTGTTACTATTGTTTATTTTTAAGGGGTTTTACAGAATTACAAAGACATGGTTGCGTTCTTAAAAAACATATTACTTCTGTCCATAGATTGAAGCTATTATTGAACCTCAATTCTATTTACATCAGCGTGGCCCAGTTGAAGTACCACACTACTTGAGGAGAGGGGCATCATTTCTTATAAAAAGGAAAGCTGTGTTTTCTATTTTTAATCTTAGACAAACTTTTTAAAAACATTTTTTTCAAGAAAAGATTAAAAATATTTTACGCTTGCACATATTATTGTAATAGTATTACAAAACGAACTCCCATGAATACTTTTTTTCATTAAAGTGTGCATATGTGTGTGCTGTTTAGTGTGAGTGTACTAATATATTTATTTACCACCGCTTTCTCTGGGACACAACACCATCCTGCTCCTCTTCTCAGTGACATCTCTGCAAATCAGACTAGCCGGCTCCCTCTATTCTCTATGTGTGAGCCGGAAATCTTTTTTTACATTGTAAACCTATGGAGACTGGCTATGACATTCCATAGACTTTCATTATAAGCCACTTAAAGAGTCTGCAAAGTGGTGACGTTACTGAGAAGCATGGTAATGGAAAACTGACCGAACAAAAAGCTAGTCTGAACTAGTGCATACCAAAAACAACTAACATCTAATATATAAAGCTACAACCACAAAATTTGGCACAGTCACATGTCTGGACCCCGAGAGCGTCATAGGCTATCTTGTGAGGTGAAATTTTAACCAGGCGTGTTCCAATTCACCAAACAATTTTGCCCCTATCTACATAATGGGGAAAAAAATGAAAGGAAAAGTGTTGGAGGCAAATTGACAGCTGCCGGATGTGAACAAAGGGGACTTAAAGAATGAGAGCGATGGCGCCAAAGAGTATATACCGTACAGTTGCTAAGGTGGGGCCCTGACATGGGATACTCACCACACACGGGGATATGAACACGCACACAAAATGCGCCACACACTACCACGTGCTTCAACACATATACCACCCTCAGCACATATTTCACCACACACACACCAATCTCGCCACATAAAAGTCGAAACACAAAAGTTGCCACTCAAAACTCACCACGTTGTCCCAAAGCTGTTTAAAAGATGAAAAATGAGCTGTGATTGGTTGCTATCAGCAACAGTTTTCTTTGTAGACAGTTGTGGTAACTGAGGCCTATTATTGTTATCATTTATATGGTGTTATCATCCTTCTGTAAAGCTGGAAATAACACAATTTGTTAACGTGCCAACACAGACCACCCTCTGACACAGACTGCAGGGGGAGCCCAGTATCACACAGAATAGGATTACATACACGGCTCAGCAGTCAGTATCACACACGATAGGATTAGACACATTGCTCAGCAGACAGTTTAACACAGGATAGGATTAGATACACAGCTCAGCAGTCAGTATCACACAGGATAGGAATAGATACACGGCTCAGCTGACAGTATCACACAGGATAGGATTAGATACACAGCTCAGCACAAGGTATCACATAGAATAGTATTAGATACACGGCTCAGCAGACAGCATCACACAGAATAGGATTAGATATACGGCTCAGCAGTCAGTATCACACAGGATAGGATTAGATGGACGGTTTTTATGTGCAATATAATCATTATTATTTGTTATAACTAACCATAGTTGGTTACTATGCCCAGGCAACGCCGGGCTCTTCAGCTAGTAGTAAATAAAGCAAAGGTTGCACTCAGTTGCACTAAAGCAAATCAGTGTGTGATACATGAAGTGTGAATAGCTTAATGGCTTTTGGAAATGAGAAGTAGTCCAGAAATATGCTGGATCCCAAACAGAGTAGTGGTAGTTGAGTATAGATAATACAATTGCTCTACACACATTTAGTATACACATGTTTATGGAAAAAAATATTCATGGGAGTTCTTGTTTAACTACTTTAAAAATATGAAATGAATGATTGCGTGACTAAGGGCCAAAATTACAAGCAAAACCTATGTAAATGTATTTATATTAATGGTTTAAAGAGAATCTGTCAGCATGTTTTGTTATGTAATCTGAGAGCAGGACATTGTAGGAGCTGAGCCCCTATTTTTAGCAATGTGTCACATTCTAGGCATAGTGCCGTTGTTTCAAAGAAATAATTGTTTTTTTAGCATGAAATTATTACTTATGGACTAGGTGTTTTGTGCCTCTTAGCCCTCTTGCTCTGTGTAACCATGCCCCCACCTCTGATTGGCTTCTTTCTGTAAGTATACAATGTACAAAGTAATCTGTCAATTAGTGGTGTGGCTTGGGATTATACAGGGCTCAGCATTCAGAAATCTGCTACATTTGCGTCAGAGAAAGCTGTGATTTTGTTGCAACTGCTGCTCACAGTAAACTAAATGATACATTGCTGGAATCAGGGTCTCTGCTCCCATATCATGCTACTATTAGATGAAGAAGCAAAAACCCAGTGACAGATTTCTTTTAAACCCTTATTCCATCATTGTTGTTTCAAAACGGAAATCGGGAATAAGGTTATAGCGTATCCAGCATCAGAAAATCTCTGGAGTTTCAGTAATAGATGTTAGCTGAGACCGTGGAGAACATGATGAGGGATGGTTTTTCCAGTCCCCAATCATGTGATCGCCATTGTTCAATGAACAGCGGTCATGTAATAAAAAACGTGTGCCAGCTATCAAAAGCATTTGTCTCTCTTCTGACATACTATACATGCCAGAGAAGAAATAAATTTGATCCCCAAGCCTCCCGCTACCTCCACCATTCCTCAGTCCCTCTATCTCTGTCCCCCGACCCTACACCTCCTCTTCCTGACAAAAAATGACGAGCACATGCATAGTGTGCCCACCGAGATCTGCTGGCCGGCACGCAACCAAACAACAGCAGTGATTGCTTCTATTGGTTCATTTTGATCACTGTGATAGACCCTATCACAGATATCAAAAGTCAAGAATTACTATGTCATCCGTCCGTGTCTTTCCCTCAGTCAGATTACATTTTTTTAAAGAAATTTTTTTTCATTCTTTGGCATTGGGCTTAGGGTTGATGTTGGGATTAGGCTACGGTTAGGGTTGGGCTTAAGCTTAGGGTTGGGCTAGGATTACGGTTCGGCTAGGATTTGTGTTGGGCTAAGGTTAGGATTTGGCTAGGGTAGAGTTGGGCTAGGGATAGGGTTGGGCTTGGGTTAGCATTGGGGTTACATCTTTTTCAAAAGTAAAAAAAATATGACAATAGGGCAACTAGCTTTGAGTGCAAGCGCTAGCTTCTCGAATTTGGCTCAGAGTCACTCAAGTACTTGGTGCATTCCAGAGCATGCCAATGCAAACTCGAGTAGTGAGCACTTGTGCAAAACACTAATGAGGATTAGTGTTGAGCATTCCGATACTGCATATATCGGGTATCGGACGATATTCGCTGTATCGGAATTCCGATACAGAGTACCGATATTTTTTCAATATCGGATACCGGAATCGGAAGTCCCCATAATTTAAAGAGCCACTGTTGTGGCTGTGATTGGCTGCTGAAATGATGTCATCATGATGTGCGGTCTGTGCGCATCATGATGCGCGGTCTGTGCCAACTGCGGGGGGTCTGTGCCGACTGCGGGGGGTCTGTGCCGACTGTCGGGGGTCTGTGCCAGCTGCCGGTGGTCTTTAAGGGCCTCTCGGGGGTCTGTAAAGGCCTGTCGGGGGCCTGTGCCCGCTGTCAGTGGTCTGTGCTGGCTGCCGGGGGCCTGTGCCGGCTGCCGGTGGTCTGTACGGGCCTCTCGGGGGCCTGTGCCGGCTGTTAGTGGTCTGTGCCGGCTGCCGGGGGCCTGTGCCGGCTGCCGGTGGTCTGTACGGGCCTCTCGGGGGGCATGTGCCGGCTGTCGGTCTGTGCGGGACCTGTGCCGGCTGCTGGTGGTCTGTACGAGCCTCTCGGGGGCCTGTGCCAGCTGTCGGTGGTCTGTGCGGGCCTGCCGGGGGTCTTGCGTGTGTGCAAGCATCGTCCAATGGGACTACAAGTCCCATCGGGCGATGCCTGCTACAATGACAGTGATTGACACATTAGCCAATGATGGGACAGTAGTAGTCCCATCATCCGGCTAATGTGTTGAATGTAAAAAAAAAAAAAACATACTACATACATACTACATATATACTACATTCATACAACATACATACATACTACATACATGCTACATATATACTACATTCATACAACATACATACATACTACATACATGCTACACATATACTACATTCACACAACATACATATATACTACATACATACTACATATGTACTACATTCATACAACATATATATATACTACATACTACATACATGCTGCATATATACTACATTCATACAACATACATACATACTACATACATGCTACATATATACTACATTCATACAACATACATATATACTACATACATACTACATATATACTACATTCATACTACATATATACTACATTCATACAACGTACATACATACTACATACATGCTACATATATACTACATTCATACAACATACATACATACTACATGCTACATACATACTACATTCATACAACATACATACATACTGCATACATGCTACATACAGTGGGGAAAAAAAGTATTTAGTCAGTCAGCAATAGTGCAAGTTCCACCACTTAAAAAGATGAGAGGCGTCTGTAATTTACATCATAGGTAGACCTCAACTATGGGAGACAAACTGAGAAAAAAAAATCCAGAAAATCACATTGTCTGTTTTTTTTTCATTTTATTTGCATATTATGGTAGAAAATAAGTATTTGGTCAGAAACAAGCAATCAAGATTTCTGGCTCTCACAGACCTGTAACTTCTTCTTTAAGACTCTCCTCTTTCCTCCACTCATTACCTGTAATAATGGCACCTGTTTAAACTTGTTATCAGTATAAAAAGACACCTGTGCACACCCTCAAACAGTCTGACTCCAAACTCCACTATGGTGAAGACCAAAGAGCTGTCAAAGGACACCAGAAACAAAATTGTAGCCCTGCACCAGGCTGGGAAGACTGAATCTGCAATAGCCAACCAGCTTGGAGTGAAGAAATCAACTGTGGGAGCAATAATTAGAAAATGGAAGACATACAAGACCACTGATAATCTCCCTCGATCTGGTGCTCCACGCAAAATCCCACCCCGTGGGGTCAGAATGATCACAAGAACGGTGAGCAAAAATCCCAGAACCACGCGGGGGGACCTAGTGAATGAACTGCAGAGAGCTGGGACCAATGTAACAAGGCCTACCATAAGTAACACACTACGCCACCATGGACTCAGATCCTGCAGTGCCAGACGTGTCCCACTGCTTAAGCCTGTACATGTCCGGGCCCGTCTGAAGTTTGCTAGAGAGCATTTGGATGATCCAGAGGAGTTTTGGGAGAATGTCCTATGGTCTGATGAAACCAAACTGGAACTGTTTGGTAGAAACACAACTTGCCGTGTTTGGAGGAAAAAGAATACTGAGTTGCATCCATCAAACACCATACCTACTGTAAAGCATGGTGGTGGAAACATCATGCTTTGGGGCTGTTTCTCTGCAAAGGGGCCAGGACGACTGATCCGGGTACATGAAAGAATGAATGGGGCCATGTATCGTGAGATTTTGAGTGCAAACCTCCTTCCATCAGCAAGGGCATTGAAGATGAAACGTGGCTGGGTCTTTCAACATGACAATGATCCAAAGCACACCGCCAGGGCAACGAAGGAGTGGCTTCGTAAGAAGCATTTCAAGGTCCTGGAGTGGCCTAGCCAGTCTCCAGATCTCAACCCTATAGAAAACCTTTGGAGGGAGTTGAAAGTCCGTGTTGCCAAGCGAAAAGCCAAAAACATCACTGCTCTAGAGGAGATCTGCATGGAGGAATGGGCCAACATACCAACAACAGTGTGTGGCAACCTTGTGAAGACTTACAGAAAACGTTTGACCTCTGTCATTGCCAACAAAGGATATATCACAAAGTATTGAGATGAAATTTTGTTTCTGACCAAATACTTATTTTCCACCATAATATGCAAATAAAATGAAAAAAAACAGACAATGTGATTTTCTGGATTTTTTTTTCTCAGTTTGTCTCCCATAGTTGAGGTCTACCTATGATGTAAATTACAGACGCCTCTCATCTTTTTAAGTGGTGGAACTTGCACTATTGCTGACTGACTAAATACTTTTTTTCCCCACTGTATATAATACATTCATACAACATACATACTACATACATACTACGTATATACTACATTCATACAACATACATACATACATACTACATTCATACAACATACATACTACACACATGCTACATATATACCACATTCAAACAACATACATATATACTACATACATACTACATATACTACATTCATACAACATACATACATTCTGTCATGATCACGTGTGTCAGGTCGCAGATGTTTCCGCAAGGCGGACCCATAACACACGTGACCCTGGATACACCACCTCCAGTGGGGCGCATTTAAATAATAAAACGTGCAGGTGGATACGCCGCCTCCACCTGGCGAATTTAGGTATTACACGTTATACATACAATATCTGGAAACACCGCCTCCAGTAAGGCGCATTTAAATAATAAAGGGGGGAACCTGGGTAACTTTAACAATGGTGGGCCCTGCAATAGGGAAAAGGGAATTGGAGACCTCCTGAGCTCCCCTGAGCCAGTGTCCCTGCACTCCTAACGTTCCCTATGCCGGTTTCGCACCGGGCGCCGCACGCGTACCTCAACACGCTAGCTCGCCCTGAACCTAAACCCTCACTAGGGAATAGGTCGGTGCGGAAACTAATCCCACCACTGCACTAATAACACACATGAGGAAAGAGACAATACAGGGGAAACACCACTTAGCTTTGCTCTGTTGCGTGCGCTCCTAGCAACAGAGCCCTCCACCTGAGTGCATCTTCTCCTCCACCTGGATCCATCACCATAACGGGATCCTTCACCTTAGTGCAGCCTTGGAGCAGAGTCCAACACCAGTTGCAGCTGTTAGTACCAGAGTCCCAAGGAAGTGTTCAGCTTCTGCCACGAAGTCAAGCATGCTTGAGTCCAGCTCAGCGGCCAAGTCCCACATGGTGAGTGCCACTCTCCATAGTAGCCACTCCACCAGCCCATGCAGACACTTCCCACTGACTCCATCACTGCGACCCCACCACGCCATGCGAGCCCTTCGTCCAGACACCATAGCTGCAACACGTCCCCCCTGGCTAAGCTGCGCAGGACTCCTCACCATCTCCATCCTTCCTCCAGGCTCTCCCACACAAAGTGAAAGCAATATCACAGGCCGTGATTGCACACCTCTAGCACACCTTTATAGGGTGTCACACCTGATACCTAATTAAGTGCACAAAAACCCAAAGTGCAATACCACAACCACCACCGGGGACAGTCAAAACACCTTTGAACTTAACCAAAGTAAAAAAAATTCACTTTGTGCTTTTAATACCGCCAGATCCAACACTGGATCATGACACATTCTACATACATGCTACATATATACTCCATTCATACAACATACATATATACTACATACATACTTCATATATACTACATTCATACAACATACATACATACTACATACATGCTACATATATGTTACATTAATACTAGATGCATATATGCTACATACATACTACATATATACTACATTCATACAACATACATACATACTACATACTACATACATACTGCATGTGTACTACATTCATACAACATACATACATACTACATACATGCTACATATATGCTACATTCATACAACATACATACATACTACATAATACATACATACTACATATATACTACATTCATACAACATACATACATACTACATACATGCTACATATACTACATTCATACAACATACATACATACTACATACATACAACATGCTACAGACATACAACATACATACGTACATACTACATACTGCATACATACTACATACATACTGCATACAATACATTCATACATTCACACAATACATACATAGACATACAGTACATATAAAATAGAGTACATACTCACCATCACTTGTCACTTTGATCCCTGAAGCCAGTGTCATCTATGAAAAAATATGAAAATAACAAACAAGCCATATACTCCCTGATCCGCAGAAATCCACGAGGGTCCCACGCCGATATCCCGTGGAGAACAGCAGCATCAGCTGATGCGACCGCTCTCTAGGGGCTTCAATAATCCAGTGACGGGAGGTAGGTATCCTTCCGCACTGTATTCCTCCGCCACTGTAAAAAAATAGTCCCTAATCTCACTTTAAGGCAAAAGCTGTGTGGGAACTTTCTCACACAGCAATGCTAAAAGTGAGACTAGGGACTATTTTTTACAGTGGCGGAGGAATACAGTGCGGAAGGATACCTACCTCCCGTCATTGGATTATTGAAGCCCCTAGAGAGCGGTCGCATCAGCTGATGCTGCTGTTCGCCACGGGAAATCGGCGTGTGGCCCTCATGGATTTCTGCGGATCAGGAAGTATATCGGTTCTTTGTTATTTTCTAATTTTTTATAGATGACACTGGCTTCAGGGATCAAAGTGACAAGTGATGGTGAGTATGTACTCTATGTTATATGTACTGTATGTCTATGTATGTATTGTATGAATGTATGGTATGCAGTATGTATGTAGAATGTATGCAGTATGTAGCATGTATGTATGTATGTTATATGTCTGTAGCATGTTGTATGTATGTAGTATGTATGTACTATGTATGTTGTATGAATGTAGTATATATGAAGCATGTATGTAGTCTGGGGGAAGAAGAAAGAGTAGTGGAGATAGCAGCGCAATATGTGAGCGAATGTCATAGACTGTGAGAAAGAGAACTATGATATGCCATGGACTTCTATGGCCCCCACCCTGGATATGCCCCATGCCCCCCATCCACCTTCCCTATGCCATGGACTTCTATAGCCTCATCCTGGATCTGCCCCATCCACCTTTCCTACAGCCCCTACCCAACATCCCTACAGTCCCTATCCCCATTCCCTTCTGTACACTTGCTTTGGCAAAACTAATGTGTATTTAGTGCTGCCAATAAAGCTTCTTTGAATCTTTGTAGTATGAATGTAGTATGAATGTAGTATATATGTAGCATGTATGTAGTATGTAGTATGTATGTATGATGTATGAATGTAGCATATATGTAGTATGTACTGTATGTAGTATATATGTATGTTGTATGAATGTAGCATAAATGTAGCATGTATGTAGTATGTAGTATGTATGAATGTTGTATGAATGTAGTATATATGTAGCATGTATGTAGTATGTAGTATGTATGTATGTTGTATGAATGTAGTATATATGTAGCATGTATGTAGTATGTAGTATGTATGTTGTATGAATGTAGTATATATGTAGCATGTATGTAGTATGTATGTATGTTGTATGAATGTAGTGTACATGTAGCATGTATGTAGTATGTATGCATGTTGTATGAATGTAGTATATATGTAGTATGTTTGTAGTATATATGTATGCTGTATGAATGTAGTATATATGTATCATGTATGTAGTATATATGTATGTTGTATAAATGTAGCATATATGTAGCATGTATGTAGTATGTATGTATGTTGTATGAATGTAGTATATATGTAGCATGTATGTAGTATGTAGTATGTATGTATGTTGTATAAATGTAGCATATATGTAGTATGTATGTAGTATATATGTATGTTGTATGAATGTAGTATATATGTAGCATGTATGTAGTATATATGTATGTTGTATGAATGTAGTATATATGTAGTATGTATGTAGTATGTTGTTTTTTTTTTTTTTTACATTCAACACATTAGCCGGATGATGGGACTACTACTGTCCCATCATTGGCTAATGTGTCAATCACTGTCATTGTAGCAGGCATCGGACAATGCCTGCATACACACAAGACCCCTGCCAGGCCCGCACAGACCACCGGCAGCCGGCACAGGCCCCCGGTAGCCGGCACAGACCACCGACAGCCGGCACAGGCCCCCGAGAGGCCCGTACAGACCACTGACAGCCGGCACAGGCCCCTGAGAGGCCCGTACAGA
Source organism: Dendrobates tinctorius (assembly GCF_039654945.1). NCBI lineage: Eukaryota > Metazoa > Chordata > Amphibia > Anura > Dendrobatidae > Dendrobates > Dendrobates tinctorius. Next base: position 19,497,300 of record NW_027361703.1, read on the forward strand.
CCACCGGCAGCCAACACAGGCCCCCAACAGGCCTGTACAGACCCCCGAGAGGCCCATATAGACCACCGACAGCCGGCACAGGCCCCCGGCAGCGGGCACAGACCACCGACAGTCGGCACAGGCCCCCGAGAGGCCCATACAGACCACCGGCAGTCGGCACAAGCCCCCGACAGGCCTGTACAGTCCCCCGAGAGGCCCGTACAGACCACCGGCAGCCAGCACAGGCCCCTCACAGTTGGCACAGACCCCCGAGAGGCCCGCACAGACCCCACCCGCACACACAGACACGCACAGTGTCCGCCCACACTCTTCCCCCCTCCCGAACAGGATGTACAAGGCAAGAAAGGGTCTTTTTAATTCCGATATTTCTGTCCCATTGACTTGAATGGGACTTCCGTTATCGGAAATGGCGATACCGATACCTTTGGGGTATCGGGCCGATCCAATCCGATCCGATATTTCTGAATATCGGATGGTATTGCTCAACACTAATGAGGACATATTCAATATGACGTCCTAATGTGATCAAGTTTATTACATTTGGGTTAATAATCCTCACTATACCCCTGAATAAAATCCTTGAGGGGTGTAGTTTTCAAAATGGGGTCATTTCTGGGGGTTTCCACTGTTTAGTCACATCAGGAGCTCTCCAAACGTGACATGGCATACGCTACCATTTCCAGGTATTCTTGCGTTCAAAAACTCACCATGCGCCCAAACAGAAGTTTCCCCCCACATATGAGGTATTGGCGTACTCGGGAGAAATTACACAATACATTTTGGGGACCTTTTTTCCAGTTATCCTTGTGAAAGTAAAATATTTGGGTATTTGTAAAATATTCATTTTTTCCTTCCACATTCCATTAATTCCTGTGAAACACCTAAAGGGTTAATGAAATTCTTGAATGTGGTTTTGAGGACTTTGAGGGGTGCAGTTTTTAGAATAGTGTCACTATTTTCTGGCATATTGACCCCCCAAAGTCACTTCAAATGTGATGTGGTCCCTAAAAAAATAGTGTTGTAAATTTTGTTGGAAAATTGAGAAATTGCTGATGAACTTTGAGCCCTTCTAACTTCTTAACAAAAATACATTATGTTTTAAAAATTGTGCTAATGTAAAGTGGACATTATACCTGTAAGCAGGTTGAACCTTGCTAGGAGAAATACTGTGCTTTGCTCTGTTTTGTTTTGCTGTTTTGCTGTTTTGCCCAGAGGGCTGTCTTTATTTTTTTCCTGCTTGGTTTATTCTGCCTCAATAAACCAAGCATGTTCTTAAAGAGACAGTGTTCCGTTTATACCTCTGTGTCCAGCCGAGTGAGACGCTCTACCACACCACGTAAATTGAAACTGGTCCCATTTCAAAAATTTGATCTGGTCATTAAAGTCAAATTTAGTTCTGCTGCTAAGGGGTTAAAGTAGAGTGTACAAAATTACTGCAACATCACAACTATCACTTTAAATTCATATTTCCTGACTTCACTGAAATTTAAAAAAGAAAAAGAGATTTGTGGCAAATCCCAATACTGAAAATTGCCCAGAAAATACATGCATAGCATATTGTGTTCAAGGTGTGTATTGAACGTGTTTCAAGCTCTGCAATGCAAACACAGTCTTAGGTTGAGCTCAGTTGAACAATACTTTATGGCCAGGGAAAACAGATTATAACCAACAGCCTATTTAACTTCTTATTGCAGTTTCAAACTTTGTAGGCTACTTAAATTGTATAAACGTTGCGAAACCTATTCCTTTTTGGGCAGATGGCAAAGTATTTGGTATTTGTACTAGAGATGTCGAACGTGTGTGGAAAACTTTCTCCAATCGCAAATTCAGCACGAATGTAGCAGATTTGGATTTGTGTTCACTTTCACAAGCATTTTTACTCAAAGTCGTCAAAAGTTGGTCACAATTCAGTAAATCATTGCGTTTGCACCAATGCTTTTGCTATTACTTTGGCTGTGATAGTGATACTGTATGATGGACGGCGGGCCGAGTTTGATGAGGGGAGGGAGTGTGTCTAGGTCAGAGGAGCATGTGGAGAGGTTACAGCAGCAGCAAACTTTTCTTTTTCTTCCCTTAACTTTATGTGTGTTGATTCTGGCAACCAATCAGGGCTCAGAAACCATCCACAACATCATGCCACAAGGTCTTCTGTGATTGGTTGCTGATGTCACATGTCCCTGGCCATATAAAAAGTGGACATCTTGTTTTGCTGGCTCCTTTTTTGCCCAGCGGGCTGGGTTTACTTTTTCTCCTGCTTGGTTTATGCTGCCTCAATAAATCAAGCATGTTCTTAAAGAGACAGTGTTCTGTTAATACCTTTGTATCCAGCCAAGTGATGCTCTCTACCACACCACGTAAATTGACACTGGTCCCATTTCAAAAATTTGATCTGGTCATTAAATTCAAATTGAGCTCTGTCACTAAGGGGTTAAAGTAGAGTGTACAAAATTACTGCAACATCACAACTACCACTTGAAATTCATATTTCCTGACTTCACTGACATTTAAAAAGGAAAAATATATTTTTGGCAAATCCCAGTACTGAAAAGTCTCTAATTGCCCAGAAAATACATGCGTAGCATATTGTATTAAAGGTGCATATTGAACGTGCCGAAGTCACATGTCCCTTGCCATACAAAAAGCGGACATCTTGCTTTGCTGGCTCCTTTTTCTCAGTGTCACAGTGCAGAGAAGTCACTCTTGCACTAGTGCTAGTGTTGCTGAAAGTCAACTTATCCTGTGTAAAATCGATCTTCCAGTATCGATGTAGATTGTCCAAAAACAGTATAGCAGTCTCTGGAACCGCTATTGGCAACTCCTAATCGTTTGTCCTAAAACTGTATATCAGTGGCAAATCAGAAGGCCAGATTTCCACTTACAAATTGTTAAGCCTAATATAGTGGTGCAACCACTAGACCCAATTAGCTACTCCAAATCGTTTGTGCTAAAACTGTGATTCAGTGGCAAATCAGAAGGCCAGATAGCCACATAAAAATCCATAATCCATAGGCCTAATATAGTGTTGCAGCAACAAGACCCAATTAGCTACTCCAAGTCGTTTTTACTAAAATTGTGTTTCAGTGGCAAATTAGAAGGCTGTATTTCCATTAAAAATTCATTATGCATAACAGTGTTCAGGCACACTATCTAAGAAAATAGTGATTTTTCATTTATTGACAGGTGATTGACAGCTGTGGGCCTAAGGTTCAGAAACAGCAGGGTACAAAAGGGGAAAGGTACTTGCAACATGAGTGTGAGAAAGCGAGGTAGTGGTGGAAGGGGAAAAGGCTTGGTGTTTGATGTGCATGTGGGTTAGGTGTTAATGAAAATGAAAGCTCAACTGAACAAACACCATCATGTCCTTTCCAAAGACCTCAGACAACATATGTTACTGGCCAGCATACTCAACTCCCATTCTTTGGCAGCTGCACAACGGGACACCTTGTGATGATGCTCAGAAAGAGAACTGCATCAAGTGGCCTCTTCTCCTCATCCTCCACCTTAATATCATACACAGTACAATCCTCAGAAGTGGCACTCCAATTAACCTTGTTTTCCCTGCATCAAAACTGTCCAAACGACCAACTGACTGTGAGGAACCATAGATGGGCCATTCTGCAGAGCTGTTCACACATACTTTTCCATGGGCATCAGAGATCTGCTCCAATGATTCTCAGAATCCAAAGGTGGAAAGCATCTGCACCAATGCCAAATTTTTTTTCATGTTCGATACGGAGCCGAACTGGCAGCATCCAGACCCTTATCACCAGATGTTAACCACGAAGGGTGAAGGTGATCCCCATGAGACTCTGATATCAGAGTTACGCATGGACTGTACTGTGGTGTCAAAGAAGGAAGAGGAGGCGGGTGATTCTCAGGATGAGGAGTGTGAGAACAGAACGGATGACAATGAAGTTGTAGATCCCACTTGGTGTTAACCCAGAGGTACACAGCTGCGTAGCTCAGCAGAGAAGGTGGAGGAGGAGGAAGATGAGGAGGTTACATTGCATCTTCCTACACAGACATGAAGTGATGCAACCATGACAAACACTGCATCCTCAGCCCCAACTCTGGCTGTGACCAGCACCAGTTGTGAGTGTGAAGTTCACTGGGGTGGCAAGAGCTGCTTAGCCTGGGCATTTTTTGAGGCCACAAAGGATGACCCAACAGACCAACACATGTTATCTGTCAAATTTGCAAAAAGATAATCATTACACTTTAGAGGCAAAAATTGCAATTTGACAAACGCATGCATGAACCAGCATATATGCAATCAATTTGCCTTAGTGTGGGAATCTCACTGCGCTAAAATGCAGACTAGGGGAACTCACCAACCATCGACTGTCCTATAAACCCTATCTGCTGCTTCTTCCACCTCTTTCACCATTCCAAATGTTCACACACAGTTCTCCAGCTGCAGAAGCTACAATTGTTTACCCACCACAGTCAGGGTGAGTGAGATCCCGTCAGCTATTATGGAAGTAGGCATGACTGCTGCTTTTGTGTCACCTAGCACAACACATCTTTCTCAATCCACCATACCATCTCCGCCTGCACTTCACTCACAGTCAAGCAGTTTGTTCTGTTCTCCATACTCTGCCCTCTCTCAGCACAGCAGCCAGCTCTCAGTCCTGCAGTTGTTGTCATGTAAAAGAATGTTTCCTCCTACATGTGGCAAAGCTCCATCATCTCCAATCTGGTGGACATGGTAATGCTGCGTTTCTGCCTGGTGGATACAGATTTTTTCTGAGAGTTCATAGCCGTCGCAGTCCCCCAGTACCAGTTGCCCAGTCGCCATTACTTCTTAAAGAAAGCTGTGTCTGCCCTACACCAGTATGTCACCAACAACATCACCTGTTCCCTCAAAAAATGTATGTTGGCCAGGGTGCATTAAACCACTGATACCTGGACAAGTATACATGGCAGGGGCGTTACATCTTCCTGGCTAGGCAATGGGTTACTCTGGTGGCTGTGGGGGCAGGTGGTCAAGGGAATGCTCCACAAGTCTTTGAATCCCCAAGGCTTCCTGGAAAAACTTGTGTATCTAACAGTTCCGCCACTGCTTCTGCCTCCTCCACGGCTCCTGGTTTACCTCGGACTCCTCCCTCAAGACATCTGCCACGACCGGGTGACTGTCTTGTTCAGCTCTTAGCTCACACTCTTCCTGAGATTTACCCTCTTCAGGACACCTTGTCAAGATAGGCATTTGCAGCTCCACCTTGTTATCACTTGGGCACGGCTGCTGTACATCTTCGTCCACCAACTTCTCCCGCAGAAGACCTCTTACAGTTTCTTTGAGCACTTCCACATCTTCTCTGAGGGTATTATTCATATTTTGCCACGTTGACAGGTGACCTCTGAGCTCCAAGACTTCGTTCTCCTGCTCTTCCACTCTGTGCTTGGCCGTTTGTCTCAGGGCCTTGACTGCCGAGAGCTCGGACTCTAGGTGGCGCAGCCGCTCCAACTGCGTGGAGTTGGCGACTTCCATACTCGCCACCTTTAAACATTCCTTTGCCAGCTGTTGACAGATCTCTTGGTGCTCTCTCTCCAAGTTTCGTATGTGCACTTCTACCTGGTGAAAACTGTCAACTCGCTCTTTCCACATGCACACTTCCTTGGTCAGGTTGTCCACTTGACCCACTAGCTGTCGGCTGATAGCGGTCAAATTGGAGTCACCACTCACCCTGTGATCCAGGACCAGCAAGCCCCTATTCACACAGGTGTCGGACGCCTTTTCTGGAGGTACCTGTTTCCCATGGTCACCCCAGCCAAATCCCCGAGTTGGTCAGACCCACACTTTCTCTCGGTCACCCGGAGCTCTGGACTATCGAACTTAGGTGGTGCTACCTCCTCCTTTGAGCCACCCCACACTTCATCAACATCCCCTGCATCTTCAAACAAGACAAAGTCCCGGCTCCTCTCAAAGGGATACACTAAGTTTGGTGGTATACTGCCACCTTGGCACTCAACCCTTTTGGACCCCTCAATCATTACTCTGTCCACAGTATAGTCCACAGTGACCCCATGGTGGCAGCAAACCTTGACCTTTTTCTTGGTCAGACAGAAAACGAGAGGAGTTCCTGTCAGCGTCATCTGACTCTTTGAGTCCAGCCGTCCTGAGACTCCTTCACAGTGTAGCATCACGATACACACCTGTGGCCTGTCGTCATCTGGAAAGAATGTGCCGCACTCAGAAAAAGTCAGACTCAAACACAACCTGCTCCCCAGACATGTCCACTGAGGTAACCAGTGCTGCCCCTTTTGAAAACTCCACCCCTTTTTGGACCACTATCCCCTTTTTGGACTTTGCCTCCCCCTGGGACTCCACCCCTCTTTGGGTTACCATCCCAATTTGGTTCACTGCCCCCTTTCGGGATTTCCCCATGTCCCTTCTACAGGCCTTCTTAGACCAAAGTTTACACTATACAGTTTATGTCTTTTGGGTTTGTACTGGCCTTTTAAGCACGATACAACACCAGCTCCTACTGGCACAGCTACAGCTCCTGCTGTACTGTCTTCATAGACCCACCGATCCACAGCAACCTTCGTAACCCCACCGAGTTACAGCCAGCCGCTTGTCACCTTCGTAACCCCGCCGAGTTACAGCAAGCCGCTTGTCACCTTCGTGATCCCACTTAGCCACCGCAAGCTGACTTGAGAGGGAGAGTTAAAAAACACAACACAAAACACACGTGGCCTGTCTGTGTGCTATTCAGGATATCCGTCTCCTCCTGAGACCGTCCAACACTCATGCCTCACCAGGTCCAAGGTCACAGCATGTCCTCCAGGGATCCGATTCTTCTCCCAGAATTTCCCAACACTGACCCTCCAGGACCTGGCACCCTGAACCATTCAGGTACAGTCTTTCTCACTGACCCCGGTCAGTACAACACAGACACCTGTCCGTTACCTGCTGGTGTCCGGATGCCTCTTCTCCTCAGAGGTATCCCACAAATTATCAACAGTCTCTTTTTCTGACCTCGGTCAGCATAACTCACGTTTTCACGACCATTTGCCCCCCTGGATCAGAGTCGCCAGCACTGCAACATGTGCTTCTTGGAACCGTTGCGCTTAGCAACCGAGATTTGCAGACCTCGTCCGTTGCCCCTAGCAACAAGGCTACAACAGTGCCCTTAGCATTCTCCACCAATTGTAAGGTAGTGGCCAGTGTTCATGTTGAGGGACACTCACTCGGCAGCGGATTAAGCGTGCCAGGCAAGGGTTGTTCACATAAATCAGTCCATCTGGTTTATTGTGCAGCATAAACCATATAGCAGCAACAGTGTTACATCAGACCAAATGAAGATTTAATGTAGAGCTCCGCTCTCTTAGCCCTGTGGTCACACAGGCTGCACTTTGTCCAGCAAACAGGCTCTACAGTCTCTCATTTAATTCCCCATGTCCAGGGTTACCTCTTAGCTGCTTCTCAGTCTTGATGTCCCTTCCCTCCTGGGGACTGTCCAGTACTTACAGGCTATTACACACAGGTAACACACGGTCAGCAGCATCCACACATGCTCTTCAGGAAGGCAGCACACCTTCTAGCATGATGGCCTTCCGGGACCTTCCACACGGACCAATCAGATCCAGGCATTCACTCATGTGACCTACCCTGGTCACCTTATATGGTCCGTAGCCACACCCACAGCATCACATGGCTATGACCTCATTACAGGTCCTTCAGATTCACAACCACACACATAGACTTTACTTCAGACACACGCCCCTGGGTGGGTTTGCAGGTGACTGGTCCCACCCGTCTCACCAGCCACCTGATAGCCTTCCCTGATACAACAAAAACCTCTGCAGTACTTCTGCTGATTAACACACATGTTCAAGCTTCCATCCCAGGGCCACCCACCCTGGGATACATAACAGTCACTGTTCATCTGGGATACATAACTGTTATGATTGGGAAACCGAGGAGGAAAACAAGACAACAAGCTAAGTCTCAGAAAACCAGAGAAGTTGGAAACTATGCAGATTGCAGATCCCTGATCATAACCGCACAACTAGAAGCAGTCGTGGAGCGTTCCTACGTTGGTCCTAGATGCCTCGTCACAACCGGAGAACTACATAAACCTAAAGAAGGAAAAGAGGAAAACTAACTGCCCCAGAGCAGACCCCAAAGGAAAGACAGCCCCCCACATGTATTGACGGTGAAGCAAGATGAAAATACAAACAAAGGCAGGAAAATAGGCTGAGCAAACGATGGGGCCCGGCTAACTGAAAAGGACAGAAAAGGAAAGACACTGTCTGCAATCTGCCAAAAAACAACCTACAAAAATATTGTCCAACACTTCTGATAGCAAAATTAACCCTGAAGTCACTAGACTTCTAAACCTATATCTGCACTCTGAAATATTCTGAGACAGAGCAAAAAAGAGGCCATCTTATAAGGGACAAAAAGCAGATTGGCAAATACTGATTAATAGGAGTGGAATTTCAGCCTAGCCCCAGCAGGGGCATGCTGATTACACAACAAACTGAATTGACCAAGAAGCGCAAGTGTGAACATTAGCAAAAAACACACTTAACTTGAGAAGACTGGAAGAGAGCTGAAGTCCAGGACCTGAGAAGCAGACTGAATCACCAGCACCCAGATAGGGCATCGGCTGTCTTATATCCAGTCTGATACTCCAGAGATCCAATCGTTATCTTCCTGACCAGGTGGCAGATCATTACCACTTAAACCAACCGCACTACCTCCTGTCACCACCAGAGGGAGAACGGAAGGGGAACTCTCAACTGGTGGAGCAGAAAATGAGTTCATGACACATAACGGTCACTGTTCATCCTATTTCCATTACCACAATGGATGTGCCTGTATGCCTGTCCTGGGACAACCACACAGTGCCCCCTAGTGGACACAGTAGTCACTGCACCACAGGGCTGTTTATCCATCATCCAGACTATCCTGTGTTGCAGCTATTCATCAAGTTTTCTCTGCCATTCACTTCGAGTTAACATCAAGATCTCTGGAGATGGACTTTTAACCTTGAGATTGTTGATATTTTTCAACAATTTTGGCTCTTAAGTCCTCAGACAGTTCTATTCTGCTCTTTCTGTTCTCCATGTTTATTGTGGCACATACAGACACAATGCAAAAATTGAGTAAACTTCTCCCCTTTTCATCAGGTTTCAGGTGTGGCTTTCATATTGCCCACACCTGTTACTTGGCACAGGTAAGTTGGAATGAGCATCACATGCTTGAAACAAATTTGTTTACCTACAATTTTAGAAAGGTGCCAACAATATTGTCTGGCCCGTTTTTGGAATTTTGTGTAAAATGATGTCCCAGTTGCCTTTTTTTCAGTTTTTTTGTGCTCTTCTAATATACACAAAGGGAATAAACATGTGAATAACAAAACATATGTAATTGCAATAATTTTCTGGGAAAAATACTTAATTTTCTGAAACAATTTCAAGGGTGCCAACACTTTTTGCCATGACTGCATAATTGGGACATAGGTACAGGATGAATTAAAAAAAGAAATGTTACATATTTATAATAAATCCCATTCTGCTGGTGATTTTTTCTGATATTTATTTATCCATATTTCTAAAATAACAGAAAAAATATAATCAGAACAAATCATAATGTGTGCAAGCCACAAAGTCAGGACCACTTGACTGCCATATATATATATATATATATATATATATATATATATATATATACAGCAGAACTCACTTTTAAAAAAGGACAATATTTATTTTAAGCCCATGTACATGATGTTCTGTCTTTACATCATGTAATTAATGTAAATTACATATTTCATTGATATTTAAGCATGTTTCCAGCACTGGATGTTCACTTGGAAAGGCTCATTGTTAGAGTTGAAACGTTAAGTACAGTACATTGGTTTGGATTTAATATTAAGTTTTTGCCTTTCTTGATAAGGCACTCTTATGCCTCTTTTGACTATCTATCTTTCTGTCTATCATATGCATGGATGTTTTAGTTAGTAATGTTTAATTTAGTAAATCATCTACGGTATTTTTGTTGCCTTTATGTTCCCATTACCATTATAGATATATAATTGTTGCTATTAAAAGCACTACCTTAATAATTACACCTTTTTTGTATGAGTAGCTAATGATAAAGAATCGGAAATGCTTATGCAATGAATAATTACACCTTTTAATTTTTTTATAAGACTAGCTTATGATAAAGAATTGAAGATGCTTATGCAATGAATGTACTTTGGCCTTTTGACACTCAATCATTTAAATGGTTTGTAAGATACTTAATTACAAAATGCCATGATCACTATTCATTTAATCATTTGATATGTAATGTCAAGTGAATTGCCTCCCTGGAGTGCAGTGTGTTTCACAGATCAATAGTTTTAGCTGGAGCTTGAAGGAGATTTTTAAGCACTTTCAAACATACAGAAAGCCATCACCCTTTTCGAGCCATTTTATTACACCAAAGCATCAACCTTCATATTTTCTTTCAAAACTATAAAGCAATCATTTTAAAAATGTATGTTTCATTCAACTTGTCAGATTTGCTGAAATTGTCATCCATGTAACAAATATGAATGTACAGCTTCATTTGATCAATAGCTTTAAACAGTTTGATAAATATGATGAAATTAATTAAATTATACCATAAAATCTTATCACAGTAGTTGTTTGAAGAAAGTCATCCTTTATTATTCCAATTTTCGTTGGAAATTGTAACATGAAATATATATAATATATTGATAATTTAATAGAAGTAAATAATCCATATGTACTGCACTTACACCTTTTTAAAAGAAAAAAATATACACTCACTGGCCACTTTATTAGGTACACCTGTCCAACTGTGTGTTAAGACTTAATTTCTAATCAGCCAATCACATGGCGGCAACTCAGTGCATTTAGGCATGTAGACATGGTCAAGACAATCTCCTGCAGTTCAAACCGAGCATCAGTATGGGGAAGAAAGGTGATTTGAGTGCCTTTGAACGTGGCATGATTGTTGGTGCCAGAAGGGCTGGTCTGAGAATTTCAGAAACTGCTGATCTACTGGGATTTTCACGCACAACCATCTCTAGGGTTTACAGAGAATGGTCCGAAAAAGAAAAAAAATCCAGTGAGCGGCAGTTCTGTGGCCGGAAATGCCATGTTGATGCCAGAGGTCAGAGGAGAATGGGCAGACTGGTTCGAGCTGATAGAAAGGCAACAGTGACTCAAATTGCCACCCGTTACAACCAAGGTAGGCAGAAGAGCATCTCTGAACGCACAGTGCGTCGAACTTTGAGGCAGATGGGCTACAGCAGCAGAAGACCACACTGGGTACCACTCCTCTCAGCTAAGAACAGGAAACTGAGGCTACAATTTGCACAAGCTCATCGAAATTGGACAGTAGAAGATTGGAAAAACGTTGCCTGGTCTGATGAGTCTCGATTTCTGCTGCGACATTCGGATGGTAGGGTCAGAATTTGGCGTAAACAACATGAAAGCATGGATCCATCCTGCCTTGTATGAACGGTTCAGGCTGGTGGTGGTGGTTTCATGGTGTGGGGAATTTTTTCTGGGCACTCTTTGGGCCCCTTGGTACCAATTGAGCATCGTTGCAACGCCACAGCCTACCTGAGTATTGTTGCTGACCATGTCCATCCCTTTATGACCACAATGTACCCAACATCTGATGGCTACTTTCAGCAGGATAATGCGCCATGTCATAAAGCTCGAATCATCTCAGATTGGTTTCTTGAACATGACAATGAGTTTACTGTACTCAAATGGCCTCCTCAGTCACCAGATCTCAATCCAATAGAGCATCTTTGGGATGTGGTGGAACGGGAGATTCGCATCAGGGATGTGCAGCCGACAAATCTGCGCCAACTGTGTGATGCCATCATGTCAATATGGTCCAAAATCTCTGAGGAATGCTTCCAGCACCTTGTTGAATCTCTGCCACGAAGAATTGAAGCAGTTCTGAAGGCAAAAGGGGGTCCAACCCCTTACTAGCATGGTGTACCTAATAAAGTGGCCAGTGAGTGTATATGTTTAAACACACACATATATACAGTGGTGAGCATAAGTATTTGATACACTAACAATTTTGCATGTTTTCCCACCCACAAACATTGGAAAAATCTGTAATTTTTATCGTAGGTAGACTTCAACTGTAAGAGACAGAAACTTAAAAAAAATCTGAAAATCGCATTTAATGATATTTACATAATTAATTTTCATTTTATTGCATGAAATAAGCATTTGATTCTATAGAAAAACAGAACCTAATATTTGGTACAGAAACCTTTGTTTGCAATTACAGAGGTCAGACGTTTCCTGTAGTTCTTTCCTGAGTTTCCATAAACTGCAGCAGGGATATGGCCTTATTCTGCCTCTTCCTGATGGCAGAAAATCCCAAGCGTTCTAACTATCAGCTTCTTAGATAATTGTATAACTCGTACTCACACCACCAGGCATCCACAGATAGTTTAACTCCACTGGCAATACAACTGTAGAAAGACCAGGAGAAACAATGCTGTTTTCTTTCAAAATCTTGTATTAGTTTACAATGAACAGTAGGTAAAAAGGAGTAATCTGTACAGGGGAGCACACATAAGTCTTCAGTAATGGCTGCTGTAGACTAAACTGAAGAAGGGAGGAGCAACCTAATACAGAGCTCAACTTTGGGAAGAACATAGGGACAATCTTCACAGAGTCTAATTCTACCTAGCAACAACAGGGAATTTGCTGATTGGAGGAAAAGCTCAACACAGAGAATTTATAACTCTTGCAAAATTAAGAGACCACTGCACAGTTTTATAAAAATCTGCTTCTCTACATGTGTCACAGCCACTCCATTCCAGAGTGAGTTGACCTCCAACCAGAGTACACCTCATTCTACTTAACATGCTTCTGATTAGGTGATCACCTGAACCATATCTTATTTAACGAACGAAAGTATAAAAAATCCTGCTGCGGTGTTAACAATCCTCTTGCAATAGGACAAGCTGGATGGCAAAACAAGTGCTAGTAATATCCCAAAAGTAATGGGAATGAAAAAATAACTTTTAACTATGCCAAAAGAGTTGAAAAGTTTTGAGTGAAGAAAAGAAGGGCTCAATTCTGGCTTTACTAAGAGAGGGATACAGTGAGCATCATGTTGCCTCAATCCTTAAAATTTCTATGATGGTAGTCCATTACCACAAGGTCAAGCAGCAGACATTGGGGACAACAAAGCTACAGACCGGTAGAGGACGAAAATTACTTTCTACTGACCGGCATGACAGTCTTGTTATTCAAATGTCAGTCAGCATCCGCAGGATATCTGGTGACCTACAAAAGGAATGGCAAATTGTAGCTGGGGTGAAGTGCACAGCAAGAACAGTTCATAACAGGCTCCTAGAGGCAGGGCTCAAGTCATGTAAAGCTAGAAAAAAGCGTTTCATCAATGAGAAGCAAAGGAGAGCCAGGCTCAAGTTTGCCAAAGACCATAATGATTGGACCATAGAGAATTAGAGTAAGGTAATTTTCCCTGATGAGTCAAATTTTCAGCTTTGCCCAACACCTGGTCGTCTAGTGGTTAGATAAATAAATAAAACACACAAAAAATTCCCTAATAAATTCTTTTTTTATAAATGAAAAAAATAAAAGTACACATACGTATCGCCGCATTCGTAATGACCCGCCCTACAAAACTGTCCCACTAGTTAACCCCTTTAGTGAACCCTTTCAAAAAAAGTAAAAAAAAAACAAAAAAACAATGCTTTATCATCATACCGCCAAACAAAAAGTGCAATAACGCGCAATAAAAAATACATCATCAGTGAAAAAATAAAAAAGTTAGAGCTCGCAGAATAAAGCGATGCAAAAATAATTATTTTTTATATAAAATAGTTTTTATTGTATAAAAGTGCCAAAGCATAAAAATATGATATAAATATGATATAAATGAGGTATCACCGTAATCATACTGACCCAAAAAATAAAACCACTTTATCAATTTTGCCACATGTTGAACGGTGTACAACCCCCCAAAAGAAATTAATGAACTGCTGGTTTTTGTTAATTCTGCGTCTCAAAAATCAGCAGCTTTTCCGAGCTCCGACGTGTGCCCATACAGTAGTTTTCTCCCACATATGGGGTATCAGCATACTCAGGACAAATTGGACAACAACTTTTGCGGTCCAATTTCTCCTGTTACCCTTAGGAAAATAAAAAAATTGGGGACTAAAATATCATGTTTGTTGGAAAAACTATGATTTTATTATTTTCACACTCGGGCGTTATAAACTTCTGTGAAGCACTTAGGGGCTCAAAGTGCTCACCACACATCTAGAAAAGTTCCTTAGGGGGTCTAATTTCTAAAATGGGCTCACTTTTAGGGGGTTTCTAATGTTCAGCCACATCAGGGGCTCTCCAAACGCGACGTGGCGCACAATCTCAATTCCAGCCAATTTTGCGTCAAATGGCGCTCCTTCCCTTCCGAGCTCTGCCATGTGCCCAAACAGTGGTTTACCCCCACATATCAGATATCAGCGTACTCAGGGCAAATTGCACAATAACTTTTGTGGTTGGTTCCATTGGGAAAATAACAGTTGGGGGTGAAAAGATCATTTTTGTGGATTAATATGATTTTTTAATTTTATGGCTGTACGTTATAAACTTCTGTGAAGCCCATGGGGGTTCAAAGTTCTCAACACACATCTAGATAAGTTCCTTGGGGGGTCTAGTACTCAGGACAAATTGCACAATAACTTTTGGGGTCCTGTTTCCCTTGGGAAAATGAAAATTGGGGGTGAAAGGATCATTTTTTTGGACAAAATATGATTTTTTAATTGTATGGCTGTACGTTATAAACTTCTGTGATGCCTTTGGGGGTTAAAAGTTCTCACCACATATCTAGATAACTTCCTTGGGGGTCCTGTTTCCAAAATGGGGTCACTTGTGGGGGGTTTTACTGTTTAGGCACATAAGGGGCTCTCGAAACTTGCATTGGTGTTCAATTCCAGCCAATTTGGGGTTGAAAAAAGTCAAATGGCGCTCCTTCCCTTCCGAGATCTGCCATGCACCGAAACAGTGGTTTCCCCCCACATATCAGCTACAGCTGTGGCCAAAAGTATTGACACCCCTGCAATTCTGTCAGATAATACTCAGTTTCTCCCTGAAAATGATTGCAAACACAAATTCTTTGGTATTATTATCTTCATTTAATTTGTCTTAAATGAAAGAACACAAAAGAGAATGAAGCAAAAAGCAAAACATTGATCATTTCACACAAAACTCCAAAAATGGGCCAGACAAAAGTATTGGCACCCTCAGCCTACCTCAACCTTTAGCTATCTCTCCACTGGTGTTCTATGGGATACAGGTCTGGACTCATTGCTGGCCACCTTAGAAGTCTCCAGTGCTTTCTCTCAAACCATTTTCTAGTGCTTTTTGAAGTGTGTTTTGGGTCATTGTCCTGCTGGAAGACCCATGACCTCTGAGGGAGACCCATCTTTCTCACACTGGGCCCTACATTATGCTGAAAAATTTGTTGGTAGTCTTCAGACTTCATAATGCCATGCACACGGTCAAGCAGTCCAGTGCCAGAGGCAGCAAAGCAACCCCAAAACATCAGGGAACCTCCACCATGTTTGACTGTAGGGACCGTGTTCTTTTCTTTGAATGCCTCTTTTTTTCTCCTGTAAACTCTGTTGATGCCTTTGCCCAAAAAGCTCTACTTTTGTCTCATCTGACCAGAGAACATTCTTCCAAAACATTTTAGGCTTTTTCAGGTAAGTTTTGGCAAACTCCAGCCTGGCTTTTTTATGTCTTGGGGTAAGAAGTGAGGTCTTCCTGGGTCTCCTACCATACAGTCCCTTTTCATTCAGACGCTGACAGATAGTACGGGTTGACACTGTTGTATCCTTGGACTTCAGGGCAGCTTGAACTTGTTTGGATGTTAGTCGAGGTTCTTTATCCAACATCCGCACAATCTTGCGTTGTAATCTCTTGTCAATTTTTCTTTTCCGTCCACATCTAGGGAGGTTAGCCACAGTGCCATGGGCTTTAAACTTCTTGATGACACTGCGCACGGTAGACACAGGAACATTCAGGTCTTTGGAGATGGACTTGTAGCCTTGAGATTGCTCATGCTTCCTCACAATTTGGTTTCTCAAGTCCTCAGACAGTTCTTTGGTCTTCTTTCTTTTCTCCATGCTCAATGTGGTGCACACAAGGACACAGGACAGAGGTTGAGTCAACTTTAATCCATGTCAACTGGCTGCAAGTGTGATTTAGTTATTGCCAACACCTGTTAGGTGCCACAGGTAAGTTACAGGTGCTGATAATTACACAAATTAGAGTAGCATCACATGATTTTTCGAACAGTGCCAATACTTTTGTCCACCCTCTTTTTTATGTTTGGTGTGGAATTATATCCAATTTGGCTTTAGGGCAATTCCTTTTGTGTTTCTTCATTTAAGACAAATTAAATGAAGATAATCATACCAAAGAATTTGTGTTTGCAATCATTTTCATGAAGAAACTGAGTATTATCTAACAGAATTGCAGGGGTGTCAATACTTTTGGCCACAACTGTATCAACATACTCAGGACAAATTGCACAATAACTTTTGCAATCCAATTTGTCCTGTTACCTTTCGGAAAAAGAAGAAATTGGACCTGAAGTAATTTTTTTGTGAAAAAAAGTTAAATGTTCTTTGTTTTTTAAACATTCGCAAAAATTCCTGTGAAGCACCTGAAGGGTTAATGAACTTCTTGAATGTGGTTTTGAGTACCATCATGGGTGCAGTTTTTAGAATGGTATCACTTTTGGGTATTTTCTATCATATAGACCCCTCAAAGTGACTTCAAATGTGATGTGGTCCCTAAAAAGAATGGTGTTGTAAAATGAGAAATCGCTGGTCATCTTTTAACCTTATAACTTCCTAACAAAAAAATTTAGTTCCAAAATTGTGCTGATGTAAAGTAAACATGTGGGAAATGTTACTTATTAAGTTTTTTTGTGTGCCATATCTCTGTGATTTAAGGGCATAAAAATTCAAATTTGGAAAATTGCGAAATTTTCAAAATTTTTGCCAAATTTGCGTTTTTTTCACAAATAAACGCAAGTTATATGAATGAAATTTTGCTACTAACATGAAGTACAATATGTCACGAGAAAAACATTGTCAGAATCACCGTGATCCATGGAAGTGTTCCAGAGTTATTACCTCATAAATGGACAGTGGTCAGAATTGTAAAAATTGCCCAGGTCATTAACGTGCAAACCACCCTTGGGGGTGAAGGGGTTAAGGACCTTCCACCTACCTCTAAGTTTGTCATTAGTACTGATGTGTGCCATGAATTCTGAGTTTTTCCCAGCCCCACCTAGCAATCTGTCTATCTGATCTGCAATATGTCGAACCCGAGTACCCGGCGGACAACACACTGTTCATCATTCAGAAACTCGGCGGCAGATTACCATGTCTTTCCACCTAATTATAGAGTCCCCGACCACCAACATCTGTCTTGTCTTTACTGCACTCGTATTTTCCTCCTTTCTACATCAGTCATTTTCCTGGTTGCAGTGATCTCAGTCTTGTGCTTGCATTCCTTATATCAGCCAAACAGGCATATTTACTAGGTTGTGCCAGATCAGGACTAGGCTCTCTGGCATTTTTCCTCTTCCCCTTATTCTAGTTGCTATCCAGCTATCTGATTCTGGATCCCAATCTTCCCTACCTCCACCAGCTCCATGTCACTGGCCCCAGCCAGAGCATGCTCAGTGAGCTCTAAATTGCTCTCCAGGTTTGCCATGCTCCTGAGTGTTGTAAGCTGCACATTTAGATCCAACATATGTGCTTCCAAACATGTAACATGTTATTATCGAACGCAGGTATATTCACCCTC
Source organism: Dendrobates tinctorius (assembly GCF_039654945.1). Classification (NCBI taxonomy): domain Eukaryota; kingdom Metazoa; phylum Chordata; class Amphibia; order Anura; family Dendrobatidae; genus Dendrobates; species Dendrobates tinctorius. Next base: position 19,515,150 of record NW_027361703.1, read on the forward strand.
AAATGGCTGTTCAAGGCATGCATACATCTCACAAGATCCACACCTGGTCACATTGTCCATGGAGCACATATTAAATGGGGAATTCAGATAAAAGCAGAGAAAACCATGAAAGTTTAGTAAGGAAAACACTCAAACTATGCTCTTGTGTTAAACTGTGATATTGTTCTTAACTATGCACTTATCTGCCACCTCTGCACTTTAATGCAGCCTTTGCTCTCCTCTGCCACCTGGCTTAGACTCACTGGAATTTGTAGTCCTCCAGGCAGCACAGCACAGGTGAATACAATTGCATAAGGCTGCCAACTGTCTTTTAAAGTAGCGGTCCATCATATTGGTTCTGGAATGATGCAACTGAAAACATTGTAACCTAAAATGCCAAAGGCAACAGGCTCTAATATATATTTCCCCTTTTCACATGTAAAGCGCCATGGAATAAATGGCACTATATAAATGCATAATAATAATAATAATAATAATAATAGGGAACACCATTGAGGACCGTTTTTGGACTCCAGGTTGCCTGTGTAAAACAGTCAGAATCTGAGACTGCAATGCCAAGGCTGAGGAAAATATTGCAAATGGAACCCCTACCATTGTCACCACCATGACAAATATGACCAATAGCAGTGATAATTGTGCTTAGTGGTAAACAAACAGAATTGTTAGTGGAAAATTGAGTTTGCCATTTTTACAGGTCGCAAAGTGATAGAAGTACACTTAATTTAGAAGAAGTTGTGATACAGATTAAGTTAAAAAAAGTCCTAACTGCTATTTTAAACTTCATTGCACTCTTTCCACCCACAAATACACCTTTTATTGACATTTTATCTAAAACTCTACCACAAACTTTGTAAGAAGTCTGTTTGAGTTTCATTCGTCCCTTGAACCAAAGTTTGTACTAAATCTGAAGTGCAGAATGCACAAAATCATATTTTATTACTCATTTACAGCCAGAAAAAGTATTGTGTTAGAATCCTTTACTGTTTCTCAATGTCAAGTTAAATGCTATGTGTTATAGCAATGGTACATGAAAAAAAAAATGTCTATGATGTGTGAACACTACAGCTTAAATTCTAGATGAAAAAAACAGTATTTTCAACAGTATTTACACAAGTAAATCCCATGGCAGACAATATGATCAGTGATAAAAAAAATTCTCCATTAAATGTCACCTGTTTAACCCAGCAGGAAGTACGGAGACATTTAAAAATCACTAAAGTTGACAAATCCCCGGGCCCGGATGTGATACACCCCCCAAGTACTGCAAGAATTAAGTACAGTCATACATAAACCATTATTTTTAATCTTTAAAGATTCCATATTAACAGGGTCTGTACCACAGGACTGGCGTATAGCAAATGTGGTGCCAATATTCAAAAAGGGGACAAAAACTGAACTTGGAAATTATAGGCCAGTAAGCTTAACCTCTACTGTGGGTAAAATCCTGGAGGGTTTTCTAAGAAATACTATACTGGAGTATCTGAAGAAGAAATGTCACGACTACCGGGTATTACTGCTGTGGGGAGAGCTGCACACAGCAGCATGGGAGCTGAGCAAAGCGCAGGGTAACTAACCAGGTAACAAACAGGACCTGAACCATGTGATTTAGAAGGAGGTGGTCGGTGGCGGAGCCAGACACCGGGGTTCAGAGGAGATGATAAACACAGGAGAGTAGTCAAACAAGCTAAGATCAGAACCAGGAGACATGAGGTACCAAAGGGGTGCGACAGGGGATTGTTAGAAGGGAAGCCAGAGGTCAGAAATCCAAAGGAACAAACAAGCAGAGTACCGCACGGAGAGCAAGCAAAACAATTGCAAACCGGGCACACACTCCATTGATCAGGCATACAGACTAGACGAAAGTATAGCTGACAGGGAATCCTAGATTATAAATACCCCTCCCAGATCCAAAGGGAGACCAGCAAAATTTCCCTGAGAGAACAGGACATTAACCATGTCCAAACAATAGAAAACAAAAAACAAAAAACACAAATATCCTGAACTAAATAGTAAAAAATATACTGCAAATAATGCATAAAGGTAATAATAATAATAATAATAATAAGGGTATTTAGTAAACATAATTTTGATCAAAATAATGCACAAGCCATCCCGCCACGTCACGGCAACCCTGGGACAGTCCCTACTCTAGTATTTAAAACCTTATCACTTGCCAAGTGGCGTGAATGTGAATAAGGGTCGAGCGGCTGAACCACTTGTAACAGCTTAGGCCAGACTGGATGGCTTTCCCAGCTCAGAAAGAGGGCGGTCACACCCCTATATGCACTGAATGCACAATGAAATGAATAAAAAACAAATCTGAACTGAGAAAAGTAAGTTAATGTGTATGCACAATGTAAGTGCATATTTACACATGACCATTAACCAGAGAAAACAAAAAGCAAAAAACACAAATGTCCTGAACTAAAAGTAAAAAATATACTGCAAATAATGCATAAAGGTAATAATAATAATGAGGGTATTTAGTAAACATAATTTTGATCAAAATAATGTACAAGCCATCCCGCCTCGTCACGGCAACCCTTGTTATTATTACCTTTATGCATTATTTGCAGTATATTTTTTACTATTTAGTTCAGGATATTTGTTTTTTTTGTTTTTTGTTTTCTCTGGTTAATGGTCATGTGTTAATATGCACTTACATTCTGCATACACATTAACTTACTTTTCTCAGTTCAGATTTGTTTTTTATTGATGTCCAAACAATGACAAGAATAACCTCATGACCCAATATCAACATAAATACCCCTCCCAGATCCAAAGGGAGGCCAGCAATATTATCTCTGAGAGAACAGGACATTAACCATGTCCAAACCATGACAAGAATAACCTCATGACCCAATATCAACATGGGTTTACGAGGGACCATTCCTATCACGCTATTCTGATCAGCTTCTATGAAGAGGTAAGTTCTGGACTGGACCAAAGAAATACAGTGAACATGGTGTACATGGACTTTTCAAAAGCTTTTGATGTGGTGCCACACAAAAGGTTGATACATAAAATGAGAACAATGGGGATAGGTGAAAATATGTGTAGGTGGGTTAAGAGCTGGCTCAGGGATAGGAAGCAAAGAGAGGTTATTAATGGCGCACACTCGGACTGGGTCACGGTTAGCAGTGGGGTACCACGGGAGTCAGTATTGGGCCTGCTTCTTTTTAACATACTTATTAATGACCTTATAGGGAGCATAGAGAGTAGAATTTCAATATTTGCAGATGACACTAAACTCTGCAGAGTAATGAATACAGAGGAGGACAAATTTATATTACAGGAGGATTTATGTTAAGTAAACTAGAAGCTTGGGCTGATAAATGGCAAATGATCTTTATTGGGAATAAATGTAAGGTCATGCACTTGGGTAGAGCAAATAAGATGTACAATTATGTGCTTAATTGTAAAACACTGGGCAAAACCGTCAGTGAAAAAGACCTGGGTGTATGGGTGAACGACAAACTCACATTTAGTGGCCAGTGTCAGGTAGCTGCTGCAAAGGCAAATACAATAATGGGATGCATTAAAAGAGCCATAGATGCTCATGAGGAGAACATAATTTTACATCTATACAAGTCACTAGTGCGACCACACTTAGAATACTGTGTACAGTTCTGGTCTCCGGCATATAAGAAAGACATAGCTGAACTGGAGCGGGTGCAGAGAAGAGCGACCAAGGTTATTGGAGAACTTGGAGGGTCTGCAATACCAAGACAGGTTATTACACTTGGGGTTATGTTGTCTGGAAAAAAGAAGGCTTAGGGGAGATCTTATTTTAATGTATAAATATATGAGGGGACAGTACAAAGACCTTTCTAATAACCTTTTTACTCATAGACCTGAGACAGTGACGAGGGGCATCCTTTATGTCTGGAGGAAAGAAGGTTTAAGCACACTCACAGACGCGGATTCTTTACTATAAGAGCAGTGAGACCATGGAACTCTCTGCCGTATGATGTTGTAATGAATGATTGATTCCCTAATGAAACTTAAGAAGGGTTTGGATGCATTTCTTGAAAAGTATAATATTACAGGTTATATACACTAGTTTCCTTGATATTGCGCTGATACAGGAAACTTGTCTGATTGCCGTATGTGGAGTCGGGAAGGAATTTTTTTCCCCAATGTGAAGCTTACTGTTTGCCACATGTTTTTTTTTTTGCCTTTCTCTGGATCAACATGTTTGGGCATTAGAGTTGTGGGAAACGGGTAGGCCAAATTCAGAATCCGCCGACTTTTGCTAAATTCAGGTTTCGCCGATCGAAACCTGACCATAGCGTGAGTTCGGCCATGGGGTCGCTGACTTGCGCGCCAAAGTCGCGTTACCCACAATGCTTCCAGCGCCTTTTCTCATCCAATCATCAAGGACGCACACTGTGGGCAACGCGATTACATAGGCAGCGGCCCCCACCATGTTAGGGAAGGGCATTGAAGTGATTGGCTAGCTTTGTGTGGCGTCACAGTGCCTATAAAAGGTCATGACCGCTGACCGCCATCTTACTTCTGCCTATCTTAGCATAGGGAGAGGTTGCTGCTGCTCGTTCTCAATAGGGAGAGTGTTTAGGCAGGCCAAAAAAAAATTGCTTCTGCTGATAGCGAATGTCACTGTACAACACAACAGTATAGTGTGCAGTGACAGGGGAGGTTATATTTCTGTGCCGCAGCTCTCTTGGTTATTAGGCTGCCTTATAAGGCTCCCTGATAGCTGCATTGCTGTTTGCACACTGCTGTGCAGAGTGCTTTTTAAAAGCAAAAATACTTTTATTCCTTTTTTCTGCACAGTTACCAGTCTTTCATTTTTTCACACTTTTTTGTGCAACAGCTCTGTTGGTGATTAGGCTGCCTTATAAGGCTCCCTGATAGCTGCATTGCTGTTTTGCACACTGCTGTGCAGACTGCTTTTTTAAAAGCAAAAATCCTTTTATTCCTTTTTTTCTGCACAGTAGATACTGAGCATAAATTTTTTTCACACACCGTATAGAGGTGTACGCTTCTCACACAATACCATGTACCGGCTGGTATCACGGACAAATACATGCTATATGTGTGTGACATTTTTCCATACATACACCGTACAGAGGTGTCCGATTATCAAACAGTATCGGATATCTGATGTTCTTATTACGGTCACATCTACACAGAGTCAGCGTGTGTGTGTGACACTCCATAAATACATATATGGACATTTTCATTTCTCCATACACCGTATTGAGCATTCCGATTCTCAAACAGTATCAGATATCTGGTGTTCTTATTACGGTCACATCTACACAGAGACATCGTGTGTCTGTGAGACTCTGTAAATACATACACGGACATTTCCATTTCTCCATACACCATATTGAGCTGCTGTCCGATTATCAAACAGTATCGGATATCTGGTGTTCTTATTACTGTCACATCTACACAGAGTCAGCGTGTGTGTGTGACACTCCATAAATACATATACGGACATTTCCATTTCTTTATACACCGTATTGAGCAGTCCAATTGTCAAACAGTATTGGATATCAGGTGTTCTTATTACGGTCACATCTACACAGAGTCAGCGTGTGTCTGTGAGACTCTGTAAATACATATACGGACATTTCCTTTTCTCCATACACTGTATTGAGCTGCTGTCCGATTATCAAACAGTATCGGATATCTGGTGTTCTTATTACGGTCACATCTACACAGAGTCAGCGTGTGTGTGTGACACTCCATAAATACATATACGGACATTTCCATTTCTCCATACACCGTATTGAGCAGTCCGATTCTCAAACAGTATCGGATATCTGGTGTTCTCATAATGGTCACAACTACACAGAGTCATCGTGTGTCTGTGAGACTCTGTAAATACATATACTGACATTTCCATTTCTCCATACACCGTATTGAGCTGCTGTCCGATTATCAAACACTATCGGATATCTGGTGTTCTTATTACGGTCACATCTACACAGAGTCAGCGTGTGTGTGTGACACTCCATAAATACATATACGGACATTTCCATGTCTCCATACACCGTATTGAGCAGTCCGATTCTCAGACAGTATCGGATATATGGTGTTCTAATTACGGTCACATCTACACAGAGTCAGCGTGTGTGTGTGACATTCCGTAAATACATATATGGATATTGACAGTTTCACGAACAACGTATACGGCTGTACACCTCTGATACAGTACTTTATTTCTGCTTATTGGATTACGGTGAAATACATACTGGGTGAGCGTATGTGACTCACAAAATATATACGGAGATTTCACTTCTTACATACACCTTACACAGCTGTGCGATACTCATACAGTACCATTTCTCTGCTGGTATTTTTGGTACATTTTCCCAAACATGAAGAAGTCTGGTGGAAGAGGCCTTCGACGTCGGCGGGGGGGCACAGCTGGTACTGATGGTGGTGGTGGTGGTTCATCAGCTGGTTCTGGCAAAAGCACAATAGCAGCTAAGGCAGGAGGTGTTGAGCCTGTGTCATCGTCTGGCACAAGAAGGCCTTTAAGGTTCCCTTTTCTGGGAGTAGGTAAACCGCTTTTAAAGCCAGAGCATCAGGATCAGATTTTGACTTACATTGCCAAAACAGCCTCCAGCTCTATTGCCTCCTCTTCTGAAGTTACAAAAACTGCAAGCACAGAGTTGTCAGTGCCGGCCTCTGGTCAGGAACAACACATTTCCTTGTGTCCTTCACCCACACCAAAAGTGAAGGATGCTGCAGCACACACTTCAGATTACTCCATGGAGCTCTTTTTACATACCATTCCTGGGTTATCAAGTCAAATTCTGAATTCCCCAGTCCAAGATGAATCTGACATGGAGTGCACTGATGCACAGCCCTGCTAGATGAATCTGCTGGTACATTCACCCACAGCAGTACATTGCCCTCGCAGTCTACTGAGCCCGAATCAGACCCTGATGAAGCTTAGGTGCCCCTTCCCACATACTATACCACCTTACATGGTGACACAGAGGAAGGTACAGAGGAAGGTGCAGATGACATTGAAGATGAGGTCATGGATGACCCAGTTGTTGACCTGGATTGGCATCCATTGGGGGAAGAGGGTGCTGGTGACAATAGGTCAGAACAGGAGAAGGACCCGCAGCAGGCATCGTCATTGCAGCATCGGTTATCCGGCAGGCCCGTTTCTGTCAAAAACTTGGAAAGAAAACTAAAAGAGTTGCAGGACAGCTTGGCCAGACAGTCAAATTAGCACAGCGTGCAAGCGATGAAAATTTGTACCATAGTAGGAAGAGTGCAGTGTGGCACTTTTTTGAACAAAATCCTACTGATGAGGCAAAGGTTATCTGTAAGAAGTGCCGAAGGACCTTTAGCAGAGGGAAAAATCTATGAAATTTGAATACCAGTTGCATGCTTAGACATTTAACCAACATGCACTTGCAAGAGTGGACGGACTATAAAACCTCAGGAAGCACATGTGCACCTCCTCCGACTGAAGTTAGCCGGCAACGCTCCATCGCTTCCCCCACTGTAAGGCCAACGCTAAGCACACCACCATCAAGAAATGTTGAGGTGTCGTCGATAGGCCAAGGAAGTCAGGCAATCACAATATTTTCGCGAGCAAAAACACTGAATCTAGGCCATCAACACCCTCACCATCACCAATCCCTTCTCAGTCCGTCATGTCCAATGCTAGTTCCCCCATATGCAGCTCTCAAGTCCAGCTCACCCTACCAGACACTCTGAGTAGGACAAGAAAGTACTCATCATCTCATCTGCGCACACTGGCTTTGAACGCCTACATTGCTAAACTGATCTCATTAGAGATGATGCCCTTCCGTTTGGTAGAAAGCAAAGCTTTCTGAGAGCTCATGGCCTACGCTGTCCCACGCTATGACCTACCTAGTCGGCACTTCTTTTCTCGAAAAGCCATCCCTGCCCTCCACCGGCATGTGAAAGACCGCATTGTCCATTCACTAAAGCAATCAGTGAGTAGAAAGGTGCACCTCACAATAGATGCATGGGCAAGTAGGCATGGCCAGGTCCGTTTCGTGTCCATCACTGCGCACTGGGTTAATGTGGTGGATGCAGGCTCCACAGGGGACAGCGGCGGTGGAACAATGCTGCCTAGCCCACGTTATAGGAAACAGTTGGCTGTAGGCGTTAGACCCTCCTCCTCCTCCAGTAGCGAAAGCTCATCGACAGAGCACAGTTGCACGAGCTCTCCATCCACATCTGTCAGTGTTGCACATGAGGTGTCCCACTATCGAACAGCTAGTGGTAAGCGGCATCAGGCTGTTTTAAAAATGATGCCTTTGGATGACAGCAGACACACAGCGGAGGTACTGGCCGACTACTTGCATCGACAAGCTGAGTCATGGCTGGGCAGTCTATATCTTGAGCCAGGCAAGGTAGTCAGTGATAATGGGCGGAATTTTGTGACAGCCATAGCCCTTTCAAAACTCACACACATACCTTGCCTGGCTCACAACTTGAACCTGGTGGTGCAGTGCTTCCTCAATAATTATCCGGAGTTAACAGTCCTGCTCCATAAGGTGCGAAGACTGTGGTCGCACATCCGTCGCTCGAGCGTCCACTCCAGTCGTATGCAGAAGCTGCAGCGATCACTCAACCTCCCCAAGCACCGCCTAATCATAGACGTTGCTACAAGATGGAACTCCACCATGCACATGGTTGAAAGGCTGTGTGAACAGAGGCAGGCTGTAATGCATTTGTGGGAGGATACACGGGCAGGTATTTTGAGGGCAGACATGGAATTGTCGGGTGTGCAGTGGTCAAAGCTGAAAGACCTCTGTAAAGTCCTTCAGTATTTTGAGGAATGCACACGGCTGGTAAGCTCGGACGATGCCATCATAAGCTTGAGCAAACCACTTATGCGTCTGCTCATGCAAACTTTGACGCACATTAAGGATCAGGCGTCTGCAGCTGAGAAGCAACAGGAGGAGGGGGGAAGCCTTGATGACAGTCAGCCATTGTCTGGTCAGGGAACTGGCATCGACGAGGTGGAGGAAGAAGAGGAAGATGAGGAGGAGGATAAGGGGATGATTATTTTGGGGAGGAGGATGCTTCTCAGGGGGCAAGAGAAACTGTGGGCGTGCCAAGGTCAGGTACAGGGTTTGTGCGTGACTGGAGGGATGTGGATTTGCCGAAAGTGCTCCTCCACCCACCACTGGCAGTGCAGCATTGACACCTGGAGCATTGGCCCACATGTGTGACTATGCCTTGCGGATCCTAAAAAGGGACCCCCGCATTGCCAAAATGATGAGGGATGATGACTACTGGTTGGCCAGTATCCTCGATCCCCACTATAAAGGCAAATTACAAAACATCATGCCACAGGAGAGCCTATAGCTAATATTGGCTAACAAACAAGCAACTCTTGTAAACTGGTTGTTTGAGGCATTCCCAGCACACAGCAGCAGAGCTGGTTCTCCCACGAGTCGTAGTGGGCAAAATGGAAGAGGTGTCCGTGGTGCAGACAGCTGGCGTTGGAGACAGGGGTTTCCTGACCATGTTGTGGTCTGATTTCTCAAGTCCCGCACACACGACAGCTAATACAGAATCGATTGCAAGTGACAGGAGACAGCAGTTTTCAACTATGGTTACAAACTACTTCTCCAATAACGAGGTTCTCCTTCACAGGTCATTCCCCTTTGATTATTGGGCCTCAAAACTGGACACATGCCCTGAATTGGCACAATATGCCTTACAGGAGCTCGCTTACCCTGCTGGTAGTGTGCTATCTGAAAGAGTCTTCAGTGCTGCTGGATCAATCCTCACAGAAAAAAGGACTCGTCTGTCGACCCAAAATGTTGATGATCTAACCTTCATAACAATGAACCATGCATGGGTTTCAAAAGATTTTGTCCCACTCTCCCCTGATAACACATAGGTTGCCAGAAAAAAGGCTCGCTTTTGTCTTCCTCTTCCTCTGACTTGTCCAATTCCTCCATTTGCAGCAGCTGAAAGTCCAGCCTACACATCAACATAAGCCATTTTTTAAACCTCCCTAAATGGGCTGCTCCCCCCACACCTGGACCGGGGTCACCACCTGCCACACCTGGGCAAGTGCTGTTGCCCTGAACAGGTGTGTGGCCTCACCCTTGGGCGACGGCTCTGGCACAGGGCCTCTCAAAGTACAATAAAAGTGTCTCTGATGGTGGAAGGGCCCACTCGCTGTCAGACACACTGGCGTACTATGAGGGGCCCTGTGCCAGTACCGGTCCCCCCTGCTTGCTCAGGGACACAGCACTTCCAATACTTATCTCTCTGCTCCACCGCTGTGTAGTCTGGCCAGTTAAATCCTTCACAGGGACAGCCACTACAAACTTGGTGTACTGATCGATGATGGTTAAGATGTAGCTATGTCCTGTCCTGCTGGCCTCTACCTTCAGATTACCAATGGCTAACATTTCTAATGGATGTCAACTCCCAATCGGTTGCAGTGGTGCTTTTTGATTACCTTTCACATTTTTCATAGTCACAGACATGTGACATTCCTGCCACCATTTTTCAATGTATCCTCTCATGGCAATCCAATGGAATCCCCTACGGCCTGTGGCTTCTGTGTTTTGCACTCAAAAGTGACCAGACAGATCATGATAGGCAGTGAGGACCATGTCTTCAGCTCTCCCTGTGATCACAATTTGTTGGAGACGAGTAACGGTGATGGGATCGACGCTACTGCGATACAGCAACCCTTTCATCAATACTTTGCGTTTTAGCTGTATCCAATGTAAAAGTTATTGAGGGTCCGCATCGCCTCTGCGAATTCTCCCGGGAGCTTTTCCCGTGATTGGTAATTCCAACACTTCTGAAATCACTCGACTTTACGTCTCTACTTTTATCCATCTAGCTTCCTCTAGCGGTGAGCCTGGACTGGCTGACTGACACTGAAATATAAACGAAGATTTCAAAGTACTCCAACACTGTATACTGGTGTACATTTCGAATACATTTCCCTTTTTCTCATTTTTATATTCTGGTGTAATCCGTACTGAGCCTGTGAGAGTTTGTGTCTTACTCTGGTAAAATATAAGGAGATTTAAAATGGCACCAACACTGTATGGAGCTGAATGCTTGTAAAACTTTACCCTTTTTCAAGTTTTTATATTCTTGTGTAATCCGTACTGAGCCTGTGATTGTCTTTGTCTGAAGCCTGAAGAGTAGATGGAGATTTACAATTACCCCTAGACTGGAAACACCTGTGATCTGCTGATGCAGTCACTTTTTCCAACATTTTGTATTACGATTAAATCCATACTGACTGATAGATCGACCAAGTAATAGAAGACAGAGATGCTCGTATGATAGGTTCTGCAGCCCTGAGACCACCTTCCAAAGCCCGGCTGAACTCAAAGAAACCCGCTTCTTCCGAATCTGGGGACAATTACCGAAAACGCTATCACTGTGAACGAGATCAAGAATCAGCAATGGAGTTCCTAATACCTGCCACCTGAGAAGCCGTCACATGAGCATTAAGCGATAAACAAGTCAAAATTAAGTCCTGCAGGACTCGAATCACTGGAAGAGAGGACGCCGTCAAGCTGTTAATGGAACACACAACTCCCATGTTGTCACAATTAAAATGGATCCTTCTGTCCCGAAACTCCTCCTTCCATAGGTTCTCAGCCACCAGTATAGGCAAAATATCCAACCAAGCAATATTCCTAACAAGGCCCAGCTGAAACCACTCCTCAGGCCATGCTGCCGCGCACCACAGGCCCCGAAAATAAGCCCAAAAACACACTCCATCACACGCATCTGTGAACAACTCCAAGTCACAATTTACAACTGCCTTCTTCATGAGCCAAAAACGTCCATTGTATTGCTCCAAAAAATAGTCCCACAATTGCAAATCAGCCTTATGTTCACTGTAAAGCCGAACAAAATGATGCGGAGCCAGCACTCCCGCCGTAGCGCTCGCCAACAGCCGAGAAAAGACCCGACCCATTGTAATAATGCGACAACCAAAAGTCAAATTCGCAAGTAGTGACAGCACCTATTGTATGTTAACGACAATTTCTTCAACCGTCTTGCCCCAGACACTGCATCCCGCAACGCCTTTACCTTATCCTCCGTCAAACGGAACTCACATTTTAACGAATAAATCACGATTCACAAAAACGCTAGGCACGTACAAGGCCCCTCTGCTTTACCGGGAGCAAGCGGTACAACAAAACGCTCTGTCACCCTTTCCGCCGCTCTCCCAACAACCAGAATTAGCCCGACAGATACACAAACAATCATCCAGGTAATGAATCAAGGAATCAAAAGCTGATTCTTCACGGACAACCCATTCGAGAAAAGAACTGAATGCCTCAAAAAATGCACAAGACACCGATCAACCCATTGTCAAACACCTATCAACCCAAAAAACACCACCCCAATAACACACAAACAATTTAACACTATCAGGATGAACAGGGATCAACATAAACGCCGACTCACTATCCGTTTTAGGCAAAAGTGCCCCCTTCCAACATTTCCGGACAAACTTTGCCACCTCCTCAAATGACTTATAAAACAAAGAGCACAGCTCCGGGTCAGTTCCATCAGTCAACGACCTACCACGAGGGAAAGACAGAAGATGAATGAGCCTGAACTTATGCTGCTGTTTCTTAGACACTACACCCAGGGGCGAGACTACCAAATCATAAAACGGAGGATCCCTAAACGGCACAGACCTCCTTCCCAACTTAACCTCCTTCCCCAACTGTTGTGACACCACCTCGGCATATTGGTCAGCTGACCTCAGATTGTTAATCACCCATGGTATCTCAAAAGGAGGGGCGGGAAGGTTAAACCCGTCACTAAAAATGGACAACAGTTCCGAATAACCCCATCCGGAAACCAACTTACATAAGGGACCGTCGCAGCCAGGTTCAATGGCGGATACCCCTTTTGATTTAGCACTCTCACTTTGTTTCTCCTTTCTGCTTCCAAATGCATCTGGAAGCATCATGCGAGGTTCCTTTGCAATGGGATGAAAGGTGCTTGAATTTGCAGCAATGTAGCCCCAAATTTACACTGGCCATCATTCAATTGCCAGCAGAAGCCCTGTTTCTGGCTGACCGATTACCCTGACTGACCCCCTTGCTCTTTGTCCACTGCTTTGTGCATTTCACGAACTGGCACCCCCGGCACCCCCAGGAAAGGAATGGCTGAACTTAGTCGGTGTCATAACCTTCAACCACAGACGTATGTCTTTCTTTTCCCACCAAATTGCCGGACGAAACGCCTTCCTATGCCTAAACTGTTTGTCGCAACAGAGCCAAGCCTGAACCCCCTACAACCTATAAGCCTCCCCAATCGAATCCAAAAAACAAAAAAGAGGAGAACAATTCTCAGGCGCCTTCTCTCCAAACACGCTAGCCAAAATTTTGAATGCCTGTAGCCAATAAGAATAATCTGTGCGGAATCAATCGCCATCTCCGTTTTTCCTCCTCCTCTTTTTGGCTATCATCCTTCTTCCCTTTGTCAAAGTTCAACTTTTCCAAAGGAAGCAGTGAAAAAATCGCGACATATTCGTCCTTCTATATCTTTTCCTGCACCTACTTCTTACGATGAGCGCCCAGTGGGCCCTCAAAGCATACATATACTTCCCCATGTACCCTGTCATCTACATTGATACGACATTCCTTTTCCTTCTCAGTCTGAACCAAAACAGACACAGGGTCAGCTCGGCCAATTGACACCCCGGTAACTGCCCCCGACAAACTGGTCCCTCGCTCCTGCGACCCCACCCAAGCGGCTAAATGAGCCGGATACGGTCCAAATCACTCCATACGAGACAACAAATCTTGCATGTAAGTCAACATCTCCCCCAGCCCCCCAATCCATGAAGGAACTTGGTCCACAACTCCCTGACCTAACGCCACCGGCCGGCACCCCAACCCACTCCTGACCGCAGGGGACCTCACTAGAGATGAGGACAAACAAGACATGGAGCCATACTCACTTGGCTGAGATGACGCTGTGACTCCTCCAGCCGCCAATTCCGTATCCCGCTTTGCATCGACTACGGAGCTCCCCCTCAGACCCTCTGTCCCCAGAGGTCCGCCACCTTGTGAAACAGGCTTTCTCGACAACGACGCCCTCAAGGGGAGCTACGTTCAGGGCTGTTTGCTTCTCCAGGCCCCGCTGAGGCAAGTGGGCTTCCGCCTGCAGACAACCACCCCCCGCAACCCCCACCGACAGTCTGACGCACCATCCATGCTGATCTACCGCTGTTGTTTCGGTCAGGGTGCCCGAGGTACTGGGCCTAGCTGACAGCCTCGGTCAACCCCCCTCTGGGTAAATACCATCAACACCCCAAGAAGAGGAGGCAGATCGCCCGGCTCCATGACGGCCTACCGTGACGTCATTGTTCATCGCTGACCCGGCGAGTGCAGGCCCCGCCTCCCGCTCTGCTCAGGGAGAAGGACTTGCAACCGCTACTGGACCCAGCACAGCTTGTGGATTCCTCCCAGCCCGGGGCCTGCCCGCATGCTTACCAGCAGGTACCCAACCCGGAGGGTCCCTGGAAGGGGCTCCGTCTCCAGTGCAGGGTCCTGGGATCTGCGTCGGGGAAGAAATGCTCCATGGCCCTTGACCACCGCTCACACGGGAAGAGACACCAGCAGCCGACCCTCTGTTTCCACCGATGATCTCCACGACCTGCTCCTCGATCCACGCTGGCTGGCTGCAACTACGCTGCAGCGCGCAGCCTCTCCAATCCAGCTGATATGGACTCCATGCCATCTGGGTGTGAGACAGTCTCTGCGGCTCTGTAGCAGGAACTGTGGTAACTGCCTCATAAGCCGACTTAAACTACCCCCTTATTTCCATACTCCACCCCCCAGGGACAGTTAACCCCCTCCCTCCAACCCGCTGTCATGTGGACCTCCACTTACACCTCTGTGGAGGGGGGGTTTTGGCTCGCTCTGGCCCCTGTCTTTAGGGAGACACTTAGGCCTGTAAACAGAAGTTCTTATGTGCTTGTGCTGAATGCAATTGTTGGCTACAGTTAGGGTGCAGTCACAGGTGAGGATTTTCTTGTGGGCAGCAGCGCCGATTATTAGCCTGCCTTATAGCAGTATTGCTGTGGGTACACTGCTGTGCAGACAGCTTTTTACACAGCACTAATACTTTTATTTTTTTTTTCTGCACAGTGAACGAACGTTCATTATTTCTCACATCGTATACAGCTGTACGCTCCTCACACAGTACCGTGTCCCGGCTGGTATCACGGAGAAATACATGCTGACTCTGGAAATATATAGGGTGATTTACATTTTCACTTATACTATATACACCTGGTAACTGATGATACAGTACCTTTGTTCTAAATTTTTTAGTACGGTATAATCAATAGTGAGTGAGCATGTGTGGTTTAGGCCTTCAATATTGGGCAGCACGGTGGCTCAGTGGTTATTGCTGCAGCCTTGCAGCGCTGGGGTCCTGGGTTCGAATCCCACCAAGGAAAACATCTGCAAGGAGTTTGTATGTTCTCCCCGTGTTTGTGTGGGTTTCCTCCGGGTACTCCGGTTTCCTCCCACACTCCAAAGACATACTGATAGGGAATTTAGATTGTGAGCCCCATCGGGGACAGTGATGAAAATGTGTGCAAACTGTAAAGCGCTGCAGAATATGTTAGCGCTATATAAAAATAAAGATTATTAAAAAATAAAGATTATTATTAATATATACGTAGATAAAAAGTTTACCCTATACTGTATACACCTACTATCTTGTGATACAGTACATTTGATCGACATTTTGTATTACGGTCAAATCCATAGTGAGTGAGCGTCTGAGGGTGACTATGGAAATAGATCCCAAGATGTAAAATTTGCCCAACACTGGAAAAAGCTGTACGCTAATGATACAGTACCCTTTTTGCTATTTAGATTTTGGTGTAATCCATACTGAGCCTGTGAACGTCTGTCTGTAACTCCAGAAATATATTTGTAGATTTAAGATTACCCCAACACTGTATACAACTGTACGCTTGCGATACCTTACCCATTTACTGCTGTTTATATAATGGTCTAATCCATCCTGAACCAGTGAGAATCTGTTTCTGACTCTGGAAATATATACTGAGATTTACAATGACCCCTACACTGTATGCAGCTGTACGCTTCTGATCCATTACCCTTTTACTGCTTATTATATTGTGTAATCCATACTGACCCTGAGAGTGTCTGTGTCTGCCTCCTGAAAAAAATAAGGAGATTTATAATGTTTAAACAATGCTATATGTACCTTGTATCTGGTGATACAGTAACCTTTTTATGCTTTTTATATTCTTGGCTAATGCATACTGGGACTGAGAGCGCCTGTGTCTGCCTCATGAAATGTCTACGGAGATTTAGAATGTTTAAACTATACTATATATACCTTGTATCTGGTGATATTGTACCCTTTTTCATCATTTTACATTTTTGTCAAATCCATACTGAGCGTGTGAGCATGTGTCTGCCTCCTGAAATACATACGGAGATTTTTGGTATTTTAAGTATACTATATATACCTTGTATCTGTTGATCCAGTACCCTTTGTGCCCAAAATTCATCCTCCACCCACCACTCAAAGTGTATCATTGACACATGGAACATTGGCCCACATGTGTGATTATTTCTTGCGGATCTTCTTTTTATATTATGGTGTGATTCATACTGAGCCTGTGAGAGGCTGTGTGTTACTCTTGAAATATATATGTAGATCGCCTAATGACCCCAACACTGTATCCAGCAGTACACTTGGGATTCATTCCCTTTTACTGCTTTTTATATTGTTGTGTAATTCATACTGGGCCTCAGAGCATCTGTGTCTGCCTCCTGAAATAAATACGGAGATTTTGGATGTTGAAGCTATACTATATATACCTTGTATCTAGTGATACTGTACCCTTTTTCTACTTTCTAGATTGTTGTCGAATCCATACTGGCCATTACAGCATCTGTGTCTGCCTCCTCAAATATATAAGTAGATTTATAATGTTGAAGCTATACAGTATATCCCGGTTATCTGGTGTTAAAATGAAACACCACGCAGGGCCTGGGGTTACTCAGTAACGGGCCTTTCACGCTCTTTTAAGGGGGAAGTATGTCACGGTGGTGATTGGGAACCGGTCCGTTCCCTGGGTGTCCAATAAAGAAGATGACAGTTCAGATGAGGGGGAAGATGGTATGATAATTAATTTGGAAAAGGGGGATCATGACGCCGCCCGTGGTACTCGGCTAGGGTAGCCGACGCTGCAATGCAGATCCTCTGGGCCGGTGTTAAAGCAGCCAAGATGATGAA
Source organism: Dendrobates tinctorius (assembly GCF_039654945.1). Lineage (NCBI taxonomy): Eukaryota > Metazoa > Chordata > Amphibia > Anura > Dendrobatidae > Dendrobates > Dendrobates tinctorius. The sequence continues at coordinate 19,532,430 of NW_027361703.1, forward strand.
ACTCTCCACGGGCAGAGCTGTATCCCAGGGCAGTTGAGATGGTGTTTGTGAACCGTTGACGGTTATGGTGAGTGTAGCGTGTGTAGCAGTCGAGTTGTTAAAGACACCAAGGACACAGTTGGGTGCAGTTTCTGAGTTTTTCCTCAAAAGTTTTGTGCACAAGATGACCCGATTGGTACTGTGTCATCCGAGAGAGAGGTCCAGCAAACTCCAAGGTAGATGAGGAACACCTGTTCAAGACTTCTCCTTGTGTATCCTTTCTAGGCCGTGTCTCTGCACTGATCTCTCCCTTCCTTCCTGCTGTGCGCTTTCGCAAACAGTGTCCCAAGTCGGCAGCCACGTATCACACCGGGTGACGTGGGTCAGGCTCTGGGTCATTTATTCCAACTGCTGCCTTTTTAAGTATTGAATGCGGCTGCAACTGAGCCACTTAAAGTTACCTCAGCCTCCGTCTTTCTAACTGAGCCTTGTATTTCTCCACTACTTTCAGGAGACACCTTCCCCAACGAGGCCTGGTCCTTCCTTCTCCAGAAACGGCCTTCACAGGTAGCTTATTGCACTTCCCATGCCCCAAGGACCCCTTCCTTCCAGTCTAGGAGCTTGGACAAGATTTTTCTCTCTTCTCTGACCCTCAGGCCTTTCACAGCAATCCTGCTCATACTCTGTCCTGTCACCGACTGACAACTCTCTTGAAAGATCCATTTACCTCAGACTAGCTCCACCCACCAACTGTCACCTTGCTGTCTCTGGATGCCCACAATCACTCCACTACCTAAGCTCCTCCCACTGTACCTACCTTCCACACTAATCCCCAACACCCTTTCCTAGTCAGTCTGGGATGAGGCCATCCTCCTGCCGGGTACACCCAGAAAGCACTGGCTAACTAGTGTGTGTGTTGAGTGCAGGTTTAGGAGTCCTGAATGGTGATCCCTCCTTACCTGAGGGTGGGATACCACACCTTTGGATGAGGTGTGGCGACCATACCCTCAGGGGCACCATAGTACCTTTTCTCAACTTTCTATATTGTTGTCGGATCCATACTGGGCCTGAGAGCATCTGTGTTTGCCTAATGAAATGTATGCGGAGATTCAGTATGTTTAAACTATACTATATATACCTTGTACCTAGTGATACTGTACCCTTTTGCTAATTTTTATGTTATTGTCTAATCCATACAGAGCCAGTGACCATCTGTGTCTGACTTATGAAATATATACGGAGATTTACAATTATCCCTGGACTGTATAGTGCTGTCCGCTTCTGAAACAGTACCATATATCTGATGGTATTTTGAGTCCATTTTCACAAAAATTATTAAGTATGGTGGAAGAGGCCGCGGACGTGAGTGTGGTGGGGCCAGCTGGTACTGATGGTGGTGGTGGTGCATCTGCTGGTAGTGCCAAAAGCACAATAGCAGCTAAGGTAGGAGGTGTTGAGCCTGCATCATCATCTGGCACAAGAATGCCTTAAAGGCTTCCTTTTCTGGGAGTAGGTAAACTGCTTTTAAAGCCGGAGCATCAGGAACTGGTTTTGCCTTATTGCCGAAAAAGCCTCCAGCTCTATCGCCTCCTGTCACGATGACCCGTCCTGTGTGACGCGACCCGCAGGCCGGTAACTGTAAACAACAAGATGCGGCACGTGATACAGTCCTGTGTAACACGGCCCGCAGGCCGATAACTAAAACAAGAAGACAAGGGGAAGGGAAAACAGTTACAACTGTGGGCCCTGCGATAGGGAAAGGGGACGTGGAGACCTCCTGCATTCCCCTGAATCAGTGTTCCTAACGCTCCTAACGTTCCCTATGCCGGTTCACCACCGGGCGCTGCTCAGGATACCTGTCGCCCTAGCACACCCTACACCTATCCCTTGCTAGGGAGCTGGGTGGCGCAGGCAATGGCCCCACCACTGTACTAATACACATGAAGTAAAAACACAAACAGGGAAACCCCACTTAGCTTTACTCTGTTGCACTTGTTCCTGGCAACAGAGTCCACCACCAGAATGCAGCTCTCCTTCTGAAACGCTGCCACCAAGCTCTATCAGAGCTACAAGGAAATCCCCTATGACTCCTTCCACACCAGGGCTAAGATAGTGCTGCAAGGAACGTTCTCACGCTCCTTCCTCCACCAAGGATGGTTGAAATGAATACTATCACAAACACTGATTGCAACACCTGTGACTCTATTATAGCAGAGCCAGCAATCACACCTGCATTATAATCATGTGCACTAAACTAAAGAAACCAGAGTGCAATGACGCTCACCACCACCGGGGGGGCAAACTTAGAACAAACGACACCACAGTGCAATAATCCTAATGGCCACCGGGGGCAAAAACATCTCTAAGCACAGCTTGAGAAAAAAAAAGGTTACTAGTGCACTATATCTGTCATGATCCATCATGGATCATGACACCTCCTCTTCTGAAGTTTAAAAAAATGCAAGCACTGAGTCGTCAGGCTTCTGGTCAGGAACCACCCCTTTCCTTGTCTCCTTCACCCCCACTTAAAGTGAAGGATGCAGCAGCCCACACTTCAGATTACTCCATGGAGCTCTTTTCACATGCCATGCCTGTGTTATGAAGTGAAATTCTGAATTCCCCAGTCCAACATGAATCGGAGATGGAGTGCACTGATGCACAGCCACTGCTAGATGATTCTGCTGGTACATTGACCCACAGCACTACATTCCCCTCGGACTCTACAGAGCCAGAATGTGACACTGATGAAACTCAGGTGCTTCTTCCCGCATACTATATCACCTTACATGGTGACAGAGGAAAGTGCCAGTTCCCTGAGCAGGTGGGGGGTCTTACTCGTGGGCGACGGCAGTGGCACAGGGCCCCTCATACTACGCAAAAGTGTCTCTGCCGGTGGGAGGCCCCACTCGTCGTCAGACATACCGTCATACTATGAGGGGCCCTGTGCCAGTGCCGTCGCCCACGAGTGGGCCCCCCATGCTTGCTCAGGGCCACAGCACTTGCAATACTTACCTCTCCCTGCTCCACCGCCGTGACATCTTCCGCCTTTCCTGACAGTGACATTCAGGTTACAGATCACGATGACATCACGTTTGTATGCCCTCTACCGAAACATTACAAGTGCAGAGAGCTTGAAGATGGCAATGCTGAGGAGTCCAGAGTAGAGCAGTGCCCAGCGAGGAGAGGTATTTAATTTTTTTAAATGTTGGGAGCATTTTTTGGGCAGCAATATACACTGGAGAATGATATATGGGGCCCATCATACACTGGTGCACCATCCATTTGGCCCATCATATACTGGAGCATTCCAAATGTGGGACATCAGACACTGGAGCAGCATTTACGGGGCCCATTGTACACTGGAGCATTAGAAATGGGGCCCATTATATATGGAGCATTATTTGGGCCCATAAGACACTGGAGCATCATCCATGGGGCCCATCATATACTGGAGCATTCTAAATGGGGCAGATCAGACACTGGAGCAGCATCTATGGGGTCAACTATACACTGGAGCATTAGAAATGGGGCTCATACAGTGGGGAAAAAAAGTATTTAGTCAGTCAGCAATAGTGCAAGTTCCACCACTTAAAAAGATGAGAGGCGTCTGTAATTTACATCATAGGTAAACCTCAACTATGGGAGACAAACTGAGAAAAAAAAATCCAGAAAATCACATTGTCTGTTTTTTTTTTCATTTTATTTGCATATTATGGTGGAAAATAAGTATTTGGTCAGAAACAAAATTTCATCTCAATACTTTGTGATATATCCTTTGTTGGCAATGACAGAGGTCAAACGTTTTCTGTAAGTCTTCACAAGGTTGCCACACACTGTTGTTGGTATGTTGGCCCATTCCTCCATGCAGATCTCCTCTAGAGCAGTGATGTTTTTGGCTTTTCGCTTGGCAACACGGACTTTCAACTCCCTCCAAAGGTTTTCTATAGGGTTGAGATCTGGAGACTGGCTAGGCCACTCCAGGACCTTGAAATGCTTCTTACGAAGCCACTCCTTCGTTGCCCTGGTGGTGTGCTTTGGATCATTGTCATGTTGAAAGACCCAGCCACGTTTCATCTTCATTGCCCTTGCTGATGGAAGGAGGTTTGCACTCAAAATATCACGATACATGGCCCCATTCATTCTTTCATGTACCCGGATCAGTCGTCCTGGCCCCTTTGCAGAGAAACAGCCCCAAAGCATGATGTTTCCACCACCATGCTTTACAGTAGGTATGGTGTTTGATGGATGCAACTCAGTATTCTTTTTCCTCCAAACACGACAAGTTGTGTTTCTACCAAACAGTTCCAGTTTGGTTTCATCAGACCATAGGACATTCTCCCAAAACTCCTCTGGATCATCCAAATGCTCTCTAGCAAACTTCAGACGGGCCCGGACATGTACAGGCTTAAGCAGTGGGACACGTCTGGCACTGCAGGATCTGAGTCCATGGTGGCGTAGTGTGTTACTTATGGTAGGCCTTGTTACATTGGTCCCAGCTCTCTGCAGTTCATTCACTAGGTCCCCCCGCGTGGTTCTGGGATTTTTGCTCACCGTTCTTGTGATCATTCTGACCCCACGGGGTGGGATTTTGCGTGGAGCACCAGATCGAAGGAGATTATCAGTGGTCTTGTATGTCTTCCATTTTCTAATTATTGCTCCCACAGTTGATTTCTTCACTCCAAGCTGGTTGGCTATTGCAGATTCAGTCTTCCCAGCCTGGTGCAGGGCTACAATTTTGTTTCTGGTGTCCTTTGACAGCTCTTTGGTCTTCACCATAGTGGAGTTTGGAGTCAGACTGTTTGAGGATGTGCACAGGTGTCTTTTTATACTGATAACAAGTTTAAACAGGTGCCATTACTACAGGTAATGAGTGGAGGAAAGAGGAGACTCTTAAAGAAGAAGTTACAGGTCTGTGAGAGCCAGAAATCTTGATTGCTTGTTTCTGACCAAATACTTATTTTCCACCATAATATGCAAATAAAATGAAAAAAAAACAGACAATGTGATTTTCTGGATTTTTTTTTCTCAGTTTGTCTCCCATAGTTGAGGTCTACCTATGATGTAAATTACAGACGCCTCTCATCTTTTTAAGTGGTGGAACTTGCACTATTGCTGACTGACTAAATACTTTTTTTCCCCACTGTATATGGAGCATTATTTGGGCCCACAGGACACTGGAGCATCATCCATGGGGACCATCATATACTGTAGCATTATGTGGAGCTCATCATATACTGTATGGAACATTATATGGGACCAATTATTCTGTATGGAGAAATATATGGGACTCATTATTCTGTATGGCGCACTAGGTGGTGGCCATAATACTGTATGGAGTAATATAATGTCCGTTTTTTGAGCTATTGTAGACTATAAAATAGATATCAGTCATGTCATGTAAGCAGTGAAGTATTTTTCATTGTACTATACCTATATTTCAGTGCCGTATTGGAGCATTATGAATTGTGGTATGTGTTTAAAGGGTGCACTGACACTCTTTGGCCAAGGGCACATGAAAACCTGGCGCCAGCCCTCCCCCCCAACTTTAGCCAAATAACCCCCAGTTTTCAATGCGTAACTATTATTATAAAGTAAATTAAGGTTGCCAAGCTTAAGTAATAAGAATTGATGTCGTTGGCATTGAAATGGGCACTGTAGGTGTGTTTACTGTCCTCCACTCCCTGCCGACTTTGCTTCCCCATTGACTTGCATTGGGTTTCGTGTTTCAGTCGGACCCCGACTTTTCCCTATAGTCGGCCGATTTCATTCGACCCGACTTTTTAGAAAAAGGCAAAGTCGCTCATCTCTATTGGGCATGTTAGGTTAGGATATGGGTTGAAATAGTTGAACTTAAAGTCTTCCTTCAACCTTAATAACTATGTTACTGTTTTACTAAATATTCTTTATCATCCATCAACATGTTAAACAGGATACCTTTCTTGGGATATTTATGGCAGTGTACTGATACTATTTGATTGCATCATAATATACATATATATATACTGTAGAATTCCCATTTTCAAAAGTGAATATATAATTAGTATTATGTTTCAATGCAGCACAGCAGCACATCTTCTTTGTGAATCCACAAAACATTCTAAAACTCATATTCTATTGACTTTCTGCTTGGAGAAGCCCATTCAATGCATCAGTATATAAGAGATGAATTTCATATCTATTATACAAATGTAAAGAGAGAGAGGAAAGATGCATAATGGGCTTAGGTATAACATACATTTATCTGCTGAATGCAAAAAAATGATACTTTTTTCATCAAATGGATAAGTACCTCATCCCATTATCTCTTCTTTGGAGAACATTGATGTTATTGGCTGGCGGAACGCACCAAATAAAATAGAAGGTATTTAGGTGCGTTCGCAGCCCGGGGTCCACCCTGCAGAGATGGTAACTGCTGCTCGGTAATGGCGGACGCTATATGGCGGTATAATAAATGAACACACACGGGTTAACATCACCCGGTGTGTTCGGGACGGACTCTGTCGCTTCACAGAGCCGCACTACCGCTGAATATAAATGCCAAAGCCTGTTAAGCTCAAAGAGCTCGGTGAAGTGAGCACTGGTGTAAAGTCACAGGACTCTGCCCCAAGACACAGGGTTGGAGTCCCTCTAGACTCACCAGCACTTGGCATCTCAGCTGCGGTGCCAGGGAGGACTAAGTCAGGAATACCGCACTAAAGTGCACGCAGTAAAGCACCTGCGGACGCCACTAACCAGCCTGGAGTTAGTACTGGAAAACGTGCTTTAATACTACAGAAGTGCATAGGGTGCCGCTCTGACAGGCGCTGCAGTAAATGCGGTACTAATGAGCCTTGTGCAGGATGGCACAATATGACGCTAAGTGAGGTGCTGACCTGGAAGCACTGTGGCGCAAGGCAATGCCACTGATAGGCGCTGACTCTAACTACAGTTCCCTATTACATGCGTATCCAAGGGAGGGGAGTCATAATGAGTCAGTCACCAGTCTCACGCATCCATCATCACTCACACACATAGTAACAAGAGTCTATGTGACTCTTTTATAGTGGCGTCCTTCTGGGACCTTCCCAGTGGACAAATCCGAGCAGGAACGGGACCTGCGCATGTGACCTCCAACCTCCAATGAGATGTCGTCCCACAGGCATGCTCAGTAAGCAAAAGACAGGACTTAGTCCCAGAGCGTATGCTAGCTGCTGACTCCAGCATGATGTTATAGCAGAGTCTGAAGAAGCAACCAGACGCTTAGCATCAGCCTGGGCAAGATTCCAGGACCGATGTCTCTGCTGAGCAGGAGTCTCTGCGGCCGCAGAGGAATGGGAGACCGCAGAGGACATGGCTTGAGATTCCCCCTGTGCAGTGGGGGAAACTCGGCACCTCACATTACCGCCTCTCCTAGGGCCCCCTCACTCCTGTGCCTCGCTATGCTCAAAGGCCGCAATGAGCAAGGGAGCATGAATATTCTCCACAAGTTCCCAGGTCCTATCCTCTGGGCCATGACCCTTCCAGTCCACTAGATATTTTTTGCCCTGTACCACATTACACCCCACGATGGTGTTCACCTCGTATTCATCCGAGGACAAGCTTGATGTCCCGGTAGATGACTCTGAAAACCGGGACATGTGAACGGGCATAAGGAGGGACACGCGGAAGGTGTCACTGATACCCAGGTGTGGTGGAAGAGCCAGATGGTAAACCACAGGGTTATAACCTGCTCAAGGACCTTGAAGGGACCAATAAAGCGAGGCGCAAACTTAGTGGACTCAACCCACAGCCTGACTGATGTTACGAGCAAAGAGCCACACCAAGTCGCTGGGAGCAAAGGTGGGAGCAGGGTGCCGGTGTGCATCAGTGGAAGACCTCATTCTCTCCTTGGAGGCCCAGATGGCATCCTGCGTGCGATCCTAAATGTCACGTGCCTCCACCGCCCAGTCTGCCACCCTAGAGTCGGTGGACGACACGAGCATGGGCACAGGAACGTGCGGATGCTGGCCATAATTAAGGAGGAATGTGGTCTGACCGGTGGAGTCGGCCACAGCGTTGTTTAAAGCGAACTCCACCCACGGCAGCAAGGATGCCCAGTCATCCTGCCTGGCCGAGACAAAATGTTGTAGATATGTGACCAGGGTCTGGTGGGCTCTCTCTACCAACCCGTTTATCTTGGGATGATAGGCCTAGTAGAGATTTAGCTCAATGCTGAGCAGACTACAGATCTCTCTCCAGAACCGAGATGCAAACTGGGGACCCTGGTCACTGACAATCTTGTCCAGCATACCGTGCAGGCAGAAAACATGTTTAATGAACAACGCTGCCAGGCCCCGTGCAGAAGGTAACCGGGAGAGAGGTACCAGGTGCGCTATCTTGGAGAAATCGTCGGTGACAACCCAAATGACGGTGCTTCCACTGGACTTGGGCAGTCCCACCACGAAGTCCATACTGACCATCTCCCAGGGCCTGTCCACTACTGGCAGTGGGTAATGTAGCCCAGCTAGCCACTGCCGAGGGGACCTATTCTGGGCGCAAGAGACGCATGCCTGAATATAGTCCCTGACGTCATGAGCCATATGCAGCCACCAGTACGTCCTCACAAGAATCTCAGAGGTCCGTTTTGTCCCGAAATATCCACCCACACTGGACGAGTGAGCCCAAGAGAGGACCTCCGGTCGCAAACGGGCAGGGACAAATGTCTTGCCCAGAGGTACTGACTCAAGGGCGACTGGAGCCACGGTCCTCAGCCTCTCGGACTGGATGATCAGCCGAGGCTCCTCCTCCTCCTTCGATGACACCACAGAGCAGGAGGGAGCATCGGTCCAGACGTTCTTCTCACCGAAGAGAAAATGGAGGGTGAAGTGGAACTGGGAGAAAAACAAGGACTATCTGGCCTCGCGAGAATTTAGCCTCTGGGCTGTCTGCAAGCTACTCGAAGCATGATTGCTCTCGGCTCTGTTCAGCATCCCGCGTAGAGCTAGAAGGCTCCGGGTTCTGCTCGGGGACGACAATGGTAAAAGGAAGGGGGTATGTAGGGAAGTGGACTGACCTATGGACCTGTCTGAAGAGGAACAGTAAATGTAAGATGTGCAGTAAATATACTTGATGTGAACTGGTGTGTACGTCTGGGGAAACAGCTGGAGTTGGGAAGAGATGGTGCAGGACCAGGTTTTGGCCACTAAGGGGAGACAAAGAAAAGCAGGAGAAGGAGACAGTGCAGTACTGAGGTTTGGCCACTAGAGGGAGACAGAAGAAAGCAGAAAAAGGACTTAACAGCAGCTAATGCTTAAGAAACCTCATAGTCATGGTGGGCAGAGTTACGGGCCTAATGAGGGGAATTCCCAGGCTGGGAATAAAAATGGAGAGAGCCCCAGGGAAGCCAGTCCAGGAAGAGGAGTTCAGCGTAGGAAGAGACGGAAGAAGGACGAGCTCCGGAAGGGACTGGAATGGACTGGAAGGAGAGACAGTCAGGGGGGTGGCCCTGACAGGATAGCCGCAGGACAGAAGATGCCCGGGGGGTACCAGACGGACGGACTCGGACAGGCGAAGCACTGTGGTGGTAGGCCTAGGGCAGCAACAGCGTTAGAACCACGAGGGACGTCACTTTAGGAGAGAGAAGAAGGTACAAGGTACCCAGGCCTGTGTGTACGGAAGCTGTCATGCTGCTGTGGTCGTCGGGAGGATGGCCAATAAAGAGGACCTGTTGAACGTACACCGGTTTCTGTCTCCAGTCTGTTCACGGCAAAAAGAGACCACCCCAGTATGCACACGTACCTACACAAGGAAACACAGCGAAAGCCATTATCCACAAATGGCAAAACATGGAACAGTGGTGAATTTTCTCAGGAGTGGTCGGCTGACCACATTTACCCCAAAACTATAGTAACGACTCATCTAAGCAACATCCAAAAAACTGTATGTCTCACTTGCCTCAGTTAAGGTCAGTGTTAGTGATTCCCCCATAAGAAAGAGACTTGGCAAAATGGCCTGCATGGCAAGAGTCCCAAGATGAAAACCACTGCTGAGCATTAAGTGTTCAGTTTTGCCTGAAAGCATCTTGATGATCTCTAAGACTTTTAGTAGAATACTCGGTGGACTAATGAGGCAAAAGGTAAACTTTTTAGAAGGTGTATGTTCCATTTCATCTGGCGGAAAAGTAATACGTTATTCCAAAAGAGGAACATCATATCAACTGTAAAATATGGTAGTAGTAGTGTGTTGGTCTGGGTCTGTTTTGAAGCTTCAGCACCTGGAAGAATTGCTGTGGTAAATGGAACCACAAATTTCACTGTCTACCAAAAAATCCTGAAGCAGAATGTCGGGCCTTCCGTTTGTGACCTCAAGCTGAAGCACACTAGGGTTATGCAGTAGGCCAATGATCCAAAACACCCCAGCAAGTACATCTGTGAATGGCTTAAGAAAAACAAAATTAACACTTCCAAGTGGTCTAGTCAAAGTCCTGACCTTAATCTGATTGAGATGTTGTGGCATGACCTTAAAAAGGTGGATCATGTTAGGAAACTCCAATGTGGCTGAATTGCAAGAATTCTACAAAGATGAGTTGGCCAAAATTCCTCCAGAGCGTTGTAAAAAACTCATTGCCAGTTATCACAAATACTTGATTTCAGTTGTTTCTGCTAAGGGTGACCCAACCAGTTGTTAAGTTAAGGGGGCAATAACTTTTTCACACTGGGGCCTGTAGGTTTGGGTTTCATATTCCTTTAATAATAAAGGCCCTCATTTAAAAACTGCACTTTGTGCTTACTGCTTACTTGTGTTATCTTTAAATATTTAAAACATTTGTCTGGTGATCTGAAACATTAAAGTGAGACAAACATGCAAAAGAATAGGAAATCAGGAAGGTGGCAAACACTTTTTCACACAACTGTATATACAGATGGTTCTTTTAATGTTTTGCCACTTTTGCATGTTAAATGCTTTTTTAACAAAAAACAATTTGATGTTACATCATCATATCGTGATAGCTATAACATTTACATTTTTACAACAAATGAGTCATTTGAATGCTAATTTTTATTTATGTAATGAAAAAGCTATATTTTTCTAGTTTTTTGGTTTGTTTTGATTTTTATGGTGTTTTCACTTTATGAGTAAAATAATAGGATAGTTTTATAGATTAGGTAATTCTGGTCATGACTATGCAAATAGTGTGTATCTTTTCTGATTACATTTATGTTTAAAGAAAAATAACTTTTCTAGTTCCAAAACATTTTTCTTACATTTTTTACATTTTGTTGTATTTTTTTCATATTTTTCAAAATGTATTAGTCCCAGTAGGGTACTTAAACTTTTGCTTGTTTTATTGCTGGTCCAATACCCTATGGTACTTAGTCATTGCAGGATCGAACAGTTACAAAAAGTTCAGATTTGGGTAGTAGAGCAGTACCCGAACCCGGACCCCATTCACTTGAATGGGGAGCCCGAACATCCAGTGTTTGCCACAATGTCATGTGCATGAAAGTGCGGCAAACACTGCTTCTAATTGGTGGTAAAATCATCACCGCTGGTTTGACAGCCGCGGTTCCCACACTGTCAAAAGACAGAATGAATGTGTAGCTGTGATCGGAGGAATAAAGTTTACCTCTGGTCACAGGGGTTGGCTGATGGGACTACTGCTCGCAATCAGCCGACGCCTGTTGCGGGTAATAACAGTGAGAGCAGGAGTGGCTGATGCGAGTATTCATCAGCCGGTGCCTGAGCTCTAATAAATAATAAAAAAACGGCATGGGTTACCCTGTATTTTTGATAACCAGCCAGGCAAAACTGACAGCTGGGGGCTGCAGCCATGTACGGGGGATAAACAGTTTTCAACCAATTTACTGTCCAGTGTTCGGGGGTCCGAACCCGAACAGTAACACAGACTTCCTGGTGAAAACTGTATTCGGTGTCTGTGCTCAAACAGTAGGACTTCGGATCATACACTGAACTTTACTGTTCGGGTTCGTCCATCTCTACATATTAGCACTTTGGGTTTAACACTTATTAAATATGTGTTAGGACTTGCTTATGCCAGAGTCTATGCCATCATATCTGACTGGCCCTTTAATCTGACCGGAGTCACCATTTCAAACGTTGGCACCTTGTCATGGCATTTGCAGGGTGGCAATGTAGATAAAGGGGAGCCCTCTCTCAAATAAGCATCTAGAAGCTATTGTTGCTATAGAAAGCGGCATCTAAGAAGTCAAATAGGGGAGATTGGTGCCAGCACTGAACACTGTTATATTAGTACTACAGCCATGATATACAGCTGAGACCTGCTGGTGATTTTGACATCTAGGCTTGTTATCCGGCAAAATCATTTGGCCATACATGTAAAGTGGTTTAAAAGGAACACATTGCCAGCTGTGTTGTACATACTGTATATGGCAAATATAGGAAAGATGTGAAAGGGTGTTCACTAGTTTCAGCATGCATTAAACTTAACGCATGAGTGGTATAACTCTAAACATAAATAGCCAATTTGTAGGTGCAGGAAATTTGAGAGATGCAGTCTCTGAACTTTGTAAAACATCAAATAAATAGACATGTGTGTATACCAATGGTGCTCAAGCGTACACCCACAGAACACAAAGCAGCAAGTAATAAGACAACACACCACTCAAGTTGTCTCCATAAAATAATAATAATAAATAAACCTGATAGAAACTTGCGCTAATTAAATGTGTCTTGGTTAAATAAAGATATCTTATGAAGAAATCTATTACCTTTACTGAAGCTAAAAACTGGCGAGGCAGGGAAAAAGGTCTTCAGAATGCAGGGTGGATTTCCAGGTCCTTTCCCAATAATACTCCCCGACACAGGTATATAAAAACTTACTGGAGCTAAAGGGTGCTACCTCCTAGCATGCCGCCGTCCCGGCCAGTGACTGGCGCGCAGCTGGAGGTGTATATCGGCAGGCTGTAAGAGTACCAGCCGCCGCTTGCAAAAGCAGGCCTGCAAGGTCCAAAAAAGCTGAAGGACCTTGCGTGACGTCACAGTCACGTGATAGATCTCGTGACAGGCAAGAAAGCCCTATGGGGCGCTGATGGGGCCAGAAAGCAATGGCAAACCTACGCGTTGCGGAATTCACTGATTCTTTCTTCAGGGAGAAAGAATCAGTGAATTCCGCAACGCGTAGGTTTGCCATTGCTTTCTGGCCCCATCAGCGCCCCATAGGGCTTTCTTGCCTGTCACGTGATCTATCACGTGACTGTGACGTCACGCAAGGTCCTTCAGCTTTTTTGGACCTTGCAGGCCTGCTATTGCAAGCGGCGGTTGGTACTCTTACAGCCTGCCGATATACACCTCCAGCTGCGTGCCAGTCACTGGCCGGGACGGCGGCATGCTAGGAGGTAGCACCCTTTAGCTCCAGTAAGTTTTTATATACCTGTGTCGGGGAGTATTATTGGGAAAGGACCTGGAAATCCACCCTGCATTCTGAAGACCTTTTTCCCTGCCTCACCAGTTTTTAGCTTCAGTAAAGGTAATAGATTTCTTCATAAGATATCTTTATTTAACCAAGACACATTTAATTAGCTCAAGTTTCTATCAGGTTTATTTATTATTATTAAATAAATAGACATGACCTTGTGTAGCTAAAGCTTTAAAAATTGATGCAGGCCTGTGATTTAAAAAAAGAAGGGGTCCCAAAAAATGAAAATTGTTTGCTACAAGAAGATTAAGATGTGAAATTTCCTAACAGTATGACATGCTTCTATAGAGTCTTTGGGGTGTGGAAAAAATCAATAGAGCTATTGGAATACAAAAACCTGCATCTACCTAAAAGTTATTAAATGTGTATATTCATTCCACCCAGTCCAAAGTGTAATGCAAGTGTTAGGCTGGTTTCACATTTGCGTTTTTTAGCGCTGGAAAAAAACGCATACCTGCGCATGCGTTTTTTCCCCTATATTTAACATGGGTGCGCATACCTGCGCGCTGGTAAGCGCATGTATGCGATTTTCATGCGCTGCGTTTTTTTGGGGTGTGCGTTGGTATTTTCCAGACGCAGCATGTTGCATTTTTTGGCCCTGCAAAAAAGCGCATGCGCACATATGCGCACGTTTTGCACTAAAAATGGCCATTATAGCCTATGGATGCGCATATGTGCGCACTGGCATGCTCATGTATGCGTTTTTTTGCATATGCGTTTTTTTTTTTTAACCATGGAATTTAGGGGTTTGGGTTAGAGTTAGGGTTAGTTAAGGGGGTTTAGGGTTAGGGTTATGGTCAGGGTCAGGGTTAGGGTTGGGGTTTGGGTCAGGGTTAGGGTTAAGTATGGTTTGGTTAAGGGTTAGGGTCAGGGTTAGGGTCAGGATTAGGGTTAAGTATGGTTTTGTTAAGGGTTAGGGTCAGGGTTAGGGTTAGGGTTAGGGTTAGGGTCAGGGTTAGGGTTAGGGTTGGGGTCAGGGTTAGGGTTAGGGTCAGGGTTAGGGTTAAGTATGGTTTTGTTAAGGGTTAGGGTCAGGGTTAGGGTCAGGATTAGGGTTAAGTATGGTTTTGTTAAGGGTTAGGGTCAGGGTTAGGGTTAGGGTTAGGGTCAGGGTTAGGGTTAGGGTTGGGGTCAGGGTTAGGGTTAGGGTCAGGGTTAGGGTTAAGTATGGTTTTGTTAAGGGTTAGGGTCAGGGTTAGGGTCAGGATTAGGGTTAAGTATGGTTTTGTTAAGGGTTAGGGTCAGGGTTAGGGTTAGGGTTAGGGTTAGGGTCAGGGTTAGGGTTAGGGTTAGGGTCAGGGTTAGGGTTAGGGTCAGGGTTAGGGTTAAGTATGGTTTTGTTAAGGATTAGGGTCAGGGTTAGGGTCAGGATTAGGGTTAAGTATGGTTTTGTTAAGGGTTAGGGTCAGGGTTAGGGTTAGGGTTAGGGTCAGGGTTAGGGTCAGGATTAGGGTTAAGTATGGTTTGGTTAAGGGTTAGGGTCAGGGTTAGGGTTAGGGTTAGGGTTAGTGTCAGGGTTAGGGTTAAGTATGGTTTTGTTAAGGGTTAGGGTCAGGGTTAGGGTTAGGGTTAGGGTCAGGGTTAGGGTTAGGGTTAGGGTTAGGGTCAGGGTTAGGGTTAGGGTTAGGGTCAGGGTTAGGGTTAGGGTTAGGGTTAGTTAGGGTTTAGGGTTTGGGTTAGGGTTAAGTATGATTTGGTTAAGGGTTAGAGTCAGGGTTAGGGTTAGGGTTAGGGTCAGGGTTAGGGTTAGGGTTAGGGTCAGGGTTAGGGTTAGTAAAGTCATGGTTTGGGTAGTGTGAGGGGCCACCTAAAAATGTTGGAAAAAAACGCAAACGCGGTAAAAACACACTAAAAACGCATACAAATGCATAACAACGCTGCGTTTTTTTCATGCATGCTCATAAAAATGCTTGAAAAAAACGCAGCAGTTGTATGCTTATGTATGCGTTTTTTCAATGCGTTTTTTTGCGGGAAAAACGCGCTGCAAAAAAAAGCAAGTGTGAAACTAGCCTTAGATGTCAGGATTTTCCTGCTGCACAGGATAGATCCCAAGAATTGTCTGCTCCTGAGTAGGAGTTGAGCGAAACAGGTCGGCTAGATTCATAAGTCACTGACTTAAGCCAAAGTTGGGTTTCGCTGACCGAAACCCAACCATAGCATGAAGTCGGCCATGCGGTCGGCAAAACGAGCGCCAAAGTCGGATTTCCCAGAATGCTTGCAGGTGCCTTTTTTTCAGCCAATGAGCAAGGACGTACACTGTGGGCAACGAGATGACATGTGCAGCGTCCACCACCATCGTAGAGAAGGGCATTGCAGTGACTGGCTTGCTTTGAGGGGCGTCATAGTGTCTATAAAAGCCCTGACCGCCGACCTCCATTTTACTTCTGCCGATCTTAACAGTAGGGAGAGGTTGCTGTTTATCAGTAGGGAGAGAGTTAGGGCTGTAAAGATATAAGAAGTTCTTATGTGCTTGTGCTGATAGCAATTGTGCTGTACAGTTAGTGTGCAGTGACAGGGGAGAATTTTTTTATGTGCAGCAGCGCTGGTTATTAGGCTGCCTGATAGCTGTATTGCTGTGTGTACACTGCTGCGCAGACTGCTTTTTACACAGCACTAATACTTTTATTCATTTTTTCTGCACAGTTACCGACCGTTCATTTATTCCCACACTGTATAGAGCTGTACGCTCCTCACACACTACCGTGTACCGGCTGGTATCATGGACAAATACATGATGACTATCTGTGTGTGACTCCGGAAATAAATACAGAGATTTAAATTTTCCCCTACACTGTATATAGCTGTACGCTCCTCATACAGTACCGTATATCTGCTGTTTTATTACAGTCAAATACATACTGAGTGAGCGTCTGTGTGTGACTCAGGAAATATATATGGACATTTAAATTTTTCCCTACACCATATACAGCTGTACGCTTCTGATACAGTACCGTATATCTGCTGTTTGTATTACGGTGAAATCCATACTGAGAGAGCATCGTGTGACTCCGTAAATAAATATGGAGATTTAAATTTTCCCCTACACCGTATACAGCTGTGTGCTCCTCATACAGTACCGTATATCTGCTGTTTGTGTTACGATCAAATCCATACTGAGTGAGCGTCTGTGTGTGACTCCGGAAATAAATACGGAGATTTAAACTTTCCCCTACACCGTATACAGCTGTACGCTCCTCATACAGTACCGTATATCTGCTGTTTGTATTACGGTGAAATCCATACTGAGAGAGCGTCTGTGTATGACTCTGTAAATAAATCTGGAGATTTAAATTTTCCCCTACACCGTGTACAGCTGTGCGCTCCTCATACAGTACCATATATCTGCTGGTATTTTGGTACATTTTCCCAAACATGAGGAAGTATGGTGGAAGAGGCCGCGGATGTGGGCAGGGGGGGCAGCTGGTACTGATGGTGGTGGTGGTGCATCTGCTGGTAGTGCCAAAAGCACAATAGCATCTAAGGCAGGATGTGTTGAGCCTGCGTCATCGTCTGGCTCCAGAAGGCCTGGAAGGCTCCCTTTTCTGGGAGTAGGTAAACCACTTTTAAAGCCGGAGCATCAGGAACAGGTTTTGTCTTACATTGCCGAAACAGCCTCCAGCTCTATCACCTCCTCTTCTGAAGTTTCAAAAACTGCAAGCACTGAGTCATTAGTGCAGGCTTCTGGTCAGGAGCAACACCTTTCCTTGTGTCCTTCACCCCCACCAAAAGTGAAGGATGCGGCAGGCCACACTTCAGATTACTCCCTGGAGCTCTTTTCACATACCATGCCTAAGTTATCAAGTGAAATCCTAAATTCCCCAGTCCAAGATGAATATGACATGGAGTGCACTGATGCACAGCCAGTGCTATATGATTCTGCTGGTACATTCACCCAGAGCACTGCATTGCCCTCGCAGTCTACTGAGCCAGATTCTGACCCTGATGAAACTCAGGTGCCCCTTCCCGCATACTATACCACCTTACACGGTGACACAGAGGAAGGTGCAGATGAAATTGAAGAGGAGGTGATGGATGACCCAGTTGCTGACCCGGATGGGTATCCATTGGGGGAAGATGGTGCCGCTGGCAATAGCTCAGAAGAGGAGCAGGATCTGCAGCAGGCATCGACATCGCAGCTGCGGTTATCTGGCAGGCCTGTAGCAGTCCAAAAACATGTTAAAAAAAACAAAAAGAGTTTCAAGACAGATTGGCCAGACTGTCAAATTAGCACAGCGTGCAAGCCCTGAAAATTTTTCCCATAGTAGGAAGAGTGCAGTGTGACACTTTTTTTACCAAAATCCTATTGATGAGGCAAAGGTTATTTGTAAGAAGTGCGGAAGGACTTTTAGCCGAGGGAAAAATCTCCGAAATTTGAATACCAGTTGCATGCTTAGACATGTAAACACCATGCACTTGCAAGCGTGGACGGACTACAAAACCTCAGGTAGCACACGTGCACCTGCTCCGACTGAAGGTAGCCAGCAACGTTACATCGCTTCCCCCACTGTAAGCCCACCGGTTAGCACACCACCAGCAAGAAATGTTGAGGTGTTGTCGCAAGGCCAAAGCAGTCAGGGAATCACAATGTTTTTCCAACGAAAGACTGCATCTAGGTCATCACCACCACCATCACCAACACCCATTCAGTCCACCATGTCCACCGCTAGTTCCACCATATGCAGCTCTCAAGTCCAGCTCTCCCTAGCAGAGACTCTGAGTAAGGAAAGTACTCATCCTCTCATCCGCGTACACTGGCTTTGAACGCCTAGATTGCCAAACTGATCTCATCAGAGATGATGCCCTTCTGTTTGGTTGAAAGCGCAGCATTCCGAGAGCTCATTGGCCTATGCTGTCCCATGCTATGACCTACCCAGTCGGCACTTCTTTTCTAGAGAAGCCATCCCTGCCCTCCACCTGCATGTGAAAGACTGCATTGTCCATGCACTCAAACAATTAGTGAGTGGAAAGGTGCAGCTCACAACAGATGCATGGGCCAGTAGGCATGGCCAGGGTCATTACGCGTCCATCACTGCGCGCTGGGTGAATGTGGTGGATGCAGGCTCCACAGGGGACAGCGGCGGTGGGACAGTGCTGCCTAGCCCATGGTATAGGCAACAGTTGGCTGTAGATGTTCAACCCTCCGCCTCCTCCTCCTCCAGAAGCGAAAGCTCATCGACAGAGCACAGTTGCACAAGCACTCCATCCGCAGCTGCCAGTGTTGCACACGAGGTGTCCCACTGCCGAACAGCTATTGGTAAGCGTCAGCAGGCTGTTTTAAAGATGATGTCTTTGGGCGACAACAGACACACCGCGGAGGTACTGGCCGACTACTTGCAGCAAGAAACTGAGTCACGGCTGGGCAGTCTACATCTTGAGCCAGGCAAGGTAGTCAGTGATAACAGACATAATTTTGTGGCGGCAATAGCCCTGGCAAAACTCAGACACATACCTTGCCTAGCTCACACCTTGAACCTGGTGGTGCAGTGCTTCATAAATAATTATCCGGAGTTACCAGCCCTGCTCCTTAAGGTGTGAAGACTGTGCTCGCACATCCGTTGCTCGCCCGTAGACTCCAGTTGTATGCAGAGGCTGCAGCGATCACTCCACCTCCCCAAGTGCTGCCTAATCATAGACGTTGCAGCAAGGTGGAACTCCACCATGCACATGGTTGAGAGGCGAACAGAGGCAGGCTGTAATGCATTTGTGGGAAGATACACGGGCAGGTAGTTTGAGGGCAGACATCTAGTTGTCGGGTGTGCAGTGGTCAAAGCTGAAAGACCTCTGTAAAGTCCTTCAGTGTTTTGAGGAATGCACATGGCTGGTAAGCGCAGACGACGCCATTATAAGCATGAGCATACCACTTATGCGTCTGCTCATGCAAACTTTGATGCACATTAAGGATCAGGCGTCTGCAGCGGAGGAGGAGGAAGAGGGAAGCCTTGATGACAGTCAGGCATTGTCTGCTCAGGGAACTGTCCTGGATGAGGTAGAGGAAGAAGAGGAAGAGGAGGAGGATGAGGGAGATGATTATTTTTGGGAGGAGAATGCTTCTCAGGGGGCAAGAGAAAATGTTGGCTTGCCAAGGTAAGGTACAGGGTTTGTGCGTGACTGGAGAGATGTGGATTTGGCAGAAAGTTCTCCTCCACTCACCACTGGCAGTGCATCATTGACACCTGGAACATTGGCCCACATGTGTGATTATCTCTTGCGGATCCTAAAAAGGGACCCCCGAATTGCCAAAATTATTATCACCTTGTGGTAACCCTGATTTCTAATAAAGAACGGGTGCCACACAATGGTACATCTGAAAAATCCATTTTTATTACACAATCCATACAAAATTGAAAACAATTAAAAGAAGGTGCCAGACCAATCTAACAGAGACCCATTAAGCATGAAGGCACAAAATTACAGCATTTGCAAGGCATTCATATATGGCATAACAAATGTTGCACTACAGGGAAGAAAAACACAATATTGTGCAGGGTGATCTTGTCCACTATTATATCAATAAATTACCCTCAGGCATATTTGCTTGAATCACTCTTATGGGACGCTTAGGAAGCACCACCAGCTTGCGGTATGTAGTAATGGCGAACATATTTACATTTGGCTCCTTTCAATAGAGCATGTGGCATCTATAGGGAGTACTTACTGGGGTAATATACAAATGTCCAGAGTGATTCAAGCAAATAAGCATTTTCTATTTTGTATGTATTGTGTAATAAAAATGGATTTTTCAGATGTACCATTGTGTGGCTCCCGTTATTTATTAGAAATCAGGGTTACCACAAGGTGATAATACTGTTGGTTGATGGTATATCGCCCTCTTTTGGGGGCCCTGTACTGGTTTGGGCACTTTTTGTAAAGATATTGCCAAAATTATGAAGGACGAGGACTACTAGTTGGCCAGCATCCTCGATCCACGCTATAAAGGCAAATTACAGAACATCATGCCATAGGAGAACCTAGAGCTAATATTGGCAAACAAGCAACTCTGGTAAACCATTTGTTAGAGGCATTCCCAGCACACAGCAGCGGAGCAGGTTCTACCACGAGCTGTACTGTGCAACATGGAAGAGGTGTTCATGGTGCACACAGCCAAAGTGGTGTTGGAGACAAGGGTTTCATGACCATGTTGTGGACTGATTTCTTGAGTACCGCTCACACGACTGGTAATACTGAATCGATTGCAACAGACAGGAGACAGCAGTTGTCAACTATGGTTCAAAATTACCTCTCCTCCCCTATTGATGTTCTCCCTCACAGTTCATTCCCCTTTGACTACTAGGCTTGTATACTGGACACCTGGCCTGAATTGGCACAATATGCCTTACAGGAGCTCGCTTGCTCTGCTGGTAGTGTGCTATCGGAAAGAGTCTTCAGTGCTGCTGGATCAATCCTGACAGAAAGAAGGACCTGGCTGTTGACCCAAAATGTAGGTGATCTCACCTTCATTAAAATGAGCCATGCCTGGGTTTCAAAGGATTTTGTACCAACTTCCCCTGATGACACATAGGTTGCCAGCAAAATGGCTTGCTTTGTCCTCCTCTTCCTCCAGCATCTCCAATTCCTCCATTTGCAGCTGCTGAACGTCCAGCCTACACCTCAACATATGCAAGTTTTTCCACCTCCCTAAGTTGGCTGTACCCCCCCACAACTTTAGCCAAAAAAAAACCCCAGTTTTCAATGCATTACTATTATTATAAAGTAAATTAAGGTTGACAAGCTTAAATAATAAGAATTGATGTCGTTGCCATTGAAATGGGCACTGTAGGTGTGTTTACTGTCCTCCACTCACTGTCAACTTTTATTCCCCATTGACTTGCATTGGGTCGGGTTTCGGTTGGATCTCCAACTTTTGCTGATAGTCGTCTGATTTCGGACTTGACCCGCCCGGAGGCAAAGTCGCTAATCTCTACTCCTGAGGTCTCCCATTCATGTCCAGCCACTGTAATTGCTGCTCAGCACAGACTTCAGTCCCAGTGTCCTGCTCAGGCTTGTGGTATAGATTTGGTTATTGCTGGCTCTACTGCCAAGTCTATGGTAACTGGTGATATACAGATGCAGCCTTGCGCTCTGGAGTCTAAGTCCAGAGATCACCTTACTGAGCATGTCTGTGATGTGGCATCCTCCCATTGGTGGAAGGACGTCAGATGCTATGGTGAGGTGGCAGCTCTTGATTGGCCCACGGGCGACGCCTCGACTGACTGGGCGTGAGAGTTTGGGGTGGAGCCTAGCATATAAAAGGCTCTCAGAGGCGCACGCGTGTGTGCTATTGTTATTCATGTTTGGTGAGTATGTGTGGATACTCTATTTGCGTGTGTCTGTTAATGATCTGAGTCAGTATATGCTGGCATGCAGGTTGCACACGCATGCGATTTTGTTCCCATGGCTCAATGCCAGAGTCTCTAGTTTGCTACATGCTTAGACTGTCCATTAGGCACAGGTTCCGTAGTATCAGGACTAAGGGGTACCAGCCACTTGGCTTAGCATCTGTTTCGTTCTGGTATGCAGTTAGCACCTTTCAGTTACAGAGTAAGCTCAACCCATTTGCCATACCTCTCTACGAAGGCAATAGGGTATTGTATCTAGCGTTATGTGAGTCCTTTCTTTTGACTCAGCATCTGCTTCATTCGTGTGTGTGGTTAGCACAGTTTAGTCGCAGAGCTACCCCAACTCTCGTGCCAGCTTCCTTGTGACGTTAACAGGGTAAAATACTTAGCATACTTAGTGCAGTACATCTCTGTGCAGTAACCGAGGCATGTACACAGTATTCCAATCACCCTGTGTGATGTGAACTCAGCGTGTCTAAGGAAGACGCTCACTGCTTGATTCCATCATTGTACACACTAGCAGCAGGTTACATCTCTACACGGTGGACCCCGGCTTGTGATCGCACTTTATTTTACAGTTTATTTTAGTGCAATCCGCCAACCCTAACAGTACACTAGCAACCGGGTCTGCCTAGTAATGGCAGACGAGCAGCGATTCCAGCGGTACATCCAGCAGTTAGAGGGTAGTTTGTCTACTCTCGAGCGGGCAATTCCAGCTGTGGATCTTACCGCAGTGGCAGTCCAAGCAGCCAGCAAAGCCACCACTATGGTTTCAGCTGCGCCTCCTGATCCACCTTTTGCTTACTATTTGCTGACCGATAAGTTATTGGGAGACAACAGGGCTTGCTGGGGGTTCAGTGCTCTATTCAGCTGGAGCTACTGGCCTCACGATTCCCATCTTAGCTGGCCAAGGAGGGATTTGTGGTGTCCCTGTTGTCCAGCAGGGCCTTGGAGTGAGCTACACCATTATGGGAACGTAACAATCAGGTGGTCAAGAGCGCCACTCATTTTCTCGACGCTCTGAGGCTAGTTTCACACTTGCTTTTTTTTGCAGCGCGTTTTTCCCGCAAAAAAACGCATTGAAAAAACGCATACAAAAGCATACAACTGCTGCGTTTTTTCAAGCATTTTTATGAGCATGCATGAAAAAAACGCAGCGTTTTTATGCGTTTGTATGCGTTTGTATGCGTTTGTATGCGTTTGTATGCGTTTTTAGTGCGTTTTTACCGCGTTTGCGTTTTTTCCAACATTAGGTGGCCCCTCACACTAACCCAAACCATGACTTTACTAACCCTGACCCTGACCCTAACCCTGACCCTAACCCTAACCCTGACCCTAACCCTTAACCAAATCATACTTAACCCTAACCCTAACCCAAACCCTAAACCCTAACTAACCCTAACCCTGACCCTAACCCTAACCCTAACCCTGACCCTAACCCTAACCCTGACCCTAACCCTTAACAAAACCATACTTGACCCTAACCCTGACCATAACCCTGACCATAACCCTGACCCTGACCCTGACCCTGACCCTGAC
This sequence comes from Dendrobates tinctorius, assembly GCF_039654945.1. Classification (NCBI taxonomy): domain Eukaryota; kingdom Metazoa; phylum Chordata; class Amphibia; order Anura; family Dendrobatidae; genus Dendrobates; species Dendrobates tinctorius. Next base: position 19,555,698 of record NW_027361703.1, read on the forward strand.
CCTGACCCTGACCCTGACCCTGACCCTGACCCTAACCCTGACCCTGACCCTAACCCTTAACCAAACCATACTTAACCCTAATCCTGACCCTAACCCTGACCCTAACCCTTAACAAAACCATACTTAACCCTAACCCTAACCCTGACCCTAACCCTAACCCTAACCCTGACCCTAACCCTTAACCAAACCATACTTAACCCTAATCCTGACCCTAACCCTGACCCTAACCCTTAACAAAACCATACCTAACCCTAACCCTAACCCTGACCCTAACCCTAACCCTAACCCTTAGCCAAACCATACTTAACCCTAATCCTGACCCTAACCCTGACCCTAACCCTTAACCAAACCATACTTAACCCTAACCCTGACCCAAACCCCAACCCTAACCCTGACCCTAACCCTAACCCTAAACCCCCTTAACTAACCCTAACTCTAACCCAAACCCCTAAATTCCATGGTTAAAAAAAAAAACGCATATGCAAAAAAACGCATACATGAGCATGCCAGTGCGCACATATGCGCATCCATAGGCTATAATGGCCATTTTTAGCGCAAAACGTGCGCATATGTGCGCATGCGCTTTTTTGCAGGGCCAAAAAATGCAACATGCTGCGTCTGGAAAATACAAACGCACACCCCAAAAAAACGCAGCGCATGCAAATCGCATACATGCGCTTACAAGCGCGCAGGTATGCGCACCCATGTTAAATATAGGGGAAAAAACGCATGCGCACATATGCGTTTTTTTCCAGAGCTAAAAAACGCAAATGTGAAACCAGCCTGAGACAGGTCTTTTTGGGTTCTCGGATTACCCATGATGTCACTCTCCAACTCTTGGCATTAACCAGCGCCAGTCATTTTAACCCCTTCCCGACCTTCCCTGTGCTAGTACTGCTCTGCGGGAACTGCATTTGTGCCCGCAGCAGTACTAATATGGCGGCATGATCACCGCGGCCCACGCTGAGTGCCGCAGTGATCTCGTGAGGGGGTCAGCTGAATGTTACAGCTGAAACCCCGCAGCAACGCCCATGATTGGTGATAGCACCGATCCTGGGCATTTAACCTCTCTGATGCCACTGTCAGTACTGACTGTGGCATAGAGAAGAATCACGCAGGGAGGTACGCTCAGCCACCAGAACAACGCAGTCCGATAGCGTTATTCCTGTGGTCTCCATGGGACCCCTGGCTCCAAGATGCCTGTGGTGTCCTTCTGGGTCCTTCAGTGAGGTGGCTTGTCAGCACCTCCTGAGAGCAGGCGCCGGCAAGCCTACTTCACTGCCTGTCAGATTGCTGATCTGACACTGTGCTATTCAAAATGTCAGATCAGCGATCTGACTTTATATAGTAATGTCCCATCCTGGGACAATGTAATAAAGTTAAAAAAATTATGTGTAAAAATATTTTTTAAAAGATCCCCAAATAAATAAAAAAAAAATAAAAAAATAATTTACCAATAAATACATTTATTTATGTATATATAAAAAAACAATAAAAGTACACATATTTGGTATCGCCGCGTCCATAAAGACCCAACCTATAAAACTGTACCACTAGTTGACCCCTTTAGTAAACACCATTAAAAAAAACAAGGCAAAAAGCAATGTTTTATCATCATACTGCCAAACAAAAAGTGTAATAACACGCAATGAAAAAGACAGATATAAATACACTTGGTACCACTGAAAACCTCATCTTGTCCTGCAAAAAACAGGTTAGGGTTGGGATTAAGGTTAATGTTGGGATTAGGGTTAGGGCTGTGTTGGGGTTAGGGTTGGAGTTAGATTTGGGGGTTTTCCACTGTTTAGGTACATCAGGGGCGCTCCAAACGCAACCTGCATCTGATCACATTTCCAGCCAGTTTGGCGTAGAAAAAGTCAAACGGTGCTCCTTCTCTTCTGAGCACTGCCATGCGCCCAAACAAAAGTTAACCCCCACATATGGGGTATCAGCATACTCAGGACAAATTGCACAACAACTTTTGGGGTCAAATTTCTCATGTTACTCTTGAAAAAATAAAAAATTGTGAGCGAAAAGATCATTGTTATGAACAAAATAAGATTTTCTATTTTTACTGCTCTACATTATAAACTTCTGTGAAGCTCTTGGGGGTTCAACGTGCTCACCACACATCTAGATAAGTTCCTTAGGGGGTCTACTTTTCACAATGGTGTCACTTGTGGGGGGTTTCCACTGTTTAGGCACATCAGAGGCTCTCCAAACGTGGCATAGAGATTTTAATTCCTTCAATTTTGCATTGAAAAGACAAACAGAGCTCCTTCCCTTCCAAGCTCTGCCATGCGCCTAAACAGTGGTTTACATGCATATATGGGGTATCAGCGTACTCAGGGCAAATTGTACAACAACTATTGGGGTCAAATTTCTCATGTTACCCTTGGTAAAATAAAACAAATTGGATCTGAAGTAAAGTTTTTGTGAAAAAAAGTTAAATGTTCATTTTTTAAAACATTCCAAAAATTCCTGTGAAACACCTGAAGGGTTAATAAACTTCTTGAATTTGGTTTTGAGTACCTTAAGGGGTGCAGGTTTTAGAATGGTGTAACTTTTGGGTATTTTCTAACATATAGACCCCTCAAAGTAACTTCAAATGTGATGTGGTCTCTAAAAAAATGGTTTTGGAAAATTTGTTGAAAAAATGGGAAATCGCTAGTCAACTTTTAACCCTTATAACTTCCTAACAAAAAAAAATCTTGGATACAAAATTGTTCTAATGTAAAGTAGACATGAGGGTAATGTTATTTATTAACTATATTGTGTGATATGACTCTGATTTCAGGGCATGACTCTGATTTCAGGCATAAAAATTAAAAGTTGGAAAATTGCTAAATTTTTGCCAAATTTCAGTTTTTTTCACAAATTAAGTTATAACGAAGAAATTTTACTGCTATCATAAAGTACAATATGTCACGAGAAAACAATCTCAGAATCAGTGGGATCCGTTGAAGCGTTCCAGAGTTATTATCTCATAGAGGGACAGTGGTCAGAATTGCAAAAATTGGCCATGTCGGAACGGTGAAAACAGGGTGTTAAAAAATATTTATATGTTTACATCCATTATGTGTGTAGCATTTATAGGAATTAGCTGTTAGAGCAATTTTAAACCAACTCTACCATTTAAAAAAAAATTATTGGAATTTAGCATATGGGGTTTGGTCTAAACTAGTTGGACAGATTACCTATAATTTGTGCTACAAGAAAACATAAATTATAACCAAAATGTTTTCCAGTCAATGATTTGGATAGATTTCTGAATTAGTGCACAGTTTACTGAATTATCAGGTTCTGAATTAACGTTGATGTTCAAACACCCACCCCCTATGTTTTACTGTGCTGCATCAGGAATCAGTAGATTAATTTGAAGTTTATGGACTCAAGTCCAAAATTTACAACAGGGTCCTTCAAATATCATGGGTCATGAAACAGTAACTGTGTGCTGTCATAATTATGCCCCTGTTGAGTATTCAGGTGTCCTATTTATCCTCTAAAATCTAGGATGATAGAAACTTCTAGTTGTTAATTCTTTTATTGCTGTTGTCAGTAGTGACTGTGGCATGATCAATGGGAGCGGCGTCTTTAATTGTGTCACCTGCTTAGGCCTGTTTCACACATCCGTATGTTACCATCAGTCAAAATCCGCCGTTTTGCAAAAAAAAACGGATCCGCCATTTTGCTTGGCGGATCCGTTTTTTTCCCATTGACTTGCATTACTGGCGGATCTTGATGGATGGCCATTCATTGAATCCGTTTTTTTGCGGATCCACCAAAATTTTGGCGTCAGCCGACATGCCTGGATGCAATGTTTTTTCGGGCGGCTGGATTCGCATTTTACATTGCGCATGCCCAGAGGACTTGCCTCGGCTGCAAATTTAACCCTAAACTCTGAAAAATTCTCTCTCTCTCCTCCCCAGACAGCGGTTCCTTTAAATTTCTTCCTTCACCGTATCCATCAAAAAAAGTTGATGTCCGTACACAGGCGGATCCATTTTCCACCATTTTGTCTGATTACAACTGACAGAAAAAACTGATGTGTGAAGCAGACCTTACTGTAAGGATATTATCATGGTAGCCTGACAGTTAACTGAACTTCCACTGACAGTCTAATGGCCCAAAAGGAGCACACTGCAAGAGGTTACTCAGGAATCCACATCAAGACCATGAGGTGCAGAACAGGAGTAGAAAATTCAAGTGAAGGAATTGTCAGAACATATGCTGTAGTCAATAGAAATGTTATTAGAAATAAACAGAAGCTGGGAGTGAACCATATAAACTGAGTTTATAACAGGAAACTAATGGTGCAATGTCAAGGAATTAAATAGTGCAAGCCCTGTGAAGGATTTACTGATGGGAGCTTATTAGATTACATAATAGTAGCTAACTCCAAAGCTACCTGTCTGAACAGCACCACTAATCCCAAAATAATAACCCAAAACAGCAGCACTGTTGCCCAGCAGCGTCCATAGTGAAGGTCTGGTATGGCTCAGAGACAGAAGCAGAAATATCAGAAACTGATTAAGCTGGTGCAGAAGACACATTAAGAATTGACATAGAGACACACAATATAATATAACAGATTGCATAAGACATAAGAGGCGAACCTAGGGTTTTGGTTCAGTGGGGGGCGAAACTTCTGAGTGGGCACCTAACCAGGTAACTTTGATTACAACTCGGTGACACACCCTAATAGTGGACGTAGGAGATGACTGCGCTGTTACTGAAAATAATCCCTATATAAAGACCAATATGGATATTACCACCATATGGTCAGTGGTAAATACCAGTCTTACAAAACATGTAAGTGATTACTGCATAGTTGGTGACTTACTGTTGACGTTCTTTCTGCTGGAATCATTCACTTTTCACGTCTTTTCCATCTGGCAATGACAACGTCTCCAGCCAGGACTCGGTTACAGAGATTACAACAAAGACACGTTTCACTTCTCATTTTCCAGCCCCATCACCATGTATCCCCAACCTGCACAAACCCCTCATCCTGCTGATACCCCAATGCTGAGCCGCTGCTGCCGTATGTGTCCCTATTACTGCACCTGATACCCCAATGCTGAGCCGCTGCTACTGTATGTGTCCCTAATACTCCACCTATTGTGTGGTTCTGTGTGCTCTCTAAATTCCAAAGCATCTCCCTACAACAGAGGTCTCAAACTGCATTCCTCAAGGGCTGCAAACAGGTCATGTTTTCAGGATTTCCTTGTATTGCACACAGTGCTGGAATCATTATCTGTGCAGGTGATTAAATGATCACCTGTGCAATACAAGGAAATCCTGGAAACATGACTTGTTCGCGGCCCTTGAGGAATGCAGTTTGATACCTCTGCTCTTTAATATAGTAATGCCGGGTGCAAGTGCCCTGGATAACAGTGCCCACATTCTGTCCCTTAGAATGTAATAATGCCCTCTGTGTGCATCGTTTGACAGTCACAGTAACCTGAGTTCCCCTATAACAATAAGTGACCACTTTGCATCTAATAATGTCCTGAGTTTCCCCCGTCCAGCTCCACTATACACAGTATAATGCCCCCTTACTGTATACATCCTGACCCCTTAGTATGCAACAATGATGGCTCCAACACTGTATGATAGCCCCCTCACTGCAATCTCCACATTGTATGATGGCCCCTTTACTGTAGTCTCCACACTGTATGATGGCCCCGTAGATAGCCTCCATATTGTATAATACACCAGATAGTCCTCAATATAGAATAATGCGGCCCTCATAGGCAGACTCTACAGTATAATGCAGCCCCCTATAAGCAGACTATAATGTAAGGGGGCACCCCCCTATAGGCAGACTGTAATATAAGGCAGCACCCCCTATAGGCAGACAGTAATATACGGCAGCTATCCCCCGATAGGCAGACTGAAATATAAGGCAGCACCCCCCTGTAGGCAGACTGTAGTATAAGGCAGCCCCGCATCCCCTATAGGCAGACTTTAGAATAAGGCAGCACCCCCCATCCTCTATAGGCAGACTGTAGTATAAGACAGCACCCCCACCCTGTAGGCAGATTGTAGCATAAGGCAGCCCCCCATCCCCTATAAGCAGACTATAATAATAATAAATAATCTTTATTTTTATATAGCGCTAACATATTCCGCAGCGCTTTACAGTTTGCACACATTACCATCACTGTCCCCGATGGGGCTCACAATCGAAATTCCCTATCAGTATGTCTTTGGAATGTGAGAGGAAACCACAGAGTACCCGGAGGAAACCCACGCAAACACGGGGAGAACATACAAACTCCTTGCAGATGTTGTCCTTGGTGAGATTCGAACCCAGGACTCCAGTGCTGCAATGCTATCCACTGAGCCACCTTGCTGCCCAGACTATAGTATAAGGCAGCACCCCCCATCCCCTATAGGCAGACTCTAGTATAAGGCAGCCCCCCATCCCCTATAGGCAGACTGTAGTATATGACAGCCCCCCTTAAGGCAGACTGTAGTATAATGCACCCCCTTAAAAAAAATAATCCAATACTCACGTCTCTTGCTCCAGGCTCCTGCACTGCTCACTGCTCCCACTCATCTCCTGACAGCGGGCACCAGGCAGTGATGTCATCGTGCCCGCTGTCAGGGAGAGGGGTATGATGGGAGAAAGAGATGATCCTGCGATTGATGACAGGTGGGGGGCCCAATGCTGGCACCGGGCCCCCCCGCCTGCTCAGGGGCCCTTTGCGGCCGGACGGCAGTGCAGGGAGATCGATTTTCCATGCTCTGCCGCAGAATGTAACTATCGGCGCACTCTGCATGCCGATACAGTTACAGTAGCATAACTCTGGGTGGACCCCCTCAGAGCGCGGGGCCTGTGGCCACCGCACTCTCTGCCCCCCCCCCCCCGGTAGCTATGCAACTGAGAAGAATCGTAAAGTATTGCAAATTTAAAATAAAATTGCAAAACGGAAAAAAATCATGGAATAATCACATCTGTGCATCCATTCTACATCCATCGAGCGCTGATCAGCAACACATCAATGACCAACATCTGGCTGTTTTTTTGTTTTGTTTTTTTGTGTATGAAAGGAGTAAAAAAAAACTTTTGATTAGTTGATAAGATAAGATTTTTTTTCTCTTCTAAATAAAAAGTTTAGACCAAGCACTCACACACACACCAGAATAAAATTTGGTACACATACAGTACAAACACCACATAAGTGAAAAAAATTGTCCCTCTCATGCCAAAATCGGTATTCAGAGAAGGAGTCATATGCTTTCTTTGCCTCTGACACTTACAGTGAGGGAGAGGATCCCATTTTCATTCTCTTCCTCAAGTGATACTGAATCACCACGTAGATGCCCCAGGACAAAAAATTAACCAGTGCCCACTGTTACTGACCCCATATGGACCTCAACCCTGAAGACTATGAGCGACAGATTCCTAATTTTGTGCCGCAATCAGGGATACAATTTGGCACCACTGGCTGCACAGAAATAGACTTTTTCACATTCTTTTTTTCTGGGAATTTTGCAAACCTCATGATGACATAGGCAAATTTGTATGGCAAGCAATTTTTGTCAAAAAACAATTTGTCATCATTTTCTCACTGGACCCCTGTAGGCACAGTAGAAATGATGAAGTTTTGGGGCCTGGTTCTTCACATGGGGTTGGTGAAGAAGCCAGAACTTCGGCAATAGTGGAGTGTTGATGTTTTTAATTACACTCCAGTGTTCCACAAGGCCATGAGCCATAAAACTTTTGAAGCCATCCACAAATTTTTTTATTACCATGATAATGCAGTGTGATTCAAACTTTGACCGACTTTTCAAAGTTTGGCCAGTTATTGATCACTTCAGTAACAAGTTTGCTGAGGTGTACGTGCCTCAATTGGACATCTGCATACATGAGTCACTAATCCGTTTCAAGGAGAAGCTCAAATTCTGTCAGTACCTGCCCAGTAAGAGGACCAGCTATGGAATTAAGCTGTACAAACTGTATGAGAGTACATAACTACAATTTTAAGGTTTATGAAGGGAGTGACACGCTGATTCAACCCCCTGAATGCTCCTCTGTCCTGGGAGTCAGTGGGAAAATTGTATAGGATTTGGTGCACCCACTACTGGATCAAGCTCATCAGCTCTATGTAGATAACTTTTATGCCATGTCCCTCTCTGTGCAAGGTAATGCAGCCTGCGGTACTGTCCGCAAAAATCAGAAAGACTTCCCTAAGATGCCAATTGGGAAGCTGCTCAGGCAGAGCGAGAGTAGAACCCAATGTAGCAACAACATGCTGGTTGTTAATTACAAGGACATGAGGATCCCCTTTTCTTGACCACTATATATGATGATGGCAGCAGCCCAACCACTGTATGAAGTACCTCTACATAGGTCCAGAAACCACATTGTGTACTGCAGTACAACAAGAACATGGGAGAGTTGATCTTTCTGTCATGAGAAAGGCCAAGGTGTGGTACAAGAAGATGGACGTGCACATCGTACAGAAGGCAATGTACAACACTTTGGTGCTGTCACGATGTACAGTCTAAAACGGTTCGTCATACCTTCAGTTCCAGGAGGTACTGATTAAGACCCTGATATTTGGAGGTCAGGAAGGAGCAGGCCACAAGTACTTCCAGAACTGAAGGTGCTCATATCATACCATGCCAACATTTTATCGGTGAGGTCCGTCAAACCTCAAAGAAAGGAAGGTTGCAATAAAGATGCTTAGTCAGTTACAAAAGGGCAATACGCAAGGACACCATATGGCAATGTGACAGCTGCCCCTACAAACCTGGCCTGTGTATAAAGAATGCTTCAGACTGTACCACACATCCATGGACTTCTAAATTAATTTATGACTTACACAACGTATACGTGGCAACTTGGCGACCACTACACAACTCAATTATGCCAGCCTGATGCACTCTACGCAATTTACGTATATGCCATCACAAAATTTAAAATTCACATACCAGGAAAACACTAGATGAATTCCAATATAGGGTCACTTGTGGAGGATTTCTACTGTAAAAGTGACATGATGCCCACAAACGATTCTATCAAAGCCTGCATTCTAAACAGTGGTTGTCTTCCACATATGGGTATCGCCGTAAAACAATTTTTGGGGTCCATTTTCTCTGGTTACCCTTGGGAAAGTAAAAAAATGAGGTTAAACGATCATTTTTTGTGGAAAAAAATTTATTTTTTTCTTGGAAAAATTAGAAATCGCTGGTCAACGTTTAACCCTTATAACTTCCTAGCTAAAAAAAATAAATTTATTAACTGTTTAGTGTGACATTTCCTTCTGATTTAAGGGAATAAGAATTCAAAGTTTGAAAATTGCAACATTTTCAAAATTTTCACCCAATTTTTTTTTTATTCACAAATAAATGCAAGTCATATCAAGTAAATGTTACCATTATCATGAAATACAAAATGTTACAAAAAAGTTCTCAGAATCAGTGGGATTCGTTGAAGCATTTCAGAGTTATTACCATATTTTTCGGACTATACCCCCTTATCCCTATCCTGGTAGGAATGATCCCCCTCAACCCTATCCTGGCAGGAATGATCACCCTCATCCCTACCCTGGTATACAGGGCCCCCATCTCGTCATAGTATGCATGGTCCCATCTTTAACCTGCTATGATTGGTCCCATCCTGGTCCTGGTATGCATGGTCCCATCCTTATTCTGGTATGACTGGCCCCATCCTGGTCCTGTTATGCATGGTCCCATCCTTATCCTGGTATGATTGGCCCCCATCCTAGTATGCATGGCCTCCACCTCCATCCTGGTATGCATCGCCCCATCAGAAATCATAAAAAAAAAGAATTACACTTACCTTCCCGGTGCTCCCTCGCAGCGTCCTGTTCCGATGCCAGCACCTGATTTATGCTTGTAAGCAGAGCAAGACAGGGATGTCATGTGCTGCTTGCAAGCCGAAGGGCAGCTGCCAGAATACTCAATGCTTTGCACACCGGGACTGCTTGCGTGCAAATCAGTTAGCATTCATGGCTTTCTAGCGAGCACACTGTCAGCCGGAGATTTCCTGTAGATGCTGGGCGGTCACATGTGCCATATTTAAGAGAAATGAATATTCATGGAATGGGGTGAATATTCATAAAGTGACAGTCTTCAGAATTGTAAAAATTGTCCTGGTCATGAAGGTGCAAACAGCTGTGGGAGGTAAAGGGGTTAATATGAAAAAGTAATAAAATGTTTTATCTTGCACAAACATTGAAAATGGAAAAACCTACCCTTAAGTTTTCACAATACCATAATAAACTGAAGATTTCATTTGACAGGTTATTTAGTGTGGTACATGCACAATGGGGTATATCAACAAACAACGAATAATTACAAAAATCCCTTACTTTTATGGTTGTACTGCAGAAAATAATATTTTAAAGCACTGCAAAAATAGTATCTCTCTCAGATAAAACAAGGATTAACCAATCTATTAGACAAAAAAATGAACAGACATAAGCGTGGTTATTATTACTGTACTCAAATTGTGACAGCTTTCACCGGTCCCATAGACAGGGGATAACTTGCTAAGTTTGAACAGTCCTTTTAAAACATGAATCAGTGATAGTCTAACTATTGGAATCTCTCAACCCTAAGGACACCAGTGCTAGAAAAAGTCTTTCTTGTTCATACAAAATTTTAAAGCAAAAATGGGAAATGCTCCAATATAAGCCTTGTCAGCTTCTTGCATAAATTATATGAGTAAAATAGAGGCTGTATCATTGTACTGGGCTTCTTCACAAATTATTGCCATGTCTATAAGGCTTTAATTAGATAGTCTTCAATTAAATTCAGTTTAATAATGTTTTTTCTTCTCTGTGCTATAGTAAATTGGACAAGTAAATGAGTCGACAGTCTTTCATTTACCCCTAATGAGTTGGTAGCTAAATATAACAAGTAAAAAATAGGTATAGCGGTATACTTTATAACAGTAGGATGCTAGTTTTGTTGTCACACACTTACTTTAGCATTCAAACATAACGCACACACGCAGAACATAATGAACTTGCTATACCATTCCAAACAGATTTTTAATGAAAAAGTCTAATAAAGTATAGTGAGATACAAAATACTATTTTGATAAAAGTAACCTGCATGCTGTGTATATTCTAACAATTAAGCCAAACATTACACAGCTATGGGTTGAAAGTGCAGTATTCTTTGATGTAAATGCTGTTTTTTACTTCAGCCATTTAAGGAACAGAGATTAGCATAAACAGAATGTGGATAATCATTTTGCTACTAAATTATGTGGATTAATCATGCTGAGTTTATGCTAATCTGTGACTTTAGATTGTCCAATAGGCATTGCCTATTTCACAGCAGATGGTAATACCACCTGAATCATCAACAGTACTAAATATTTAGCATCACTTATTAAACAACTGCGTTCCGGGACGATGTAGAAAAGTCTAATTTTGAAATCAAGTGTCTCAAAATGAATTACTATTATTAAGTCATAAAGTAGCATAAATGTTGAGAGTAGTATTTCATTGCATAATTTAGAATGCAACTAAAATGTTGGCTTTTAGCTTTAGAAGTTTGCATGGCACTGTTGATATTAATCCCTTAAGTCCTTATGTTAATTTAATATGCAAATTGCCTCTTCAGAGAAAAAGAGGACTTGGACTCTATAGCGCCACCTGTTGGTAGTAGTGATCCTACAAGTCACAATCAACCCTTTAACGAGTCTTGTAATATGACTTAGGATAAAAGCCAAATCAGAATCTCAATTTGCAGACACGGTGTTTCGAGCTATTGGCTCTCGTCAGTGCAAAGTATGAGAACTGATTTGGCTAGGTGAGAGGCTCTGGACTGAGGTCTAAGGAGTAAAGTTTCTCCTTATGGAGAGTGACAACCCAGCTCTGGCTTGTCGAGGTAAGGAGGCTTAGATCGCTACTACCAACAGGTGGCGCTATAGAGTTCGAGTCCTCTTTTTCTCTGAAGAGGCGATTTGCATATTATTTTCCCACAGGAGCATTGCACGGCGAATAAGCCTCCTTACCTCGACAATTCAGAGCTGGCATGTCACTCTCCACAAGGAGAAACCTTACCCCTATGTTAATTTAAATAACTGTATTAGTGAAGCATGCAAATGATATATAAGATTGTTGAAATTGCTATCAATAAGCTAAGAACTGTGATTCTTTTTCAAAATTGTAATTATGAGTGCATTATGAATGCTTGCAGATTATGTGACTTTATTTCTGCTACTTTTACCAAATCATTCACAAGTAGTGTTGAGCGATACCGTCCGATACTTAAAAGTATCGTATCGGATGGTATCGGCCGATCTAAAAAAAATATCGGGTATCGCCGATTCCGATACCGGAAGTCCCATTCAAGTCTATGGGACTTCCGGTATCGGAATAAGAAAAACCCTATTTTTGCCTTGTACAGCCTCTCTGGGGTCTGTACGGGCCTTTCGACAGTAGTAGTCCCATCATCCGGCTAATGTGTTGAATGTAAAAAAAAAAAAAAAAAAATTACATGCTACATACATACAACATGCATACTACATATATACTACATGTAACATACATACTACATACATGCTACATACTACATGCATGCTACATACTACATACATACTACATACATAATACATATATACTACATGCATGCAACATACATACAACATATATACTACATGCATGCAACATGCATACTACATATATACTACATTCATACAGGATACATACATACTACATATATACTACATGCTACATACATGCTACATACTACATACATGCTACATACTACATACATAATATATATACTACATGCAACATACATACAACATATATACTACATGCATGCAACATGCATACTACATATATACTACATGTAACATACATACTACATATATACCACATGCTACATACATGCAACATACATACTACATACATGCAACATACATACTACATACATAATACATATATACTACATGCATGCAACATACATACAACATATATACTACATGCATGCAACATGCATACTACATATATACTATATATACTACATGTAACATACATACTACATATATACTACATGCTACATACATGCAACATACATACTACATACATGCTACATACATACTACATACATAATACTTATATACTACATGCATGCAACATACATACAACATATATACTACATGCATGCAACATGCATACTACATATATACTATATATACTACATGTAACATACATACTACATATATACTACATGCAACATACATACAACATATATACTACATGCATGCAACATGCATGCAACATGCATACTGCATGCGTGGAATTTCCCACGCAGCAATGGCATAAAGTGAGACTAGGGACTTTTTCTTTTTTTAAAGTGGTGGAGGAATACAGTGCGGAAGAATACCTACCTTCCGTCATTGTATTCCTGGAGCTGGTAGAGAACGGTAGCATCAGCTGATGCTGCTGTTCTCCACGCAAGATGGACGTGGGACCCTCGTGGACTTCTGCGGATCGGGGTAAGTATATTGGTGTTTTTTTATTTTGATATTTATTCCTCAAGGGGACAATGGCTTCGGGGATCAAAGTGACAAGTGACGGTGAGTATGTACTCTATGTTATATGTACTGTATGTCTATATGTATGTATTGTATGTACTATATATGTATGTTGCATGCATGTAGTATATATGCAGTATATATGTAGTATGCATGTTGCATGCATGTGGTATATATTTAGTATGTATGTAGCATGTATGTAGTATGTAGCATGTATGTAGCATGCAGTGTGTATGTATGTAGCATGTATGTAGTATGTATGTTGCATGTATGTAGCATGTAGTGTGTATGTTGCATGTATGTAGCATGTAGTGTGTATGTTGCATGTATGTAGCATGTAGTATATATGTAGTATGTATGTTACATGTAGTATATATAGTATATATGTAGTATGCATGTTGCATGCATGTAGTATATATGTTGTATGTATGTTGTATGCATGTAGTATATATGTATTATGTATGTAGTATGTATGTTGCATGTATGTAGCATGTAGTATATATGTAGTGTGTATGTTACATGTAGTATATATAGTATATATGTAGTATGCATGTAGTATATATGTTGTATGTATGTTGCATGCATGTAGTATGTATGTATTATGTATGTAGTATGTAGCATGTATGTAGCATGTAGTATATATGTAGTATGTATGTTACATGTAGTATATATAGTATATATGTAGTATGCATGTTGCATGCATGTAGTATATATGTTGTATGTATGTTGCATGCATGTAGTATATATGTATTATGTATGTCGTATGTATGTAGCATGTATGTAGTATGTAGCATGTATGTAGCATGCATGTAGTATGTAGCATGTATGTAGTATGCATGTAGTATGTATGTTACATGTAGTATATATGTAGTATGCATGTTGTATGTATGTAGCATGTATGTAGCATGTATGTAGCATGTAAATTTTTTTTTTTTTTTTTTTTTACATTCAACACATTAGCCGGATGATGGGACTACTACTGTCCCATCATTGGCTAACGTGTCAATCACTGTCATGGTAGCAGGCATCGCCCGATGGGACTTGTAGTCCCATCGGACGATGCCTGCACAGACCCCCGGAGCCTGCACAGACCACCGGCAGGCCGGCACAGCCCCCCGGAGCCTGCACAGACCACCGGCAGGCCGGCACAGCTCCCCGGCAGGCCGGCACAGACCACCGGAGCCTGCACAGACCACCGGCAGGCCGGCACAGCCCCCCGGCAGGCCTGCACAGACCACCGGCAGGCCGGCACAGCCCCCCCGGCAGGCCGGCACAGACCCCCGGAGCCTGCACAGACCACCGGCAGGCCGGCACAGCCCCCCCGGCAGGCCGGCACAGACCCCCGGAGCCTGCACAGACCACCGGCAGGCCGGCACAGACCCCCGGACAGTCGGCACAGCCCCCCCGAAGGCCCGAACTGACGGCGCATCATGATGCGCACAGACAGCGCATCATGATGACGTCATTTCGGCAGCCAATCAGAGCCACAAAAGTGGCTCATTGCATTTTGGACTTCCGATTCCGGTATCCGATACAAAAAAAAGTATCGGTACTCGGTATCGGAATTCCGATACGGCAAATATCGGCCGATACCCGATACTTGCAGTATCGGAAAGCTCAACACTATTCACAAGTTTACATTTTTATTTCTGTATTGAAACAGAAATGCAGATGAAACAAAGAAAGAAAAAAAAGAAAGAAATGTGTGTTACATAGAAAAACTCTTTAAAGGAATTCTCCAGGAAATGTAATAAAATAAATAAATAATACACATTTAAATATTAAACATGTTTCTAAATACCTTTATTTAGCAAAAAAGTATTCTTCATGTATTGCACTCTGTCATGATTTTAAACATGGGGACTGCCAGGACAAGAAGTAAGCACAAGACAGATGCAAGAAAACTGCCAGGCTTACTGAGATGAATGTTCATTCTCCATCAGCTAAAGAAATGTGTTTATCTTCTCCTTTAGTCCAGGTCCACCCAATGTGATGTTAGGTTGACTGAACAAGGAAATGTGCTATCCTAATGCCTGACAGGATACTGCTCTGACTTTGACCTATGTCTCTTGCTTCATGCAGCCCATCCTACCCCTACTGCGTGTTCTCTGAAACCTTGAACCGGCTGGGATTGCTAGTAGCTGCCATATTAGAATCCTGACAAAATGCAGTAGATAAAGCAAACCTTTTTGCTATAGAAAAGTATTTACTAGTAATGAGCGAGCATACTCGGTAATGCTCGGTACTTATCCGAGCATAGCGGTACTTAGCGAGCACCAAGCATTTCCAGGATTATTCGGCAAGAGCTTGGGTAACCTCCCTGCATTTTTGGTGCTCTTTGCAGGGATTGTCTGCCATGCACTGTAATGCCACAGCCATGCTCTATATGTCTTTTCAACTATGCAAGCTTATATCTGGTAACCACCTCTTTCAATCTCTGCTCTGAATCAACTCCTCCATTCAATGTCAGCAAGCAGTTAATCCTGAATGCTCTATATGTCTTTTCAACTCTGCAAGCTTATATCTGGTAACCACCTCTTTCAATCTCTGCTCTGAATCAACTACTCCATTCAATGTCAGCAAGCAGTTAATCCTGAATGCTCTATATGTTTTTTCAACTATTCAAGCTTATATCTGGTATATAGTTATTTCAACTTACTCTGCTTGTCCCCTTATGTTGTGAGTAGAGATTAGCGACTTTGCCTTTTTCCTGGTCGAATCGGGTTTCATGAAACCCGACTTTCGCAAAAGTCGGGTCGAACAAAATTGGCCGATTATCGTGAAAAGTCGAAGGCCGACTGAAACACGAAACCCAATGCAAGTCAATGGGGAAGCAACGTCGGCAGGGAGTGGAGGACAGGAAACACAGCTACCTTTTGAATGCCAAAAACATCAATTCTGATTACTGAAGCTCCACATAATGCTACAGTATATGTTGGTCCCGGTCCTCATGGATGAAGCTCCACTGTTTTATGGGCCCAAATAATGCTCCATACATAATGGGCCCCATTTCTAATGCTCTAGTGTATAATGTGCCCTGTAAATGCTGCTCCAGTGTCTGATGTCCACCTTTGGAATGCTCCAGTGTATGGTGGGCCCCATATATCATTCTCCAGAGTATAGTGCTCCCCAAAAATTGCTGTCCCAATATTGAAAACAATTAAATAAGTCTCCTCGCTATGGAATCCCTGTACTAGTCTGGACTCCTCGTCGTCCCCATCGTCCATCTCACTGCACTTGGCTGTTTAGGCAGAGGGCGTACAGACGTGATGTCATTGCGCTCTGTGATCAGACTATCACTGTCAGGAAACGCGGAAGACGTCATGGCGGTGGAGCAGGGAGAGGTAAGTATTTCAACTCTGCAAGTGCTGTGATCCTGAGCAAGCAGAGGGGGCCCACTCGTTGGCGACAGCAGTGGCACAGGGCCCCTCTAATAGTATGGCGGTGTGTGGCAGTGTGTTCCACCGGCAGAGACACTTTTGCGTACTATGAGGGGCCCTGTGCCAGTGCCGTCACCCATGAGTATGCCCCCCCACCAGCTCAAGGAACCTGCACTTTCATCTGCACCTTCCTCTTTGTCACCGTGTAAGGTGGTATAGTATGTGGGAAGGGGAACCTGAGTTTCCTCTGGGTCAGATTCTGGCTGTGTAGAGTGTGAGGGGAATGTAGTGGTCTGGGTCAATGTACCAGCAGAACCATCTAGCAGTGGCTGGGCATCAGTGAACTTGTGGCATCCCCAGGAGTACGGTCGCCACAGTGGCATTACCTTCCTCCTAGGGAGTGTGATGTCATGCTTGGGAGCAACGAAGTATCTCTCTAGCAGTTAAACCAACACACAACACATTTCCCACTCCACGCCAGCAAGGAGACCTCTAATCATGACTGTTGAGGAGCTGCTCTCTGTGGTCGGGAGGAGGTAAGTTAGGCCATTCTGTGCAGGGAAGGGGAAGTGTGTGGACGTGAGAAGGGGAGCTGGAGCATGAGCAGAGATAAGGCTCACTCCTAGCTGGAGCGCATGGTCCAGATTCCGGTCTCCGAGTTTGTAGGGACACTGACGTTCCTGCAGCAGAATCCGGAGGAAGTAGCAGCTGTAAATGCTCTGTACCCAACTGAGGCTCAGAGGCCCCAGCATCGACGTGTGTGAGCCAGACGGAAAAGGCTACGGCTGCCAGCCATACGAGAAAGTTCCAAAAGAGAGACAACAGGGGATAATTCATTGAACTCAGCACTGCGAGTACCTCAGATAAGCGCTAGAACGGAGGCCACACTACCTATCTGCAGAGAGAGAAATCCAAATTGGCTTCCAGGCTGACCAACTACTTCTCCATCTGTACTCTGGGTCCTGGACAGCACCTACCATGTACAGGTAAAGGAACTGCACGACTGTGTCTTTCATCTTTCTCCTGCGCCTGGCGCATGGCTCAGCTACATCCTGCACTGCACACCATCTCCCAACTCTTTCATCTGCCCTGCGACTACGGCCCTACCTGTGCAGGTCTTCTACATCTTAGCTGCACCACAAGATCTGTCCCACAGAAGCGACACTGCAGCGCTAGTCAATCTAATCAGAAACCAGAGGTGGTATCACGTATCATTCACCTATAAACGTAATTCACCCCTTTGCATGGATGCCCAGGGCCACGGAACGGGTCACCACCACCGTGACACATCCCTGTGAGACACCGGCCCGGTACCGATTAACCCCACTGCCCTGGCTGGCCACCCACACTCCATGTTAGATTCATCTTGGACTGGGGAATTCACGATTTGACTTGATAACCCAGGCATGGTATGATAGAAAGAGCTACATGGACTAATGTGAAGTGTGGCCTGCTGCCTCATTCAGTTTGGGTGGGGGTGCAGGACACAAGGAAAGGGTTTCTTCCTGTCCAGGAGCCAGCACTTGACCACTCAGTGCTTGCATTTTTTGAAACTTCAGAAGAGGCGGGCATATTTGATGGAGTCTGATTCGGCAGTGTAAGCCAAAACCAGTTCCTCATGCTCCGCCTTTAAAAGCGGTTAACCTACTCCCAGAAAAGGTATCATTCCAGGCGTTCCGGAGCCAGACCATGACGCAGGCTCAACACCTCCTGCCTTAGCTGCTATTGTGCTTTTGCCACTACCAGCAGATGCACCACCACCATCATCACCAGCTGGCCCCCCTGCACCCACATCCGCGGCCTCTTCCACCAAACTTCAACATTTTGCACAAACTAGACACAAAATAACATCAGATATATGGCAATGGCACTGTATCGGAAATGTACAGCTCTATTCAGTTAAAGGATAATTGCCAATCTCCATATATATTCCATCAGTCACACAGAGACGCTCACAGGCTCAGTATGGATTAGACAAGAATATAAAAAGTAGACAAAGTGTACAGTATCATCAGATAGCAGGTATATATAACATAGTTTAAACATTAACAATGTACGTCTAGATATCAGGAGTAGTGTTGAGCCACCACGCTAGTGTTTTTGGTTTGTCACACAGGAGGCAAGTTCGTCGAATGTTCATTGAACCCCATTGAAAACAATGGCAGGCAAACACAAACACATACAAACGCATAGAAAACAATTACAAAACACCTTAAAAGGTGTCCCAAAGCAGAGAAAATGCTCAGAAGACAAAAATTACATATGCAAAAAGGGCAACTACATTTAGAAAAGAGGTGGAGGAGTAAAAGGAGGAGGTGGAGGAGACACAGATATAGGCTTGTCATTCCCTTATGAAGTCAAGAAAGGCTGGAATAAAAATGTAAAATACCAACCAAAAATAAAAAATTCTGAAATCGAACACGATCATATACCATCGGACTTCCCACCAATAAATTATGCCAACTGGTGATCAGGCGGCGTTATTCCCACGAACCTCCAAACAGCGTCCATGAAGGCAAAGTGTTTGCTTTCCGGGGGCAGTATGATTGCAAAGCTGAACCTTAAAGGAATGTCCAAAAGGGCACCACCAGGAGTGAAGCCTGCGGCTTAATTGGACTCCACCCGGGAAACCACAACCATGCCACCTCAAGGAAAGATGCACATATTGAAAGCTTTGTCGATTGTGTGTGTGGTGTGGTATGTCCGTTTGTAGTTGTGCTAGCAATTTGTCAGCTTTATTCCGTTAACGAACGAGACTCAGGCATGCCCCCGCGGTACTCGTCAAGCTTACTAGAGGGATACGCGAGGCTCTGGCACTATCATGGTCTATCATGGCGTTATATGTCCGGGGCTGCATGCGCGCTACACTGAAAGGACCAGCTTTTCTCGCTTACAGGTGCAGATAACCAGCAGAACACCATTAGTGATGGGGATCTGTGATTCCAATTATTCCCCGCGAGCGATCATTTCCCAGTAAGTGCAGGTCAACCGCAATTCCTGAATTAGGCCTAACCGGCATTCCTGAAAAAATGCAAAAAATTACGTGTCCAAACCACAGTTGCTGTAGCTTGCTTGACAGCTCGGCAGCCGTTCTCAGGCCCAGTATGGATTCGACAAGATTCTAGAAAGTTGATAAAGGGTACAGTTTCACCGGGTAACACGTATATATGTAGCATAGGTTACACATTAAAAACCTTTGTCTATATATCAGGAGGCAGGCTCAGACGGTCTCACCCAGTATGAATTAGACGTGATTGGATAAAGGTGAGAAAGGGTACCGTATCACTGGATAACAGGTATGTATAGCATAGTTTACACAATAAAAACGTAGGTCTATATAACAAGAGGCAGGCTCAGACGGTCTCAGGCCCTGTATGGATTAGACATGATTGGACAAAGGTGAGAAAGGGTACCGTATCACTGGATAACAGGTATGCATAGCATAGTTTACACATTAAAAACGTAGGTCTATATATCAGGAGGCAGGCTCAGATGGTCTCAGACCCAGTATGGATTAGACGTGATTGGACAAAGGTGAGAAAGAGTAACGTATCACCGGATTACAGGTATGTATAGCATAGTTTACACATTAAAAACCTATGTCTATAGATCAGGAGGCAGGCTCAGACGGTCTCAGGCCCAGTATGGTTTGACCAGCTTGTACAAAGTTGAGAAAGGGTACATTATCACTGGACAGCAGGTATATACACTCACTGGCCACTTTATTAGGTACACCTGTCCAACTGTGTGTTAAGACTTAATTTCTAATCAGCCAATCACATGGCGGCAACTCAGTGCATTTAGGCATGTAGACATGGTCAAGACAATCTCCTGCAGCTCAAACCGAGCATCAGTATGGGGAAGAAAGGTGATTTGAGTGCCTTTGAACGTGGCATGATTGTTGGTGCCAGAAGGGCTGGTCTGAGAATTTCAGAAACTGCTGATCTACTGGGATTTTCACGCACAACCATCTCTAGGGTTTACAGAGAATGGTCCGAAAAAGAAAAAAAATCCAGTGAGCGGCAGTTCTGTGGCCGGAAATGCCATGTTGATGCCAGAGGTCAGAGGAGAATGGGCAGACTGGTTCGAGCTGATAGAAAGGCAACAGTGACTCAAATTGCCACCCGTTACAACCAAGGTAGGCAGAAGAGCATCTCTGAACGCACAGTGCGTCGAACTTTGAGGCAGATGGGCTACAGCAGCAGAAGACCACACTGGGTACCACTCCTCTCAGCTAAGAACAGGAAACTGAGGCTACAATTTGCACAAGCTCATCGAAATTGGACAGTAGAAGATTGGAAAAACGTTGCCTGGTCTGATGAGTCTCGATTTCTGCTGCGACATTCGGATGGTAGGGTCAGAATTTGGCGTAAACAACATGAAAGCATGGATCCATCCTGCCTTGTATCAACGGTTCAGGCTGGTGGTGGTGGTGTCATGGTGTGGGGAATTTTTTCTGGGCACTCTTTGGGCCCCTTGGTACCAATTGAGCATCGTTGCAACGCCACAGCCTACCTGAGTATTGTTGCTGACCATGTCCATCCCTTTATGACCACAATGTACCCAACATCTGATGGCTACTTTCAGCAGGATAATGCGCCATGTCATAAAGCTCGAATCATCTCAGATTGGTTTCTTGAACATGACAATGAGTTCACTGTACTCAAATGGCCTCCTCAGTCACCAGATCTCAATCCAATAGAGCATCTTTGGGATGTGGTGGAACGGGAGATTCGCATCAGGGATGTGCAGCCGACAAATCTGCGCCAACTGTGTGATGCCATCATGTCAATATGGTCCAAAATCTCTGAGGAATGCTTCCAGCACCTTGTTGAATCTCTGCCACGAAGAATTGAGGCAGTTCTGAAGGCAAAAGGGGGTCCAACCCCTTACTAGCATGGTGTACCTAATAAAGTGGCCAGTGAGTGTATAGCATAGTTTAAATATTTAAAATCTCCATGTTCTCAGTATGGATTAGACAACAATCTAAAAAGTAGAAAAAAGGAAATGTTTTTGAAGCGTACACCAGTATATACTTTTGGTGGTATTTTTAAATCTTCATATATATTTCTGTCTCCGTAAGACAGTCCAGACTCTCCGCAATAGGAAATGAGATGCATACAATTACTGACATAAATTCTAGTGATTGCAGAAATCTAGGAATTCCTATTCACGGGATAAACTTCCATCACAATTCTCAGAGGCGATGCAGACCCTCAATTAATTAGTGTGTGGAGACAGCGAAAACCTTTCTTTGTGAAGAAAGTGTTGCTGTATCTCAGTACCGTTGATCCCATCGCCATTACTCATATCCATATAATTTTGATCACAGGGAGAGATGTAAACATGGTGCTCACTGCCTATCATGCTCTGTTACGTAACTTTGGAGTGCAAAAGACAGATGCCACAGGCCGTAAGCGATTCATTTGGATTGGCATGAGAGGGCACATTTAAAAATGTGCGCTGGAATGTCATACATCTGTAGGTAGGAAAACTGTGAAAGCTGATGAGAAACCACCAGTGCATCTCAATGTGAGTCGACGCCCATAAGAAATGGAAGCCATTGATCATCTGAAGCTAGATCCCGGCCAGCAGGACAGGGCATTGCTACGTCTTAACCATCATCTTCTATCAGTTCATCAAATTTGTAGTGGCAGTCCCAGTGAAGGATTTGACAGCCCAGACTACACAGCGGAGGAGCAGGTAGAGGTAAACATTGCAAATGCTGGGGACCTGCCCAAGCAAGGGGGGCCCACTCGTGGGCATCGGTACTGGCACTGGGCCCCTCATAGTACGATATTGTGTCTGACGGCGGGTGTGCACCACCACCGTCAGAGACACTTGATTGCACTATGAGGGACCCTGTGCCAGTGCCCGCTCCCAAGAGTCGGCCCACCCACCTGTCCAGGGCAACGGCACTTGCACGGTTGTGTGCGCTAGGTGGTGACCCCGGCCATGGGGGGAGGAGGCAGCACAGTTAGGGAAATTTAGAAAATGGCATATGTTGATGTGGGACATTCACCTGCTGCTAAAGGCGAAATTGGTGAAGTGCCAGGAAGAGGCGGACCAAAGAAAGCCATTTTTCTGTCAACCTATGTGTCATCAGGGAAAGGTGTGACAAAATCCTTGGAAACCCATGCATGGTTCATTTTAATGAAGTTTAGATCATCCACATTTTGGGTCGACAGACGGGTCCTTTTTTCTGTCAGGATTGATTCAGCAGCACTGAAGACTCTTTCCGATAGCACACTTGCAGCTGGGCAAGCGAGCTCCTGTATGGCATATTGTGCCAATTCAGGCCTGGTGTCCAGTTCAGCTGCCCAATAGTCAAATGGGAATGACCTGTGAAGGAGAACATCGATATGGGAGGAAAAGTAGTTTGTAACCATAGTTGACAAGTGCTGTCTCCTGTCACTTTCAATTGATGCAGTATTACCAGTCGTGTGAGCGGGACTTGAAAAATCAGTCCACAACATGGTCATGAAACCCCTGTCTCCAATGCCACTTCTGATGTGTGCACCACCAACACCTCTTCCAAGTTGCCCCTGGCCCCTACAGCTCGTGTGACAACCTTCACCGCTGCTGTGTGCTGGGAATGCCTCAACCAACCGGTTTACCAGAGTTGCTTGTTTATTTGCCAATATTAGGTCAAGGTTCTCCTGTGGCATGATGTTGTGGAATTTGCCTTCATAGCGTGGATCCAGGATGCTGGCCAACCAGTAGACATCATTGTTCATCATTTTGGCAATGCGGGGGTCCCTTTTTAGGATCTGCAAGGCATAATCTGACATGTGGGCCAATGTTCCCGGTGTCAATGATGCACTGTGAGTGCTGGGTGGAGGAGCATTTTCAGGCAAATCCACATCCCTCCAGTCACGCACAATCCCAGTATAGACCTTGCCACGCCAACATTTTCTCTTGCCCCACGAGAAGCATCCTCCTCCCCTAAATAATCATCCCCATCATCATCCTCCTCCTCCTCCTCTTCTTCCTCCACCTCGTCCACGACAGTTCCCTGAACAGACAATGGCTGACTGTCATCAAGGCTTCCCTTCTCCTCTTCCTCATCATCCTCGGCTGCAGACACCTGCTCCTTGATGTGCGTCAAAGTTTGCATGAGCAGACGCATAAGTGGGATGCTCATGCTTATGATGTCGTCGTCTGCGCTTACCAGCCGTGTGCATTCCTCAAAACAGTGAAGGACTTTACAGAGGTCTTTCAGCTTCGACCACTGCACACTTGTCAACTCCATGTCTGCCCTCAAAGTGCCTGCCCGTGTATCCTCCCACAAATGCATTACAGCCTGCCTCTCTTCGCACAGCCGCTCAACCATGTGCAGGGTGGAGTTCCACCTTGTTGCAACGTCGATAATTAGGCGGTGCATGGGAAGGTGGAGCAATCGCTGCAGCTTCTGCATACGACTGGAGTGTACCGGCGACCAGCGGATGTGCAAGCACAGTCTTCAAACCTTATGCAGCAGGCCTGTTAACTCTGGATAATTAGTGAGGAAGCACTGCACCACCAGGTTCAAGGTGTGAGCAAAGCAAGGTATGTGTCTGAGTTTTGAAAGGGCTATGGCTGCCACAAAATTCCGGCCGTTATCACTAACTACCTTGCCTGCCTCAAGATGTAGACTGCCCAGCCATGACTCAGTTTGTCGCTGAAAGTAGTCGGCCAGTACCCCCGCTGTGTGTCTGTCGCCCAAACACATCATCTGCAACACAGCCTGCTGACGCTTTCCACGAGCTGATCGATAGTGGGACACATCATGTGCACCACTGTCAGCTGCGGATGCAGTGCTCGTGCGACTGCGCTCTGTGGACGAGCTTTTGCTTCTGGAGGAGGAGGGTCGAATGCCTACAGCCAACTGTTTCCTATACCGTGGGCTAGGCAGAACTGTGCCATCACAGCTGTCCCCTGTGGACCCTGCATCCACCACATTAACCCAGTGCGCAGTGATGGACACGTAACGGCCCTGGCCATGCCTACTGGACCATGCATCAGTTGTGAGGTGCACCTTTCCACTCACTGATTGCTTGAGTGCATGGACAATGCGGTCTTTCACATGAAGGTGGAGGGCTGGGATGGCTTTGCGAGAAAAGAAATGGTGACTGGGTAGGTCATAGCATGGTACTGCGTAGGCCATGAGTTCGCAGAAAGCTGCACTTTCAACCAACTGATAGGGCATCATCTCTAATGAGGTTAGTTTGGCAATGTGGGCGTTCAAACCCAGTGTACGCAGATGAGAGGATGAGTACTTTCTTGTCCTACTCATAGTCTCTGGTAGGATGAGCTGGACTTGAGAGCTGCATATGGTGGAACTAGCGGTGGACATGGTGGACTGAGAGAGGGTTGATGATGGTGATGGAGTTGGTGTTCTTTCTGATGGCCTAGATTCAGTCTTTCCTTGCAATATCAGTGTGATTCCCTGACTGATTTGCCCTTGCGACGACAACTCAACATTTGCTGCTGGTGGTCTGCTAACCGGTGGACTTACAGTGGGGGAAACAATGTTTGCCAATATTAGGTCAAGGTTCTCTTGTGGCATGATGTTGTGGAATTTGCCTTCATAGCGTGGATCCAGGATGCTGGCCAACCAGTAGACATCATTGTTCATCATTTTGGCAATGCGGGGGTCCCTTTTTAGGATCTGCAAGGCATAATCTGACATGTGGGCCAATGTTCCCGGTGTCAATGATGCACTGTGAGTGCTGGGTGGAGGAGCATTTTCAGGCAAATCCACATCCCTCCAGTCACGCACAATCCCAGTATAGACCTTGCCACGCCAACATTTTCTCTTGCCCCACGAGAAGCATCCTCCTCCCCTAAATAATCATCCCCATCATCATCCTCCTCCTCCTCCTCTTCTTCCTCCACCTCGTCCACGACAGTTCCCTGAACAGACAATGGCTGACTGTCATCAAGGCTTCCCTTCTCCTCTTCCTCATCATCCTCGGCTGCAGACACCTGCTCCTTGATGTGCATCAAAGTTTGCATGAGCAGACGCATAAGTGGGATGCTCATGCTTATGATGTCGTCGTCTGCGCTTACCAGCCGTGTGCATTCCTCAAAACAGTGAAGGACTTTACAGAGGTCTTTCAGCTTCGACCACTGCACACTTGTCAACTCCATGTCTGCCCTCAAAGTGCCTGCCCGTGTATCCTCCCACAAATGCATTACGGCCTGCCTCTCTTCGCACAGCCGCTCAACCATGTGCAGGGTGGAGTTCCACCTTGTTGCAACGGCGATAATTAGGCGGTGCATGGGAAGGTGGAGCAATCGCTGCAGCTTCTGCATACGACTGGAGTGTACCGGCGACCAGCGGATGTGCAAGCACAGTCTTCAAACCTTATGCAGCAGGCCTGTTAACTCTGGATAATTAGTGAGGAAGCACTGCACCACCAGGTTCAAGGTGTGAGCAAAGCAAGGTATGTGTCTGAGTTTTGAAAGGGCTATGGCTGCCACAAAATTCCGGCCGTTATCACTAACTACCTTGCCTGCCTCAAGATGTAGACTGCCCAGCCATGACTCAGTTTGTCGCTGAAAGTAGTCGGCCAGTACCCCCGCTGTGTGTCTGTCGCCCAAACACATCATCTGCAACACAGCCTGCTGATGCTTTCCACTAGCTGATCGATAGTGGGACACATCATGTGCACCACTGTCAGCTGCGGATGCAGTGCTCGTGCGACTGCGCTCTGTGGACGAGCTTTTGCTTCTGGAGGAGGAGGGTCGAATGCCTACAGCCAACTGTTTCCTATACCGTGGGCTAGGCAGAACTGTGCCATCACAGCTGTCCCCTGTGGACCCTGCATCCACCACATTAACCCAGTGCGCAGTGATGGACACGTAACGGCCCTGGCCATGCCTACTGGACCATGCATCAGTTGTGAGGTGCACCTTTCCACTCACTGATTGCTTGAGTGCATGGACAATGCGGTCTTTCACATGAAGGTGGAGGGCTGGGATGGCTTTGCGAGAAAAGAAATGGTGACTGGGTAGGTCATAGCATGGTACTGCGTAGGCCATGAGTTCGCGGAAAGCTGCGCTTTCAACCAACCGATAGGGCATCATCTCTAATGAGGTTAGTTTGGCAATGTGGGCGTTCAAACCCAGTGTACGCAGATGAGAGGATGAGTACTTTCTTGTCCTGCTCATAGTCTCTGGTAGGATGAGCTGGACTTGAGAGCTGCATATGGTGGAACTAGCGGTGGACATGGTGGACTGAGAGAGGGTTGATGATGGTGATGGAGTTGGTGTTCTTTCTGATGGCCTAGATTCAGTCTTTCCTTGCAATATCAGTGTGATTCCCTGACTGATTTGCCCTTGCGACGACAACTCAACATTTGCTGCTGGTGGTCTGCTAACCGGTGGACTTACAGTGGGGGAAACAATGTAGCGTTGCTGACTACCTTCCTTGGGAGCAGTAGCACATGTGGTACGTGAGTTTTGATAGTCCGTCCACGCTTTCAAGTGCATGGTGGTTAAATGTCTTAGCATGCAACTGGTATTCAAATTTCTCAGATTTTTCCCTCGGCTAAAGGTCTTTGTGCACTTCTTACAGATAACCTTTGCCTGATCATTAGGATTTTGTTAAAAAAAGTGCCACACTGCACTCTTCCTACTATGGAAGACATTTTGAGGCCTTGCACGCTGTGCTATTTTGACCATCTGGCCAAGCTGTCCTGCAACTCCTTTGGTTTTTGTAACCCGTTTTAGGACTGCTCCGGGCCTGCCAGCTAACAGCTGTTGCGATGTCGATGCCCGCTGCGGATGCTCCTCCTCCCCTTCTGAGCTATTGGCAGCGGCACCCTCTACCCCTAATGGATGCCAATCTGGGTCAACAACTGGGTCATCCATCAACTCCTCTTCAAAGTCATGTGCACCTTCATCTGTGTCACCATGTATGGTGGTATAGTAAGCGGGAAGGGGCACCTGAGTTTCATCTGGGTCAGATTGTGGCTCAGTACACTGCGAGGGCAATTTAGTGCTCTGAGTGAATGTACCAGCAGAATCATCTATCAGTGGCTGTGCATCAGTACACTCCATGTCAGATTCATCTTTGCCTGTGTAATTCACGATTTGACTTCATAACCCAGGCATGGTATGTGAAAACAGCTCCATGGAGTAATCTGTAGTGTGGCCTGCCGCATCCTTCAATTTTGGTTGGGGTGAAGGACACAAGGAAAGGTGTGGTTCATGAACATGAGCCTCCAATGATGAGTCACTGCTTTTATTTTTTAAAACTTCAGAAGAGGAGGCGATAGAGCTGGAGGCTGAGTCAGCAATGTAAGCCAAAACTTGTTCTTGAAGCTCCGGCTTTAAAAGCGGTTTACCTACTCTCAGAAAAGGGAGCCTTCGAGGCCTTGTGGAGTCAGATGATGACGCAGGCTCAACACATCCTGCATTAGGTGCTATTTTGCTTTTGCCACTACCAGCAGATCCACCACCAACACCAACAACATCGTTACCAGCTGCCAACCCCCGCCCACTTCTACCGACTCTTCCACCACACTTTCTCATTTTTGGGGAAAATGTACCCAAAAAACCACCAACTATATGTTACTGTAAAACAAGGTACAAGGTGTATATAGTAGTGGGGAGAATTGGAATCTCTGTAGACTTCAGGACTCAGTTGGATTCTGTCAGGCCCTGTTTATGTTACACCGCAATGTGACAGGCAGATTCTGGATGGTGTAATAAAGGTGGATAGAGGACTGTGGAGAATTGGAATCTCTGTAGACTTCAGGACACAGTTGGATTCTGTCAGGCCCTGCTTATTTTACACCGCAATGTGACAGGCAGATTCTGGATGGTGTAATAAAGGTGGATAGAGGACTGTGGAGAATTGGAATCTCTGTAGACTTCAGGACACAATTGGATACTGTCAGGCCCTGTTTATTTTACACCGCAATGTGACAGGCAGATTCTGGATGTTGTAAGAAAGGTGGATAGAGGACTGTGGAGCATTGGAATCTCTCTACACTTCAGGACACAGTTGGATTCTGTCAGGCCCTGTGTCTATATCACCGCAATGTGACCGGCAGAAATTGCCTAGTGTATGACAAACTACAAGGTGTATATAGAATTGGGCAGAATTGGAATCTCCCTTTAGTGTAGGTCTGTAAGAACGGACAAACTCCTCGACTTTTCCTTACAGAGTCACACATGTAGATAGCTTCAATTTGGCCGTGATAACAGCCGTTACACTGTACTGAGAGAGGAGCGTGCACGTACACCGCTGTACGGTGTATGTAAAATTGTCAAGCTCCGTGTTTTTGTATACGGACTGACACACGCTGTCTCTCTCTAGTTTTGAATGTAATCAAACAGCAAATATACTAAACTGTTTGAAAAACGGACAAAACTATAAGGTGTAGGTCTGTAAGAATGGACAAACTCCTTGACTTTTCCTTACAGAGTCACACACTTAGATAGCTTCAATTTGGCCGTGATAACAGCCGTTACATGGTACTGTGTGAGGAGCGTACACCGCTGTACGGTGTGTGATAAAATGAACACTCACTACCTCACCAGGACAAAACAATACAATTTGGATTGCTTTTAAAAAAGCAGTTTGAACACCAGTGTGCACACAGCAATGCAGCTAGCCTTAAAAGGCAGGCTAATCACCACCAGCGCTGCTGCACAAATGCAAAAATCTTCACCTTTCACAGCACAGTAACTACAATGAAAAGTGCTAGCAGCAGAAGCAGTTTTTTTTTCTTTTTGCCTTTCTAACACTTTCCCTACAGAATCAGCAGCTGCAGCAGCTCTCCCTATTCTGAGATCAGCATGAGTAACATGGCGGTCGGCGTCCCCGCCCTTTTATACCCCCTGTGACGCCACACAAAGCAAGCCAATCACTTGCATGCCCTTCTCCAAGATGGTGGTGACCACTGCCTATGTCATCACGTTGCCCACAGTGTCCGTTCTTCCTGATTGGCTGAAAAAGGGCGCTAAAGCATCTTTTGAAATGCGACTTTGGCGCTATAGTCGCCGACCTCATGGCCGACCTCACGCTAAGGTCGGGTTTCGTTTCATGAAACCCGACTTTGGCGAAAGTCGTCAACTTTTTAATTTTTTTGACCCGTTTCGCTCAACTCTAGTTGTGAGGTCAAGAAACTTTTCAAAGTGCTTTATGATCCATGTAGTGCTGGACATCTGTTTATCTGACCACAGCATTCTATTGAGCCCTGCTGTCTCAATTTAGTTTGATTGATTAACGAGAAGAGAGAGGGAAAAAAAAAAAAACAATCCTTAGGCTCCTATATATTCAGACATAGTTTGGGGAAAGCATTTATGCAGGGGGCATTTATGCACACTTTATCGAAGTACAGTTTATCAAAGTACTGGCAGTTATAACATGGCAGTTTATCAAAGTACTGGCAGTTATAACATGGTAGTTTATCAAAGTACTGGCAGTTATAACATGGCAGTTAGACAGGGCAGGAGACAGGGAAGACATTTATATACATCTACTCCCTGTACATTTGGAGTACAACAACTATATACCATATGCATTTGTGCAATTTATATCCTGGCCGCTGCATTCACACACATCCACTGCCCTGGCATTAACTCTCTACACTCCATCCATATCGGTCCTTCACTCCTTTCCTGTCCTATGTATAGCACTCACGCTGTTTTCACATTGTTAAATTGCAGAGATCCAGTCAGTTCCCCCATTCAACATAAGAGACGCTCTCACAAATCACTTAACCATCTGCTCACTCTTTCTATCCTCCTTCTCCTAGTCGCAGGAGACATTGCTCCCAACCCTGGTCCCCCATGTTATAGAAAGTCAAACCCCCCAGCTGCTACACTCAGAAACCCCTCTAATCTTATTAATATTCCCTGCATGCCATCTGTCTCTCTTAATTGTGCACTTTGGAATTCTCGCTCCGTGTGTAGCAAACTCTCCTTCTTTCATGACTTTTTCCTTTCTAATTCTCTTAACCTCTTGGCTCTTACAGAAACCTGGATCCAGCAGTCAGACACTACCGCTGCTGCTGCTCTTTCATATGGTGGACTACACTTCTCTCATACCCCAAGATCAGACAATAGAGCAGGTGGAGGCGTTGGTCTGCTTCTATCACCAAAATGTACCTTTCAGGTTATCCCTGAACTACCCTCACTAGTCTTCCCTTCTTTTGAGGTCCATGCCGTCAGACTCTACACCCCCTTCTCCATGCGAGTGGCTGTGGTGTATCGTCCTCCCGGCCCCTCCCATCAGTTCCTGGATAATTTTACCACTTGGCTTCCACATTTTCTCTCCTGTGACATCCCTACCCTCATCATGGGAGATTTCAACATCCCCATTGCTCTTCCCCTCTCCCCATCTGCTACTCACCTTTTATCTCTAACCTCCTCGTTTAACCTTTTGCAGCTTACTAATTCTCCAATGCATGAAGACGGAAACTCCCTCGACTTGGTCTTCTCTCGGCTTTGTGCAGTGGATGATTTCGCAAACTCCCCTCTCCCACTCTCTGACTACAATCTTCTTTCATTCTCTATCAAGAGCTGCCAGGCTGCTCAGGTCACCCCCACTGTCCATACTTATAGAAACATACAGGCCATTAACACCCAGAAACGTACGAAGAACTTGCAGTCTTCAATGGCCCATATCTCCTCCCTCTCATGTCCTGATTCTGCACTGAAGCATTACAATGAAACATTTCAAAGTGCCCTGGATGAATTTGCACCCGCTATAAATAGACCACCACAACACAGATGGTGACAACCCTGGCACACCCTGAAAACACGTTTCCTGCAGCGGTGCTCCAGGTGCGCCAAACGTCTGTGGAGAAAATCCAATCTACATGAAGATTTCATCCATTATAAGTTTATGCTTCGAACATACAACACTGCCCTTCACCTCTCCAAACAAACCTATCTCAACACCCTCATCACCTCACTGTCCAATAACCCGAAATGTCTCTTTGACACTTTTCATTCTCTACTCAACCCAAGAGTACAGGCCCCAACCATGGAGCTCCGAGCTGACGATCTGTCCAATTACTTCAAAGAAAAAATTGACCAGATACGACAGAAAATTATCTCCCAATCACCTCATACTATACACTGTCCTCTCTCCCCCACTACATCTAGCTCACTCTTTTGAACCAGTCACAGAAGAAGAAGTAAGCAGGCTCCTTGCATCTTCTCGCCCAACCACTTGCATCAGTGACCCATTTCCGTCACATTTCCTCCAGTCCCTTTCCCCTGCTGTCACCACTCACCTAACTAAAATATTTAACCTCTCTCTCTCTTCTGGTATCTTTCCCTCCTCATTTAAGCATGCCATCATACATCCACTACTTAGAAAACCATCTCTCGACCAAAACTGTGCCGCTAACTATAGACCTGTCTCTAATCTTCCCTTCATCTCTAAACTCCTGGAACGCCTGGTCCACTCCCGTCTTATCCGCTATCTCTCTGATAACTCTCTTCTTGACCCTCTCCAATCCGGCTTCCGCTCATTACAATCTGCTGAAACTGCCCTCACTAAAGTCTCTAATGATCTACTAACAGCTAAATCTAATGGTCATTACTCCATGCTAATTATTTTGGATCTCTCTGCAGCTTCTGGCACTGTGGATCATCAGCTCCTCCTCACTATGCTCCGTTCCATTGGCCTCAAGGACACCGTTCTCTCCTGGTTCTCCTCCTATCTCTCTGACCGCTCCTTTACTGTGTCTTTTGCCGGTTCCTCCTCCTCTCACCTTCCCCTTACTGTTGGGGTTCCTCAAGGATCAGTCCTAGGCCCCCTCCTTTTCTCCTTGTACACTGCCCCTATTGGTCAAACAATCAGTAGATTTGGTTTCCAGTACCATCTCTATGCTGATGACACCCAGTTATACGCTTCTTCTCCAGACATCACGCCAGCCTTTCTAGAAAACACCGGCGATTTTCTAAACGCTGTGTCTAACATCATGTCCTCACTATATCTGAAACTGAACCTGTCAAAGCCTGAACTCCTTGTGTTTCCTCCCTCTACTAATGTACCTATACCCGACATTGCCATTTCTGTGTGTGGCTCCACTATTACTCCCCAGCAACATGCCCGCTGTCTTGGGGTCATACTTGATTCCCAGCTTTCCTTTGCCCCCGCATTCGATCACTGGCTCGCTCTTGTCATCTGCACCTCAAAAACATTTCTAGAATTCGACCTTTTCTTACTTTTGAGTCTGCAAAAACTTACTGTTTCTCTTATTCATTCTCGTCTCGACTATTGTAACTCTCTTCTAATCGGTCTCCCTCTTACCAAACTCTCCCCTCTCCAATCTGTCTTGAATGCTGCAGCCAGGATCATATTCCTCACCAATTGTTACACCGATGCCTCTACCTTGTGCCAGTCATTACACTGGCTACCCATCCAATCCAGAATTCAGTATAAACTTATTACCCTCACCCACAAAGCCCTCCATGGCTCAGCACCACCCTACATCTACTCCCTTGTTGCAGTATACCACCCTACCCATGCCCTCCTTTCTGCTGATGACCTGAGGTTAGCATCCTCAATAATCAGAACCTCCCACTGCCGTCTCCAAGACTTTATATGTGCTGCGCCAATTCTTTGGAATGCACTTCCCAGGTCAATACGATTAGTCCCCAATCCCCACAATTTTAAGCGTGCCCTGAAAATGCATTTATTCAGACTGGCCTATCACCTCAACATATTAACCTAATCTATCCCTGTGTGGCACAGCCAAAAGTTTTACCATAACCGGGTTCCCTGCATCATGTTCCCACATGCTTTATGTACCCATTAGCCCTCTGTGTCTGTACTGATACACACTTAACATTATGGCTGGTCCATACAATCAGGGCAACTGTTACCACCCACCTTTCATGTCTCCCTTTTTTCCTCATAGATTGTAAGCTTGCGAGCAGGGCCCTCATTCCTCTTGGTATTTGTTACAATCTATGTGATTATTGTTATGCTGTAATGTCTATTGTCTGTACAAATCCCCTCCGAAATGTAAAGTGCTGCGGAATATGTCGTCGCTATAGAAGTTAAATTTATTATTATTATTATCTTTGTTGTGGTATTACAGTGATTGGCTGACCGCACAGCATCATCAGGTCTATATCAGACCTGGCGCCGCCCTGCTCATCCCAGTCAGCTCCAAAATCACCAATGTATGGAGACTTGCTGCAGCAATAGGGACAGAATAGGTGGGGTAACAGTTACAGTGGGTATACCATTGTTGAATCCACAAATCCAGCTAAACCCACAGTCCATCTAAGGACTAATTACGGCAGGGTATATAGACTGCAGTGCTAGGTAGTTGGGCAGTGTATGTGGCTATATACTGTATATATCAGTGCTAGGCAGCAGGCAGTGTATGTGGGTCAATAGATATCAGTGCTAGGCAGGCAGGCATTGTATGTGGCATACTTCATTGCATACATCAAGAGGGTCCATTCCATTACTGTCTGCTGTTGCTGCCTATTACACATATTGTCCGTATATACATAGCCCCAGGTATCAGTGGCCAGGAATAATTTTTGGGGCATCTTAATCCTGATTATTTTATTCAAAGGCAATCCAGAGCACACTTTTTTCTGCATTTGACTGTTGACACTGCAGAATACAGCCAGATCCTTTTCAGATTTCAGCATGAAAATCCAGCTATTTTAAATGGGTATGCCCGCTCCAGCGATCACATCTGAGTGCACAGAAAATTCTGCCATTCTTGTGATACTTTAAAATTTTTTGGAGTGTCTTATACAATTTATTGACGCCATTTTGCTGCCAAAAAAATATTTAGCTGCCAAAAAAATGTTTAGCTACATGACAGATAGTTTCCATGGGGCTATGTCCGCCACACGGATCGCATATAATTGCGTTTAAAATTGTGCCATTTCAGGCCTCCATAGAATTGTTTTTGTTGTGTCTTAGCCTACTTATTGACACAGTTTTACTGGCCAAAAAAATACAGGCCAGATATTTGAAAGTGTGGTATCTCCGTCACATGCCTCATCTATCTGTGGCATTTCAGGCCTACAATGAACTTGTTTTGCTGTGTGTTACACTAGTTCTTGACACTATTTTGCTATAAAAAAGAATACAGGCCACACATTTTATAGTGTGGTATCTCTGTTACACGCCTCATCTATCTGTGGGCTTCAAATTGTGGCATTTGAGGCCTCCATTCAACTGTTTTTGCTGTGTTTTAAACTAGTTCTTGACACTATTTTGCTGTAGAAATAATAAAAATACAGGGAACATATTTTACAGTGTAGTATCTCCATCACACGCCTCTTCTATCTGTGGGCTACAAATTCTGGCATTTGAGGACTCCATTCAACTGTTTTTGCTGTGTGTTACTCCAAGTAGTAACACTATTTTGCTGTAAAAAATTAATAAAATAATAAATTGCACTTCTACGAGGCAGAATTACCTCTGGGCAGAAACAGAGCACAGTGCTGAAGAAGAGATATTCAGACTTAATAAAAACAGAGGTTACTAAGATCTGCCTGTCTGGTACGCAGTGACAGCAATCATCAACCGTGAGTATAATCCTGCACCTAATTTTGCTGCTGTTTGTAAATAATAATTTGCCCCATTGTCTTCAATAAAAAGACTTGGGTTTCAAATTCATATGGCCGATTCATGACTGGGGCTCAAATGCACCAGCTACTACCACCATCATCTTCTGCCTAGAGGCAGTTACTGCGCAGATAGAAAGTCTGGGGAGCAGATGGTGAATGCTTGAGCAGTGTTGTAGTCTGTTAGTGGATTAGGAAGGTGAAAGGTTCTTGATTAAATCATGACTGGAAGAGCCAGAGCAAGAGCACGCTGAAGAGCATGAGGCCAGGACTCGCAATCACCCAAGCCTGGTGTTCCTGGCCTGGATTCTGATAAGCCATCACCTACTAATACTGAACTTGTTGGACGAGGATGTCAAAAAGGAGCCACTGCAGTTGATAGACCAGAAGCTAGAGATTTTGACATTGCGGCTGGATTGAAATATGTGTCAATTGGAGAGCGTGGTGATTGTAGATGTGACTTCCATCAGATTGGTGTTTCCACTGGACAATCCATCCAACATGTCATAGAATCAAAATCTGTTTTTTCTGCCAACCTCATCACTAACCGCACCACAGTCTTCATCCCAACCCTATCACATCTCTTCAACCTTTCACTTGCAATGTTCTCTTCCCCTCATTCTTCAAACACCTGCAGCTAACAGGTGCATACTTTTAATGCAGTAATGCAATTCATTTTTCATATTTCATGTTTGCATGTTATGGTGCTACAGTGCGCTTCCTTTTTTGTTTGAATGTATATGAGTTGGTGACTCTACGTTAAGCACCTGTTCACACTATGCTTATGCTTGGATGTGACGGTCAGTTTTTGAAATCTGTATTCATTAACCTTCTGACTGAGCACTCCACCTGTTAGCTGCAGGCATTTTTAATTAAAGCAGGGCCACTACCCCTCCACAGATATATAGACTTCAGTCTAAACAGAGGACTTGTATAGGTTCCCATTCAGATGAGGACTTCAGTCTAAGCGAGGATTGGCATAGATAGGGTCCTGGAAAATGAGAATTGCCTTACCGTGGCTTCCAGGTACACATAAAATTGGCCATTTTGTGAGCTAAACTTTCTAAATTTTTCATACTTCTAATGCAGTAATGCAATTCATTTTTCATATTTCATGAAATGGTGCTACAGTATGCTTCCTTTTTTGTTTGAATGTTCAGCGTGGATGACCTGAGCACAGGGAGAAGGAGGAGAAGGCATAGAGCATGGTCAGTCGCCCTCTTGGTGAGGACACAGAAGTCTTGCCTGTTAGCAGTCTGTCACGCATGGCTGAGTTTAGGTTACGCTGCCTTTTCCGTGACTCCCGTATTCTCAAAATTTTGGGTGACAGTCATTACTGGTTGGTGACACTTCTAGACCCACGCTGCAAGGGGAACTTTAAATCTCTTCTTCCAGAGGCAGACAGGTGTGCTAAAAGAAGGCCCTTGTTGCGGAATTATTAAAAAACTTCCCATTTGAAAACACTGGCAGCAGAGGTCACAATTCATTGGACAACCAAGGAGTACAGACAAGAGAGATACAACTCCAATCCAGAAGGCAGGGGAACATTGACAAAGTTCTGGGACACTTTTCCTAGACCCTCCCATCGTAGTGGCCCTGAGGCGTGGGGTACACTCAGAAGGAGGGCAAAGTTTTGGAAAATGCTGAGGGAGTACATTGCTGACCGTACCAATGTCCTCTGTGATTCCTCTGTACCTTCTAATTATTGGGTCTCAAAGCTGGATATGTGGTATGAACCGGCTCTCTACGCCTTGGCGGTCCTGGCCTGTCCTGCCACTAGTGTTTTGTCATAGCGCGTTTTTAGTGCCACTGGTAGAATTATAACTAGTGTTGAGCTATACCGTCCGATACTTAAAAGTATCGGATCGGAATGGATTGGCCGATCTAAAAAAAAATTGGGTATCGCCGATTCCGATACCGGAAGTCCCATTCAAGTCTATGGGACTTCCGGTATCGGAATAAGAAAAACCCTATTTTTGCCTTGTACAGCCTCTCTGGGGTCTGTACGGGCCTTTTGGGGGGCTGTGCCGGCCTGCCGGGGTCCCACGCAGCAATGGCATAAAGTGAGACTAGGGAATTTTTTTTTTTTTTACAGTGGTGGAGGAATACAGTGCGGAAGGATACCTACCTTCCGTCATTGTATTCCTGGAGCTGGTAGAGAACGGTAGCATCAGCTGATGCTGCTGTTCTCCACGCAAGATCGACGTGGGACCCTCGTGGACTTCTGCGGATCGGGGTAAGTATATTGGTGTTTTTTTATTTTGATATTTATTCCTCAGGCGACAATGGCTTCGGGGATCAAAGTGACAAGTGACGGTGAGTATGTACTCTATGTTATATGTACTGTATGTCTATATGTATGTATTGTATGTAGTATATATGTATGTTGCATGCATGTAGTATATATGCAGTATATATGTAGTATGCATGTTGCATGCATGTGGTATATATGTAGTATGTATGTTGCATGAATGTAGTGTATGTATGTAATATGTATGTAGCATGTATGTAGTATGTATGTAGTATGCATGTAGTATGTAGCATGTATGTAGTATGTATGTTGCATGTATGTAGCATGTAGTGTGTATGTTGCATGTATGTAGCATGTAGTATATATGTAGTATGTATGTTACATGTAGTATATATAGTATATATGTAGTATGCATGTTGCATGCATGTAGTATATATGTTGTATGTATGTAGTATGTATGTAGCATGTATGTAGTATGTATGTAGCAAGTATGTATGT
This sequence comes from Dendrobates tinctorius, assembly GCF_039654945.1. NCBI lineage: Eukaryota > Metazoa > Chordata > Amphibia > Anura > Dendrobatidae > Dendrobates > Dendrobates tinctorius. The sequence continues at coordinate 19,593,919 of NW_027361703.1, forward strand.
TGCATGTATGTAGCATGTAGTATATATGTAGTATGTATGTTACATGTAGTATATATAGTATATATGTAGAATGCATGTTGCATGCATGTAGTATATATGTTGTATGTATGTTGCATGCATGTAGAATATATGTATTATGTATGTAGTATGTATGTAGTATGTTTGTAGCAAGTATGTAGTATGTATGTTGCATGTATGTAGCATGTAGTATATATGTAGTATGTATGTTACATGTAGTATATATAGTATATATGTAGTATGCATGTTGCATGCATGTAGTATATATGTTGTATGTATGTTGCATGCATGTAGTATATATGCAGTATATATGTAGTATGCATGTTGCATGCATGTGGTATATATGTAGTATGTATGTTGCATGCATGTAGTGTATGTATGCTGTATGTAGTATGCATGTAGTATGTAGCATGTATGAAGTATGTATGTTGCATGTATGTAGCATGTAGTGTGTATGTTGCATGTATGTAGCATGTAGTATATATGTTACATGTAGTATATATAGTATATATGTAGTATGCATGTTGCATGCATGTAGTATATATGTTGTATGCATGTTGCATGCATGTAGTATATATGTATTATGTATGTAGTATGTATGTAGCAAGTATGTAGTATGTATGTTGCATGTATGTAGCATGTAGTATATATGTAGTATGTATGTTACATGTAGTATATATAGTATATATGTAGTATGCATGTTGCATGCATGTAGTATATATGTTGTATGTATGTTGCATGCATGTAGTATATATGTATTATGTATGTAGTATGTATGTAGTATGTACTGTATGTAGCATGTAGTATGTATGTAGCATATATGTAGTATGTAGCATGTAGGTAGTATGTAGCATGTATGTAGTATGCATGTAGTATGTAGCATGTATGCAGTATGTATGTTGCATGTAGTATATATGTAGTATGTATGTTACATGTAGTATATATGTAGTATGCATGTTGTATGTATGTAGCATGTAAATTTTTTTTTTTTTTTTACATTCAACACATTAGCCGGATGATGGGACTACTACTGTCCCATCATTGGCTAATGTGTCAATCACTGTCATGGTAGCAGGCATCGCCCGATGGGACTTGTAGTCCCATCGGACGATGCCTGCACAGACCCCCGGAGCCTGCACAGACTACCAGCAGGCCGGCACAGCCCCCCGGCAGGCCGGTACAGACCCCCGGCAGGCCGGTACAGACCCCCGGGCAGTCGGCACAGACCCCCGGAGCCTGCACAGACCCCCGGACAGTCGGCACAGCCCCCCGGCAGGCCGGTACAGACCCCCGGACAGTCGGCACAGCCCCCCGGCAGGCCGGTACAGACCCCCGGACAGTCGGCACAGACCCCCCGAAGGCCCGAACTGACGGCGCATCATGATGCGCACAGACAGCGCATCATGATGACGTCATTTCGGCAGCCAATCAGAGCCACAAAAGTGGCTCATTGCATTTTGGACTTCCGATTCCGGTATCCGATACGAAAAAAGTATCGGTACTCGGTATCGGAATTCCGATATGGCAAATATCGGCCGATACCCGATACTTGCGGTATCGGAAAGCTCAACACTAATTATAACTGATAAGCGCATTTGCCTGTCAACTGAAAATGCTGCTAGGCTGACTCTTATAAAAATGAACAAAGGTTGGATTGGGCCAGACTTTTTTACACCACTGCATGATAACAGAGAAACATAGACTCAAATCAAGTGTCTTTTTTTGGGAGATATATTCCTATGCACCTCTTCACACTCACACATGGGTATATACTTCCTGATTTTGGCTATTTGCTGTTATCCTCCTCCTTCTCCTCATCCTCATCATCCACCACCACTAGATCACCAGAGCAAATGTGTTCCGTGATGCAACAGCCACTCTATTCTTTTTAAGGGTGTTTATGATGCCCCTAAAAAAAGTTGACACAGTAGGTTGATGTGTACCCACCAGAGTGAAATTTTTCTCACCCCATACACTTAGTGTATGAGAATTACAAGTATAGGAGACCCGCTCCTTTAAATTGGGAAAGGAATTTATAGGAGGCCATACTCCACGTCTCTTCAAACACCACCAGTAGATCACCAGGGTGAAGATGTTCCTTGATGCAACAGCCACGTTATTGTTTTCAAAGGGGTGTTTTTAGTGTCAGCAGAGCTCACTTATCATTTCTTGTGCCCCCCCTCCCAATGAGGAGTCCAAATAAATATCAAGTCAAAAAAAGTTATAATGTTGGATAGGAAGAGCAAATAGATAGTCGTGGTATGGCCCTGTGCCTTGCCTACACTAGAGAATTTTCTTTATTAACAGCATTAAATACAAATTTGTAAATGCAGATAAAGTTGATAGAAAACCACAATCTGTGTCCACCCAGCATTCCTCTGTACACATCTCATTATTTAGATCATTATTAGTGTGATCTATTTCCTTTCAGCATGTCTCTGTATTCAGATCACAGATATCACAGCATGCTTCAGCCGCAGGGCAATAAGTATTGCCTACGATTGAAGAGTTCTGGATGACATTTTCACAGTGTGAAACATTAATTAGGTATAAAAAATTTTTTGTCTACAACACAGTCGGTGGACACTTAGTAATTCCACCCCATTTACTGGAATATGCAGGTCTTCATATCCATTTGGAGAAATCAAGATATTAAAACTACAAAACAGCAAAGATTATCTTTTAAGCAGAAAAAGATTATTGAAGAATTTTAAACAAGTTATTCAAAATTTAGCCTCCCTTGACATAACAGAAGAACCATAATTGTGCTGGATTAGAATACTAGAGCAAGGGAAAATAGAAATTCTTGAGGCAATAACGCAACTCCCCCACAATGAAGGTGAACTGTACTACAATGCTGGAAACAGGATTGATTGTCCAATGTCTGATGCCAGACTCCTTTAAACATCAACTACCTGCTGGTGATCAGCGCTAAACAAAACGTAAGTTGCGAAATGAAGGGTTTTTTTTAATGAGTCTCTGGGCCCATAAATGACTTGGGAATCTCTCTTATTACAGTCTCCAATTTGTGTTGGTCTCATCAGAGCTTAATCTAAAATGCAGTTGGTTGGATTACTGCTGATAACCCTGAGGATTTAAAGAGTGCTTTAAGGATAGTATCAGTATCAAATTCAGCTTGAGGATTTGAATTAACACTGGAGGAGAAGGAGGTTGTGTTTCTTCTAGATTCACCTTCCTTATTTGATGGTGTGTCACTTAATCTTTGAAGGATGAGCTTGTCTGATGTTATCACACTACCAATCAAATCAAGATTGCATTTCATTGGTTGTCCATCTAGGTATCTGTTGTTGTATATTTTGTAAGCACCAACTGCATCTTCGTTTCTTATAAACACAAACCTCTGCAACTCCGTAACTCATCAAGCAGGCGAGCTTCAAGGCACCGTATACACATAAAAGCTGATTCTTGGATGCAAATTAGTAACAGTCAATTTTTTGCCTTCTAAAGGGCTAAAGACAGACTCTTTTGAAGTCAGCCCTACTGAAGAACTGGCCTCTTTTTTGACAAGTGTCTATGGTTAGAGCCTTTGTGTGCAATAAAGGTGGCAAAGTCTCCTGCTGAGTAGACATGGGAGCTGTGTATGCATCATTCTGTACCACTTTAGTAAGAGGTAAAGTTTGCCCAAGAGAAAATGAATTTCTAGACATTCCCGTCCTTTTTTGCACAGGTTTGGCAGCTGTGATTTTCATCTTCTTAGTGGGGATGTGGGAAAGTTCCAAGTCATCATCAATACCATCACTGACTAATCATTGTAGGCTTGATCCTGGATCTCATACCTCCCATAGCAAAATAGAACTAGATAGATGGGTACTTTAGAACATGCACTATCATTGCTGGTAGCCACTTGTTCAACCACATCCAGATGCAACCCCGGCCACCCCAAATGATGAGAAAAGATGTCCACAGTTGCCTTACCACCTGAGTGGCCAGCAAGAACAGAGTTATGAAATTTTCAAATTACTTTGCAGTGGAATTTAGATGGCACAAATAACCTCCCGATGGTCAGGAGGCAGGGGCATCTACCTGAGCCTCCATCATCTTACCATTCAGGTCAGTTTACAAGGCCAAGATGCCTACCCCCTTATTTAAAATTGGGCAGGGTCCTCCAAGTCAGATAAAAATGCCAGTAAGGACCCTATAGATACAGCAGAAGGGGAAACATTTAGGCTGTTTCCATGACAGTAATCACCTCAATTTACAATCTCTCTGGATTGTCACTCCACAGTTGGAATAAGCTTCACCAACCAGGGCATACCCAGAACCATTGGAGTGTGGAGACCCTTCAGGACATAGCAAGGGATTATTTCATGATGTGAAGACTGCACCTTCAGTCTTATGAACAATTTGTGTCAGTGTTCTCTGTGCAAATGGTGGTGAGTCGAAAAAAAAGAATAGTTTTAGTCAAGGTAGAGCAGACAAAACCAAGAATTTTAGCAAACTCAGCATCCACCATACTAGCTCCAGCTCCACTGTCGATAAACACGGAATTTTTTTCAGACCTGCTCTCCAGCACCAACTCTGCTCTCAGGCCAAAATGAGAATTGCAGGTTGACGACGAACACACCCCTTAATTATCAAGCCCAAGGCTCCCAAGGGCTAATAGAGTCTCTATTTCTTTTGGGACTGCAGGACATGCCCCAAGAAAATGTCCCTTCCTCCCACAAAAAATACACCCTTTTTCTTGCAAATGTTGGGAGAAATATGTGACGTAAATTCACCTACCAACTGCATGAGTTCCTCAAACTTCGTAAGTATAGGTTCACCTTTCCTTCAACACTGGGAACTTGTCTCAGAAATAGGGCTCAGAAGCAGGTGGTCTTGCCCATCAGTCCCTCAGCCATCTATACACCTGAATAGCCAAGGACATGGCAGCCTCCCAAGACACTGGAGTTTCATACACTGCTAACGCATCCTTTTAACTTTCAATGAGGCCTTGGAAGAATTGGCTTCTGAGAGTCATTCCATTTGGTGTCAGTTGATAACCTGCGGAATTCAGAGCTATACATCTTTACTGAACGATTCCCTTGCTGAAAGCGACGCAGCCTGGATTCAGCCAAGGAAATACAGTCAGGATCATAATAGATAAGGGCTAAGTCCCTGAAAAACTCTTCCACAGACTGCAGACACATAGAATTCTGTGGTAGAGAAAATGCCCAGGACTGAGGTTCCCCCTGCAACACTGAAATAACAATTCCTACTCGCTGCTCCTCATTTCCAGAGGAATAAAGACGAAGTTTAAAGTACAATTTGCATGCCTTTTTAAACACTAAAAGCTTATCCCTACCCCCAGAAAACCTGTCTGGTAGGGCAATTTTTGGGTTCAACTGGAACTGCTTACCTGCAGCGCCCCCCACAATAGGAGCCTGCAGCCATTGCCATTGCTGCTGAACCTCAGAATAAAGGTTAGTAATCTCCAGTGACAATCTCTGCACATAATCTGCTAGCACAGCAACACAACGGGATCCATGAACTCAGCAAAAGAAAAAAATACATACACAGAAAAAACACACAAAAAAAACACGTGTTAGTTTTTTTCCTTTTACAAATGTGAAAGACGGATGATAATGTCATTCACAGTGTACAGTAGGACAGACTAAGTACAACACAAAGGGATAAGGGTAGGGGAACCAAACACTAGGGAAGGGGGAAGTGTAGACCCCTAGACAGATCTTACACCACTCTGTCTGTCCTAACATCCCTATATAGGTTCCACACCTATCACTGAATAGGATATTTAATCCCTGTGTGACCCTGGTGATAAGCCCTGCACCGTGAAGGACAGTATGACCACTAGTCAATCCCACTAGCACTAATGACAGCAAGAATAAATGAAAAAAGAGGGAAATTTAGCTTGAGTAGTCTCAGAGAGAAATGCCAACACCCTCCAAGCTCCAAGAGGATGCTAGAAGACTGCTACACCTTCAAGCTTCAAAAGAGAAGTGCAAATAGGAAATATAACCAGCATATACCAACAGTAAGTTGGGAGATATAAACACCCAGGTCCAGGTTTGCCTATTAGCCCTGGTGGAGGTGGCCACTAGTCTGCAAAGCAAACAACTGAAATCCTCTGCAGACAGATGCAGTGCAACAGTCGACACCCTCTGACACATCCGCACAGCCAATAGTCATCCATGTAATATAATCATCCATGTAATATAATGCACATCCCATAGTCATCCATATAGTATAATGCACAGCCCAAAGTCATCCATAAAATATAATGCATAGCCCATAGTCATCCATGTAGAAAAAAAAATTACTCACCTGCCATCCGCTCCCCCACTGCACGGCTTCCTCTTCTGAAGCAAACAGCTGACATCAGCATGCAAGCAACGGAACCGTATGACATCACTGCCATGCACCCTCGGTCACATACTCACCGATGTCAGCTGCTGGCCTCTGATTGGCCAGCAACGGGTATTGCCATGCATGGACTAATTGTGTCTGTGCACTGCAATGTACTTCAGTTGAATGTGCATCCGAGGAAGTATTTGCTGGCATCAGAGGCCCCTCAACCTCTGGGCCTTGAACAGTCACAGTCGCTACTGCTGTGACTGTGGTAATTATGCCCCTCCGATGGGGAGTGGGCCCCCCATTTGTCCAAGTCTATGGCACTTGCTCGGGTATGCCAGGTGGTGACACCAGACCTAAATAGTGGTAACAATATCATAAGTGGATCAGCAAGTGCTAGATGCAGGACATTTTTACTCCCTGGCTGAAGTGAATGTCAGAAAGGCCAGTGTCTTTTATTGTAGTGACTAGTGTTGAGCGATACCTTCCGATATCGTGAAATATTGGATCGGATTGGATCGGACCGTTACCCAAAAAGTATCGGATATCGCCGATTCCGATACAGGAAACCAATGCAAGTCAATGGGACAGAAATAACGGAATTAAAATAAACCATTTCTTTCCTTGTAGGTTAATACTACATGAAGAAAACAACTAAGAATAATGTAGAATGTATTGGGGGAGGTGGAGGAGACATTAAAGGCATAGAGGTTTAGCCCAATCAAATGGAATATCAGGAATAATTTTTTTTTAAGACGTTCGGAGTTACAAAGATATTGGCTATGTTAACCTTTTTTATATTTTGTCAGATATGTATGTTTCACTACTTCCATGCTCTTCACTTTCTTTTTTACTTCTCTCAAACTTTCTCCTTCATGATCCTCAGCAGCAGCGCATCTTTTTCATCAACTTCTTCTTCACCTTCTTCATCTTCTTCTTCTTCACCTTCTTCCTATTATTCTTTTTTTACATTCTTCATATTCTTCTTATTCAACTATTATTCTTCTTCATATTAAACTTCTTCATCTTCTTCCTATTGTTCTTCATTATATTCTTATTTGTGACAGGCATTCCTGTAGTTGTTATCTATAAAAGTTTGAAGATTACACCTTCCATTCTGCCTGTCGCAAAAGATTTACAACAGGATTTGTCCGTGTTCAGTTTGGCCTGCAGTAGCAGGCATTTTCCAGGGGCACCACGAGGATGAACGGACTCACCCCCATACACTGCTTAGTCTTCTTCTGCTTATAATTTAGATAATATCTTTTGCTCTGATTTTTAGTCTTATGCTTAATGTTCTTCTGCTTTTGGTCCTTCTGCTTTTTGTTCTTCTGCTTCTTGGTCTTCTGTCTCTTGTTGTTCTGCATCTTGGTGGTTGTCTTCATGTTCTTTGTCCTCTTGGTCATCTTCTTCAGGGTCATCTTTTTGGTCTTCTTCGGTGTGGTCTTCAGGATCGTCGTCTTCAGGGTCGTCTTCAGGGAGATCCAGAGTGAGAACCAAATACCATTTCCACAAGCGTGAACTTTGAAAAGTAGCAGAAGGTAAAAGAAGGCTGAGGAACTGCCGAGAACCAGCTGATGGTACTGGAACCCAGATGGGCAGCAGAAGGAACAAGAGCCAAAGGCACAACCGTGGACCAGCTGACGATGCTGGAACAAGGTTACTAAGCAGGAGGTACCTGTGCTATAAAGCACTACCAAGGACCAGCAGACGTTGCTGGAGCTCAGATACCGAGAAGGAGGCACCTAGGCCAAAGGCACTGCCGAGAGCCAGCTGACGGTAATGGAACCCGGATGGGTAGCAGAAGGAACAATAGCAAATGGAACTAGTGAGGACCAGCTGACGGTGCTGGAACCCAGAGGGGCAGCAGAACGAACAAGAGCCAATGGCACAACTGTGGACCAGCTGACGGTGCTGGAACACGGTTACTAAGCAGGAGGTACCTGTGCTACAAAGCAATACCAAGGACCAGCAGACGTTGCTGGAACTCGGATACCAAGAAGGAGGCACCTAGGCCAAAGGCACTGCCGAGAACCAGCTGACGGTACTGGAACCCGGATGAGTAGCAGAAGCTACCCATGAAAAACAAATTCGCAAGGCCGCGAGCCAGCCGCAGTTACCGAAACCCACAGTCCTACAGGGGGTGCTTGTCCTATTGGCACTACGGAACCAGCCTTTATTACCAGGACCCGCAGCCCACATAGGAAGCACCTAAACTGCAGGCACCATACACTCGGCTAACCCAACCGCAACACGACAGGACAACGTATTGGTGGCAAAGTGACGTTGACACTACCCGGAAACAGCAGGCGTGCTGGAACCAGGCTGGGCAGGAGGGAGTACCCGTGCCAAAGACACTGCAGAGAGCCAGCTGATGGTGTTGGAACCCGGATGGGTAGCAGAAGCTACAAGAGCCAATGCAACTACCGAGAACCAGCTGACGGTGCTGGAACACGGTGACTAAGCAGGAGGTACCTGTGCTAGAAAGCACTACCAAGCACCGGCAGACGTTTCTGGAACTCGGATACTGAGATGGAGGCACCTCAGCCAAAGGCATTGCCGAGAACCAGCTGACAGTACTGGAACCCGGATGGGTAGCAGAAGCTACCCATGAAAAACAAAGTTGCAAGGCCGCGAGCCAGCCGCAGTTACCAAAACCCACAGTCCTACAGTGGGTGCTTGTCCTATTGGCACTACGGAACCAGCCTTTATTACCAGAAACCGCAGCCCACATAGGAAGCACCTAAACTGCAGGCACCATAGACTCGGCTAACCCAACCGCAACACAACAGAACAACGTATTGGTGGAAAAGTGAAGTTGACACTACCCGGAAACAGCTGGCGTGCTGGAACCAGGCTGGGCAGGAAGGAGTACCCGTGCCAAAGACAGTTCTGAGCAACTGGCGATGTTGGAGCCCAGGGTCAAGCATGGAGCAGGCTGAGGCCTAATTGCAGCAAATGTTATATCGGTTGTAGACTACAACTGATTTTAACCGTGCTCCAATTAGGCCTCTGGCTCCACTGTCTCTAGTATTTCCCCAGGCCTCCAACACCGCCAGTTGCTGCTCAGAAGTGGCGTCTGCACAATCAGCACTTGTTCCTGTGTAACTGGCGCTCAGTAACGTCAGTTGATCCCCTGATGTGTGTCCGGCAATGTCTCCTGCTATGTGCACATTCCCACAACTAGTAATGGGAATGTGGACAGAGCAGGAGACACAGGAACAAGTGTTGATTGTGCAGGCGCCACTTCTGAGCAGCAACTGACGGTGTTGAAGGCCTGGGGAAATACTAGAGACAGTGGAGCCAGAGGCCAAATTGGAGCACTGTTAAAAATCAGTGGTAGTGTGATTTTGAAGGGAGCATGACATATTGCAGTCCACACAGCAGGGGAACAGCTGACGTTACAGAACCCCACTAACACAGGAGCTAGTGTTTTTCTCTGTGAAGACAGCACTTCTGAACACCAACTGGCGTTGTTGGAGCCCAGGATCAAGCATGGAGCAGGCTGAGGCCTGATGTTTTTTGAATGTGGAGGCAGCAGGAGACATTGCCGTCCACACAGCAGGGGAACAGCTGACGTTACTGAACCCCACTAACACAGGAGCTAGTGTTTTTCTCTGTGAAAACGGCACTTCTGAACATCAACTGGCATTGTTGGAGCCCAGGATCAAGCATGGAGCAGGCTGAGGCCTGATGCAGTGTGATTTTGGAGGCAGCAGGAGACATTGCCGTCCACACAGCAGGGGAACAGCTGACGTTACTGAACCTCACTAACACAGGGGCTAGTGTTTTTCTCTGTGAAGACGGCACTTCTGAACAAAAACTGGCGTTGTTGGAGCCCAGGATCAAGCATGGAGCAGGCTGAGGCCTGATGTAGTGTGATTTTGGAGGCAGCAGGAGACATTGCCGTCCACACAGCAGGGGAACAGCTGACGTTACTGAACCCCACTAACACAGGAGCTAGTATTTTTCTCTGTGAAGACTGCAAATCTGAACACCAACTGGCGTTGTTGGAGCCCAGGATCAAGCATGGAGCAGGCTGAGGCCTGATGCAGTGTGATTTTGGAGGCAGCAGGAGACATTGCCGTCCACACAGCAGGGGAACAGCTGACGTTACTGAACCCCACTAACACAGGAGCTAGTATTTTTCTCTGTGAAGACTGCAAATCTGAACACCAACTGGCGTTGTTGGAGCCTAGGATCAAGCATGGAGCAGGCTGAGGCCTGATGTAGTGTGATTTTGGAGGCAGCAGGAGACATTGCCGTCCACACAGCAGGGGAACAGCTGACGTTACTGAACCCCACTAACACAAGAGCTAGTGTTTTTCTCTGTGAAGACGGCACTTCGGAACACCAACTGACAGTGTTGGAGCCCAGGAACAATCATGGAATAGGCTGAGGCCTATTTGCATCAAGTCCAATACCGGTTGTAGACTACTACTGATTGTTAACGTGCTCCAATTAGGCCTCTGTCTCTACTCTGTTTCTAGTATTTACCATGGCCTCCAACACCGCCAGTTGATGCACAGAGTTGCTGTCTGCACAATCAACACTTGTTCCTGTGATACTGGGACTTGGTAATGTCAGCTGATCCCCTGATGTGTGTCCGGCAATGTCTCCTGCTCTGTCCACATTCCCACTACTAGTTATGGGAATGTGGACAGAGCAGAAGACATTGCCGGACACACATCAGGGGATCAGCTGACATTACTGAACACCTGTAACACAGGAAAAAGTGTTGATTGTGCAGACGGCACTTCTGAGCAGCAACTGGCGGTGTTGGAGGCCAGGGGAAACACTAGAGACAGAGTGGAGCCAGATGCCAAATCAGAGAATGTTTTAAATCAGTAGTAGTGTGATTTTGGAGGCAGCAGGAGATTTTGCCATACACACAGCAGGGGAACAGCTGATGTTGCTGAACCCCACTTACACAGGAGCGAGTGTGTTTTTCTGTGCCTACAGCACTTCTGAGCACCAACTGGCGGTGTTGGAGCCCAGAATCAATCAGGGTGTAGGATGAGGCCTACTTGGAGCAATTTTTATAAACACATACATGTGACATGCACAATGTGAACAAGTCTGTTGGACCATGTTCACTCCACCCTGACTGAAACACAAACAAAAATCACAGAATGACAAATGTGCAAAAATACCTTGCAATAAGACATATAACAATAGACAGCAAGTGCTGATAAAAGGTAATAACAAACACAGGGTATTTAGTCTATACGTTTTTTTGCAAAAAAATGTATACCAAGCTGCCTCACCAACGTCAAGGTAACCCGTATTGAAGCAGTCCCTATCTAATGTATTTAATACCTGAACATATGAACTGTGTCTAAATGAGCAGGATTAATCCTGCTCATTTAGACACAGTTCATATGTTCAGGTATTAAATACATTAGATAGGGACTGCTTCAATACGGGTTACCTTGACGTTGGTGAGGCAGCTTGGTATACATTTTTTTGCAAAAAAACGTATAGACTAAATACCCTGTGTTTGTTATTACCTTTTATCAGCACTTGCTGACTATTGTTATATGTCTTATTGCAAGGTATTTTTGCACATTTGTCATTCTGTGCTTTTTGTTTGTGTTGGAGCAATTTTTATGTATGATGTACTTTGAATTTGCAGTGAGCAGGAGATATTGCCAAATCAGAGAATGTTTTAAATCAGTAGTAGTGTGATTTTGGAGGCAGCAGGAGATTTTGCCATACACACAGTAGGGGATCAGCTGACGTTACTGAACCCCACTTACACAGGAATGAGTGTTTTGTTCTGTGCATAAAGCACTTCTGAGCAACAACTGGCAGTGCTGGAGCCCAGGTATTACAGTTCAGGTGGTAGAAACATGAACACAACAGGAGACCTGGATACTTTTGCCAGCCAATTATTTATTCTGGAAGAGGACTGGCAAATTCCGGGGAGATCCAGGCCTTGTTAATTTTCAGAAAAGTAAGCCAGTCAACGTTATCGGAGGATAGTCGCTTGCAACGGTCTGTTAGTACACCACCTGCGGCACTAAAGACACGTTCCGATAACACACTGGCAGCAGGGCAAGCCAGCACCTCCAATGCATATTGGCTAAGCTCTGGCCATGTATTCTGCTTAGAGACCCAAAACTTGAAGGGGGAAGAGCCGTCTGGGAGTACACTGACAGGGCAAGACATGTAGTCAGTCACCATCTGACGGAAACATTGCCTCCTGCTGACTGGAGCCATCTGTGATGGTGTAGCCATTTTTGGCGGGCACACAAAACTTTGCCACATTTGGGCCATACTGGTCTTGCCTTGTGCTGCGGCACTGCCTCTGCTCCCTCTTTGTGCAGAGCTTCCTCCACTGCCTCGATGCACAGAGCTGCTTTGTAAAGCACTAGCAGCACTGCTCTCGGGTGGAATGGAGAACATGATGGACTGCACCAGTGTCTCTTGGTACTCCCGCATTTTTACTCTCCCGGTTCAACGGTGCTATGAGGCTTTGTAAGTTGTCCTGGTAGCGAGGATCTAGGAGGGTGTACACCCAATAATCAGCCATGTTGAGACTGTGGGCGATGCGGCGGTCGTTTCTCAGGCACTGCAGCATGAAATCAACCATGTGCTGCAGACTCCCAACTGCCCAAGAAATGCTGTCCCGTGCTTGAGGCATCATCTCTGCCTCCTCTGCATTACCCCACCCTCGCTGTACATACTGACTAGAGCATTCTGTACCTCTCTCCTCTGGAGAGATGTCTTCCTCCTCCATTGACTTCTCCTCTTCCTCCTCACAAAGTGTCCCCTGCCTAGGCCTTTGTGAGGAACTACGTTGCGCAGACTGTCCAGAAGCAGATGGCATTTGTGACTCCTCATCCTCCACCTCTTCCAAAACCTCCTCCCTTAGTGCTCGCAGTGTTTTTTGAAGCAGGCAGATAAGGGGGACAGTCATGCTGACTAGTGCATCATCTGCACTCGCCATCCGCGTGGAATCATCGAAGGCATGCACAACTTGGCAGATGTCCTTCATAGTGGCCCACTCTGTGGTGCTGAAGTGTGACCGGCGCACAGTGCGACTTGTTTGCACCTGATGCAGCTGGTACTTCATTACTGCTGCTCACACAACCGCTCCAACATAACGTTGAATTCCACCTGGTTGGGAGGTCACATATGATGCGATGTTCCGGAAGGCGGAATCGGCGTTGCAGAGCTGCAATGCGTGATCTTCCATGCTGGAACGCCGCAATTGAGTACACTCTATGCAGACCTTGTGCAGCAGTGCATCAAGATCTGGATAGTCCCTCAGAAAGCTCTGAACGACCAAGTTGAGCACATGTGCCAGACATGGGATGTGAGTGAGGTTGCCTAGGCCCAGAGGTGCCACCGGATTTCGGCCATTGTCACACACTACCAAGCCTGGCTGGAGATTCGCTGGCACAAACCACACATCGCTCTCCTGCTTGATGGCATTCCAGAGCTCCTGCGCTGTGTGGCTTCGATTCCCCAAAGAAATTAATTTCAGTACGGTCTGTTGACGTTTGGCCACGGCTGTGCTCATATCGGTCGTAACAGGCTCCTGCTGCGCTGATTCTGAGGAACTTGAGTATTAGGATGAGTCAATGTGTACAGACTGGATTCCTGCAATCCTTGGAGTTGGCAGAACACGTACAGCGCCACTCTCCAGATCTGTAACCGGCTCCACAACATTGACCCAATGGGCAGTGAGAGAAAGGTATCGTCCCTGTCCATGGTTACTGGTCCACTCATCGTGGTCAGGTGGACCTTGCTACTGACGGCGTTTAGCAGCGCATGTTTTATTTTTCCCTCCACATGCTTTTGCAGGGCAGGGATGGCTTGACTGCTGAAATAAAAGTGTCTGGGCACGGTGTATTGTGGGACTGCCAATGCCATGAAGTTCCTGAAGGTGTCAGTCTCCACCAGCCTGAATGACAGCATTTCAAGGGCCAGTAGTTTTGCAATGCCAGCATTCAGAGCATGTGCTCGGGGATGGTTTGCCGAGTATTGCCGCCTTTTCTCCCATGCCTGTGCTACCGATGGCTGTAGAGTGGCCTGGGAGTGTGAGGATGACTGGGAACGTGGTGTTGTGGGTGGAATGTCACTGGGTCTCTGGACAACAGTGCTAGAGGTTCTTCCATGGCGATCCTGTGAGGAAGCCGAACCAGCTGTGTGAGAGCTGGAGGAAGAGGCACCAACACGAGCTGAAGAGGTGGTAGGTGGTGCTGTAGGTTGGCCTACGTCTTCAGTGTGTCTTTGTAACTCCAACACGTGCTTAGCCTGCACATGTTTCCACATATTTATGGTAATGAGGTTGCTGACACTTTTCCCTCTTTTGACTTTCTGATGACACAGCTTGCATTTGACTAAGCAAATGTCATCTGCAACTGTGTCAAAAAGGACCATGCACTGCAAGTCCTGGGAGCGCCCGTTTTGTGTTTTGGAAGAGGAGTGCTCCTAACAGGTGCCGAAGTGGAGGCTACAGGCAATCAAGTCTGCCCCCTCACTCTCCCTCCACTTTTGGCCGTTCGGGGAATCTCTTCCTCAGAGCTGATCCCACCACCTTCCTGTTCCTCACGTCATGATGGGTCAAGGACCTCATCATCTACACTCCCCTCTGCAAACACCTGCTTCTCCTGGGTAGTCTCGCCAGCACCGTACGCACCAGAAAGTGGCACCTGAGTCTCATCATCTGATGCGTACTGAAGTGTACTGCCCATAGGCACTGGCCCACCCGTCTCTTCAGATTCAGAGGGACAAAGCAATTGCGCATCACTGCATACTCCCTCTTCTTCACATTCTAGAATACTGCTTGGCTGGCCCCCTCTTTCCAAGCCAACCAACAGATTCAGAGAACAGAAGTAGTGACTGAGATGGCTCCTGTACAGGGCTCTCTGACTGCCTGGGCAATTTGGCAGGTGGTGAAGAGACAGATGGTTGCTCTTCAGTGCTCTGGCCCTGAGAGGATGTGGAAGTCATTGACATCGATGCGTTCGCTGCCATCCATCCGACAACGGCTTCAATTTGTTCGTCACGCAGCAGTGGGGTATGGCGAGGTCCTACAAAGCTGCACATAAAGGACTGTTGCCTGGTAAAACTGGGGGATGCTGGGTCACTGGTGCCCGCAGCAGGCACAGAATCCCTACATCCTCTCCCTGCTGAATCCCCCTGTCCTCTCCCTGCTGCAACTCCACACCCACGCCCACGTGCCTTACTCCCTGCCTTCTTCATCTTGGTAGCCTGATAAAGATAGGCAGTAAAGTAAAAAAGGGGGGCTTAGTGTGCTTATTCCTGAACAGCTGCTAACAGGTATAAGAAACACTAATTTTATAAAGTGTGTGGACTAAACTTTAATATAAGCTACTGTGGTCTACACAACTGTAAAGTGAATTATTTGGTGAACTTTTTTTTCCTTTTTTTAAAAAAAAAAAAAATAAGGATGTGACAGATGTGAAAGGGATAGTATCACAAACTTCTTGGAGCTATTACAATGCAGGAAGCAAACCTACAATGCAATAGATGAGGCTCCAAAAAATAGGGTAATACTAATCTGGCTGGGCCTGCAGGGCACAAGCCAGCAAAAAGGCTCCTCTATCTACTCCTATGTAGTGTTTGCAACCAACCAATGTAGATTGATACGGATGGAAGCACACTAATATAGGAGAAAAAAATCAGGAAAAATGAGCTGCAAAAAATCAAAAAGGTGACGCACGCTGAGCGGACTACAACCAGACGTGGCTGCAGAACACACTACAACGTGAGCTGCACTCACACATAGAGACTTCTGAGACAGCCAAGAACAGTGCAGATAACTTGGCACTAGCACTGAAAGGCTTCAGAGAGGCTCCGCTGTCTACTACTAGTGTTTGCAACCAACATATATGGATACCGATGGAAGCACACTATATAGAATTTATGAAAAATAAGCAGCAATAAAATAAAAATATGTATGAGGCAGTGACGCACGCTGGGTGGCCTACAACCAGACGTGGCTGAAGGACACACTACACAGCGTGAGCTGCACTCACACAGCCCTTGCAGACAGCTGTGAACAGCGCTGCTAGGCAAAAGAAAGCTACAGTGGTTGATTATGTAGCCTGGGTAAAGCACAAGATTATTTTGACAATCGCTATCTCTAACTGTCCCTCACAGTCTTCAACAGCAGCCTGTCCCTAACTGAATTCACACCAGAGTGAACCAGAAATGGCGGCTGCGGCGACTTTTATAGTGCATCATGACATTATTTCAGCAGCTAATCACAGCCATGCCATTAGTTAACATGCCTACATGCCTAACAGGATGTGCCGACACTTCTGAAGATTCCCATAGACTGAATCAAAGCAAACTAGCTCATAGCATTATGGGATCTTCCGATTCCGGTATCCGATATGCTAAAATTATCGGAACTCAGTATCGGAATTCCGATACCGCTAATATCGGCCGATACACAATATTTGCGGTATCAGAATGCTCAACACTAATGATGAACCTAATGCTGTTGATCAAGCTGAGAGAACCCTGTTGGCATTAAACCATGGTCAGGATTCTGCAGAATTATACTGTCAAAAATTCCAAAAGTGGGCGGTCCTTACTACATGGAATGATAGTGCATTGGCGGCTCTCTTTCGGAAGGGTTTATCAGAGACCGTAAAGGATGTTATGGTGGGATTTCCTGTTCCTTCTGGGCTGGATGATTCTATGTCATTAGCCATTCAAGTTGATCGGCGTTTACATGAACGTAAGACTACACGGGAGGCTCTGCCACCTTTTGAACAAACGTCTGAACCTATGCAATGTGATGGGATTTTGTTTAGGGCGCAACGTCAGGAGTTTAGAAGGCGTAATAAGCTGTGTTTTTTCTGTGGAGACGCCTCTCATACTATTTCTGTCTGCCCTAAACGAGAGAAACGTTTTGCACACACATTTGCTGTGGGCAGTGTACAACCTAAGTTACTTTTGGCAATTACTCTGATCTGCTCCTTATCCACGTTTTCTACTAAGGCTTTCGTGAATTCAGGAGCAGCGTTGAATCTGATGGATTTGGACTTTGCTAAACATTGTGGTTTTTCCATGACGCCTCTGCAGATGCCTATTCCTTTGAGGGGTATTGATGCTACTCCTTTGACGGAGAATAAACCTCAGTTTTGGACCCAGGTGATAATGCGAGTTGCCCCAGACCACCAAGAAAATTGTAAATTTTTGGCGCTACATAATTTGCATGATACTATTGTTTTGGGTTTTCCCTGGTTGCAAATTCATAATCAAGTTTTGGATTGGAAGTCTGGGTCTGTGTTGAGTTGGGGTTGTCAGTGTGTTCTTAGGGACGCTCCTGTTTTCTCCACCTCTCCTCAGTCTCATGATATTCCTGATTATCTAGCCAATTTTTCTGATGTATTAAGTGAGAGTAAGTCTGCGTCTTTGCCTCCTCATAGGAGTTATGACTGTGCAATTGAGTTGATGCCTGGGTGTAAATTTCCTAAGGGTCGGCTTTTCAACTTATCAGTACCCGAGCATGATGCTATGCGGGCCTATATTAAGGAGTCATTGGAGAAGGGTCATATTAGACCATCCTCGTCACCTTTAGGTGCTGTTTTTTTTTGGGGGGGCAAGAAAGATGGTTCATTAAGACCGTGTATTATCGTTCCCTTAACAAAATGACGGTTAAATATCAGTACCCGTTACCTCTGATGTCTGATTTATTCTCCAGAGTTAGGAGTGCCTGCTGGTTTACTAAGCTTGACCTCAGGGGGCGTATAATCTTATTCGCATCAAGCACGGGGATGAATGGAAGACGGCGTTTAATACTCTGGAGGGACATTTTGAGTACCTGGTGATGCCTTTTGCGCTCGCTAATGCCCCTTCTGTCTTCCCGTCCTTTATGAATGATAATTTCCGTGACCTTGTGGATAAGTTTTTGATCATCTATCTGGATGATATTTTGATATTTTCTAGTGATTGGGATTCTCATGTGGAACACGTCCGGACTGTGTTCCGGATTTTGAGGGAGAATTGCCTGTTTTTTAAGGGATCGAAATGCCTCTTTGGTGTACAGAGGATTTCATTTTTGGGATTTATCTTGTCTCCATTGACTATTGAAATGGACCCGGCCAAGGTACAGGCCATTTTTGATTGGGTTCAGCCTACTTCTTTGAAGGCCCTCCAGAAGTTTTAGGGTTTTGTCAATTTCTATCGAAAATTTATTGGTAATTTTTCTGGTATTCTCAAACCACTGACTGATCTGACCAAGAAGGGCGCTGATGTGCTGAATTGGTCTCCTGAGGCTGTCTCAGCATTTCAGGAGCTTAAGCGGAGATTTACTTCAGCTGCAGTTTTACGGCAACCTGATGTCTCACTTCCATTTCAGGTGGAGGTAGATGCTTCTGAGATTGGTGCAGGAGCTGTTTTGTCCCAAAAAGACCCTGTGACTTCTAAGATGAATCCCTGTGCCTTCTTTTCTCGAAAGTTCTCCCCATCTGAACGCAACTATGACGTGGGGAATTGGGAATTGTTGGCCATGAAATGGGCATTTGAGGAGTGGAGACATTGGTTGGAGGGAGCTAGACATCAAGTTGTGGTCCTCACCGATCACAAAAATTTGATTTATCTGGAGTCGGCCAAATGCTTGAATCCTAGGCAGGCTAGATGGGCCTTGTTTTTCACGTGTTTTAATTTTGTGGTCTCTTTTCTTCCAGGCACTAAGAATGTTAAGGCAGACGCCCTTTCTAGGAGTTTCTTTGCTGATTCTCTTAATGTGACCGAGCCTACTACTATCCTAGGTGAGGGGGTAGATCTTTCTGCCATTTCGCCCGATTTGAGACGTGCCCTGGAGGAATTTCAGGAGGATAAACCTGAGCGCTGCCCTATGGGAAAATTGTACGTTCCTGACCAGTGGAGAAAGAGAGTGATGTCTGAAATTCATTGCTCCGCATTGGCTGGTCATCCAGGTATTTTTGGTACCAGAGATTTGGTGGCCTGCCTTCTCTCGTGACGTTAGGAATTTTGTACAGTCCTGTGGGACTTGTTCTCAGTCTAAACCCTGTTCTCGTTCTAGTGGGTTGCTAATGCCCCTGCCGGTGCCCAAGAGGCCGTGGACCCATATCTCAATGGATTTTATTTCTGATCTTCCTGTCTCTCAGAGAATGACTGTTATCTGGGTGATTTGTGATAGATTTTTGTAGATGGTCCATCTTGTACCACTCCCTAAATTGCCATCTTCCGCTGAGTTGGTGCCCTTGTTTTTACAACAGGTGGTTCGGTTACATGGGATTCCTGAGAACATTGTGTCCGACAGAGGAGTCCAGTTTGTTTCCAGATTCTGGAAAGCCTTTTGTTCCAATCTGGGAATTCAGTTATCCTTCTCCTCCGCATTTCATCCCCAGACCAATGGACAGACTGAGAGAACAAACCAGTCCTTGCAGTCTTATTTATGATGTTTTATATCTGCTGATCAGAATGATTGGGTCTCATTTTTGCTCTTGGCCGAATTCGCACTGAACAATAGATCTAGTTCTGCCACTTTGATGTCACCCTTTTTCTGTAATTTTGGGTTTCATCCTCGATTCTCTTCAGGACAAGTGGAATCTTCGTCTTGCCCAGGTGTGGACACTGTGGTTGAGAGAATGCAGCAGATATGGGACCAAGTGGTGGATCTGTTGTCTCTCTCTCAGGAAAAGGCCCATCGATTTTCCAACCAGCATAGGACCATTGGTCCCCGGTTTAAAGTGGATAATATGGTTTGGTTGTCATCTAAGAATATTCCTATGAAGGTTGCATCTCCAAAATTTAAGCCAAGATTTATTGGACCTTATAAAATTTTGGAGATTCTTAATCCTGTTTCTTTTCGATTGGCTCTTCCAGTTACGTTCAAGATCCATAACGTATTTCACAAGTCTCTGTTGAAGAGGTTTGTTGAGCCAGTGGTTCCTATGGCAGCACCTCCTGACCCTGTGTTGGTTGAAGGCAATATGGAATATGAGGTAGAGAAAATTTTGGATTCTCGTTTGGTTAGACAGAGACTCCAGTATTTGGTCAAATGGAAGGGTTATGGCCAGGAGGATAATTCTTGGGTCTCTGCCTCTGATATTCATGCCAATAGATTGGTTCGTGCTTTTCACCGGGCCCATCCTGATCGGCCTGGTGGCGCGGATGAGGGTTCGGTGACCCCTCCTCAAGGGGGGGTACTGTTGTGAGTTCATTTTTCGGTCCACCAGTTGTGAGTTCTCCTTCCAGGCTCCCTCTGGTGGTAACTGGAGGTAGTGATGCTGATTTAATCAGTAGAAATCTGCCACCTGATAATGAGGATGACGATTGGACCTCAGAAATCTCAGACTGGATTTAAGACAGACGAAAGCCATAGTCTGGTGCTGGTGATTCCTTCTGGCTTGTCAGGTCTTTGTTTTCAGCTCTGTTCCAGTCATCTAAAGCTAAGTTTTTCTGCTAATGTTCACACTTGATTTTGTTGGTCTATTCAGTTTTTTGTGTGGTTTAGCTGCGCTAAATTTTCACTCTTATTTATCTGTATTTGCCAATTTGCTTTTTGTCCCTTATTAGATTGGCCTCTTTTTGCTCTGTCTCAGAATATTTCAGAGTACTGATATAGTGGGAGAAGTCTAGTGACTTCAGGGTTAATTTTGCTATCAGAAGTGTTGGACTTTATTTTTGTAGGGTTTTTTGCAGATTGCAGACAGTGTCTTTCCTTTCCTTTCCTATCCTTTCTGGTTAGTTTAGGCCCCATTGTTTGCTCAGCCTATTTTCCTGCCTGTGTTTGTGTTTTCATCTTGTTTCACTGTCAATACATGTGTGGGGGCTGTCTTTCCTTTGGGGTCTGCTCTAGGGCAGTTAGTTTTCCCCTTTTCTTGCTTCAGGCTTATTTAGTCCTCTGGCTGTGACGAAGCGTGTAGGACCATCGTAGGTACGCTCCACGGCTGCTGCTAGTTGTGTGGTTAGGATCAGGGATCTGCAATCTGCATAGTTACCAACCTCTCTGGTTTTCTGTGACTTAGCTTGTTTTGCTTTTTTCTCCTCCGTGACCCATTCATAATACTGAGGCCTACTTGGAGCAAGTTGAGAAGCTGATGTAGTGTGATTTTGGAGGGAGCAGGAGACTTTGTCGTACACACAGCAGGGGAGCAGCGGGCGTTACTGCACCCCACTAACACTGGAGCATGTGTTTTTCTCTGTGTACACGGCACTTCTGAGCAACAACTGGCTGTGTTGAAGCCCAGGGTGAATCATGGTGTAGGCTGAGGCCTACTTGTAGCAGTTGAAAAGCTGATGTAGTGTGATTTTGGAGGGAGCAGGAGACTTTGCCGTACACACAGCAGGGGAGCAGCAGGCGTTACTGCACTCCACTAACACTGGAGAATGTGTTTTTTTCTGTGTACACGCCACTTCTGAGCAACAACTGGCTGTGTTGAAGCCCAGGGTGAATCATGGTGTAGGCTGAGGCCTACTTGGAGCAAGTTGAAAAGCTGATGTAGTGTGATTTTGGAGGGAGCAGGAGACTTTGCTGTACACACAGCAGGGGAGCAGCAAGCGTTACTGCACCCCACTGACACTGGAGCATGTGTTTTTCTCTGTGTACACAGCACTTCTGAGCAACAACTGGCTGTGTTGAAGCCCAGGGTGAATCATGGTGTAGGCTGAGGCCTAAATTCATCAAGTTTAATATCTGTTGTAGACTACTACTGATTTTAAATGTGATCCAATTACGCCTCTGGCTCCACTCCGTCTCTAGTTTTTCCCCAGGCCTCCAACACCACCAGTTGCTGCTCAGAAGTGGCATCTGCACAATCAACACTTGTTCCTGTGTTAGTGGGGTTCAGTAATGTCAGCTGATCCCCTGATGTGTGTCCGGCAATGTCTCCTGCTCTGTCCACATTCTCACTACTATTAGTGGGAATGTGGACAGAGCAGGTGACATTGCCAGACACACATCAGGGGATCAGCTGACGTTACTGAACCCCACTAACACAGGAACAAGTGTTGATTGTGCAGACGCCACTTCTGAGCAGCAACTGGCGGTGTTGGAGGCCTGGGGAAATACTAGAGACAGAGTGGAGCCAGAGGCCTAGTTGGAGCAAGTTTGAAATCAGTAGTAGTGTGAATGTGGAGGCAGCATTAGACATTGCCGTCCACACAGCAGGGGAGCAGCTGGCGTTACTGAACCCCACTAACACAGGAGCTAGTGTTTTTCTCTGTGCAGACGGCACTTCCAAGCAACAACTGGCGATGTTGGAGCCCAGGATCAATCATGGAGCAGGCTGAGGCCTACTTGGAGCAAGTTGAAAATATGATCTATTTTGAATGTGGAGGCAGCAGGAGATATTGCCATCCACACAGCAGGGGAGCAGCAGGCGTTACTGAACCCCACTAACACAGGAGCTAGTGCTTTTCTCTGTGCGGACGGCACTTCCGAGCAACAACTGGCGATGTTGGAGCCCAGGATCAATCATGGGGCAGGCTGAGGCCGACTTGGAGCAAGTTGAAAATATGATCTATTTTGAATGTGGAGGCAGCAGGAGATATTGCCGTCCACACAGCAGGGGAGCAGCTAGCGCTACTGAACCCCACTAACACAGGAGCTAGTGTTTTTCTCTGTGTGGATGGCACTTCCGAGCAACAACTGGCAATGCTGGAGTCCAGGATCAATCTTGGAGCAGGCTGAGGCCTAAATTCATCAAGATTAATATGTGTTGTAGACTACTACTGATTTTAAACGTGCTCCAATTAGGCCTCTGGCTCCACTCTGTCTCTAGTATTTCCCCAGGCCTCCAACACCACCAGTTGCTGCTCAGAATTGGCGTCTGCAAAATCAACACTTGTTCCTGTGTTAGTGGGGTTCAGCAACGTCAGCTGATCCCCTGATGTGTGTCCGGCAATGTCTCCTGCTCTGTCCACATTCCCACTACTATTAACACTACTACTTCCTCCACACATCAGGGGATCAGCTGACGTTACTGAACCCCACTAACACAGGAACAAGTGTTGATTGTGCAGATGCCACTTTTGAGCAGCAACTGGTGGTGTTGGAGGCCAGGGAAAATACTAGAGACAGGGTGGAGCCAGAGGCCTAGTTGGAGCAATTTTGAAATCAGTAGTAGTGTGAATGTGGAGGCAGCAGTAGACATAGCCGTCCACACAGCAGGGGAGCAGCTGGCGTTACTGAACCCCACTTACACAGGAGCTAGTGTTTGTCTCTGTACAGACTGCACTTCTGAGCAACAACTGGCTGTGTTGAAGCCCAGGGATTACAGTTCAGGTGGTAGAAACATGAACACAACAGGAGACCTGGATACTGTTGCCAACCAATTATTTATTCTGGAAGAGGACTGGCAAATTCTGGCGAGATCCAGGCCTTTTTCATTTTCAGAAAAGTAAGCCGGTAAATGTTATCGGAGGATAGTCGCATGCGACGGTCTGTTAGTACACCACCTGCGGCACTAAAGACGCGCTCCGATAATACACTGGCAGCAGGGCAAGCCAGCACCTCCAATGCATACTGGCTAAGCTCTGGCCATGTATCCAGCTTAGAGACCCAAAACTTGAAGGGGGAAGAGCCATCTGGGAGTACACTGAGAGGGCGAGACATGTAGTCTGTCACCATCTGACGGAAACGTTGCCTCCTGCTGACTGGAGCCGTCTGTGATGGTGTAGAGATTTGTGGCGGGCACACAAAACTTTGCCACATTTGGGCCATACTGGTCTTGCCTTGTGCTGAGGCGCTGCGTCTGCTCCCTCTTTGTGCAGAGCTTCCTCCACTGCCTCGATGCACAGAGCTGCTTTGTGAAGCACTAGCAGCACTGCTCACGGTGGAATGGAGAACATGATGGACTGCACCAGTGTCTCTTGGTACTTCCGCATTTTTACGCTACCAGTTCAACGGTGCTATGAGGCTTTGTAAGTTGTCCTGGTAGCGAGGATCTAGGAGGGTGTACACCCAATAATCAGCCGTGTTGAGAATGTGGGCGATGCGGCGGTCGTTTCTCAGGCACTGCAGCATGAAATCAACCATGTGCTGCAGACTCCCAACCGCCCAAGAAATGCTGTCCCCTGCTTGAGGCATCATCTCAGCCTCCTCTGCATTACCCCACCCTCACTGTACATACTGACTAGAGCATTGTGTACCTCTCTCCTCTGGAGAGATGTCTTCCTCCTTCATTGACTCCTCCTCATCCTCCTCACAAAGTGTCCCCTGCCTAGGCCTTTGTGAGGAACCACGTAGCACAGACTGTCCAGAAGCAGATGGCATTTGTGACTCCTCATCCTCCACCTCTTCCAAAACCTCCTCCCTTAGTGCTTGCAGTGTTTTTTGAAGCAGGCAGATAAGGGGGACAGTCATGCTGACTAGTGCATCATCTGCACTCGCCATCTGCGTGGAATCATCGAAGGCACGCAAAACGTGGCAGATGTCCTTCATAGAGGCCCACTCAGTGGTGCTGAAGTGTGACTGGCACACATTGCGACTTGTTTCCGCCTGATGCAGCTGGTACTCCATTACTGCTGCCTGCTGCTCACACAACCGCTCCAACATATGTAAAGTTGAATTCTACCTGGTGGGTAGGTCACATATGATGCGATGTTCTGGAAGGCGGAATCGGCGTTGCAGAGCTGCAATGCGCGATCTTCCATGCTGGAACGCCGCAAGTGAGTGCACTCTATGCAGACCTTGTGCAGCAGTGCATCAAGATCCGGATAGTCCCTCAGAAAGCTCTGCACGACCAAGTTGAGCACATGTGCCAGACATGGGATGTGAGTGAGTTTGCCTAGGCCCAGAGCTGCCACCAGATTTCGGCCATTGTCACACACTACCAAGCCTGGCTGGAGATTCGCTGGCACAAACCACACGTCGCTCTCCTGCTTGATGGCATTCCAGAGCTACTGCACTGTATGGCTTCGATTCCCCAAAGAAATTAATTTCAGTAAGGCCTGTTGACGTTTGGCCACGGCTGTGCTCATATCGGTCGTAACAGGCTCCTGCAGCGCTGATTCTGAGGAACTGGAGTATGAGGAGGAGTCAATGTGTACAGACTGGATTCCTGCAATCCTTGGAGTTGGCAGAACACGTACAGTGACACTCTCAAGATTTATACCCGGCTCCACAACATTGACCCAATTGGCAGTGAGGGAAAGGTATCGTCCCTGTCCATGGGTACTGGTCCACGCATCGGTGTTCAGGTGGACCTTGCTACTGATGGCGTTTAGTAGCGCATGTTTAATTTTTGCCTCCACATGCTTTTGCAGGGCAGGAACGGCTTGCCTGCTGAAATAAAAGTGGCTGGGCACGGTGTATTGTGGGACTGCCAATGCCATGAAGTTCCTGAAGGTGTCAGTCTCCACCAGCCTGAATGAGAGCATTTCAAGGGCCAATAACTTTGCAATGCCAGCATTCAGAGCCTGTGCTCGGGGATGGTTTGCCAAGTATGGCTGCCTTTTCTCCCATGCCTGTGCTAACGATGGCTGTATAGTGGCCTGGGAGTGTGAGGATGAACGGGAACGTGGTGCTGTGGGTGGAATGTCACTTGGTCTCAGGACAACAGTGCCAGAGGTTCTTCCATGGTGATCCTGTGAGGAAGCTGAACCAGCTGTGTGTGAGCTGGTGGAAGAGGCTACAACATGAGCTGAAGAGGTGGTA
The DNA here is from genome assembly GCF_039654945.1 of Dendrobates tinctorius. Lineage (NCBI taxonomy): Eukaryota > Metazoa > Chordata > Amphibia > Anura > Dendrobatidae > Dendrobates > Dendrobates tinctorius. Next base: position 19,619,867 of record NW_027361703.1, read on the forward strand.
GGTGGTGCTGTAGGTTGGCCTACGTCGTCAGTGTGTCTTTGTAACTCCACCACGTGCTTGGTCCGCACATGTTTCCACATATTTGTGTTATTGAGGTTGCTGACACTTTTTCCTCTTTTGACTTTCTGATGACACAGCTTGCATTTGACTAAGCAAATGTCATCTGCAACTGTGTCAAAAAGGACCACGCACTGCAAGTCTTGGGAGCGCCCGTTTTGGCTTTTGGAAGAGGAATGCTCCTAACGGGTGCCGAAGTGGAGGCTACAGGCAACCAAGTCTGCCCCCTCCCTCTCCCTTGTGTTTTGGCCGTTCGGGGAATCTCTTCCTCAGAGCTGCTCCCACCACCTTCCTGTTCCTCACGCCATGATGGGTCAAGGACCTCATCATCTACACTCCCCTCTTCAAACACCTGCTTCTCCTGGGTAGTCTCGCCAGCACCGTACGCACCAGAAAGTGGCACCTGAGTCTCACCATCATCTGATGCGCACTGAGGTGTGCTGACCAAAGGCACTGGCCCACCCGTCTCTTCAGATTCAGAGGGACAAAGCAGTTGCGCATCCACTGCATACTCCCTCTTCTTCACATTCTTGAATGCTGCTTGGCTGGCCCCCTCTTTCCAAGCCAACAGATTCAGAGAAGAGAAGTAGAGACTGTGATGGCTCCTGTCCAGGGCTCTCTGACTGCCTGCGAAATTTGGCAGGTGATGAAGAGACAGATGGTTGCTCTTCAGTGCTCTGGCCCTAAGAGGATGTGGAAGTCATTGAAGTCGATGCGTTAGCTGCCATCCATCCGACAACGGCTTCAATTTGTTCCTCACGCAGCAGTGGGGTACGGCTAGGTCCTACAAAGCTGCGCATAAAGGACTGTTGCCTGGTAAAACTGGGGGATGCTGACTCACTGGTGCCCACAGCAGGTACAGAATCCCCACGTCCTCTCCCTGCAGAATCGCCACGTCCTCTCCCTGCTGCAACTCTACGCCCACGACCACGTGCCTTACTCCCTGCCTTCTTCATCTTGGTAGTCTGATAAAGAAAGTAGAAAGGGGGGGCTTAGTGTGCTTATTCCTGAACAGCTGCTAACAGGTATAAGAAACACTAATTTTATAAAGTGTGTGTACTACACTTTAATATGAGCTAATGTGGCCTACATAACTGTCAAGTGGAGTTTTTTGTGAACTTTAGTTTGTTTTTTTTTTTTCAAAAAAACAAAAAGGATGTGACAAAAGATTTGAAAGTGATAGTATCACAAACTTTTTGGAGCTATTACAATGCAGGAAGGTAACCTACAATGCAAAAGATGAGGCTCCAAAAAAAAGGTAAAACTAATCAGGCTGCGCCTGCAGGGCACAAGCCAGCAAAAAGGCTCCTCTATTTACTCCTATATAGTGTTTGCAACCAACCAATGTAGATGGATATGGATGGATGCACACTAATAGGAGAATTAATGAAAAATGAGCTGCAATAAAAGAAAAATATGTATGAGGCAGTGACGCATGCTGAGCAGCCTACAACCAGACGTGGCTGCAGGACACACTATAGCGTGAGCTGCACTCACACAGAGACCTCTCAGACAGCCGTGAACAGTGCAGAGAACTGGGCACTAGCACTGAAAGGCTGCAGAAAGGCTCCGCTGTCTACTCTTATAGTGTTTGCAACCAACGTATATGGATACGGATGGATGCACAATTGCACACTAATAGGAGAATTAAAAATGAGCAGCAATAAAAGAAAATTATGTATGAGGCAGTGACACGCTGAGCGACCTACAAGCAGACATGCCTGCAGGACACACTACAGCGTGAGCTGCACTCACACAAACCTTGCAGACAGCTGTGAACAGCGCTGCTGCAAGGCAAAAGAAAGCTACACTTATTGAGAATAAGATAAATCCAATTATCATAGTGGGTAAACAATTGAATGTAAAAGAGGAGATATGAAATCACACACCCACAGCAAGTGCGGACAAAAGAGGACCAACTGTAGAGGAAGGCGGCTACCCTGCTTGTAGGTACTTGAGCTTTCATATTGTTATTTTTATGCACATCTATTTGCTATCTGCCTGTCTGACTAATATGGCCACATTTAGGCCCTGTTGACTTTGCTTGTGTCAGGTTCTCTTTTGTGCTATTATGCACATATGAATGTTGTGCTCTCTATCCTCATTATATGATGGTGTCATGTACCTGCGTTTTATCTTTAATTGCCATTGTGCATATATGATTTTTGTGCTATGATGCTGCTATACATCTGCCTTCTGTCATACCTACCCTGGGCTTCACATATGTGGTCAGAATGACCTTTACATCTTCTAGCTTCTACTTGTGCCTGTCTGTCTGTACGATTTTTATGTATTAATAAAATTCAATTTAGTTTTATTTTTGACCTCATGACTGTTTTTGCCCTCTGTCTGCGACTTATTGAGAATGTAGCCTGGGTAAAGCACAATATTATTTGGAAAATCGCTCTCTAACTGTCCCTCAGAGTCTTGAACAGCAGCCAGTCCCTAACTGAATTCACAGCAGAGTGAACCCTAAATGGCGGCGGCAGCGGCTTTTATAGTGCATCATGATATCATTTCAGCACCCAATCACAGCCATGCCATTAGTTAACATGCTTACATGCCTAACAGGATGTGCCCAAACTTCAGAGGATTGTCATTGGCTGAATCAAATCAAACTGGCTCATAGCATTATGGGAACTTCCGATTCCGGTATTCGATATCCTAAAAGTATTGGAACTCAGTATCGGAATTCCGATACTGCGAATATCGGCCGATACCCGATACTTGCGGTATCGGAATGCTCCACACTAGTAATCTCTACTGAGCCTGAGACAATAGTTCAGCGTCCTCAAATCTATAGTGAGATTCAAATTCTCACCAATCCTAAAGACACCCTCCACCTTGTCATAGACCATCCAATTTCAGCCTGTTACATTGAGGTGTAATCTCTACTGGGCCTGAGACAATAGTTCAGCGTCCTAAAATCTATACTGAGATTCAAATTCTCACCAATCCTAAAGACACCCTCCACCTTGTCATACACCATCCAATTTCAGCCTGTTATATTGAGGTGTAATCTCTCCTGGGCCTGAGACAACAGTTCAGCATCCCCAAATCTATAGTGAGATTCAAATTCTCACCAATCCTATAGACACTCTCCACCTTGTCATACACCATCCAATTTCAGCCTTTTACATTGAGGTGTAATCTCTACTGGCCCTGAGACAATAGTTTAGCGTCCTCAAATCTATAGTGAAATTCAAATTCTCACCATTCCTATAGACACCCTCCACCTTGTCATACACCATCCAATTTCAGCCTGTTACATTGAGGTGTAATCTCTCCTGGGCCTGAGACAATAGTTCTGCGTCCTTAAATCTATAATGAGATTCAAATTCTCACCAATCCTATAGACACCCTCCACCTTGTCATACACTATAGTTCAGCATCCTCAAATCTATAGTGAGATTCAAATTCTCACCAATCCTATAGACACCCTCCACCTTGTCATACACCATCCAATTTCAGCCTGTTACATTGAGGTGTAATCTCTCCTGGGCCTGAGACAATAGTTCTGCATCCTCAAATCTATAGTGAGATTCAAATTTTCACCAATAGTAGATACACCTTCTACCTTGTTTTACAATACCATATAGCTGGTGGTATTTTGGGTACATTTTCACAAAAATGAGGAAGTATGGTGGAAGATGCCATGGAAGTGAGCGAGGGTTGCCAGCTGGTCCCGATGGTGGTGGTATTGCATCTGTTGGTAGTGGCAAAAGCACAATAGCACCTAAGGCAGGAGGTGTTGAGCCTGCGTCATCATCTGGCTCCACAAGGCCTCGAAGACTCTCTTTTCTGGGAGTAGGTAAACCACTTTTAAAGCCGGAGCTTCAGGAACAAGTTTTGGCTTACATTGCTGACACAGCCTCCAGCTCTCTCGCCTCCTCTTCTGAAGTTTCAAAAAATGAAAGCACTGAGTTGTCAGTGGAGGCTCCTGGTCAGGAACAAGACCTTTCCTTGTGTCCTTCACCCCTACCAAAAGTGAAGGATGTGGCAGGCCACACTACCGATTACTCCATGGAGCTCTTTTCACATACAATGCCTGGGCTAGCAAGTCAAATCGTGAATTCCCCAGTCCAAGATGAATCTGACATGGAGTGCACTGATGCACAGCCACTGCTAGATTTTTCTTCTGGTACATTCACTCAGAGCACTACATTGTCCTCGCAGTGTACTGAGGCAGAATCAGACCCTGATGAAACTCAGGTGCCCCATCCCGCATACTATACCACCTTACACGGTGACACAGAGGAAGGTGCACATGAAATTGAAGAGGAGGTGATGGATGACCCAGTTGTTGACCCAGATTGACATCCATTGGGGGAAGAGGGTGCCGCTGCCAATAGCTCAGAAGAGGAGGAGGAGGATCCACAGCAGGCAACGACATCGCAACTGCTGTTATCTGGCATGACCGTAGCAGTCCAAAAACGTGTTACAAAAACCAAAAAAATTGCAGGGCAGCTTGGCCAGACGGTCAAATTAGCACAGCGTGCAAGGTCTTAAAATGTCTTTCATAGTAGGAAGAGTGCAGTGTGGCACTTTTTTGCACAAAATCCTAATGATCAGGCAAAAGTTCTCTGTAAGAAGTGCGCAAAGACCTTTAGCCCAGGGAAAAATCTGAGAAATTTGAATACCAGTTGCATGCTTAGACATTTAACCACCATGCACTTGCAAGCGAGAACAGACTACCAAAACTCACGCACCACATGTGCACCTGCTCTGAATGAAGGTAGTCAGCAACGCTACATCACTTCCCCCATTGTAAGCCCACAGGTTAGCACACCACCAGCAGCAAATGTCAAGGTGTCATTGCAAGGGCAAAGCAGTCATGGAATCACAATGTTATTGCTACGAAAGACTGAATCTAGGCCATCAGCAACACCACCAACACCATCACCATCACCAACCCTCTCTCAGTCCGCCATGTCCACTGCTAGTTCCACCATATGCAGTTCTCAAGTCCAGCTCACCCTACCGGAGACTCTGAGTAGGACAAGAAAGTACTCATCCTCTCATCCACGTACACTGGTTTTGTACACCCACATTGCCAAACTAATCTCGTTAGAGATGATGCCCTACCGGTGGGTTGAAAGCAAAGCTTTCCGCGAGCTCATGGCCTACGCAGTACCACGCTATGACCTACCCAGTCACCACTTCTTTTCGTGAAAAGCCATCCCAGCCCTCCACATGCATGTGAAAGACCGCATTGTCCATGCACTCAAGCAATCAGTGAGTGGAAAGGTGCACCTCACAACAGATGCATGGTCCAGTAGTCATGGCCAGGGCCGTTACGTGTCCATCACTGCGGACTAGGTTAATGTGGTGATGCAGGGTCCACAGGGGACAGCGGCGGTGGGACAGTGCTGCCTAGCCCATGGTATAGGAAACAGTTGGCTGTAGGTGTTTGACCCTCCTCCTCCTCGTCCAGAAGCGAAAGCTCGTCCACAGAGTGCAGTCTCATGAGCACTCCATCCGCAGCTGCCAGTGTTGCACACGAGTTGTCCCACTATCGAACAGTAAGCGAGGCTGTGTTGAAGATGATGTGTTTGGGCAACAACAGACACACCGCTGAGGTACTGGCAGACTACTTGCAGCGACAAACTGAGTCATGGCTGGGCAGTCTACATCTTGAGGCAGGCAAGGTAGTTACTGATAACGGCCGGAATTTTGTGGCAGCCATAGCCCTTTCAAACCTCAGACACATACCTTGCCTGGCTCACACCTTGAACCTGGTGGTGCAGTGCTTCCTCACTAACTATCTGGAGTTAACAGCCCTGCTCCAGAAGGTGCGAAGACTGTTCTCGCACATCCGCCGGTCGCCCGTACACTCCAGTTGTATGCAGAAGCTGCAGCGATTGCTCCACCTTCCCAAGCACCGCCTAATTATCGAAGTTGCAACAAGGTGGAACTCCACCCTGCACATGGTTCAGAGGCTGTGAGAACAGAGGCAGGCTGTAATTCATTTGTGAGAGGATACACGGGCAGGCAGTTTGCAGGCAGACATGGAGTTGTCTGGTGTGCAGTGGTCGAAGCTGAAAGACCTCTGTAAAGTCCTTCACTGTTTTGAGGAATGCACACGGCTGGTTAGCGCAGACGACGCCATCATAAGCATGAGCATCCCACTTATGCGTCTGCTCATGCAAACTTTGACGCACATTAAGGAGCAGGCATCTGCAGCCAAGGAGGAAGAGGAGGAGGGAAGCCTTGATGACAGTGAGCCATTGTCTGCTCAGGGAAGTCTCGTGGATGAGGTGGAGGAAGAAGAGGAGGAGGAGGATGATGGGGATGATTATTTTGGGGAGGAGGATGCTTCTCAGGGTGCAAGAAAAAATGTTGGCGTGGCAAGGTCATGTACAGGGTTTGTGCGTGACTGGAGGGATTCTGATTTGCTAGAAAGTGCTCCTCCACCCAGCACTCGCAGTGCATCATTGACACCTGGATAATTGGCCCACATGTCTGATTATGCCTTGTTGATCCTAAAAAGGGACCCCCGCATTGCCAAAATGATGAACGATGACGACTACTGGTTGCCCAGCATCCTGGATCCATGCGATAAAGGCAAATTCCAAAACATCATGCCACAGGAGAACCAAGAGCTAATATTGGCTAGCAAACAAGCAACTCTGGTAAACTGTTTGTTTGAGGCATTCGCAGCACACAGCGGTGGTGATGTTTTTTCAACGAGCCGTAGGGGGCAACATGGAAGAGGTGTTCGTGGTGCACACAGCCAAAGTGGCGCTGGACACAGGGGTTTCATGACCATGTTGTGGACTGATCTTTCAAGTACCGCTCACACGACTGGTAATACTGCATCGATCGAAAGTGACAGGAGACAGTAGTTGTCAACTATGGTAACAAACTACTTCTCCTCCCATATCGATGTTCTCCCTCACCGGTCATTCCCCTTTGACTATTGGGTCAGTAAACTTGACACCTGGCCTGAATTGGCACAATATGCCTTACAGGAGCTCGCTTGCCCTGCTGCTAGTGTGTTATCTGAACGAGTCTTCAGTGCTGCTGGCTCAATCCTGACAGAAAAAAGGACCCGTCTGTCGACTCAAAATGTTGATGATCTAACCTTCATTAAAATGAACCATGCATGAGTTTCAAAGGATTTTGTCCCACCCTCCCCTGCTGACATGTAGGTTGCCAGAAAAATGGCTTCCTTTTGTCCTCCTCTTCCGCGGACTTGTCCAATTACTCCATTTGCAGCTGCTGAATGTCCAACATCATCATATGCCATTTTTTCCATCTCCCTAACTGGGCTGCCTCCCCCCACAGGGCCGGGGTCACCACCTGGCGCACTCCCTGGACAGGTGGGAGGGCACACTCTTTGGCAACGGCACTGGCACAAGGTCCCTCATAGTAGAATCAAGTGTCTCTGACTGTGGGGGTGCACACCCGACGTCAGACACATCGGCGTACTATGAGGGGCCCTGTGCCAGTACCGCCGCCCATGAGTGGGCCCCCCTGCTTGCTCAGGGCCCCAGCACTTGTAATACTTACCTCTCCCTGCTCCACCGCTGTGTAGTCTGGCCTGTTAAATACTTCACTGGGACTGCCAATACAAATTTGGTGAAATGATAGATGATGGTTAAGACGTAGCTATGTCCTGTCCTGCTGGGCTCTATCTTCAGATGATCAATGGCTTCCATTTGTTATGGACGTCGACTCACAATGAGATGCAGTGGTGGTTTATCATCAGCTTTCACGGTTTTCCGACTCTCAGACGTGTGACATTCCTGCCCACATTTTTAAATGTGTCCTCTCATGCCAATCCAATAGAATCGCCTACGGCCTGTGGCTTCTGTCTTTTGCACTCCAAAGTTACCTGACAGATCATGATAGGCACTGAGGACAATGTCTACATCTGTCCCTGTGTTCACAATTTGATGGACATGAGTAACGGTGATGGGTTCCACGGTACTGCAATACAGCAAACCTTTCTTCACAAGAACTGTTTTCGCTGTCTCTACAGACAAAGTAATTGAGGGTCAGCATCGCCTCTGAGAATTCTCCCGGGAGTTTTTACCATGATCAGTGATTCTAAAGTTTCTGCAATCAGACGGCTTTCCGTCTGTACTTGCATCCATCTCGTTTCCTCTTGCGGAGAGTCTGGACTGTCTTACTGAGACTGAGATATAAATGAAGATTGAAAAATACCCCAACAGTGTATACTGCTGTACGCTTCGAATACACAACCCTTTTTCTACTTTTTAGATTCTTGTCTAATCCATACTGAGGCTGTGAGTGTCTTTGTCGGACTCCGGAAATATACACGCAGATTTTTAATGTTTAAACTATGCTTTATATACCTGCTATCCAGTGATACTGTACCCTTTCTCAACTTTCTACAATCACGTCGAATCCATACTGGGCCTGAGACCATCTGAGTCTGCCTCCTGATATATAGACATAGGTTTTTAATGTTTAAACTATGCTATGTATCCGGTGATACTTAGGCCTCTTTCACACATCAGGTTCTCGGCGTCAGGCGCGATCCGGCGCTTTTGACTAAAACCGGATCCGGCGAAATGCAATGCCGGATCCGGTTTCCCCCCCATTGACTTGCATTAGAGCCGGATCGAGCCGGATGGCCATGTGTTTCATCCGATTTTCGCCGGATCCGGCAATGTGACGCGATCCGGCGTCTGGAAAAAACGGCTACTGTAACGTTTTTTGTCTCCGGCGAAAAAGCCGGACACGCCGGATCCGGCGTGTCCGGCCTTTTCATACAATGAAAGTCTATGAGCGCCGCAATGCGCCTGATCCGGCGAGAGCCGGATCCAGCGGCCGGATCCGGTTTCTTTGGTCTGAGCATGCTCAGTAGCTCTGCCCACAAGACATATATAAAAGCAAGACAGTGGGACCCTCAGCCACACCCAACATGCCACCCAAGCCAAGAACCAGGAGCAGGAGAAGGCAGCAGACATCTGCAGCAGCAGCACCATCAGCACCACCCCAAATGGAGCAGCATGCTGAACAACGGGAGGGGAGTCCAGCAGCAGATGAGAGACGGTAATTATCAAATCCCCCATTCCTCCAAACTAGGGCTATGGAATATCAAGATATTCATTGGCCCTTTGTTTCTCTTTATTCAACAGCCGCCCAATAGATGCAGCAGCAGCAGCAGCAATGGCAGCAGCAGAAACACCACCCACAGCCATGGAGTCTGGCCATGAGGAAGACAGCACATCTTCTTCTGGGAGCCCTCCCTCGCATCGTCAGCATTTGACGGTAAGTTTTTATTTCCAAAATCCATCATCTCTGTAATATATGTGTATTCATTGCCTTTTATTTCAAAACAGGAATCACAAGATGAAGAGGAGCTCCCAGAAGAAGAAGGAAGGGGTGGACAGACACTTAGAGTGGGCTCACAATTGGTAAGTTTTTTGCATCAAACGCAGAAACACAACATCACACTACACACAACACATAGAAAACAATGTTCTGCAGACCACACACAGCAAACAAATGCCTACATCCAAAGACATAACATTTTTTGTTTTCTTCTCTAGTCTTCCCAATCTGGTGCTCGGCCAAGAGGTCCTCGCAGTGCCTCCCAGGGTCGTCGGCAACAGCAACGCGGCGGTCATCAGCGTGTAAGTATAAATATTTTTGCTTTGTTTTTTTTGCACTTTTTATTTCATTTCTTTTGTGGAGGCTAATTATGTTATTTTTGTCTTTTTCTTTAACAGCCTTCACAGCGTGCTCCCGACTCTGACGGTGAGGATGGAGGGATTGATGTGGACCGCCTCATCGATCTCGTCAGAGAAAGGGAGCCGCTCTGGAATATGGCTGACCGCCGCCACGCTGACCTGATCGTTACCCGACGACTCTGGGAGGAAATCTGTTCGCTCCTTGTGGACCGCTGGGAGGACCTCGAAGCTCGGGCCCAGATTAAAGAGCGTAAGTATATACAGTACCGGTTGCTTGATTTAAACCAGTGTTTCCCGAACTCCAGTCCTCGTGGTCCCCACGGATCATGTGTTCAGGATTTCTATTTACTTTGGAAATCCTGAAAACATGACCCCTGGGGACCATGAGGACTGGAGTTTGGGAAACACTGATGTTGTATACTAACCACTTTGTCCTTTCTCATTTCAGGGGAGAGAATTGTGAAGCGGTGGCGGTCTGTGAGAGATCGTTTCAAGAAGGAGTTCAATAAAGAGATGCGGGCCCCGAGTGGATCTGGAGGACGCAGGAGCAAGTACAAGTACGCACGAGCCCTGTCGTTCCTCCGGGAGACAATGCTCACCAGAAGGTAAATATTACACACCACGTGACAAAAAAATGTTCAGATGTAACTTTTTTTTTTCAGCCAGGGCCATACCATGTCACTATTTTAATTGTTTTTTTTTCTATTTATTCCACAGCACGGTGAGCAGCACTCGGGAGCCTGCACGATTGGACCCTTCTGAGGCGATCCCTGAGGAGACCGGCACCGAGGGACACTTCGACCGCCCCGGTACATCTGCACCTTCCCAGCCTTCCCACACATTCGACCCATCTGTCCCATCCACCAGCACAGGAGCATCGTGGCCGCCTACATTACATGAAGCTGCTGGTGAGGAGATCGCTTTCCCTTTACCCCACCCTTCTGCCCCTGCCACCTCTAGTACACCTGCGGGTACTGGGCGTCAGCGGCAGAGGGGTCAGGAAAAGACTTATGCGCCAGAGTTCTTGCATCTGAATGCATCTTTCCAGAACTGTCTAAAAGTCTTGTCAGAGCAAATCTCCGCAGGCTTTCAGCAGATCAACTCCAGCATTCTGGAGGTGAAGACACTTCTGCAAACCATGCATTCAGAAGCAAGATCTTCACCAAACCACACCTTTTTCAGGTCTGTTGTGGAGCGCATGACAACACTATCTCCTACCCAGCAGATGCATGTAATGCATTCGTGCCACGGTGCTCTACAGCAGGTTACCTCCCAACCTCCACCTCCCACCACTGTAGTTCCTCCACCTGCACCCCCTCCAGCCACTTTCCATCCTCCCCCTCCTATTACATCTGCACCCCCTCTAGCCACTTTCCATCCTCCCCCTCCTATTACATCTGCACCCCCTCCAGCCACTTTCCATCCTCCCCCTCCTATTACATACCAGCAACCTCCCCAGTACCAGCAACCTCCCCAGTACCAGCAACCTCCCCAGTACCAGACATCTCCCCACTTCCATCAACCTGTCCCGTACCAAACTCCTTCCCCGTACCAAACTCCTTCCCCGTACCAAACTCCTTCCCCATAGAACTTTCCATCAACATCATCTGCTCCTACAGTCCCTGCCCAACCCTCCACTCCACCGCCCACCACCTCTTCTGCCTCCCACATGTCCACCCATTCTGTAGCTTTTTCCACACCATCACCTCTAACTGTTCCTTCCCCACCACGATCCCAATCCTCTCTCCACACTCCCAGTGTCGAAGTGTCCCGCAGCCCCTCCAGCAGTATTTCCACCCCACACTACACAGATTTATGATGTGTTTTGTAATAAAAATGCCCAGTTTTTTTTCAAACCTTTATTAAAAAAGTTTTTTTAACTTTAAAAACAGTTTACAAACAAAAAAATATTTTAAATAAAAGTTAAATTATTGTTTACACTGGTTGTCTGTCATTTCTTTCTGCGGCGAAATATGTTTAAAAAAAAGGTTAAATAAAGGGTATTTAAAAGGTAGAAAGGTATTCAAAACCAGGTATATAACTGTGGGTAAATTTTAGCTTTTTGCCACAGTTGTGTTCCTGGTTGTGTTTGAAGCAAAGTATTTCACCTAAAAAGTTGTGTTTATTGTTGGTGATTTCATAACAATGTACACAACTTTTGTTAAAAGGTGAAATACTTTGCATAAAACACAACCAGGTACACACCTGTGGCCTAAAGCTAAAAATAGAGACCATGACAAGATAGCCAACTTTGGTTGGTACAGAAGGTACACAAGTTTGGTTAGGGCACAAATCTTTCACACTCTGTCATCCTGCCAGTGTACTCTGCCTTGAGGTGACATAAAGTATAGTGCAAAATTGTCCCTCATTACTGAAACCATCACAGAACTTCTAGTGGTAATGTCATGGTAATCTTGCAAGGTGGTTTCTTCAGAGGTGTCCTCAATGGAAATGGGTTCCTTGCAGATAACAAAATTGTGGAGTACCACGCAAGCTTTGATCACCTCGTCAACAGTTTCTGTCTTGAGGTTGATCGCAGTCAATAGGACCCGCCATTTGGCTGTCAGAATACCAAAGGTACATTCAACCATTCTTCTTGCTCTTGTGAGGCGGTAATTAAAAATGCGTTTTGGTCTTGTCAATCCTCTGCTAGAGTATGATTTCAAAAGGTGTTCTGACAGCTGGAAGGCTTCATCCCCTACACAGACAAATGGCATAGGTGGACCAGATGTTTGCGGCAGCGGTATAGGGGGTGGGAACTGGAAGGTGTTTCCATACAGTTTACGCCCCATGGCAGACAGTTTGAAAACTTGAGAGTCATTGGAGCGGCCATAGGCCCCAATATCCACAGCAATAAATTTGTATTCCGCGTCAGCGATGGCCATGAGGACAATTGAAAAATATTTCTTGTAATTGAAATATTCCGATCCCGATCTGGCTGGCTTTACAATGCGGATATGTTTCCCGTCCACAGCGCCCAAGCAGTTGGGAAACTGACATATCTGTTGAAACTTGTCAGCAATTTCAATCCACCTCTCTGTTGTGGGCTCTGGTAAAAACTCTTCAGCTAAGGAGTCCCACAGTGCACGGCATGTGTACTTCACTATTCCTGATATGGTGGAAATCCCGAGTCTGTACTGGAAATGCAGTGACGAAAGGGATTCTCCAGTTGCAAGAAATCTGTGGGGAATTAAAAAACAATCAATTAGTTTTAAATCACAGCATTACATACCAAAACTCAGCTATAACACTTGGAGATACAAACTACCACCAACAAGATTGCAGTGAAAGTGTGCTCTGATGCGATCACATCCAATAAATGTGGCTTACCTTAAAGTCACCATCAGACGCTCTGCGGGTGAAACAGAGAAGCGGCAATAGGTGTCGGCTTTTCTTATGAGGTGTGCAATGCGCTCCACCAAGTAATCAAAATTCTCCATTTTCATCCGAACATATCCAAAAAATTTATCCGGGTTTCGTCGAAGGTCCATGCAGAGTGTAGAATAGACCCCACGCGTCATTCTCTTGGCTGTGATGGGGTGGATCCACAAACGTCGTCTACGATGCCTGATGCGCTGCTGTCTCGCTCTCTCCTTCTCCAGAACAATCACCCTCAAACGATTCGCCTCCGCTATAAAATCCGCCAAATTCTTCAAAATATTTCCAATCACAACATCCATCTTCGCCAGTAGCTTGCTCTTCTCTCCAACCTGCACTTTCTCCTCGACAACCTGTCAAAGAAGGGCTGTAGGAACACTCTATATATAGTTTTCCAGTAGCCAATCCCGTTCGGAAGGCCACAAGGGTCAATTTTAAAAACTGGATCCGGCGTAATCCGTCGAAAAACGGATAGAAAAACGGATGAACCGGATGAGACGGATCTGGTTTTGTCTGTCAAGAACAAGACGGATCTGGCAGAAAACCAGATCCGTCACATCCGGTTTTACTAAACATTTGCCGGATCCGGCATTCCGGCACGACGCCGGATCGCGCCTGACGCCGAAAACCTGATGTGTGAAAGTAGCCTTACCCTTTCTCAACTTTGTACAATCACGTCAAATCCATACTGGGCCTGAGACCCTCTGAGTCTGCCTCCTGATATATACACATAGGTTTTTCATGTGTTAACTATGCTACATACTGTATATACCTGTTGTCGGGTGATACTGTACCCTTTCTCAACTTTCTACAATCTTGTCGAATCCATACTGGGCCTGAGAACGTCTGAGTCTGCCTTCTGATTAGAGATGAGCGGTGTTCGAGTCGACCTGTTCGCCAAGTTAAAATTCTAGCTGTTTTGGGCGGTGTTCGAGCCGTTCGTCGAACTCGAACACTTTGCTTAAATTTCGGCTGTTCGAGGTTCCGTTCAAGAATGGTTCGTTCACCAAAAGTGTAACTTCATTTTCACATTAATAATGGTTTTCAATGTTACTAGACTATTTCATGGCATAGTAGCGGTGTGTGGTAGCAAGCGGTGTAGTACACCTGTCAATGAGCTACACTGTGTGTGTTTCTAATTATTTTTTACCGCATCTTGTCCAGAAAATCCTTTTGGGCCTTGTAGCACTGTCTGCTACTCAGCAGAGAAGCCCACAAGTGAACCAAGCATGACGCCTGTTTATGTAAGAACTGCGTGCTACTCAGCATAGGAGCCCAGCTGTTAAGCAAGCCACAGTACCTGTGGTTTGGACACTTAATTTTTTCATTTTTTCTGGAATGCCGGTTAGGCCTAATTCCGGAATTCCGGTTGACCTGCACTTACTGGGAAATCCTTGTTCGCGGGGAAGAATTGTAATCCCAGATCCCTATCACTAACGAGGTTCAGCGGGTTATCTGCACCTGTAAGCGACAGACGCTGGACCTTTCAGTGTAGCGCGCATGCAGCCCCAGACATGTAAGGGCATGACAGACCTGTTATTGATCGATCTCGCGTGCCAGAGCCTCGCGTGTCCCTCTAGTAAGCTAAACGCGTACCGCGGGGGCATGCCGAAGTCTCGTTCGTTAACGGAATTAAGCTGACAAATCGCTAGCACAACTAAAAACGGACATCCACCACCACCTACAGAATCAACAAAGCTTGCAATTAGTGTTGAGCGATACCTTCCGATATCGGGAAATATCGGATCGGATTGGATCGGACCGATACCCAAAAAGTATCGGATATCGACGATTCCGATACCAGAAACCAATGCAAGTCAATGGGACAGAAATATCGAATTAAAATAAACCCTTTCTTTCCTTGTAGGTTAATTCTCCATGAAGGAAAACAACTAAGAATAATGTAGAATGTATTGGGGGAGGTGGAGGAGACATTAAAGGCATAGAGGTTTAGCCCAATCAAATGGAATAGCAGGAATTAATTTTTTTTTTAAGACGTTCGGAGTTACAAAGATATTGACTATGTTAACTTTTTTTTTATTTTGTCAGATATGTATGTTTCACTACTTCCATGCTCTTCACCTTCTTTTTTACTTCTCCCACACTTTCTCCTTCATGATCCTCAGCAGGAGCAGCATCTTTTTCATCAACTTCTTCTTTACCTTATTCATCTTCTTCTTCTTCACCTTCTTCCTATTATTCTTTTTTTTTACATTCTTCATATTCTTCTTATTCAACTATTATTCTTCTTCATATTCTACTTCTTCATTTTCTTCCTATTCTTCTTCTTCATCATATTGTTATTTGTGACAGGCATTCCTGTAGTTGTTATCTATAAAAGTTTGAAGATTACACCTTCCGTTCTGCCTGTCACAAAATATTTACAACAGGATTTGTCCGCATTCAGTTTGGCCTGCAGCAGCAGGAATTTTCCAGGGGCACCACGAGGAGGAACGGACTCACCCCAATAGACTGCTTAGTCATCTTCTGCTTATAATTTAGATAATATCTTTTGCTCTGATTTTTAGTCTTATGCTTAATGTTGTTCTGCTTTATGTTCTTCTGCTTCTTGGTCTTATGTCTCTTGTTGTTCTGTCTCTTGTTGTTCTGTATCTTGGTGGTTGTCTTCATGTTCTTTGTCCTCTTGGTCATCTTCTTCAGGGTCATCTTTTTGGTCTTCTTTGGGGTGCTCTTCAGGGTCATCGTCTTCAGGGTCATTGTCTTTGGGGTCGTCTTCCTCGGGGTGGTCTTCAGGGTCGTCATCTTCAGGGTCGTCGTCAGGGAGATCCAGAGTGATTACCAAAAACCATTTCAAAAAGCTTTAAGTTGGAAATGTAGCAGAATGTACAAGAAGGCTGAGGAACTGCCGAGAAACAGCTGACGGTACTGGAACCCGGATGGGTAGCAGAAGGAACAAGAGCCAATGGCACTACCGAGGACCAGCTGATGGTACTGGAACCCGGTTACTAAGCAGGAGGTACCTGTGCTAGAAAGCACTACCAAGGACCAGCAGACGTTGCTGGAACTCGGATACCGAAAAGGAGGCACCTAAGCCAAAGGCACTGCCGAGAACCAGCTGACGGTACTGGAACCCGGATGGGTAGCAGAAGCTACAAGAGCCAATGGAACTACCGAGGACCAGCTGACGGTGCTGGAACTTGGAGGGGCAGCAGAAGGAACAAGAGCCAATGGCACTACCGAGGACCAGCTGATGGTACTGGAACCCGGTTACTAAGCAGGAGGTACCTGTGCTAGAAAGCACTACCAACGACCAGCAGACGTTGCTGGAACTCGGATACTGAGAAGGAGGCACCTAAGCCAAAGGCACTGCCGAGAACCAGCTGACGGTACTGGAA
Source organism: Dendrobates tinctorius (assembly GCF_039654945.1). NCBI lineage: Eukaryota > Metazoa > Chordata > Amphibia > Anura > Dendrobatidae > Dendrobates > Dendrobates tinctorius. The sequence continues at coordinate 19,636,323 of NW_027361703.1, forward strand.
CCCTGATGGGTAGCAGAAGGTACCCATGAAAAACAAAGTTTCAAGGTCGCGAGCCGGCCGCAGTTACCAAAACCCACAGTCCTACAGGGGGTGCTTGTCCTATTGGCACTACGGAACCAGCCTTTATTGCCAGATTCCGCAGCCCACATAGGATGCACCTAAACTGGAGGCACCATAGAGTCGGCTAACCCGACCGCAACACGACAGGACAACGTATTGGTGGCAAAGTGACGTTGACACTACCCGGAAACAGCCGGCTTGCTGGAACCAGGCTGGGTAGGAGGGAGTACCCGTGCCAAAGACACTGCCGAGAACCAGCTGACGGTGCTGGAACCCGGATGGGTAGCAGAAGCTACAAGAGCCAATGGAACTACCGAGGACCAGCTGATGGTACTGGAACCCGGTTACTAAGCAGGAGGTACCTGTGCTAGAAAGCACTACCAAGGACCAGCAGATGTTGCTGGAACTCGGATACCGAAAAGGAGGCACCTAAGCCAAAGGCACTGCAGAGAACCAGCTGACGGTACTGGAACCCGGATCGGTAGCAGAAGCTACAAGAGCCAATGGAACTACCGAGGACCAGCTGACGGTGCTGGAACTCGGAGGGGCAGTAGAAGGAACAAGAGCCAATGGCACTACCGAGGACCAGCTGATGGTACTGGAACCCGGTTACTAAGCAGGAGGTACCTGTGCTAGAAAGCACTACCAACGACTGGCAGACATTGCTGGAACTCGGATACCAAAAAGGAGGCACCTAAGCCAAAGGCACTGCCGAGAACCAGCTGACGGTACTGGAACCCTGATGGGTAGCGGAAGGTACCCATGAAAAACAAAGTTTCAAGGTCGCGAGCCGGCCGCAGTTACCAAAACCCACAGTCCTACAGGGGGTGCTTGTCCTATTGGCACTACGGAACCAGCCTTTATTGCCAGATTCCGAAGCCCACATAGGATGCACCTAAACTGGAGGCACCATAGAGTCGGCTAACCCGACCGCAACACGACAGAACAACGTATTAGTGGCAAAGTGACGTTGACACTACCCGGAAACAGCCAGCGTGCTGGAACCAGGCTGGGTAGGACGGAGTACCCGTGCCAAAGACACTGCCGAGAACCAGCTGACGGTGCTGGAACCCGGATGGGTAGCAGAAGCTACAAGAGCCAATGGAACTACTGAGGACCAGATGACAGTGCTGGAACCCGGAGGGGCAGCAGAAGGAACAAGAGCCAATGGCACTACCGAGGACCAGCTTATGGTACTGAAACCCGGTTACTAAGCAGGAGGTACCTGTGCTAGAAAGCACTATCAAGGACCAGCAGACGTTGCTGGAACTCGGATACTGAGAAGGAGGCACCTAAGCCAAAGGCACTGCTGAGAACCAGCTGACGGTACTGGAACCCGGATGGGTAGCAGAAACTACAAGAGCCAATGGAACTACCGAGGACCAGCTGACGGTGCTGGAACCCGGAGGGGCAGCAGAAGGAACAAGAGCCAATGGCACTACCGAGGACCAGCTGATGGTAATGGAACTCGGATACTAAGCAGGAGGTACCTGTGCTAGAATGCACTACCAACGACCAGCAGACGTTGCTGGAACTCGGATACTGAGAAGGAGGCACCTAAGCCAAAGGCACTGCCGAGAGCCAGCTGATGGTACAGGAACACGGATGGTTAGCAGAAGGTACCCATGAAAAACAAAGTTGCAAGGCCACGAGCCGGCCGCAGTTACCGAAACCCACAGTCCTACAGGGGGTGCTTGTCCTATTGGCACTACGGAACCAGCCTTTATTGCCAGATCCCGCAGCCCACATAGGAAGCACCTAAACTGCAGGCACCATAGAGTCGGCAAACCCGACCACAACACGACAGGACAATGTTTTGGAGGCAAAGTGATGTTAACACTACTTGGGAACAGCTGACGTGCTGGAACCAGGCTGGGCAGGAGGGAGTACCTGTGCCAAAGACAATGCCGGGAAACAGTTGGCGGTGCTGGAATCCAGGAAAAATACTACAAACAGAGTGGGGACAGAGGCCTAATTGGAGCAAGTTTAAAATCTGTAGTTGTGTGAGTGTGGACAGAGAAGGAGAAATTGCCGGACACACAGCTGGGGATCAGCTGACATTACTGCACCCCAATAACACTGGAGCATATGTTGACTGTGCAGATGGCACTTCTGAGCAGCAACTGGCAGTGTTGGAGCCCAGGGTCAATAGTACAAACAGAGTGGAGGAAGAGGCCTATTTGGAGCAAGTTTAAAATCTGTAGTTGTGTGAGTGTGGACAGAGCAGAAGAAATTGCTGGACACACAGCTGGGGATCAGCTGACATTACTGAACCCCAATAACACTGGAGGAGAATATGCTGACTGTGCAGATGGCACTTCTGAGCAGCAACTGGCGATGTTGGAGCCCAGGGTCAATAGTACAAACAGAGTGGAGGCAGAGGCCTATTTGGAGCAAGTTTAAAATCTGTAGTTGTGTGAGTGTGGACAGAGCAGGAGAAATTGCTGGACACACAGCTGGGGATCAGCTGACATCACTGAACCCTAACAACACTGGAGCATATGTTGACTCTGCAGACGGCACTTCTGAGCAGCAACTAGTGGTGTTAGAGCCCAGGGTCAATCAGGGTGTAGGCTGAGGCCTAATTGGAGCAAATTTAATATCTGATGTTGAGTGAATGTGGAGGGAGCAGGAGATATTGCCGGACACACAGCAGGGGAGCAGCTGGCGTTACTGAACCCCACTAACACAGGAGCTAGTGTTTTTCTCTGTGCAGATGGCACTTCGGAGCAGCAACTGGCGGTGTTGGAGCCCAGGGTCAATTAGGGTATAGGCTGAGGCCTAATCGGAGCAAGTTTAATATCTGATGTTGTGTGAATATGGACGGAGCAGGAGATATTGCCGGACACACAGCAGGGGAGCAGCTGGCGTTACTGAACCCCACTAACACAGGAGCTAGTGTTTTTCTCTGTGCAGATGGCACTTCTGAGCAGCAACTGGCGGAGTTGGAGCCCAGGGATTACAGTTCAGGTGGTAGAAACATGAACACAACAGGAGACATGGATACTGTTGCCAACCAATTATTTAATCTGAAAGAGGACTGGCAAATTCCTGCGAGATCCAGGCCTTGTTCATTTTCAGGAAAGTAAGCCGGTCAACGTTATCGGAGGATAGTCGCATGCGACGGTCTGTTAGTACACCACCTGCGACACTAAAGACGCGTTCCGATAACACACTGGCAGCAGGGCAAGCCAGCACCTCCAGTGCATACTGGCTAAGCTATGGCCATGTATCCAGCTTAGAGACCCAAAACTTGAAGGGGGAAGAGCCGTGTGGGAGTACACTGAGAGGGCAAGACATGTAGTCTGTCACCATCTGACGGAAATGTTGCCTCCTGCTGACTGGAGCCATCTGTGATGGTGTAGACATTTGTAGCGGGGACACAAAACTTTGCCAACATTTGGGCCATACTGGTCTTGCCTTGTGCTGAGGCGCTGCTTCTGCTCCCTCTTTGTGCAGAGCTTCCTCCACTACCTCGACGCACAGTGCTGCTTTGTAAAGCACTAGCAGCACTGCTCTCGGGTGGAATGGAGAACATGATGGAATGCACCAGTGTCTCTTGGTACTCCCGCCTTTTACGCTCACGGCTCAACGGTGTTATGAAGCTTTGTAAGTTGTCCTGGTAGTGAGGATCTAGGAGGGTGTACACCCAATAATCAGTCGTGTTGAGAATGTGGGCGATGCGGCGGTCGTTTCTCAGGCACTGCAGCATGAAATCAACCATGTGCTGCTGACTCCCAACTGGCCAACTGTCCCCTGCTTGAGGCATCATCTCTGCCTGCTCTGCATCACCCCACCCTCGCTCTACATACTTACTACAAGAGCATTGTGTACCTCCCTCCTCTGGAGAGATGTCTTCCTCCTCCATTGACTCCTCCTCATCCTCCTCACAAAGTGTCCCCTGCCTAGGCCTTTGTGAGGAACCACGTAGTGCAGACTGTCCAGAAGCAGATGGCATTTGTGATTCCTCATCCTTCACCTCTTCCACAACCTCCTCCCTTAGTGCTTGCAGTGTTTTTTCAAGAAGGCAGATAAGGGGGACAGTCATGCTGACTAGTGCATCATCTGCACTCGCCATCCACGTGGAATCATCGAAGGCACGCAAAACGTGGCAGATGTCCTTCATAGAGGCCCACTCAGTGGTGGTGAAGTGTGAACGGCGCGCAGTGCGACTTGTTTGTGCCTGATGCAGCTGGTACTCCATTACTGTTGCCTGCTGCTCACACAACCGCTCCAACATATGTAACATTGAATTCCACCTGTGGGTAGGTCACATATGATGCAATGTTCCGAAAGGCGGAATCGGCGCTGCAGAGCTGCAATGCGCGATCTTGCCATGCTGGAACACCGCAAGTGAGCGCACTCTATGCGGACCTTGTGCAGCAGTGCATCAAGATCCGGATAGTCCCTCAAAAAACTCTGCACGACCAAGTTGAGCACATGTGCCAGACATGGGATGTGAATGAGGTTGCCTAGGCCCAGAGCTGCCACCAGATTTTGGCCATTGTCACACACTACCAAGCCTGGCTGGAGATTTGCTAGCTCAAGCCACACGTCGCTCTCCTGCTTGATGGCATTCCAGAGCTCCTGCGCTGTGTGGCTTCGATTCCCCAAAGAAATTAATTTCAGTATGGCCTGTTGACGCTTGGCCATGGCTGTGCTCATATCGGTCGTAAAAGGTAAGCGTTCACTGGTCCATGTGGAGGTAGTCCGTGACGGCTCCTGCAGCACTGATTCAGAGGAACTGGAGTTTGAGGAGGAGTCAATGTGTACAGACTGGATTCCTGCAATCCTTGGAGTTGGCAGAACACGTACAGCGCCACTCTCAAGATCTGTATCCGGCTCCACAACATTGACCCAATGGGCAGTGAGGGAAAGGTATCGTCCCTGTCCATGGTTACTGGTCCATGCATCGGTGGTCAGGTGGACCTTGCTACTGCCGGCGTTTAGTAGCGCATGTTTAATTTTTCCCTCCACATGCTTTTGCAGGGCAAGGACGGCTTGCCTGCTGAAATAAAAGCAGCTGGGCATGTTGTATTGTGGGACTGCCAATGCCATCAATTTACGGAAGGTTTCAGTCTCCACCAGCCTGAATGACAGCATTTCTAGGAACAGTAGTTTTGCAATGCCAGCATTCAGAGCCTGTGCTCGGGGATGGTTTGCCAAGTATAGCCGCCTTTTCTCCCATGCCTGTGCTACCGATGGCTGTAGAGTGGCCTGGGAGTGTGAGGATGACAAGGAACGTGGTGTTGTGGGTGGAATTACACTGTGCCTCTGTACAACAGTGCCAGAGGTTCTTCCATGGCGATCCTGTGAGGAAGCCGAACCAGCTGTGTGTAAGCTGGAGGAAGAGGCTACAACACAAGCTGAAGAGGTGGTAGGTGGTGCTGTAGGTTGGCCTACGTCTTCAGTGTGTCTTTGTAACTCCGCCACGTTCTTGGTCCGCACATGTTTCCACATATTTGTGGTATTGAGGTTGCTGACACTTTTCCCTCTTTTGACTTTCTGATTACACAGCATGCATTTTACAAAGCAAATGTCATCTGCAACTGTGTCAAAAAAGGACCACGCACTGCAAGTCCTGGGAGCGCCCGTTTTGGGTTTTGGAAGTGGAATGCGAGTCCTAATGGGTGCCGAAGTGGAGGCTACAGGCAACCGAGTCTGTCCCCTCCCTCTCCCTCCTTTTTTGGGGAATCTCTTCCTCAGAGCAGCTCCCACCACCTTCCTGTTACTCACGCCATGATGGGTCAAGGACCTCATCATCTACACTACCCTCTTCAAACACCTGCTTCTCCTGGGTAGTCTCGCCAGCACAGTACGCAACAGAAAATGGCACCTGAGTCTCATCATCAGATGCGTACTGAGGTGTGCTGACCATAGGCACTGGCCCCCCCACCTCTTCAGTTTCAGAGAGACAAAGCTGTTGCGCATCACTGCATACTACCTCTTCATCACATTCTAGAATGCTGCTTGGTTGGCCCCTTCTTTCCAAGCCAAGAGATTCAGAGAACAGAAGTAGAGACTGTGATGGCTCCTGTCCAGCGCTCTCTGACTGCCTGGGCAATTTGGCAGGTGGTGAAGAGAGAGATGGTTGCTCTTCAGTGCTCTGGACCTGAGAGGATGTGGATCTAATTGAAGTCGATGCGTTAGCTGCCATCCATCCGACAACGGCTTCAATTTGTTCCTCCCGCAGCAGTGGGGTATGGCGAGCTCCTACAAAGCTGCACATAAAGGACTGTTCCCTGGTAAAACTGGGAGATGCTGAGTCACTGGTGCCCGCAGCAGGCACAGATTCACCACGTCCTCTCCCTGCTGAAACTCCACTCCAACGACCACGTGCCTTACTCCCTGCCTTCTTCATCTTTGTAGACTGATAAAGATAGGCAGAAAAGTACTAAGGGCTTAGTGTGTTTATTCCTGAACAACTGCTAACAGGTATAAGAAACACTAATTTTAGAAAGTGTGGACTACAATTTAATATGAGCTAATGTGGCCTACACAACTGTAAAGTGGAGCGTTTGGTGAACTTTTTTTTACGTGTTTTTTTTCACAAAAAAAAAGGATGTGACCAAAGATTTAAAAGCGATAGTATCACAAACTTTTTGTAGCTATTATAAAGCAGGAAGGTAACCTGCAATGCCATAGATGAGGCTACAAAAAATAGAAAAAATAGTCTAATACTAATCTGGCTGGGGCTGCAGGGCACATGCCAGCAGAAAGGCTCCTGTATCTACTCCTATATAGTGTTTGCAACCAATCTAGCTAGATACGGATGGAAGCACACTAATAGGAGAAATTCAGGAAAAATAAGCCGCACTACAACAAAAAAGGACAATGTATGAGGCAGTGACGCACGCTGAGCGGACTACAAACAGAGGTGGCTGCAGAACACACTACAGCGTGAGCTGCACTCACACACAGAGACCTCACAGACAGCCGTGAACAGTGCAGAGAACTGTGCACTAGCACTGAAAGGCTGCAGAAAGGCTCCACTATCTACTCCTATATAGTGTTTGCAACCAATGTAGATGGATACGGATGGAAGCACACTAATAGGAGAAACCAGGAAAAATGAGCAGCAATAAAACAAAAAAAGGACTATGTATGAGGCAGTGATGCACGCTGAGCAGACTTCAAGCAGAGGTGGCTGCAGAACACTACAGCGCGAGCTGCACTCACACACACAGACCTTGCAGACAGCTGTGAACAGCGCTGCAAGGCAAAAGAAAGCTACAGCGGTTGACAAAGTAGCCTGGGTAAAGCACTATATAGAAAATCGCTTTCTCTAACTGTCCCTCAGAGTCTGAACAGCAGCGCCCTGTCCCTAACTGAATTCACAGCAGAGTGAACCCAAAATGGCGGCGGCGGCTTTTATAGTGCATCATGACCTCATTTCAGCAGCTAATCACAGCCATACCATTAGTTAACATGCCTACATGCCTACCAGGATGTGCCCACACGTCTTAGGATTCCTCATTGGCTGAATCAAATCAAACTGGCTCATAGCATTATGGGAACTTCTGATTCCGGTATTCGATATGCAAAAAGTATCGGAACTCAGTATCGATATTCCGATACCGCGAATATCGGCCGATACCCGATATTTGCAGTATCGGAATGCTCAACACTACTTGCAATCTGTCAATCTTTTCTGTAGCTGGCATGGTTGAGGTTTCCCGGGTGGAGTCGAATTAAGCCGCAGACTCCACTCCTGGTGGTGCCCTTCTGGACATTCCTTTAAGGTTCAGCTTTGCAACCAGTTGGCCTAATTTATGGTGGGAAGTCCGACGGTATATGATCGTTTTCAATTTCAGATTTTTACTGTTTTTTGGTATTTTACATTTTTATTCCAGCCTTTCTTGACTTCATAAGGACATGACAAGCCTATATCTGTGTCTCCTCCTCCTCCTTTCACTCCTCCACCTCTTTTCTATATGTAGTTGCCGTTTTCCATATGTTATTTTTGTATTCTGAGCATTTTGTCTTCTTTGGGACACCTTTTAAGGTGTTTTGTAATTGTTTTCTATGTGTTTGTATGTGTTTGTGTTTGTCTGCCATTGTTTTCAATGGTGTTCGACAAACATTCGACGAACTTGCCTCGTGTTCAACGAACCAAAATGAACTGGAACACTAGCAGTGTGGCTCAACACTACACCTGAATATATAGACGTACATTTTTAATGTTTAAACTATTCTATATATACCTGGAATCTGGTGACACTGTACCCTTTCTGCCAGGAAGTCCTCCTCCACCCACCACGCTAAGTGTATCATTGACACCTGGAACAATGTCCCACATGTGTGATTATTTCTTTCGGATCTTCTTGTTATATTGTGGTATGATCCATCCTGAGCGTGTGACAGTCTGTGGGTTACTCCTGCAATTTAGATGTACATTTAAAAATTACCCCAACACTAGTGTATACAGCTCTATGCTTGTGATACATTACCCATTTACTGCTTTTTATATTCTGATCTAATCCAAACTGACCAAGTGAGAGTTATTTTCTGACTGTGAAAATAAATACTGAGATTGACAACAATGACCCCTACACTGTGTACAGCTGTACTCTCTAGATCCATTACCGTTTTATGGCTTTTTATATTGTGTTGGAATTCATACTGAGCCTGAGAGCGTCTGTGTCTGCCTCCTGAAATATCTACGGAGATTTAGAATGTTTAAACTATACTATATATACCTGCTATCTGAAGATACTCTACATTTTTATACTTTTTATATTCTTGTCTAATCCATACTGAGCCTGTGAGTGTCTCTGTGTGACTGATGGTATATATAGGGAGATTGACAATCATCCTTTGACTGTATAGAGATGTACGCTTCTGATACAGTATTACATATCTGATGTTACTTTGGGTTCATGTTCTGCAACAATTTGAAGTTTTGTGAAAGAGGCCACGGACGTGGGCGTGGGGGGGCCAGCTGGTGCTGATAGTGGTGGTGCATCTGCTGGTAGTGGCAAAAGCACAATAGCAGCTAAGGCAGGAGGTGTTGAGCCTGCATCATGGTCTGGCTCCGGAACGCCTGGAAGGCTACCTTTTCTGGGAGTAGGTTAACCGCTTTTAAAGCCGGAGAATCAGGAACTGGTTTTGGCTTACATTGCCAAAACAGACTCCAGCAAATATGCCCTCCTCTTCTGAAGTTTCAAAAAATGCAAACACTGAGTCGTCAAGTGCTGGCTCCTGGTCAGGAAGAACCCCTTTCCTTGTGTCCTTCACCCCCACCAAAAGGGAATGATGCAGCCTGCCACACTTCACATTAGTCCATGTAGCTCTTTCTATCATACCATGCCTGGGTTATCAAGTCAAATCATGAATTCCCCAGTCCAAGATGAATCTGACATGGAGAGTGGGTGGCCAGCCACGGCAGTGGGGTTAATCGGTACCGGGCCGGTGTATCAGAGGGATGTGTCACGTTGGTGGTGATGACTTGTTCCATGCCCCTGGGCGTCCATGCAAAGGGGTGAATAACGTTTATAGGTGAATGATACGTGACATCAACTGTGGTTTCTGATCAGATGGACCCGTGCTGCAGTGTCGCTTCTCTGGGACAGATGTTGTGGTACAGCTAATATGTAGAAGCCCTGCACAGGTAGTGCCATAGTCGTAGTGCAGATGAAAAAGTTGGTAGATGGTGTGCAGTGCAGGAGGTAGCAGAGCTGTGCGCCAGGCGCAGGAGAAAGATGACAGACACAGTCATGCAGTTCCTTTACCTGTACTTGGTAAGTGCCGTCCAGGACCCAGAGTACAGATGGAGAAGGAGTTGGTCAGCCTGGAAGGAAATTTGGAATTCTTTCTCTGCAGATAGGTAGTGTGGCCTCTGTTCTAGCGCTTATCTGAGGTACTCGCAGTACTGAGTACACTGAAGTTCCCCCTGTTGACTCTCTTTTGGAACTTTCTCGTATTGCAGTGAGCCATAGCCTTTTCCTTCTCGCTCACTCACATCGCTGCTGGGGCCTCCGAGCCTTAGTTGGGAACAGAGCATTTACAGCTGCTACTTCCTCCAGTTTCTGCTGCAGGACTGTCAGTGTCCCTAGAAGCTTGGAGACCGGAATCCCGTCCATGCGCTCCAGCTAGGAGTGAGCCTTTACTCTGCTCATCCTCCAGCTCCCCTTCTCACGTCCACACACTTCCCCTTCCCTTCACAGACTGCCCTAACTTACCTCCTCCCGACCACAGAGAGCAGCTCCTCGGCAGTCAGGTTCAGAGGTCTCCCTGCTGGCCTGGAGTGGGAACTGTGTTGTGTGTTGGTTTAACTGCTAGAGAAATCCTTCGTTGCTCCCAAGCATGACATCACACTCCCTAGGAGGAAGGTAATGCCACTGTGGTGATCGTACTCCTGGGGGCACCACAAGTGCACTGATGCCCAGCCACTGCTAGATGATTCTGCTGGTACATTAACCCAGACCACTACATTCCCCTCGCACTCTACACAGCCAGAATCCCCTTCCCGCATACTATACCACTTTACATGGTGACAAAGAGGAAGGTGCAGATGAAAGTGCAGATTCCTTGAGCAGTTGTGGGGCCATACTCATGAGCGACGGCACTGGCACAGGGCCCCTCATAGTATGCAAAAGTGTCTCTGCCGGTGGGAGGGTCCACCCGCCGTCAGACACACCGCCGTACTATGAGGGGCCCTGTGCCAGTGCCATCGCCAACGAGTGGGCTCCCCCTGCTTGTTCAGGATCACAGCACTTGCAAAGTTGAAATTCTTACCTCTCCCTGCTCCACCGCTGTGACGTCTTCCGCATTTCCTGACAGTGACATTCTGGTCAGAGAGCACGATGATATCACGTCTGTACGCCCTCTGCCTAAACAGTCTAAGTGCAGTGAGATGGAAGATGGGACGACGAGGAGTCCAGACTAGTACAGGGATTCCCTAGCGAGGAGACTTATTTAATTGTTTTCAATGTTGGAACAGCTATTTTTGGGGAGCACAATACTCTGGAGAATGACATATGAGGCCCACCATACACTGGAGCATTCCAAAGGTGGATATCAGACACTGGAGCAGCATTTACAGGGCCCATTATGCACTGGAGCATTAGAGATGGGGCCCATTATATATGGAGCATTATTTGGGCCCATAACACAGTGGAGCTTCATCCATGGGAACCAACATATACCTTGGATCTAATCCTTATAAACAGGGAGGAAATGGTTGAGGAGGTAAAAGTGGCTGGGACCCTAGGAGGTAGCGACCATGCTATTTTAGAATTTTGGATAACTAGAGGCGGAAGACCTGTGAAGACTCAGACGTCAAGGTTAGATTTCAGAATGGCAGATTTTAAAGGATTCAGAAAGAGAATTGGAGGGATCCAATGGCTGGATATCCTTAAAGACAAAAATGTCCAGGAAGGATGGGAAATCTTGAAAAATGAAATTCTCAAAGCACAGTTGTTAACAATTCCGAAAAGAGGGAAGAATAGGAAGCATTTAAGGAAACCAGGATGGATGAACACAGAACTTAAGCACATGCTAAAAAGGAAGAAAAAAATGTTTATAAAATGGAAAGAGGGAGGCATATCTAAAGAAGAATATAATGCTGTCTGCAGAACCTGCAGGGCACAAATCAGATTATCTAAAGCTGAAAATGAATTGAGGCTTGCAAGAGATGTCAAAAGCAATAATAAAGGATTTTGGGGATATGTCAAAAGTAAAAGAAAAGTCAAAGATGCTATAGGATTTTTACAGGATGAAAATGATGAAATGGTAAGACAGGATGTTGAGAAGGCTGAACTTTTAAATTCCTATTTTGCATCTGTTTTCTCTCAGAAAGGAAATGTAACATCAACTGTTCTTCACTGTCCTATTAAGGGAATAGAAGAATCCAGGATATCTATAAACAGAAAGATAGTGAGGAAACACTTAGCTAACCTAAATGAATTCAAGTCTCCAGGTCCAGATGAATTACACCCCATAGTACTGAAGGAGATAGCAGAAGAAATTTTTGAACCCCTCTCCATAATCTTTGAAAACAGGAGAAGTGCCAGAAGACTGGAGAAGAGCAAATGTTGTTCCTATCTTCAAAAAGGGGAAGAAGGTGGACCCAGGCAACTATAGGCCGGTGAGTCTGACTTCTATACCAGGAAAGATCTTTGAACAAATTATTAAACAACATGTATGTCAATACCTGGATAAGAATGAAGTGATTAAACAGAGTCAGCATGGGTTTGTAACTAATAAGTCATGTCAGACTAACTTAATTTCCTTCTATGACGGTATCACTGATTGGGTGGATCAAGGAAATGCTGTAGATATAGTATATCTTGACTTCAGCAAAGCATTTGACAAAGTCTCTCATACAATCCTTATTGAAAAAATGACTAAGTATGGAATGGACAAGGCAACTGTTAGGTGGATTCATAACTGGCTTAGTGATCGGACCCAAAGAGTGGTCGTAAATGGCTGCACATCTAGTTGGAAGAATGTCTCAAGTGGGGTACCACAGGGCTCTGTCCTGGGCCCTGTATTGTTCAACATCTTTATCAACGATTTAGATGAAGGAATTGAGGGTAAACTGATTAAATTTGCTGATGACACAAAGCTAGGAGGGATAGCTAATACTAGAGAAGAGAGAGAGAGGATTCAAAAAGATTTAAATAAACTGGAGAAGTGGGTAGCAACTAACAGAATGGTTTTTAACAGGGAGAAATGCAAAGTACTACATCTGGGCAATAAAAATGAAAAAAGCATATATAGAATGGGAGGAATAGGGCTAAGTGACAGCACATGTGAAAAAGACTTGGGTATACTAATAGATCACAGACTGAATATGAGTCAACAGTGTGATGCAGCAGCAAAAAAGGCAAATGCAATTCTAGGATGTATTAACAGAAGCATACAGTCTAGATCACGTGAAGTCATTATTTCCCTCTACTCCTCTTTGGTCAGACCTCATCTGCAATATTGTGTCCAGTTTTGGGCACCACATTTTAAAAAAGACATCAACAAACTGGAGCAAGTTCAGAAAAGAGCGACCAGAATGGTGACCGGTCTGCAAACCCTGTCTTATGAGGAAAGGTTGCAGGATTTGGGAATGTTTAGTTTGCAAAAGAGAAGACTGAGAGGAGACTTAATAGCTGTCTACAAATATCTAAAGGGCTGTCACATTGTAGAAGGATCAACTTTATTCTCATTTGCACAAGGAAAGACTAGAAGCAATGGGATGAAACTGAATGGGAGGAGACACAGATTAGATAATATTAGAAAAAACTTTTTGACAGTTAGAGTGATCAATGAGTGGAACAGGCTGCCACGAGAAGTGGTGAGTTCTCCTTCAATGGAAGTCTTCAAACAGAGGCTGGACAGACATCTGACTGGGATGATTTAGCAAATCCTGCTTTGAGCAGGGGGTTGGACCAGATGGCCCAGGAGGTCCCTTCCAACTCTACGATTCTATGATTCTATGATTCTATGTAGCATTATGTGGAGCTCATCATATACTGTTTCAAACAGTATATGGGACCAATGATTCTCTATGGAGAAATATATGGGCCTAATTACTCTGTATAGCGCACTATGCGGTGGCCATAATACTGTATGGAGTAATATACTGTCTGTTTTTGGAGCTATTGGAGAATTTAAAATGGATATCAGTCATGAGATGTAAGAAGTGAAGTATTTTTCATTGTACTATACCGCTAATTCTATGCCGTATCAGAGGACCATGAATTGTGGCATGTGTTGAAGGAGCCCATTGACACTCTTTGGCCCAGGGCCCACGAAAATCTGGAGCCAGCCCTACCCCCCCACAACTTTAGCCAAATAACCCCCAGTTTTCAATACCTAACTATTATTAGGAAGTAAATTAAGGTTGCCAAGCTTAAGTAATAAGAATTGATGTTTTTGGCATTAAAATGGGCACTGTAGGTGTGTTTCCTGTCCTCCACTCCCTGCCGACCTTGGTTCCCCATTGACTTGCATTGGGTTTCGTGTTTCAGTCGGCCTTCGACTTTTCACGATAATCGGCCGATTTCGTTTGACCCGACTTTTGAGAAAGTCGGGTTTCATGAAACCTGACTCGACCCGAAAAAAGGCAAAGTCGCTCATCTCTAATCAGTACAATTATAGTATAACAAAGTTTTTTTGGGGGATATGATAGAATATCAGCAAGAACACCTGCTAGCTGCAACCACTTTATTTGTATTATCCAAAGATGACTCACATGACCTAGGGCACAGGTGGATGAATTATTCCATAATCCCTTACAGCTATTACATCCCAATGTATGGCTCAGCTAATCAGGAGGGACATACAGGGGTGGACAAACAGCATGTGCAGTCAGTGCAGCTGCCCTGGGCCCGGAGGTGGAGAGGGGCCCCTGCAGAGTGGCTAACACTGGGGGCAATCTGGCCTGTTTATCCAGGCCCGAAGCTCCAGGGAGCCCCTGACCAGATTGTCCTTATGGGCAGTGGGCAGGGAGCAATCTCTGCAGCTCCGCTGTCTACAGTAGGAAATTGGCATAGGAGCAGTGCTGCAGGGATTCATCTTGCTTGCTGGCTGCACTTCCTGTCTGACACAGCAGCAGGGCTGAATGACATCAGCATTCAATAACCCTCCGTCAGGCGCAATAGATCTGACAGGCACACAGTAATTAGTTTCACTTCTCTCTCCTTGCCCACTTATCAGAAAACCCCACCACTCCTAGTTATCTCCTGACTCTACAGGCTCTGTGAAACCTGATATCACAGTGACTCAGCAGACCTTTTAGTGAGCAGATATCAACACTTTGGCTTCTCAGGCACATTGCGCCTGATTTCAACACAAATTGAAAGGTTAGTATTTTCTTTTTTTATTCATCACGATTGTGTATTTAGCTTGTTTTATGAAGGATTAATGCTAAGTTAGTGTACATAAGTACTGTTTTCTTAGACAAAAGGAGGGTGGCTTCTAAGGCACATTGCGCCCTAACACATACTCTTTCTCTCTTGCTTCAGATTTTCTGCTGCAATGGCCAGAAAACAGTATGATTCATCTAAACCCCTTCATTTAGAAGAAATGAAGATTTTTTTGTTAGAAGATGATGAGGAAGAACCAGCAGTAACTGAGGATTTAGAGGAATCTAGTGACATTTCATCTGAAGATGAGGTAGCAGAATGTAACACTGATTCTGGAACAGAGCAGGATGGTGATAACACTGATACAGAGGAAACAGACACAGATCTAGCTTATTATTTGGGCAAAGATAAAAATACAAAGTGGAACAAAAAGGCACCCAAGAACAAACAGCGCAGAGAATCCCACAATATTATTACACACCTTCCTGGAGTTATTGGAAGTGCTAGAAAAGCTAAAACTGCAGTGGAATGTTGGAGTAATCTAATTACAGATAGCATGTTGGAAACTATTGTTCGGTTCACTAACCAGTATATTGACACAATCAAAGAGCAATTCTCCAGAGAGAGGGACATCAAAAACACTGATGTGATTGAACTCAAGGCATTTATTGGCTTGTTATACCTAGCTGGTGCTTTCAGAGCAAATAGGCAAAGTTTGGAGGAGCTGTGGGGGACAGACGGTGATGGCATCGAAAAATTCAGCCTTGTGATGAATCTGAAACGATTCAAAGTCCTGATCCGTTGCCTCCGTTTCGATGATCTTCTGCTGCAATTGAAACCACTGAAGAGGAGTAGAAAATAATTAAGTAACATCTAAGTGCAATATCCTTTAAGTTTTTTTCCATAATTTTATATTTAAGCAATAGTTAAGTAAAGATAACTGTAGCCTATTTGGCGGTAATACCGAAAAGTGGTACTTTTAGTTTTAATACGTTTATGGTTAATAAATGTTTTTTTTGCATCTGATTTGGTGTAATCTCTTTTAATACATTCCTATGAAGGTCACTGACTACTTCTATAGTCCTGAAATTGAAATATGTAGCTACTATAGGTGGTTTTCTGACCTGTGCTTGTCAGGCACATTGCGCATGAACTGAGGAGAATCTATATTGCGCCTGATGGAGGGTTAAGTGTCTGTGTGAGATAGAAAGCTGCCAGTGACGAAGATGCTGTGGCTTTGGAGAATGTGTGAAGAGGTGAGTGGTGGTGTGTGTGTTTGTGTGTGTGGTGGAGAGGACAATGATGGCAGTGATGGAGAGGGCAATGATGGGGTGGTGGGGAAGATATCAATGATTGAGGTGATGGAGAGGGCAATGATGGTGTTGTTGGGGAGAAGGTAATGATGGCGGTGGTGGGGAAGAAAGCAATGATAGAGGTGGTGGAAAAGGCAATGATGGGGTAGTGGGGGGAGGCAATGATGGAGGGGATAGAGAGGGCAATGATGGGGGTGGTGGGGAGAAAGCAATAATGAAGGTGATGGAGAGGGCAATGATGGATGTGGTGAGGGAGAAAGCAATGATGAAGGTGGTGGAAAGGGCAATGATGGGAGTGGTGGGGGAGAAGGCAATCTGGTGGAAATCTTGGAGGCGATTGGGTGAGGAGCTAATAAGCGTGGAGGAGAGAAGGAGGTCATGGGAGGACCAGAGATTACCTGAGTGAAGATATTGAGATATTAGTTCAGAAATATACAGAGGAGAAAACGTAGATAGCTTTTTAGGTCAGTGTTAGTAGTTTAAACTAGATAGGTTGGGAAATTGGGAGCCAATGAAGGGATTTTCAAAGAGGAGAAGCAGGAGTATAGTGAGAAGAGAGTTTAATTAGTCAGGCAGCAGAGTTAAGGAAGGACTGGAGGGGAGTGAGAGTGTTAGGAGTTAGGCCACAGAGGAGAATGTTGCAGTAGTCGAGGCGGGAGATGATTAAGGCATGCACAAGCATTTTGATAGAGTGAGGGTTGAGGAAAAGATGGATTCTGGAAATATTTTTGTGCTGGATGCGACAGGAGGTGGTGCAAGCTTGGAAATGTGGTTTGAAGGACAGGGCAGAGTCTAGGGTTACTCTGAGGCAGCGGATTACTGGGTCAGGGGAAAGTGTGAATTCATTTATTGTGATTGATAGATCAGGTAGGGAAGGTATGCGAGATTGAGGAAAGATAATTAGTTCAGATTTGTCCACTTTGAGTTTGAAGAAGCAAGAGGAGAAGATGGCAGATATAGCTCATAGACACTCTGGGATTCTGGAGAGCAGAGAGGTGACATCTGGGCCAGAGAGGTAGATCTGAGTTTCATTAGCATAAAGATGGTACTGGAAGCCATAGGACTTTATGAGTTTTCACAGGCCAAGGGTATAGATTGAGAAGAGAAGGGGTCCTAGGACAGTGCCTTGAGGGACACCAACAGAAAGGGGGCGAGATGAAGAGATAGTATGGGAGTAGGAAATGCTAAATGTCTGGTTGGTAAGGTATGAGGAGATCAAGGATAGGGCAAAGTCTTTGACACCAAAGGAAGAGAGGATCTGTAGTAGGAGGCAGAGGTCAACTGTTTCAAAGGCAGAGGACAAGTCTAGAAGGAGTATAGAGAATTGTCTGTTAGCTTTGGCTTTAAGTAAGTCATTAGTAAGTTTGGTCAGGGAAGTGTCAGTGGAATGGTGGGGATGGAAGCCAGATTGTAGGTTGTCAAAGAGCGAGTTAGATGCACAGTGAGAGGAAAGTTCAGCGTGGACGTGCTGCTCAAGGAGTTTTGAAGCAAATGGGAGAAAAGTTATGGAGTGATAGCTGGACATAGGGCTTGGGTCAAGGGATGGCTTTTTGAGGATAGGTGTGATTGTGGCATGTTTGAAACAGAGGGGAAGGTACCAGAAGTTAGTGACAGGTTGAAGAGATTGGTTAGGGATGGGATTAGTGTAGTGATGAGGTTGGGGAGGAGGTGGGAAGGGATGGAGTCAAGTGCACAAGTGGTGAGGTGCCATATATAGGTGTTACATATGGTGCCGTACCTTATTATATAGCTTCCTTTGCTGTTGTGTATAGTGCTGTCTCTTACATAGTTTATTCTTGCTATTTTTTCTATTCACAGCGCCCTCTTTTATTACTTAGTCCACTCTCTTTTTAGATACAAAATGACTGCTGATGAAGCAGTCGATGACCAGACAACCAGTCCATATGCTCCTCCATTAGAAAACAAGCTTTCCCATGCTCCATCAGCAGGCATTGCATTATATATCTAACAAGAGAGGACAGTATGTAATATAGACAGGGCTCTATATCATCCGATATGTAAGGGATGGTGCTGCACATAACAAGAGAGGGCACTGTGTAAGAAGAGACAACAATATACATAATAAAGGACACTATGCAATATATACACATGTATATGTGTGTGGAGATATATATATATATATATATGTATACATACATATATATGTAGCTTTGTCGCCATAAAAGGAGGGGGGGGCAACACATTTCTTGCACAGGGGACCTAAGCTGTCAGTGTCCGCCTCTGCTATAATATCTTGTATAAAAGCATAGGCATGGAATTAAGCAGCCATTTTGGGGTCAATCTGAGTAGTGAGAGAACATCACTGCTCGAAGGATATGAGTTAAGAGAGAGGAAGCCATAAAACACTGAGCAAATATTACAGATAATAGAGAATGACCATTACCATCTCTTTACTTTGATATTACGAAGGCTGTGTTTGCATTAAAGAGCTTGAAAGAAGTTGAATCTGAGGTCCTAGCAGACCTCAAAGTGTTAATGCTCATCTTTGCCTGGCAATTGGAAATCTTGCAACTCAAGCTGAAATGGTTTAATGTTTTATAATTTAGCAGTTATAAGAAATTAAGAGCTTTGAAAAAGAAAAATTTGTATACTCATTTACTGAGGCGGGTAACTTTTTACTTTTACAATGATGATCCTGTATCAGAGTTAATTTTTCATACTCTTTGCTGTATTTTTTATTGATTTGACAATGGTGTGGTAGCAAAAACAGTTCTGGCATTTCTTTTATACTTTTGAGGTTTAACGAATGGATTAAATATTTTATAGAGCGGACTTCTACAAGAACAGCCAAATCAAATATGCCTATATTTATTTTTAAAATATATTGATTGTTTAATTGGGAAAATTTAGTGACTACAATTTTTATATACTTTTATGATTCTATTTATATTTTTAAAACACTTTTAATCATTTTACTTTATTTTTTAGCCCCTCTCCCCAGGGGACTCAAACCTGTGATCATTTGATCACTTGTTCTACAAATTGCAATACTACACATATATACTACTACAGTATATAGTGCAATTACAGAATCTCAGCCACAAGTTGATCTTCATATGATAACTAATATGGCGGTGACAGGGTCCTTCATAAGGCCATGACTGCCTTGGCAAACCATCAGCTTTCAAAAAAGGGCTGAAATAATTGCATCACACAATCGTTCCATTTAAATGTCGCTCCCACAGATAGAGAGCAGCATTTAAATGGTTAGGCAGCAGTGATGAGAACCAGCTTCATTCACTGCTATGAAATTACACATCTTTGACCCACTGAGTATAATAGAAATTAAATTTGCTAAGATGACTTTTATTTCATTTATCATGTATTATTATTTTTATTTATTCTTTCAATTGTGGAAAAAAGTTTCAGTGACTGCCTTGAAATTTTCTGAAATGCAATGTCAAAATGAAGTTACATTTTGATAAAAAGCGCTTTTCTCAAAAGTCTAAATATTGCCTTAAAATTTTAATACATTTTTTTTTCCATTTCTGCCAATTTCTATGTAAACCAAAAAACTCACTCATTGGTTTTGCCTCAATTTCAGTGAATTATAAAGTATAGTTAAGGCATTTGTGTTTTTCTGTGATTGATCATTTTTGCTTACTTTAACTGATATAAATGATCACCTTAATGATGATTATTATTAACGCATCCTGAAAAATGGTAGTTACTGAGTCAGCACATGATTAACTGTTTATAATAGAATCTTATCAGATGGAATCTATTGCTGCTCGATTTCTGCAAGCCATGCACAGGAAGTTTTAATAAATGAAAAGCACTGAAAAGTATCACATGATGGCACTGTTTCCATTCCCACTTAGTGAATCTATACAAGTCTGATAAACTGCCTTGTAGAAGGGCTTCATAATAATACTTCGAGAGTATAGCATTCATACACTCTATAATATAAATTATAATGCTCATGTATTTTCTAAAAAATATGCTTTTATTTAGTTATTTTTAAAATATAAAATATATTTATTACACATGTCTTTCATACTATTAATTTTTAGAAAAAATAAAATGCTATCAGATACTGTAAATATATACATTTTCCAGGAAGCAAATATCATTGACATATAATTATTATTATTATTAATAATAATAATAATAGAAAAGTAGTATTTAGATAATATAGAAATGTTTTTTACATAATTATTTTCTATACAATCAATAAATATAAAAATAGTTAAAATGAGATTGTACAGTATAATTTTATGCTTTTTTACAATACCATACTATTGAACACTGGTGGCATTAAACTTTTGTCACTTTTGTCATTTTACATGCTATCCCCTTGTGATCTTGCAACTCATACAAATAAGCATAAATCAAAGTCAGTTGATTTACTGTAAGTTAATATATTCATTAATTTAACCAGCAGAAAGGTCTTTAGTTTTGCAATCAGTGAGGATATCATTATTGTACATAACAGTGGATGTTTCGTGCAGAGACTTTACTTGTCCTCATTTAACTTATATTTGGGTACCTTTAGATTTTCATATAAATTAGAGGCAAAGCCATAGTTTTTTTCTATAAGTTGCAACTATAGTATAGGGTCATCACATTCACATCTGCTGCATTATATTAATCTGTTTGCAATGTCCTTATTTATATATTATTTTTCTTTATTATTATTATTATTTATTATTTTTTTTACAAGAAAAATTATCCAAAATAAGATGTTCACGCAACACAGTAGATTTTGGTAAGACATTAGACACCTGCAATGTAAAATGGCTTTGAAAAATTCAAAGTGTATTAGAACCTAAAATATAACATTGCTGAACATAATGTATATGTTTATGTGTCAAATTAAGTTATGGGTAGCTACAACAAAGTTTTTCTTGAAAACAATGAGGCAACAAGATTCTCATTGTTCTTGCTCATGTGAACTTTAAGAGGAAATTCCATTTTAATTTTGAGTTTTTCGTTCTTCACAATGTATAAGAAGGCTCTGGGTAAGGCAGTCTTAAGGCAGAAGAACTGCAAGTCATGATGTGATACTTGAATACAGCACCATACTACAGAGAGATTGTCGCCTAGAAGAAATGTGAGGATACCGCTGTAATATGGCATATAATGGTACTGTGTATGCTGCTATTTCCATTCTGATTCTGTATGAAGAATAAACAGAAAATATCTCCAAATGCATTCGAAAGAAGTGTCCAATAGCCTTCAGCTGGTGCCATAATACTATTGTGAGCTTGCATGAAGTGATAAGGCAGCCATTATTTATTTCACCATGTTTACACAATGATAATATGAATATTGATGAATTTAAACAGTACTATTTTAGTGTATGCTTGTGTTCTTCATTATTAAGTAGATTTATATTTTATCTAAGGAATATCATGTTGTTTCATACTAAGCAGCAACACTGTTCCAAAGCTGCTGGGCAAAATGATGAAATAATTTGCAACACAAATTATGCCTGGATGTGATGTTTCACCTTCAGGGTCTTTTTTAATGAAGTTCTGGGGTTATGTGAATACATACCATAAAAGTTTGGAAACACATACAAAACAAGGAAATAAATTCAGCTCAGTTTAATGTGGAAGTTTCTATCATGTAGTTCTTTTCTGGTTGGCATTTTTTTATGATTTCTTTACAGCATTATATGTATATACTGTATGTTAATGTTCTAAATATTGTGCACCACTGAAACGTGATGCCATGAACCTACTGTAAGTGAGCAATGTATATTTAGCTTTGTTTATCTAAGTAAAATGCAGAAAGGAACTCAAAAAGGTAAAATTCTATATGAAAGGCATTCAATAGAAGCAAAATTTAATTTTGCACTTTATAAAATTGATAGAAACTGTGTTTTGCACCATATCTGTATGTATCAGCCTATTTAAAATCTATTTATTTATTGTATGACTTAAAATAAATGCATATTGAAACTACACTCACTGGCCACTTTATTAGGTACACCATGCTAGTAAGGGGTTGGACCCCCTTTTGCCTTCAGAACTGCCTCAATTCTTCGTGGCAGAGATTCAACAAGGTGCTGGAAGCATTCCTCAGAGATTTTGGACCATATTGACATGATGGCATCACACAGTTGGCGCAGATTTGTCGGCTGCACATCCCTGATGCGAATCTCCCGTTCCACCACATCCCAAAGATGCTCTATTGGATTGAGATCTGGTGACTGAGGAGGCCATTTGAGTACAGTAAACTCATTGTCATGTTCAAGAAACCAATCTGAGATGATTCGAGCTTTATGACATGGCGCATTATCCTGCTGAAAGTAGCCATCAGATGTTGGGTACATTGTGGTCATAAAGGGATGGACATGGTCAGCAACAATACTCAGGTAGGCTGTGGCGTTGCAACGATGCTCAATTGGTACCAAGGGGCCCAAAGAGTGCCCAGAAAAAATTCCCCACGCCATGACACCACCACCACCAGCCTGAACCGTTGATACAAGGCAGGATGGATCCATGCTTTCATGTTGTTTACGCCAAATTCTGACCCTACCATCCGAATGTCGCAGCAGAAATCGAGACTCATCAGACCAGGCAACGTTTTTCCAATCTTCTACTGTCCAATTTCGATGAGCTTGTGCAAATTGTAGCCTCAGTTTCCTGTTCTTAGCTGAGAGGAGTGGTACCCAGTGTGGTCTTCTGCTGCTGTAGCCCATCTGCCTCAAAGTTCGACGCACTGTGCGTTCAGAGATGCTCTTCTGCCTACCTTGGTTGTAACGGGTGGCAATTTGAGTCACTGTTGCCTTTCTATCAGCTCGAACCAGTCTGCCCATTCTCCTCTGACCTCTGGCATCAACATGGCATTTTCGGCCACAGAACTGCCGCTCACTGGATTTTTTTTCTTTTTCGGACCATTCTCTGTAAACCCTAGAGATGGTTGTGCGTGAAAATCCCAGTAGATCAGCAGTTTCTGAAATTCTCAGACCAGCCCTTCTGGCACCAACAATCATGCCACGTTCAAAGGCACTCAAATCACCTTTCTTCCCCATACTGATGCTCGGTTTGAACTGCAGGAGATTGTCTTGACCATGTCTACATGCCTAAATGCACTGAGTTGCCGCCATGTGATTGGCTGATTAGAAATTAAGTCTTAACACACAGTTGGACAGGTGTACCTAATAAAGTGGCCAGTGAGTGTATATGTACATTTTCAAACTAGTCTCTGCTTTAAAATAAAGGAATAAAAAAGAAAAAAGTCAAATTTCTCTAATGAACATGGAAATAATGTAAATGCATTGTCCTTTATTGAAAATTATTAATTGGGCAATATTTAGATGTCATATAATTTTTTAAAAATAAACTTTGCATATCTATTAGAGATGAGCAGTGTGATAAAATGCAAATCGATTTTGAGTCTAATTTCCTAAATTTTGCAGGTCTCAGTGAGTTAGTGCAATTTGGTTATGGAGGATTGAAAATAACAATTCCCGGCACGATTTCATCCACTTCCGAAAATATCATCAGCCAGAGAACAGGCACGTGGATGTCAGGTGTGGCCACGTGGGCTTCCTCATAATGTTTTTGTTAGGAATGGCGGAACACACTAAATAAAAATATAAATAAAGTGCGTTCGCCGCTCGGGGTCCATCGTGCAGTAGGTGATATAACCGCTGCTAGATGGTGGCAGAGACAATATGGCGATTATGCACACGGGTTAAACTTCACCCGGACTGTGCAGGACGGGCTCTGTTCATACCCAGAGGTATCGTAACAAAAAACACAAAACACTGAACCTGTTTGTGACACAGGCTTCAGGTAGAATACACACAGGACGGTAAAAGGTCACAGGAGTAGTCCAAGATGGCGGTACTTAATCCTTCTAGACCTACCGTTGTTATCAGAGAATATAGCGTCGCAGCCACGAATGCTCAAAGGGCTGCTAAAGCAGAGCGGCGTGGATACTGCTGCTGGATGACACCGCTGTGGCACAAGGGCGATGTCGGACACTAGCAGCTGTGGTAATGGAACAATAGTGCGCTGGTGCTGGTACTGGTAGTAACTCAATCCCTCACACAGTCGTAATATCAAAGGGTAGGGGTTTCAAATGAGTCATTCACCAGATCATGCATCCATCAACAAACGCAAAGCAGCAAGTATGACTATACTAGTGCATGGCAGAACGGCTATGCGTGCTTTTTATAGCAGCCGGGACCTTACGGAAGCTTCCAGACCGCCGAGATGGACCAATGAGATCTGGAGCGGGACCTGAGCACATGACTCCCGATCTCCAATGGGAGACAGTCTCATGAGCATGCTCAGAAGGCAGAAGGAAGAACTTAGCCTCTGGAGAGATCTGCTGCAAGGCAATCTCTTCTGCAATCTCCTCTGCAGTAGATAATGAGCAGGAGACCGCAGAATGTGAGGGTCTGGATTCCTGCATATTAACCGCAGAAATCTGACTCCTAACAGTTTTGAAGCTCTCACATCATATGGTCTAGCGCAACCAATCAGGGGGATAATCACAGCCTCCTCTGCTGTCATAACAGTTAATGTTTTACATTGCAGATATTCAATTACGTCAATGACACCTCTTTCTTTCATGCCCCTTAGTCCCCAAAGCCACAGCACTCTGGGTGCCAAGGAAGATATTGAGCAACAACAGCTCCTGTACTTGGATGAGGTTGCTGAAGAAGAGATGATAAACATGATTAAAATGCTGAGCTGTGTTGCCAACTCTATCAGCAATGATGGTATGGGCACTAACAGTGACAACTGAGGTTGAAGTGGCACTCTGAGTTAGGGGAAATATTTTGATGGAAATCAGGAGGAAGTGCAAGAAATTTAGAACATTTCTCACAGTGAGATAGCTGTCAGCTGAGATAGGGTTAATGATGGTTGTTCGGTTCACATAACCTGGAAACCAGATCCTAATGAAGAGGAGGTAAATTCATAATTTCAGCAGAGCAGTGTGGTGGTGGTGTTAGTGGTAAAGAACAGTGCCGACATCAGACCAAATGATCGTCCAGGGGCAGCTTTGTTACTTCTGCAGTCAGCTCAAGAGTAGGTAATATCAAAAATGCTGTTGGTGGAGAAGACTCAACAGCATTTGAAAACTTTGGTCATGGTTGTGGTGTTACCATGCTCTATGTGCATACATCTTGGGTGTCAGAATTATTTTCCATGTTGACAGAAAACAAAAATTTTGAAGTGTGCAGCTCTACAGGCTGAAGATATGCCATGGAAATCTAGACTCAAATATACTAGGAACTGCGGCTTTCCATCAGTAGATGAGGCATCCTAACCTGATCCTGTTGGAAAAGCACACTGACATTAAATTGTTAAGGGTATGTTCCCATGGTCAATAAACGCTGCGGGTCAGACGCTCCGTACTTCTGCGGCATCTAACTTGCAGAGGACAGATGTTACAGCATAGTGGATGGGATTTCATGAAATCCCATCGCCACTATGCATCCTGAGACGCTTCTGGCTTCCCTATGGAGACGCACATATTGGGCATGTTTCCAGACAGCAGCATATCAATTTATGTAGAGGAGACGCTCCGTCTCTGCTGCATAAATTATCCATTCACTATCATTAGATGCAGTAACACCGCATTATCTTCTTATTCACATGCGCATTAAGTGTGGAACACAGCTTACTACGCATGTGTACTAATTTAAATAATGTCGTACCTTGTTTCAGCCAAAATACCCTTACATTGCAGTTCTCGCGATAAGCTGAGCTGATCATGAGAACTGCCATGCACATAATGCCGGGGATGGGGTTATCTCCGGTAACTAGCCAAGTTCTCATGACCAGCTGATCGCGAGAACTGCCGTGCATGTGAACGCCGAGGGCTAAGCTATCTCCGGTCACCAGCGGACATCATCTTCAAGCTCCGCTGTATCTGGATGTCAAGCTAAGTAATGGCAAAATGCCACCATTCAGCCAAAGGCATCCAGATATAACAGAGCTGGACTCATTGTGGGACAGTATATATATCTTCTTAGTGGACAGGTAAGGATAGTGTTGCTTTTTTATTTTAATTCTCTTCCAGGAGACGAGGGCGTCGGTGGAATAGGCTATGCAGTAAGTATGGTTTAATTAAGAAATCAACAAAAAAAGGTTGAGATATATGAATTGGGACACTTCAACCATATAATACAACTAGTCCCCCATAACCAAATGAGGGGCACACAAAGATATCCACCAATGATGAATTAAGGTTTCTAATTAATTAATTAATCTAGTCTAATGATAGTGAATGGGTAATTTACACAGCTGCATAAATTGACATGCTGTGGTCTGGAAAGACGTGCCGCATGTCTGTCTCTGCGGGTGAGCCGCGGGCATCCCATAATCCCATAATCCCATCCATTATGCTGTAACAGCTTGATGCTGCAGGTTGGACATTACGGATGTATGCAGCGTCCAACCTGCAGTGTTTACTGACTGTGGCAACATACATCAATATATCTGCAAACAGGAACACATCTTTTTCATCCCACAGGCCAACTTTCAATTAGCTTTACTTCAAGTGACAAAAAAAATGCATGCAATGAAAAAATACATCAAAAACTCATGTAAAAAACGCATCAAAAATGCAGTTGTCCTGCCAATGACCTCAGACGCAGATTTGGTGCAGATTTCACCTGTGTCAAATCCTGAGCAAATACTGAGACATTCTTGATCATGTGCACATACCCTTACAAGATGCAAGCTGTCCTCCCATCCCTTTTCCTCATGCTCATTTTTGTGGTACTCAGACCTTAAGTAGTACTTGATCATTGTCAACATTATTTTCATCAACATCATCATCTACTGCCTGCCATAACTACTACTCATTTAAAAACACAACTTGGGATCCCCTTTTTGACAACCAGCCAAGATAAAGCAGACAGCTAGAGGCTGGTATTCTCAGGCTGGGAAGGGGCCATGGATATTAGCCCCCAGCCTAAAAATAGCAGTCTCAGTCTTCAGTGCTCTGTGGCAGTGGCAAGTGGAGTGAATATTTGTGGGATTGATAATAGCTTTGTAATGTCAGGTGACATCAAGCTCATGGCTTGGTAATGGAGAGGCATCTATTAGATGCCTCTCCATTACTAAACCTATAGTTATATTGTAAATAAACACACTGCCAGTATAAAGTTCTTTATTTGAAATAAAAAAAACAGTTTTAATTTTTATTTAAAAATAACAAAGTTATACTCACCTAATGCTTATTCCATTGAAGCTGTTGTCTCCTATAAAAAAGCAAAAATAAAAAACAACTATATCCCTCACCTATCCTATGTTCTGTCCCATGTCTGCGATAAATAGTTTTGAAACTCAACAGTGCCGAAATGCAACCATCCAGACTGAAAACCACTGGAGAATTAGCTTCTTTGAGCACAGCTTCAGTGACTAGCAATGACACAGGTCACTGATTCTGCGTTCCCAACAGGGACAAAAAACTGTGGTGCCCTCAGTGAGATCACCACTAGCACTGTGAGGCAAAGTCTTATGGTGCAGCGCTGAGCTCAGTAAGTTCACCAAAGTTCACCATGAAATTATTTTTACCTTTTTTCAACTATTTCTTTAAATAACTAAAAAAACTGGGGATACAACCAGCCTTGCCAAAGCTGACACCTGAGGATTATAGTCCACAACTGTCAGTTCTGCCAGGCTGGTTATCAAAAATATAGGGGAACCCGTGCCATTTTTTATATTTATTTAAATTCTAACTGTGTAGCACTGAGCTCAGTGACTTCAAGGTGAGAAATTTTTGTGAATGGGGTCTTGGTTTGGATACTTTTTACTGCTCTGGTACGTGAACCAAACTTTCTTTAACTGTTCAGCTGAACCCACCCAATGCGGACATCCATGGGTGCACCCATCACTACTCTTTTTTGGCCAAGATGAATGTAACATGAAGGTTTCTGGAAGGCAGTGGTAAATAAAGTCTGCTACATGTACCAAGGTCCCTACAGTCAACACTTCACTGTCTCCACCATGATGACTACTCTCCATATCTTCCTCCTCATTCCCCTCCTCAGCCCATCCATGTTGGAGAGTCGGGACAAAGCTTGTGTTGGTAAAAGTTCCTGTTTCTCTTCCTCTTCCACAGCTGCCACCTCCTCATTGTCGCTGAGCAGATGAGATGAGGCTAAACTGGGTAGTACCTCCCTGTTTCATGTCTTCCTCCATCTCTACCTGGTACGTATGTGAAGCTTCATGTTTAATTGTCAGCAGCGACTGTTTAAGTAGGCACAGAAGTGAGATTATTGTGCGGACGATGGAATCATTGCTGCTCACCATCTTTCTGGATTCCTCAAAGTCTTAGAGAACTGTCAAATGTCAGCTATACATTCCCACTCTTCAATTGTTATGTGTGGAGCCTGACCAGAATACTGACGGTTGTGTTGGAGCTGGTATTCCACAACTGGCCCCTGCTGCTCACAAAGCCTTGCCAGCATGTGAAGTGTGGAGTTCCAGCACATGGTCAGGTCACACACCACTCAGTGAGCTGGAACTTGCATGCACTGCTGCAGCACTGCCAGAGCGGTGGAAGCTGTAGCAGGCTTGTATAAATGGGCGCTGACGCAGCGTTCCTTAACCAGAAACTCTGGCAAATCTGGGTCGGTTTGACCTACCAAGTTGAGCAGGTTGGCCATACATGATACATGTGTGAGCTTGCCAAGCTTCACAGCCACCACCAGGTTACACCCATTATCAAACATGACCATGCCTGGTTGTAGTTTCAGCGGCATGAGGCACAGATCTGCTTGGACTGTTATTCATTTAAATAACTTTGATGCACTGTGTGGTTTGTCTCCTAGACAAACTAGCTTCAGCATAGCTTGTTGCCTCTTCCCTGAGGAAGTGTTGCCACCTTCTCTCACTACCCATACCTCCTGATGCCTGTGTGGACAGGGGGGAATCTGTGTAAAACTGTGCCAAGTTGAATTTACGTGTCCCTAGGGGGTGAGAGATGTCACATTGATACAAGTGGTGAGACCTCACCATGTGATCCCTCTGATGTAATGTTGACGTCAATCGACGTGGTGACATGTGGCTCCTTCACATTTCCTCAGGACACATGGCCAGCTCAAACAAATGATTCACACACCCCTAGCTAATTGGTATGCAACTTTGTACAGGAAGACCCCCTGTGGATCCAAGTCATGTGGCCTGAGTTCTTTGTTTGAGCTGGCCAGGTGTCATGTTACCACAGCATGTGCTGAAGCACTTTTTATAATTTCATGCCCAATAGTATACAGATGATTGACATGGAATTATGTCTCCAATATTCTTCACATGAGCGAAACTTTCAAGGTTTGGTATGGTTTGATTCGCTCAACAGTAAGACAAACGTACCTGAACCCCTTTCAGTTCAATAAGAGGCCAAACCAAATGCATACACAATATCTTATGGGGTGACAAAAAGCTTCCCAAACAGCTATAATTTGGGACAATATAAAAAGACTTGGCACTCAACTTGAAAGAATGCTGGTATATTTAATGCAGCCAAAATAAACAAGTAAACATTTCGGCCACAAACGTCCTTCATCAGTTTGCTATGGATATAAACAAAGCATAAAAATCATGTAAGTACATGTGAGTTCATAGATACAAAAATGTGCATAAAAAGAAAGGAAAAATACATAAAGTATATACAAAAGTCATAGTATACGAGGCAATGGTCATCTTAAGCAAATGAGCAGCTGAAATTGGGCAGGGATCACACAGTGAAAATTGCACAGGTACTATAAAGAGAGTAACAGGGGAGGTAAGTATCACAGAGGGAGGAAAAACAACACCTACCAGACTGCTCTAAGGTAATAGGTATCTGGTCAAAGAGAGTTGTAAAATAATTGACTTTAACTGTGATAGGAGATAAAGCGGTGGTTAGAGGGTGAATGGAACGGTCCATAATAACTAGACTGTGATCATAAAAGATAGGCATACCCCTTTAAATGTGGCAGCTGGGGTGCAGCGCTGGTGTGGACGCATTGATATGAATAGTCCTTATGGGAGAGATAGATTCATCAGTACATGGACTCATAAGCGCATTGTAGTGGAATATGAGGACAGTCGCAGGATAAGTGCTCACCTTCCCGACATCAGAGTGAGTGTGCGCGGCCTGCAGTGATGCGGTATCCACCACTCATCAGCTGTGCAGGAGTGAACTAATGTTGCTGATATAAATGCCATTCACTTTTTATGATACTGATTTATCATGATGTATGGTTCTCTATGTCTGGACACCTAATAGGAGGCTTCTTTAACCCCTTGTATGTCCACTTCTATATGCGTTTCATGCACTTTAGCAGATGTCCACGTCATAGGCATTTTTTATCTATTTTTTCACCTTACCTATAGGGTCAAGCTTGAATTCCCATAGTGTCTGCACTTTTTATCTTCATGATCTTTATATTTCATCTATTATCCTTTTAAAATGAATTCAATAAAATTTGTTACATATTTTAGACAATGCTTCTTTTTCTTTTTTTGATGATTTTAGTGTTCAGTGTGAGCCTATCAGTACCCGGCGGGAGTGATGTCATGGATGATTATGTGTTCCACATGCTTTCCAGTGGCCATGTTGGAGCATGTCACAGTGAGTCTATGCATTCCAGAGGACCAAGAACAGAGAAATGCGGTGGAAGCAACACAGAGAATAGAAGTGGGTGTTGCTGGAAGGCACAGAGACGTGGAAAAGGATCCAGAGAGAGGTGTACTCAATATAGGCCACTCTGCAATAGAAACAAACAGTAATTAGTAGTGTACAACAATAAACTTGTCCAAAGCCTAAATATTATTATTAGGGAAGGTAAATAACAGTATTGACCACAATGATAATTAGTAAATATGTCATAAAAGCACAGCACTATGACACAATGTCTTCAATGGGAAGTTATACCCAAAGGTACATTGCAATAAACCTTAAAGGAAAGATAGTAGGTCGTATTTCCGGTTCAAGCCTCTGGGTGTCAATGTGTTGAGCGTATGGATCCAATATCCCAGTAGAATGTAAGTCCGCAAGAACAGGGTCCTCTCCCCTCTGTACCAGTTTGCCATTGTAAATTTGTTGTGGAAACTTGTTTCCTGTTAACGATATCTATAACTTTGTATGTAACCCCCGTCTCATGTACAGCACCATGGAATTAATGGTGCTATATAAATAAATAATAATAATATGCCTCATGCTGTTTAAGTAGTTTAATACGATCACCACCCCTCCTGGGTAGGGGTACCTGTTCTATGACTTGGGAACGCAATTGGGAAATTTTGTGGTCCATGGTGGAGAAATGATGGGGGATTGGAAGCAATAAATCTTTGCATCTGATGGTGGATTTGTGCTTAGATATCAGCTCCTTGATGGGCTGTGTGGTTACCCAAACATACATTAAACCACAGGGGCACTTGATCAAATAAACTACATAAGACATGTCACAGGTAGAAAAATCCTTAATTTTGTATGGTTTACCAGAACGGGGGTGTCACACTCGCGCCTTGGCTGATTGGCATGAGCCGGGGGGTTGTGGCCCCACTGTGCCACAGACCAGACTACCCTGGAAGGGGCGTGACTAAGACAGCTGCCTTGGTCTTCTCTGGAGCCTCCAATGGTGAGGTCAGGGTTGTGCAGCAGGCAGCTGACAGAAGCCACTCCAGGGTGGTGTCAGGCTGTTACTGCTGATCCCATTCTGGGACAGGACACTTGGACAGGTGCGAGTGACTGGCAGGCCGGTGGGCATGGCAGGCATGGATGTTACCAAGGCAGGCACGAATGAGATACCGGGCAGACAGGCACGGTTTGGAGACACAGGGCAAGCACGCACGGCTTGGATATACATGGCAAGCCAGCACAGCTTGGAGACACAAGGCAAGCAGGCACAGCTTGGAGACACACAGGGCAAGCAGGCATGGCTTGGAGACACAGGGCAAGCAGGCATAGCTTGGAGACGCAGGGCAAGCAGGCATGGCTTGGAGACACACAGGGGAAGCAGGCATGGCTTGGAGACACAGGGCAAGCAGGCATGGCTTGGAGACACAGGGCAAGCAGGCATGGCTTGGAGACACAGGGCAAGCAGGCACGGCTTGGAGACACAGGGCAAGCAGGCACAGCTTGTAGACACAGGGCAGGCATGGCTTGGAGACACAGGGCAGGCAGGCATGGCTTGGAGACACAGGGCAGGCAGGCACGGTTTGGAGACACAGGGCAGGTAGATGTGGTGTACAAAGGAACTGGTAGGGACCTGTTCACACAGCAGGAGCGAGTACTGGCCAGAAGGAATGAAATCTGGAGGAACAGGTAGAGTCCTGTTCAAACAGAAGGTTCAGGTATGGGTACTGATAGGAGAGAGTGGAATATGACAAAGCAGGAGTGTGGAGTAGGCAGAGCCGCAGGAGGGTGAAGTAGGCGGAGCTGCAGGAGGTCGAAGTAGGCAGAGCTGCAATAGGGCGGAGTAGGCAGAGTGCAGATTACAGACAGGGAGGACACAGGGAAAGACACAGCAGGGAAAAGAACCACAGACAAGGAGACTGACAGACAGAGGTAGGACAGATTTCAGACAGAGAAACAGTATGAGAAAAGGTACAGGGACCAGGAAATTCTGCCTCCTGGAGGCAGCAAGATAAAGCTGAGACAAGACACAGAGACCAGGATATTCTGCCTTCTGGAGGGCAGACAGAGAAATACTAGGCAAGGTACCGAGATACAGAGACTAGGTACAAAGCTTCCACAGAAGGCAAGACATAGGACAGGGCCTGGCTAACTCAGCAGCAAGAAGCTAACTGAGTTGAGACATTGCACAGGCAATGTTCCAGTGGATGGGGCAGGCTTAAATAGTAGAGGGCTCTAGGTAATTGGTCAGGGACATTGTCATGTCCGCCATGTCTGTCATGTCTGCCCTGTCTGTTTTCTCTCAAGAACTCCTGGAGCGATGTGCATGCGCATATCTTGTCTGCTATCCTGCTCGTTCCCTAGAACAGTGTGCACACTCACCTCATGTCTGAGCTGCAGGATGCCTGCGTTTCTGCTCTGTCTTCTGTGATCATCTCGTCATGTCTGGAACGCTGATCATGTGACCTTTCCTAGGATCCTGCACTGTCTGGCTTGGTAATCATCTCGTCATGTCTAGAACTCTGATCATATGACCTGTCTAGGTTTCAGCACTGATTCTGCAGTCGTCTCGTCATGTCTGGAACTCTGATCATGTGACTACGCTCTGTTATCCTGTGGATCTGAACCCGGAAGTGCTCCCCTGGTCCTGACCTGGAAGAGGAGGTGCTATGCCCTATATCAGGCCGCCCCTTCCTACGCTCAGGGCCTGAGTATTGTGTGGTGTCCCTGCATGGCTGCTTGGTCTGTGGAGTGCTCCCTCTATTCTGTGCCCTTGTACTCTGCTCTGTCGTGCATCTCTGCACATGCTCCGTGCTCATATTCTGTCTCTTGTCTTGTCTAGTGTTTGTCCTTCGTGCCATGTTCTGTCCCTGCTCTGCTTTGCCTTGTAGTCCTTGTTTGCTCTGATTCTGTTCCTTGTTTCAGGTCTCGCTCTGCTTTGTGGCTTCAGGTACCCTGCCTCTGTCTCTGTCCCTGGTGTGTCTCTACACGTGCAGGCCTCCGCTCTGAACCTCTCCCTGGCGTGTCCCTACACGTGCAGGCCTCCACTCTGAACCTGTCCCTGGCGTGTCTCTACATGTGCAGGCCTCCGCTCTGAACCTGTCCCTGGCGTGTCTCTACACGTGCAGGCCTCCGCTCTGAACCTGTCCCTGGCGTGTCGCTACACGTGCAGGCCTCCGCTCTGAACCTCTCCCTGGCGTGTCGCTACACGTGCAGGCCTCCGCTCTGAACCTCTCCCTGGCGTGTCTCTACACGTGCAGGCCTCGCTCTGTACTCTATCTAGTCCCAAGGTCCTTCCTTGGCCCCGCTCTGGGCTTCGGCCTACGCTCCACTGCTAGACTGTCCCTGTCCCTGGCATGCTCTCCGCATGCGCAGGCCTCTGCCTCGTTCTTTGTTTTGTCCCTGTTGGTTCGTGCGCTCTTGCACATTTCGTACTAGGCTTTGCCATGCTGTCTCACATGTGGCTCTGTCCTGTACCCTTTGCCTAGCCCTGCCTTGTGGCTCCGTGCCTCCGTGCTCGTGCCTGGTCGCCTGTGCCTACCTGGTGTGCCTCAGCCGTGCCGCCTCTAGCCGTGCTCGCCTGTGTGCCCCAGCCGTGCCCCGTCCAGTGCTATAGTGGTCTGGCTGTGTGGCCCCGCAGCGGTGCCGCCTCTAGTCGTGCCCGCTTGCAACTGCCATTGTCGGTACCACCTGCCGGTGCTCCCAGCCGTGGTCTCTGTGCTTCCTTGCACTCACGCTGGTTCTCGCACTGTGCCTTTTCGTGCTACTCTTTCACAAAGTCTTTGTCTCTTTTGCTCTTCTCTGTTCCCTAGTTTGCCTGCCGGATTCCATAACCTGCCGACTGCTGCCAGAGGTCCGGACCTAGATGACTGCGGCCTGATGTCCGGAGCTGATGTCCGTAGCCAGATACCTGGACCCTGTCGGTCGATGCCAGCATTTGGATTCCGATGCCACCATACTCTGTGCCTCTCCCTGGCATGCCCCTTGGCATGCACAGGCCACCGTTCTGTGAACCTGACCCATCCCTGGCATGCCCCTTGGCATGCGCAGGCCACCATCCTGTGAACCTGACCCGTCCCTGGCATGCCCCTTGGCATGCGCAGGTCTCTGTTCTGTGAACCTGATCCTGGCGTGTCCGTTGACACGCACCATGTCACTAACTCTATCTTGTTTCCTTGCATGGAACCCTGGCTGACTTCTGGATGTCCGGATCCTGCCAATCATCCTCTGAGCTACAAACCCTGATGCCCTGGTTGATCGTGGACTGTTGTCCGGAGTCCGATGTCCGCATACCATCTGCACGTTCCATGCTTGTACCTCGGCGTGCCATTGCACGCACCCTGTTCCACGAACTCTGTGTGTTCACATTTGCTCCTGTTGCACCCTGAAGAGTTCCTCAAGTCTTGGACCTCGGCGTGCCCTTGCACGCACCTTGTCTTATGTTCTGTGTGTTCACGTTTTGCACCTGTTGTACCTGAAGTCTTCCTGAATGAAGTTTCTTTGAATTAATGACTCGTCTTGCCTTGTCTTGTTTCCCTGAGCCGGCTGTCTGGGTGGGTGGGTGCCACGGCCCAGAGGGTCCACTCTTTCTAAGAAGAACGACTCAGCGTAAGCTGACACTCGTCACAGACACATTAGCCAGGTGCACCCTGACTCCATAAGAAGCAGAGCGTTCAGGCGCCGCCCCCCTATACACACAGCCAGGAAGAATGCAGGAGAGCAGAGGAACAGAGTACAGAGCATAGGGCTAGCAGCAGACAGAATTCACTGCAGTGCAGTGAGCAAGTTGGTGAGTGGGGGATGGGAGGCCATGCAGCGATGCCAGCAGGGTTGTTACAGGGGGTGTTGTATAGTGTCCCTTGATTATGTTACTGCACTGATTGCAGCGGAGACAGTGGAAAGTGCCTGCTTTTGGCCTATGAAGGAATTGTTGTGTATATGGGAGAGTTCCTTTCTTTAGATCTGCTGAAACTAGCTTATCCTTTAAGTTTGTGGCCCTTTTGAGACAGAGAAGAAATGGTTCACAGAATTCGGAAATGTCTGGATGAGCTTTAGTAAGAAGGTGCCAATGTTGGTGAATGGTCTTGTGAAGTTTATATACAAAAGGGTGAAAAATATGGACAAATGGTATACATTTACCCAAGGAATGACGCGTGGTAGATTGGCCAGATTTTGAGTCAGACAGAATTTGTCCCTGGTAACCTCTTTCTCGCCATTTTGATTACATTTCCATGACGTACAGTGTTGTCAGATACAATTCTCTTAACCCTTTGGTATTAGGATTTCGGAATTGATCGTTTCATTGAAGCAGGGTGTAGGCTATTAAAGTGTAAGAGGCTATTCCGGTCCGTGCTCTTGGTATAGAGGTCTGTACTCAAAACTATTTTATCATCTTTGATGATGAGAGTATCAAGGAAATTGATCTTGTGGTGATCATGTGTCATGGTAAAACTCAAGCCGGGCTAGGAGAAGTTAAGTCAATTGAAGAACAAACTAAGGGACTCAAATGTGCCACCCCATATGCAGAAAATGTCATCTATGTATCTTTTCCATATGAGGACATTTTCTTGGAAAAGGTGGCTTCTATATATGACTTCTGCGGTCTCCCATTCTTCTGCAGCCACAGAGGTTCCAGCTCAGTAGAAATGTTGGTCCCAGCATCTCGCCCAGACTTATGCTAGGCGTCTGGTTGCGACACCTGGCTCAGCTACAGCACCATGCATGAGTCAGCAACGAGCAGACACTCCTGCGACTAAGTCCTGCTTTTCTCCTTCTGAGCATGCCCATGAGACAACCGCTCATTGGTGGTCAGAGGTTACATGCTTAGGGCCTGTTGCAGCTCGGATTAGACCATCAGGAAGGTCCTGGAAGGTTGCGCCTATAAAAGGTTCGCACGACCGCACGGCCGTGTGCTAGGTTAGACTGTTGTTTAATTGTATGTCTGAAGATGGATGCATTAAACTGGTGACTGACTCATTATGATCTCCTCCCTTTGGTTGTGTATGTTGTAGGGTTTCTAGTTAGAGTCTGCGCCAATAGATGGCTATGCTTACACCGCCGTGCTCCTAGCTTCCATACACTAGTGTCCGGTGGTGTCATCCTGTTTGCGGCACCATCGCACTGTGCCTTGTCACATCACCCGCCAGTGTAGCACTGTGCGCAGGTCTTGTGCCTGTTAGTCCTACCCAGGGCGATTCGTGGCGTAAGCCTGTGCGGCACTGTGCACACTAGCACGCTTATTACACTCTTGCTGGCACCACGCCGAGCGCTGGTGGTCTAGAGGGACTCTCGCCCTTGTCTCTGGGACAGAGTCCTGTGACTGTTTACTGGCGCCCCCACTGCCAGGCTCCAACGTATGTTCTCAGTGGCTCTGTGAAGTAACAGAGTTTTCTCCAGTACACAGTCAGTGGTTACCCGCCGGTGATCAGTTAGTACTCCACCGTTACTGAGCAGCAGGATACCATCTCTGCATGGTGAAACCCGGGCTCCGAATGCACATTATACCATCTTTATTATTTGGTGCGTTCCGCCAGTCCCTATGCCACTATGAGTCTACCAGGTGGTTTTTGCAGATTCTTATGAATTTTTGGGAGAATGATAGGGTGACTATTGGTCTGAAACTCACATGTCTTTTTGTCAATAATCCACAACAGAGAGTACTTGAAGAGGATATTGTTGATTTGATGTCGGACATTGGGGGTAGAATCTCTGGGAAGTTCAGTGTATACTGAAGTATCAGTAAGAAAAAAGTTGTTGGATCACACAGCTGTATAATCAAAAACAATTCTTCTTTATTTGACACCATCATTTATGATGGTGTGAAATAAAGAATTGTTTTTGATTATTCAGCTGTGTGATCCGACAATGTTTTTCTTCCTCTCATTGTGATCCAACGATCAGACGGAATTTTTTGGATCACTGCTGGCAAATTCAGGGCTACCAGGCACATTGACACGGTGAGGTATTCTGTTTTTTCCTGTATGTTTTCTGAAATATCAGTAAGTTGGTGATTGACTTCTGAGATGTAGTTAGTTGTGTCCATTTCAACAATAGCATCTCCTTTGTCTGCAGGTTTAATGACCAGTGAGTGAACATCCTGTAGAGAGTGGAGAGCTTGTCTCTCCATGACCGAGAGGTTAGTAGGATAGTGAAGATGGCCTAGTTCTATATCTCTCCGTAATTCAGAAAAGGAATTATTAAAAAATTCAATGAAAGTTTCTAGGGTGTGTGAGCCCTGCGGCGGCCTAAAAAACTTTTGCTTTTAAGACCAAGACTGGCTGCTGTGAGTATCTTGGGATCATTGGTGGCTGGAGTAGAGTCACTAGATAAATTTGAATGAGAAAAATGGACTTTGAGTCTGAGAATTTTTGCAAATCCATCTGTAGATCAAAGGTCGTACATCTGTAAGAAGGACAATAAGATAAACCTTTCTGAAGTACATTATGCTCGGCCATACCAAGGGTTTTGGAAAAAATATTCACCACAAGTGGCCAACTACCTGTGATTGTGTCGTGCAGGAAAAGTCCGTAGTTCTTTCTTACCCCACATATGGGGTATTCGCGTACTCAGGAGAAATTGCAAAACAAATTTTATGGTCCATTTTCTCCTGATACCCTTGTGAAAATAAAAAAAAATGGTTCCAAAATAAATTTTTGCTGAAAAAAGTAAAATGTTCATTTTTTCCTTCCACATTGCTTTAGTTCTCATGAAGCACCTGAAGGGTTAATAAACTTCTTGAATGTGGTTTTGCACATCTTGAGCGGTGTAGGGGTGCAGTTTTTAGAATGGTGTCACTTTTGGGTATTTTCTGTTATATTAACCCACCAAATTCACTTCAAATGTGAGGTGGTCCCTAAAAAAAGGTTTTTGAATTTACCAAATGGCTGCAATGAAACAAAGAGTGAAAAATTTAAAAGGGTCGGAATACCGTATATATACTCATGTATAAGCTGAGTTTTCAGCACTTTTTTTTGGGCTGAAAACACCCCCCTCAGCTTATACATGATTTAATTGTCCCAGAGGGCCAGTGGGGTAGGGGGAGCGGCAGAGCAGCGGGTCACAGGAGGCAGGAGCTGATGGCTGCGGCTGTAACTGTGCTCGCTGCTAGAGAAATGATTATTCATTTCTCTTACAGCGCACAACGTGATACCCCCAGCCGCTGGCTTCCAGAAGACATCCTACTCACCTTCCTAGGCACCCTCGTTGATTCTCGTTGGTTCCGACACCAGCAGTATTTCTGGACGAGCGATAACGTGGCCCCACTCATTAAGGTAATGAATATGCATGCCTCTCCACTCCCATAAGCATGGAGTGAATAGTCATTACCTTAATGAGCGAGGCCATGTGATCGCTTGGCAGGAAGAGCTGCTGGTGCTGGAACAAGATGCATGTACAGGCAAGGTAAGTAGGATGTTGGTTTTTTAATAGGAAACATGCATAAAAGGATAGGGGATAAGGAGCCATACATATGAGGACAGTGATGAGGGAGCCATGCATACAAGGACAGGGACCGGGGAGCCATGCATACAAGGATAGGGGATAAGGAGCCATACATACCAGGACAGGGACAGGGGAGACATGCATACCAGGACAGGGATAAGGGGACAATGCATACCCAGCTTATACTCAAGTCAATACGCTTATCCAGTTTTTAGTGGCAAAATTAGGTACCTTTGCTTAAACTCTGGTCGACTTATACTCGAGAATATATGGTACTTTCCGTACCCACTGTATAAATATATATATATATATATATATATTTACTAGATGGAGGCCCAATGCTATCGCATCGGTGGGGCAGTAATGTCACGATGGGGCAGGCTTTGCCGCATTGAGAATCTCTTCCCCTATGTGCTCACCCACCTATCCACTCTCTCTTTACCCATGTGTTGACTTCTCCTGTCTGTGCTCTCTTCTTTGATCTGTCTACCCCATGTGCTAACCCCCTTGTCTGCTGTCTCTTTCCTTCCTGTGCTGTGTTCTCCCCTCATATGCTGTCTCGCTTGAGCTGTCTCCCCACTGTGCTCTGTCTCCCACCCCTGTGTCTGACCATGTACAGAACATACCACAGCTCCTGGCAGGGGAGGAAGCAACAGACAAAACTGACATTACAGCAGGAGATCGCAGAGGATACATTTTGTGAGGTAAAATATTGTTTAAAAATAGTCAGTGAAATATTTTACCTCAAAAAATGAATCCTCTGTGATCCCCTGCTGTAATGTCAGTATTGTCTTTTGCTTCCTCCCCTGCCCAGGAGATGTGGCATGCTCCATACACGGTCAGACACAGACAATTTTTAAAATGAATTTTCGTTTCTGGGAAAACCCCTTTATTGTGACCGGCTTCCTCTGCCTGTAGACACGTTGTGCATCTGCTGCCGGGATCAGCTGAATGATTCACTGCGCCTGTGTGGAATTTGCACAGGCGCAGTGCGACGGTGTTCCGTTTGTGGTACCGTGCAAGAGGCTGTGTGAATGTGTGAGTATGACTGAGTGTGAGAGTGTGAATGTGAGTGTGTGTGAGTGTGAGAGTGTGAGTGTGTGTGAGTATGTGTGTGTGTGTGAGAGTGTGTGAGTGTGTGTATGTGTGTGTGAGTCTCTGTGTGTGATGCATACGGCATATAGAGTTTGTGTGTGTGTGTGGTGTGACGGTGTTCCGCTGGTGGTGCCACGCAATAGGCTGGTATCAGCAGCAGTATCCATATTGAGACACCCATAACTTGGGTGTCCCAATATGGCGGTCGGTGAACTTCCTCCGCTTGGAATTCTGGGATACAGTAACAACTGAACAGAACAGGAAATGAAAACACAACAAGGCAATCATCTATATATATATATATACAGTATATATATAGATATTATATACACACAGAGATGTTAAAGTGTGTATATATATGCATGTATATATATACAGTATATACATGCTATATATATATATGTGTATATATATATATATATATATATATACATGCACCCATTTGTTAAAGAGAATGACATTTAATTACAGTGTGAAGGTTGTAAATTGTCATTCAGTCATAAGGAAGCCCTGCCTGGCCATAATGCACCTGGGATCTCTAGTCATTCACAACTTCAAATTGGAAAACCTCATTTCAACCCCCGTTAATTCAATTAAATAAGTTGGATGCTGTCAGGTGTTCTTTTAATAATTGCATCAACATGCAGATACATAATAAGTATAAAAGCGTTTCTATGGCTGCAGTTAATTTGGATCCAAAAGAATCTGTTATTCCACTACATTTTATATAGATTATTCTTCTATAATATTTCAGTAATGGGCAGCACAAAGGCTGGCTTTTAATTTTTTGCTTTCTCAAATGTCTTTATGTATAATGGTTTAAAACAGAAGGTGTTCAAGAGAGGGTGACCTTTTTCCATTACTGTGGCTCCTGTCATTAATGCATTATAATTTTCTTTAGAAGTCTGAAAAAAAAAATATGTGTACATGTGCAGACTGTAGTGAGCATAAATCAATGCCTGCTAGTTAGAATTGGGGATTGTCTGTATTATTCAAAAAGGACACAGTTTATTATTTCCCTCTAAATAAAGTTCAAAAACAATGCAAACCAGCAAATGTTCACATCAAATTAAAAAAAGAAGGTGCTGAAATCTTGTATTTTCATCACTTAAAATTTGCATTCGATGTAATAATCCAATATTTGCTGTTTGTATTCTCATTAAATGGAGCTTTAATTTATTTCTTTTTAGCAAATCCTAGGATAAATTATCTACAATATGGAGGAGACACTTGATTGAAGCCTTGAATGAAAAAAAATGTAGCTGCTGTGGTAAATATATGTGTAAAATCTGGTCAGGGTATGTGTTTTATCAGGAATTATAGCAGTCTGTGTACTAGTAAATAGATAATCATACTGAAGTAATTGGGGTTTTAAAACCCCAATCTATTTTGTCAGCATGAGCTCGTTTGCATGTTAATCAGAAGAATGATTTCTTCCCTCACAAAGGAGCCCACACTCTTTCATAACCATTTTTAATTGCATTGAAAGTGTTGCTGGGTTGAAACATTAGAATTATAAGTGTATCTGTGTCAAATTAATAAAAAATGACTGAATTACTATAAACTATAAAGATTACCATATTTAATAACTGCAATGCTTTGATTAAGACACTTCAATTTATTTCAAATAAGCAGGTATGCAAAATTAAGTAAAATTGTAATTCTTTTGAATATGCACTAAATGATTGTATTCACATCTGATAGATATGTAGATTTCATTGCTGTACAGGACTGTTCACAATCTGGAAACCAGTCACCTTCTGGGGAGAATCTATAGTTTGGTTTATCTCTGTGGTAAATTAAGAGTGACTGCATTTTAGGCAATTACGTATCTTTTATAGCAGATAGTGTTTATTAAAAATTACTTTACTTTCTTGTCAATTACACTGTTTCATTTTAATCAAATGCAGCAGATTGCAGTGGGAAGAGTGGTAGCATTTTCCATGAGACTTTTCTTGTAGTCTTATGAATATTATAATTAGATTGAATAGGTATTATACAGTATTTAGTCATTATGAGCATGCTTCTTTTTGTACTTTAGAAAGTGAGGTTAACGTTACACTGTATGATGAAATGTTCTGTAACCGTTAATAAGACTTTGCAGTAAACACAGATAATTGTTTAGAGGTTGAGCTCTTATGTATGCTACTTATTCCTTCCACCAAGCTAGGCCATGCTTTGTCATTGGCACGGTAAATCTGCTGATCGGTAATCCTTACCACTCAGTATCCATTTCTACTTCTACAGGCAGACAAAACTAAAAGACACCCTCTGAGTGATCTGCCATTGACATTGGCATTGCATTACCCTAACCCATCGGCGTGGTAAATCTGCTGATCGGTAAGCCTTACCACTCAGTGGCCATTTCTACTTATACAGGCAGACAAAACTAAAAGATGCCCTCTGAGTAGTGATGAGCATTCCGATACCGCAAATATCGGGTATCGGCCGATATTCGCGGTATCGGAATTCCGATACTGAGTTCCGGTACTTTTAGCATATCGAATACCGGAATCGGAAGTTCCCATAATGCTATGAGCCAGTTTGATTTGATTCAGCCAATGACAACCCTCAGAAGTGTGGGCACATCCTGTTAGGCATGTAGGCATGTTAAGTAATGGCATGGCTGTGATTGGCTGCTGAAATGATGTCATGATGCACTATAAAAGCCGCCACTGCCGCCATTTCGGGTTCACTCTGCTGTGAATTCAGTTAGGGACAGGCTGCTGTTCAAGACTGTGAGAGACAGTTAGAGATAGCGATTTTCCAAATCATATTGTGCTTTACCCAGGCTACATAATCAACCACTGTAGCTTTCTTTTGCCTTGCAGCAGTGTTCACAGCTGTCTGCAAGGTCTGTGTGAGTGCAGCTCATGCTGTGTAGTGTGTCCTGCAGCCACGTCTGGTTGTAGGCCGCTCAGAGTGCGTCACTGCCTCATACTTATTTTTCTTTTATTGCTGCTCATTTTTCATTCTCCTTTTAGTGTGCATCCATCCATATCCATATACGTTGGTTGCAAACACTATAGGAGTAGACAGCGGAGCCTCTCTGCAGCCTTTCAGTGCTAGTTCCCAGTTATCTGCATTGTTCACGGCTGTCTGAGAGCTCTCTGTGTGTGAGTGCAGCTCAAGCTGTAGTGTGTCCTGCAGCTACGTCTGGTTGTAGGTCGCTCAGCGAGCGTCACTGCCTCATGCATATTCTTCTTTTATTGCAGCTCATTTTTCATTCTCCTATTAGTGTGCATCCCTCCGTATCCATATACGTTGGTTGCAAACACTAAAGGAGTAGACAGCGGAGCCTTTCTGCAGCCTTTCAGTGCTAGTGTCCAGTTCT
This sequence comes from Dendrobates tinctorius, assembly GCF_039654945.1. Lineage (NCBI taxonomy): Eukaryota > Metazoa > Chordata > Amphibia > Anura > Dendrobatidae > Dendrobates > Dendrobates tinctorius. Next base: position 19,679,924 of record NW_027361703.1, read on the forward strand.
CTCCACTGTTCATGGCTGTCTGAGAGGTCTCTGACTGTGTGAGTGGAGCTCACACTGTAGTGTGTCCTGCAGCTACGTCTGGTTGTAGGCCGCTCAGCGTGCGTCACTGACTCATACATATTTTTCTTTTATTGCAGCTCATTTTTCATTCTCCTATTAGTGTGCATCCATCCATATCCATATACATTGGTTGGTTGCAAACACTATATAGGAGTAGAAAGAGGAGCCTTTTTTCTGGCTTGTGCCCTTCATCCGCAGCCAGATTAGTATTACCCTATTTCTTGGAGCCTCATCTTTTGCATTGTAGGTTACCTTCCTGCATTGTAATAGCTCCAAAAAGTTTGTGATATTATCGCTTTCAAATCTTTGGTCACATCCTTTTTGTTTTTTTGAAAAAAAACCCCAAAATAAAGTACACCAAACACTCCATTTGACAGTTGGGTAGGCCACATTAGCTCATATTAAAGTGTAGTCCACAAACTTTATAAAATTAGTGTCTCTTATACCTGTTAGCAGCTGTTCAGGAATAAGCACACTAATCCCCCCTTTGTACTTTTCTGCCTATCTTTATCAGTCTACCAAGATGAAGAAGGCAGGGAGTAAGGCACGAGGGCATGGGCGTGGAGTTTCAGCAGGAAGAGGACGTGGCGATTCTGCAAGGAGAAGACGTGGGGATTCTGTGCCTGCTGCGGGCAGCAGTGAGTCAGCATCCCCCAGTTTTACCAGGCAACAGTCCTTTATGCGCAGCTTTGTAGGACCTCGCCGTACTCCACTGCTGCGGGAGGAACAAATTGAAGCCGTTGTCGGATGGATGGCAGCTAACGCATCGACTTCAGTGACTTCCACGCCCTCTCAGGGCCAGAGGACTGAATTGCAACCATCTGTCTCTTCACCACCTGCCAAATTGCCCAGGCAGTCAGAGAGCCCTGTACAGGAGCCATCACAGTCGCTACTTCTGCTCTCTGAATCTGTTGGCTTGGAAAGAGGGGGCCAGCCAAGCAGCATTCAAGAATGTGAAGAAGAGGGAGTATGCAGTGATGCGGAACTGCTTTGTCCCTCTGAATCTGAAGAGGCGGGTGGGCCAGTGCTTATGGTCAGCACATCTCAGTACGCATCAGATGATGACGGGACTCAGGTGTCACTTTCTGGTGCATACGGTGCTGGCGAGACTATGCAGGAGAAGCACCCGGTAGGAGCATTCCTCTTCCAAAAGCCAAAACGGGCGCTCCCAAGACTTGCAGTGCGTGGTCCTTTTTTGACACAGTTGCAGATGACATTTGCTTTGTGAAATGCAAGCTGTGCCATCAGAGAGTCAAAAGAGGAAAAAGTGTCAGCAACCTCAATACCACAAATATGTGGAAACATGTGCGGACCAAGCACGTGGTGGAGTTACAAAGACACACTGAAGACGCAGGCCAACCTACAGCACCACCTACCACCTCTTTGGCTCGTGTTGTAGCTTCTTCCTCCAGCTCACACACAGCTGGTTCGGCTTCCTCACATGATCGCCATGGAAGAACCTCTGGCACTGTTGTCCAGAGACCCAGTGACATTCCACCCACATCACCACCTTCCCGTTCAGCCTCACACTCCCAGGCCACTCTACAGTCATCGGTAGCACAGGCATGGGAGAAAAGGCGGCCATACTCGGCAAACCATCCCCGAGCACAGGCTCTGAATGCTGGCATTGCCAAATTACTGGCCCTTGAAATGCTCTCATTCAGGCTGGTGGAGACTGACACCTTCCGGAACTTCATGGCATTGGCAGTCCCACAATACACCATGCCCAGCTGCTTTTATTTCAGCAGGCAAGCCATCCCTGCCCTGCAAAAGCATGTGGAGGCAAAAATTAAACATGCGCTACTAAACGCCGTCAGTAGCAAGGACCACCTGAACACCGATGCGTGGACCAGTACCCATGGACAGGGACGATACCTTTCCCTCACTGCCCATTGGGTCATTGTTGTGGAGCCGGGTACAGATCTTGAGAGTGGCGCTGTACGTGTTCTGCCAACTCCAAGGATTGCAGGAATGCAGTCTGTACACATTGACTCCTCCTCATACTCCAGTTCCTCAGAATCAGCGCTGTAGGAGCCTGTTACGACCGATATGAGCACAGCCGTGGCCAAACGTCAACAGGCCGTACTGAAATTAATTTCTTTGGGGAATCGAAGCCACACAGCGCAGGAGCTCTGAAATGCCATCAAGCAGGAGACCGTTTGTGGTTTCTGCCAGCGAATCTCCAGCCAGGCTTGATAGTGTGTGACAATGGCTGAAATCTGGTGGCAGCTCTGTGCCTAGACAACCTCACTCACATCCCATGTCAGGCACATGTGCTCAGCTTGGTCATGCAGAGCTTTCTGAGGGACTATCCAGATCTTGATGCACTGCAGCACAAGGTCCGCATAGAGTGCGCTCACTTGCGGCGTTCCAGCACGGCAAGATCACGCATTGCAGCTCTGCAGCGCCGATTACGCCTTCCAGAACATCGCATCATATGTGACCTACCCACCAGGTGGAATTCAACATTACATATGTTAGAGCGGTTGTGTGAGCAGCAGGCATCAGTAATGGAGTCCCAGCTGCATCAGGCGCAAACAAGTCGCACTGTGCGCCGGTCACACTTCAGTCCCACTGAGTGGGCCTCTATGAAGGACATCTGCCTCATTTTGCGTGCCTTCGATGATTCCACGCGGATGGCGAGTGCAGATGACACACTAGTCAGCATGACTGTCCCCCTTATCTGCCTGCTTCAAAAAACACTGCAAGCACTAAGGGAAGTTAACCAGTAGGGAATGATATCAATTATTATCACAATAAGTAAAATAATTTAATATATAATAAAAATACAAAAAAATCCCTCTGGAACAGATGGATGGCAGACCATCCGGTATAAATACCAATATATACTCTGAGTATGGTGGAAGATGAAGCATACAGGGTATAGGAACAATGATAAATATGCCAAATATATTAAATGATAAATAAAAATAAAAAATAAAAAAATATATAAAAAATAATAAATAATAAATAATAAAAATTACCTCTATTAAAAACTTGGCACAAAAATAGTATAGAACAATTGTTTGGAAGTATATATATATATATATATATATATATGAAATATATATATGAAAAAAGGCCAAAAAGATATATAATAAAAAATAGCCTTTGTTAAAACAATGGCACAACAATAAGTGCAAGATTACATAATAAATTATTAAATTAAAAAGGCACCCAAAATATATACATGGTAACATATAATAAGTAATTAGCAATATATTAATGCTTTCACAATTACCATGAAAAAATGGCTCAATAATCCACAGGTAAAATTATTACAATAAAATAAACAAATCACAATGATAAAGTGCAATTGTGCAAAAAAAAACACTTGTGGCAGACTAAACATAGAAAATGTGATATTGCTAATCAATAGCAGTGAATAATCATAAGTGATGGAGTGGAACATAACACACTAAAAAATCAATTACCTGGTGAGCCAGCATTGAAATAGTGTGCCGATTAAACGTGCCCTGACGCGCGTTTTGGAGTTGCTCTCCTTCGTCAGGGGGTAAGTATACAAATGGTCGATACATCCTTTTATAATGGACTCAATTCTGGGCAAAAAGCATGATGGCGCATGCGTCGTCACTGCGACCCGGAAGACACATCGCATGGCAGCGTCACGTGACCGAACACCGCCGGGTAAACCCGGCATGTAAGGACACTAAAGACACCGTCGCCATGTGAGCCACAGGCGCCGTAGGCGGCGCATGCACACTGCCAAATGCCCTGAATGAATAACAAAAAATAAACAAAAATAATACTATACAGGTTCAGCGTTGAAAATTGCAGCATACATGAACAAATCTCATGAGCTGCCAATATACAAAAAACAAATCTGCCCTATATATCACCATATATGGATGAATATAACCACTGGGGACAAAGATGAATACCATTAAAACACCATAAAATCTAATATGGGAAACAGTTAACCATATTGGAACATGGAAAAAGCTGTTCTTAGAATATATGCAAAAAATATATATATGCAAAAGAATTTGATGAAATGACAATAAAAAAAAAATATATATAATATATCAAATATTTAAAAAAATATAAAAAGTGCAAGGTGCAATGAAAAAATAAATATAAATAATAAAGTGCAATATATAATAAAAAATATGAAATATATATATCTCATCTTTATACCTAAACATCAGGTGTACAAAATATGTGAATTCTACTGTGATACAACAAAATTTTTGTATGCATAAAAGACATATAATAATTAGTGTATAAGAGTAATACAAATATAATAATCTATATTTTAATAAGCATAAATAAATATACTCATAAATGGTAATAATGCATAAATATTCCATATCCATATCACAATAGATGATTAAAAATAATCATAGAAAATATATCACTGTTTCTTCATGCAAAATGTAGACCAGTCCACCATAGTATGAAATATCAACCAAATATCTAAAAAAATAGAAAAAAGAATAAAGTAAAAAAAATACATGAAAAATATATATATATTTATAAGAATGGAATGAAAGATAGACTCTCATTTAAATCCAATGGAGACACCGTACCAAGTGTCCAAATCCATTGGGTTTCTAATTGGGCAATGCGTTTACTGACGTTTCCACCTCTGATTCCACTGCATATCATATCTATACCAGACACCTTCAATAAAGTCGAATCACAATTATGGTACATTTTAAAGTGTCTTGGCAGAGTTTTGAGGGAAGAAATATCCTCAACCTCTCTAGCTGCCTTTATGCCCAACACATGCTCACGAACCCTCACCTTGAGCTGGCGAGTGGTAAGGCCAACGTAGATGAGGGTACATGGGCATGTGGCGTAATAAATAACAGCTGTGGATGTACAAGTAATGGATTTCCTTATGTCAAAAACACGCAATCCATCAGAACTGCTGAATGTACGTGTTCTGACAATATTGGGACAAGCAACACAAGAGCCACAGGTTTTGCACCCTGCCGATCGTGTATATTGACTCAAAAAATTAGTGACCGGTTTTGGAGTATAATGACTATTCACTAAGCGGTCACCAAGATTTGGTGATCTACGAAAGGCAATGTTGGGATAGTCACTGATATATTTAGAGAGAATCGGATCATTTTTTAAAATAGGCCAAAATTTATTAAGATAAAAGCTCATTTGTTCATTTTGACCATTAAATGTTGTAATGAACCTAGCTACTTCCATTGATTTAGATGTACTCGTATTTGCGTAGAGAGCATTATGACGAGATGTATGCTTAGCTCTATTAAAAGCTCTCTTCAATGATCGCCTACTTTAGCCACGTTCAAGAAATCGCTCTTTTAATAGATCAGCTTGTTTTAGGAAATCCATTTCTGTTGAACAAATACATCTTAAACGTAAAAATTACCCGATGGGAATTGAATTGATGAGAGTACGATGATGGGAAGATGATGCATGGAGAAGCGCATTAACGGAAGTCTGTTTCCTAAACAAGTCGGTCTGAAGGTAGTTATTATAGTCCCTCATCACTCGAACATCAAGGAATTCGATGGCTTTCGAATTACTTTGATATGTAAGATGTACATTGATGCAATTGGAATTTAACACACCAATAAAATCTGATAGCACACCGATGGAATTCTGCCAAATAAAGAAAATATCATCGATGTAGCGTGTCCAAAAAAGAACACGCTCCATCTGTTCAACCTTGCCTGACAAAAATAAGTCCCTTTCCCACAGCACAGACCCAGGAACAGGTTCGCATTGCCCCATCGTAATAAAGGCTGGTTTAGTAGTGCCAATAGGACAAGCACCCCCTGTAGGACAGTGGGTTTCGGTAACTGCGGCTGGCTCGCGGCCTTGCAACTTTGTTTTTCATGGGTACCTTCTGCTACCCATCCGGGTTCCAGTACCGTCAGCTGCTTCTCGGCAGTGCCTTTGGCCTAGGTGCCTCCTTCTCGGTATCCGAGTTCCAGCAACGTCTGCTGGTCCTTGGTAGTGCTTTGTAGCACAGGTACCTCCTGCTTAGTAACCATGTTCCAGCACCGCCAGCTGGTCCACGGTTGTGCCATTGGCTCTTGTTGCTTCTGCTACCCATCCAGGTACCAGCATCGTCAGCTGGTTCTCGGCAGTGCCTTTGGCCTAGGTGCCTCCTTCTCGGTATCCGAGTTCCAGCAATGTCTGCTGGTCCTTGGTAGTGCTTTGTAGCACAGGTACCTCCTGCTTAGTAACCGTGTTCCAGCACCATCAGCTGGTCCACGGTTGTGCCATTGGCTCTAGTTCCTTCTGCTGCCACTCTGGGTTCCAGCACCATCAGCTGGTTCTCGCTAGTTCCATTGACTCTTGTAGCTTCTGCTACCCATCCGGGTTCCAGCACCATCAGCTGTTCTCGGCAGTGCCTTTGGCCTAGGTGCCTCCTTCGCGGTATCCGACTTCCAGCAACGTCTGCCGGTCCTTGGTAGTGCTTTGTAGCACAGGTACCTCCTGCTTAGTAACCGTGTTCCAGCACTGTCAGCTGGTCCACGGTTGTGCCATTGGCTCTTGTTCCTTCTGCTGGCCCTCCGGGTTCCAGCACCGTCAGCTGGTCCTCGCTAGTTCCATTTGCTCTTGCAGCTTCTGCTACCCATCCGGGTTCCAGCACCGTCAGCTGGTTCTCGGCAGTGCCTTTGGCCTAGGTGCCTCCTTCTCGGTATCCGAGTCCTAGCAACGTCTGCTGGTCCTTGGTAGTGCTTTCTAGCACAGGTATCTCCTGCTTAGTAACCGTGTTCCAGCACCATCAGCTGGTCCATGGTTGTGCCATTGGCTCTTGTTCCTTCTGCTGGCCCTCCGGGTTCCAGCACCGTCAGCTGGTCCTCGCTAGTTCCATTTGCTCTTGCAGCTTCAGCTACCCATCCGGGTTCCAGCACCGTCAGCTGGTTCTCGGCAGTGCCTTTGGCCTAGGTGCCTCCTTCTCGGTATCCGAGTTCCAGCAACATCTGCTGGTCCTTGGTAGTGCTTCTATCACAGGTACCTCCTGATTAGTAACAGTGTTCCAGCACCATCAGCTGGTCCATGGTTGTGCCATTGGCTTTTGTTCCTTCTGCTTGCCCTCCGGGTTCCAGCACCGTCAGCTGGTCCTCGCTAGTTCCATTTGCTCTTGCAGCTTCTGCTACCCATCCGGGTTCCAGCACTGTCAGCTGGTTCTCGGCAGTTCCTCAGCCTTCTTGTACCTTCTGCTACTTTTCCAAGTTCAAGCGTGTGGAAATGGTTTTTGGTTCTCACTCTGGATCTCCCTGACGACTACCCTGAAGATGACGACCCTGAAGACCACACCGAAGAAGACCAAAAAGATGACCCTGAAGAAGATGACCAAGAGGACAAAGAACATGAAGACAGCCACCAAGATGCAGAACAACAAGAGACAGAAGACGAAGAAGCAGAAGAGCAAAAAGCAGAAGAACCAAAAGCAGAACATTAAGCATAAGACTAAAAATCAAAGCAAAAAATATTATCTAAATTATAAGCAGAAGAAGACTAAGCAGTGTATGGGGGTGAGTCCGTTCCTCCTCGTGGTGCCCCTGGAAAATGCCTGCTGATGCAGGTCAAACTGAACTCGGACAAATCTTGTAAATCTTTTGTGACAGGCAGAATGGAAGGTGTAATCTTCAAACTTTTATAGATAACAACTACAGGAATGCCTGTCACAAATAAGAATATGATGAAGAAGAAGAATAGGAAGAAGATGAAGAAGTAGAATATGAAGAAGAATAATCGTTGAATAAGAAGAATATGAATAATGTCCAAAAAAAGAATAATAGGAAGAAGGTGAAGAAGAAGATGAATAAGGTGAAGAAGAAGTTGATGAAAAAGATGCTGCTGCTGCTGAGGATCATGAAGGAGAAAATGTGGGAGAAGTAAAAAAGAAGGTGAAGAGCATGGAAGTAGTGAAATATACATATCTGACAAAATTTAAAAGAGGTTAACATGGTCAATATCTTTGTAACTACGAACGTCTTAAAAAAAAATTAATTCCTGCTATTCCATTTGATTGGGCTAAACCTCTATGCCTTTAATGTCTCCTTCACCTCCCCCAATACATTCTACATTATTCTTAGTTGTTTTTCTTCATGTAGAATTAAACTACAAGGAAAGAAAGGGGTTTTTTAATTCCGATATTTCTGTCCCATTGACTTGAATGGGACTTCTGGTATCGGAATCGGCGATACCCGATACTTTTTGGATATCGGCCGATCCAATCCGATATTTCTCAATATCGGATGGTATCGCTCAACACTACCTCTGAGTGATCTGCCATTGATCTTGGTGTTGCGTTACACAGTTGAGAATGATGTTTTTTTTTTCTCTGCACAAAAGATCATTTCACCCAATGATAAAGCATTTGACTCATTCCTTTGGTGATTGGCAGTCTGGTTCCATTGCAAGGTAATTGTGAAACAAATTCTTTCAAAGGGGTCTTACCCACAAACAAAGTACATTTTAATAATTAGATCTCACAATAAAAATTATTTCCACAATCGGATGTGTTAACAAAAAATGTTCCTGTGCTGAGATAATCTGTCCCCCTGCTATGTACTGTGTAATGGTTGTGTCTAACTGTAAAGGAACATGTTCAGCACATACCACAGATACTGGGCAGGGGAGGACGCATAAAAGAGTATATAGACATTGTAGCAGGGGATCGCAACTGATTCTTTTAGTAAGAGGAAGCATTTTACTGCTTGTTTTTAAGCAATGTTTTACCACTAAGCGTCAGCTGTGACACCATGCTGTCCTCTCCGTATACTCTCCTTTGATTCCTCCCCTGCCCAGGAGCTGTGGTATGATCAGACCATGTCTCTGTACGGTCAGACACAGACATTACACAGTACACAGCAGGGGCACATTTATAAGATTATCTCAGCACAGGAACATTTTATTTAAACACATCCAAATATGGAAATTATTATTATTCCAAGATCTATTTACTAAAATGTTGATTAAAATTAATTTTGTTCATACAAAAACCCCTTTAAGAATGCTCAATGACAATTATCTTTCAGTGTAAATGCAACTTAAAGGGTTATCCAGGACTATATTTTTTTTTTTTACCATGGGCCTAAGAACTAAGATTCAGGTAGTTAGCAACTACCTGTCTGTTCTGTCCTGAGCTGATTTCTGCTAGCACAAAGTGGTCACAAACAGCCCTTGCCAGTGATTCTACATCTTCCGCTGACATCCTTTTGACAGAACACTGGCTTCTCTTCCATTCTGCTCTGTTGATGGGGTGTGACTAACAGTGTCCTGCTGAGTGACAGACAGCTCTCCACTGCCTAACTGCAGGAACCCGTCTGTCAGTCACAGCAGCCTGTAAGATGAATTGCTGCTATGTTTACATGAAGAATAGCTGGCAAGACCTGTCAGTGACCGCTTTGAGCCACGTCGCATAGAACAGACAGAAAGTTAGCAACTACCTGCTTGTTAGTTTTTAGCTCACAGTAAAAAAAATAATAATAGAGTCCTGGATAAAACCTTTAAATTATTCTGTGAAGTTATCCCCTCAAGGATGCAGATTCTTTTCATGTTTGACCTTTCTTTCCCTCCCTTTTTCAAAAATCCATATCTTTTTTATCTTTACATCAAAATAACAATAAATGGGCTTGGTTTGTTTTGCAGAACAAATTGTAGTTTTGATTGACTTCATTAATTTGACCATATTAGGCTGGTTTCACACTTGCATTTTTTTTGCGCTGTGTTTTTGCCAAAAAAACGCATGCACACTGTGTATTTTTCTGGCAGATTTTCCCCAGAATCTGACAATTCAGCCCTTAGACCATGAAGGTTATGCTTTCCTGGCCTAAAGTTAATTTCCAGATATTTAAAGCAAAATCTGCATGAGCATGCTATGCAATAACAAAGCTAGATATATTTAGTATCTAGAGGTCAGAGTTCCAGCTAACCTAAAAAATTTCTCCTGGCAGCTCCCTGGCTTCCTTGTTCCTCTGCATGCAATGATTAGCTCCAGAACTCTAATGACTCATACTGCCTGTCTATGGTATCTATAATCCATAAAGTGATTAGCTACATAAGCATAAAACCTCAATAAGGCTAGTTTCACACTAGCGGTTTTCTGCGCTGTGTTTGGAGCGCACATCAAACGCATACAAAAAACGCTTACAAACACTTGTAAACGCAGCATTTTTTTGGGACATAATCGTGCGCGGTAAGCCAAAAAAAACGCAGCGATTATATGCATTTGTAAACGTTTTGCATGCGTTTGCGTGATTAGTGCGCATAATGTCACAATCACAGGATTTTACAAATCATTGACCAATTATGACTCATACTCCACCAATTGGACAGCAGTGGGAGTGTGTTTTTAGAATTCTTTATCTAGACCCAGTTTACAGCTATTCTTCCCAGTTGCTAGCAGTTTTTGATGAAGACATGGATCTGCGCTGGAAAAGCTTTCACTTCAACTTAGATCTGGACATTAGGATGGCTCAAGCTTACGCAGTTGCTTGCCATGAACAAAGAGAGAGAGAGAGACAGCGAAGATGGCAGCGGCGGCATTTGTGGATTCATCCTATTGTTGAACTCCGGAAGAACCATGGAGCGTACCACACCCTCTACAGCGAGCTACAGGCAAACCCTGATAAATTTACGGATTACACTCGGATGTCCCAACAAAGCTTCATGTATTTACTTGGTCGTATACAGGATGTCATCCGTAGACAGGACACACAGCTCCGTCGTGCGATTCCTCCCGAGGAACGGCTCCTGGTCACATTACGGTACATAACCACTGACTGCATGATAGTATTGGTTCTTTGATGTAGTAGTATATTATGGCAGAATTCTTGATCTGCCATGTACTAAAAGTATGCTGCATTGGTTTGAGGCATTTTTTTAAAGAAAAGGATGCATATTTATTTATTGGTGTGCCCTTTTTTTTTGTTTCTTTTTAATGTGTTAAAAATCCCTATACACAAATATAAATTCTTGTTACATAGTAACATAGTTTTTGAGGCTGAAGGAAGACCTTATGTCCATCTAGTTCAGCCTATTTTTAGTGCAGCTGTTCTGCATTGTTGATCCTGGGGAAGGCAAAAAACCCACAGAGTAGAAGCCAATTTTCTCCATAGGGAAAAAAATTCCTTCCTCTAAGCTGGGTCAACCTATAATATTCTGTTATTCGTAACCTTCTATACTGTTACTCACAAGAAAAGCATCCATTCCTTTCTTAAATTCATTCAGTCAGTTGGCCATCACCACTTCCTCAGGAAGAGAATTCCAGAGCCTCACTGCTCTTACCATGAAGAACCCTCTTCTATCCTGGTGCAGAAATTGTCTTTCCTCCAAATGAAGAGAATGCCCCCTTGTTCTTGTCACAGTCCTTGGTACAAACAGTTCATTGGAGAGATGTCTGTATTGCCCTCTGATATACTTGTACATATATATTAAGTCTCCCCTAAGTCTTCTCTTTTCTAGAGTAAATAGACCTAATTTTGATAACTTTTCTGGGTATTGTAGTGAACCAACTCCATTTATCATTTTAGTAGCCCGCCTTTGAACCCTTTCACGTTCAGTAATGTCTTTCTTGAGCACCGGCGTCCAAAATTGCACACAATACTCCAAGTGTGGTCTGACAAGTGATTTGTACAGAGGGAGAATTATGTTTTCATCCCGTGTCCCCAGACCTCTTCTAATGCATCCCATGACCCTATTTGTTTTGGTGGCAGCTGTCTGACACTGGGCACACCAATTTAGCTTCTTATTGACTAAGATGCTTAAGTCTTTTTCCATGTCTGATTTTCCCAGCAGTTTCCCATTTAGTAAGTAATTGTAGCATCTGTTTCTCCTTCCCATGCGTATAACCTTACACTTATCTGTGTTAAACCTCATTTGCCATTTTTCAGCCCAATTCTCCAATTTACTCAAATCTGTCTGTAGTTGCAAACTGTCCTCCTTTGTGTTAACTACCTTACATACTTTTGTATCATCTGCAAATACTGATATTTTACTGTGTAAGCCATCCACTAGAGCATTAATAAATATATTAAATAGTAGGGGGCCCAATACAGAACCCTGTGGTAGCCCACTAGTAACCCTGGCCCAATCTGAGTATGCACCATTAATAACCACTCTTTGTTTTCTATCACTAAGCCAGCTACCCACCCATCTACACACATTTTCCCCTAGCCCAAGCTTTCTCATCTTACCTTCCAATCTTTTATGTGGGACAGTGTCAAATGCTTTAGAGAAGTCAAGATAAATGACATCCAATGATTCTCCTTGGTCCATTTGAGAGCTTACATCCTCAAAGAAGCTGATCAGGTTAGTTTTACAGGAGCGATCCTTCATAAATCCATGTTGATATGGAGTTAAACATTTATTAACATTGAGATATTCCATAATGGTATCCCTTAGAAACCCTTCAAAAATTTTACCCACAACAGATGTTATGCTTTCCGGCCTATAGTTTCCAGGTTCCCTTTTACACCCCTTTTTGAATATTGGTACCACATTTGCTTGCCGCCAATCAAAAGGAACAGATCCTGTTTCTATAGAGTCTTTAAATATAAGGAATAGAGGCCTGTCTATCACATTACTTAACTCCCTTATTACCCGAGGGTGAATGCCATCAGGGCCTGGTGATTTGTCAATTTTAATCTTACTAAGGCGGTTCTGCACTTCTTCCTGGGTTAGGCAGGTAATACTTAATGGGGGAGTTTACATTATCACTCTGCATTTCCCCTGGCAAATCCTTTTCCTGTGTGAACACTGTTGAGAAAAAAGTATTTAAAATATTTGCTTTTCCCACATCGCTCTCTATGATTTCACCCTCATTGTTCTTTAAAGGGCCGACACCATCAATTTTAATCTTTTTACTGTTTATATAATTAAAGAATAGTTTGGGGTTTGTTTTACTTTCCTTAGCAATGAGTCTCTCAGTTTCTTTGTGTCCCATATTCATGGCTACTGGAGAGACCCTCTCTTCTCTGCACTTCCAGTTCCATCTTGGAATATCCACCTTGTCTGGAATAGTTGCAGACACCTGCCGGGCTTTGTTGGATGTTCTCTGTCCAGAATTTATGCCCCTGCCCACCGTGGAAAAGTGGCTTGAAAATGCAGAAAGATTCTGGACAGTCTGCAATTTCCCTAATTGTTTGGGTGTGGTGGATGGGAAACACATCAGGATTATAAAACCCAAGAGAACTGGATCAGAGTACTACAACTATGAAAAGTGCTTCTCTACAGTACTAATGGCCATTTTTGATGCAGACTGTAAGTTTGTTGCAGTGGACATTGGTGCATTTGGGCGTGGAAATGACTCCCAGGCTTTTAAGAACTCAGACATGGGACGGAGGTTGTATGGCAACCAGTTCAATTTCCCCATGCCACGGCCTCTTCCCAACACTGAAGGTCCGCAACAGCCCTTTGTAATGGTTTGGATGAGGCATTCCAGATGTGCCAACACCTGCTCAAACAATACTCCAGCCGGGACTTGGACCACACTAAAATAATTTTTAATTACAGGTTGACCAGGGCTAGAAGAACTGTAGAGTGTGCCTTTGGTATACTAGTATCCAGATGGCGAATTCTCTCCACAGCCATTAATCTTAATCTAGAAACTGTGGATGAGGTGGTGAAGGCCTGTGTTGTTCTACACAATTTTGTGATGGATAGAGAGCACCCTAGTTTTGAACTAGATGATTACTCTCCTAACCCCTTGCCAGAATTTAATCAGCACCCTCTACGGTCATCTGTTGAAGTAGGGCAAATGAGGGACCAATTTGTGACCTACTTCACCTCTGATGTTGGACAGGTGGCCTGGCAAGAGCAAATGGTGTAACCTAATTTTTATGTGTTGTGTATGTTAATAAAACATCTGTGTTTATACCTGTATGATTTTTTTCTTCAAAGTATGATACAACGCCAGGTTGATGACCATATGACGTGTATTTTCAACATCATCTCCTCACTTTGTAAACAGACATTAAATAGAGTATGAGGTTGTTTATAACTTGGTTCACCAACTCCTGTCCTCAAGGTACACCAACAGATCATGTTTTCAGGATTCCCTTTGTATTGCACAGGTGATGCAATTATCATGTGAGCAATAGTAAGGAAATCCTGAAAACATGATCAGTTGGTCGGCCTTGAGGACTGGAGTTGGGGAACCCTGATTTACAAGGTCTATCTATAATAACCTTGGATTGTATTCCAAAGAGTAAAATGATGTTACAAAACACCATAGTATATTAACTGATAAGGATACTCATCAAGGTAACAACAGATAGTCCTTACAATCAACACCATCATCTAATACGCTACCTGAGCAAAGACACTGAGGCCATGTAAAAAAAATGAACGTATATTGAGTTTTTCTTGTTTGCAGATACATATCTCCAAAATTGACACACGAAACATGTGTCATTTCTGGAGCTATGTGTACACAAAAAAGAAAAGTGTACGGCGCAGTGTGTGTACGGCGCAGTGTGTGTAGGTGGCGAAAGACACGTTAGCCAAACATCATTTGAACACTAAATATTCAATGTTTATTTTTTTTTTAATAAAATTATTTTCACTTTGAAGGACGTTTGGGAGAAGTGTTGGATACTTTGGGGGTGTGGAGAGAGGATGAACGGCTGGAAACTGAGGAAGGGGTTCTAGGTGAAGGTGCTACTAAATTACTGGGGGAAGGGAGGTCAGGCATGATAAAGGAGGAAGGTTGTGAAACATTGGAAGGAGAGGGGGGATTGAGTAACAAAGTCTTTTGTTTTTTCTTCTTTGGGGCAGGAGTCACCTGCCTGGATCAACTACCACTGTGTGAAAGCCATCCATGGCTTGACTGCCTAGAGCTGCTGGTCCGTGGACGATGTGAATAAAAAACAGAATGAGGGTCTCCCCTAGGGTGCTCGGTGATGGCGCTGGCGGTGCTCCTTGTAGGTGAAATGGTGACGGTGCTCATGGAAGGTGAATTACGCCCGGTGCTTCTGGTGGGAGAAGTGTGGGTGGTGCTCTGATCTAGTGAAGTGGTGGCGGTGCTACTCTGATGTTGAGTTTTGGAGGTGCCATGAGGAGGCGAAGTGTTGGTGGTGATCCTCTGCAGAGTAGTGGTGGCGGTGCTCCTATGAGGAGTTGTGGTGGTGGTCCTCTGAAGAGTGGTGGTTGGGGTGCTCCTTGTATGGTGCGGAGTTGTGGTGGTGCTCTCATGCATTGGAGAAGTGGCGGTGCTCTGATCCGGAGATGTTCTTTCTGTGCGAACAGGTGAAGAGGTGGTGGCCCAATGAGATTTAGCGCTGGAGGTGCACCAAGATGTGGTAACGGTGGCAGTACTGCTGCTCCAGATAGGAGCAGCGCATGACATGGTGGTGGCGGCGGGGGTGGAGTGTCCAGCAGCACTCAAAATTGGTGTGGTGTAGTGGTGCCCAGCTTGGCTAGGAATGCAGGTGGCTGTGCAGTGATATGCAGCAGAAGTCGGTACTGTGGTGAAGCGAGTCAGTGGTGGCACAGGTGGGAATGACAACACTGACTGCTGCACATACTGATTCTGCTGCATCGCCTGCAAGTAAGCAGTGTTGCAGGCGTGTAAGACAGTCAGCTGTTGCTCAGGACTAAGGTGATCTGCCATGCCCCGTTCAATTTTACTAAAGAAATGATGCGCTGGTCTATTGAGGTCGGCCTCCAGCCGGTCAAGGCGCTTTTGCGGAAGAGTGGAAGAGGTGTTCCATGTAGTTAAAACCACGTTACATTAGATAAAATCCACTTTCCACTCTTTCGGACAGCGTCTTGAAACTGGCATGAAAGGCCTCACTCAAGTACATGAACTCGGGCAAGACAGGCCTGTCCGAGGCCCTCTGCCGCTGGCGGGTAGTGCCCGCATAACCAGTGGCAGAGACCTGGGACAGGGGAACACCTGATTGACCAGCTTCCTTGCCACCAGCTGTCTGTGTTGCTGACCTGCAACTTGCTTCCTTGCTGTCGGATGGCTGGGACGGGTCCGAGGTCAATCGATGAAGAACCGCTCCCGGCACAGGTTGCAGGGTGCTGCTCTAGGTGCTGTGGAGAAAAAGGTAAACATTAGTATCCAGCATTAACAAGACGGATCAGCTATGGAGTATAAATTAGGGTTAATAAGCCAAAAAAAAAAAAAATACTTACGCTCTGGTTGCAAGTACTGGTCGTAAGAATTCCAAGGCGCGATGATACCGATACTTGTTTCTGGTCCTTGCAGAAGAGCATCTGTGAACCTGTCCCTCAGCACAAACATCAGTGTTGAAACGGTCCTTCATCGAGCACCAACGTGTGCGGACTTTGTTCACTGTTGAAACAATGGAAAAGAAAAACAAAATTAGGTTGGACAACACAATGATGGTATCTGTATTACCACACACACCTGAGTTGTCATCAATGCTGAATCACCAATAATTCAAATAAAAATGCAGTCACTATTGAACCTGAGGACACATGTGTGTTTACTGCAAGCAGATCTCTTGCAGTAAACACACATGTATCATCAGAATCAAGAGTGAACCATAAAAAAGACACAGCATTCAATACTAGTGTTGAGCATTCCGATACCGCAAGTATCAGGTATTGGCCGATATTAGCTGTATCGGAATTCCGATACTTAGTTCCGATACTTTTTTCATATCGAATACCGGAATCGGAAGTTCCCATAATGCTAGGAGCCCGCTCGATTTGATTCAGCCAATGGGGATCCTCAGAAGTGTGGGCACATCCTGTTAGGCATGTAGGCATGTTAACTACTGGCATGGCTGTGATTGGCTGCTGAAATGATGTCATGATGCACTATAAAAAGCACTGCAGTCGCCATTTCTTGTCACTCTGCTGTGAATTCAGTTAGGGACAGGCTGCTGTTGAAGACTGTGAGGGACAGTTAGAAATAGCGATTCCACAAAACATATAGTGCTTAACCCAGGCTACATAAACCACCACTGTAGCTTGCTTTTCCCTAGCAGCGCTGTTTTCACAGCTGTCTGCAAGGGCTGTGTGAGTGCAGACCCACGCTGTGTAGTGTGTCCTGCAGGCACGTCTGCTTGTAGGCCGCCCAGCGTGTGTCTCTGCCTCATACACATTTTTCTTTTATTGCTGCTTTTTTTTCTCCTGTATAGTGTGCTTCCATATGTATCCATATACGTTGGTTGCAAACACTAAAGGAGTGGACAGCGGAGCCTTTCAGCAGCCTTTCAGTGCTATAGCCCATTTCTCTGCACTGTTTTTGGCTGTCTGATAGGTCTCTCTGTGTGTGAGTGCAGCTCACGTTGCAGTGTGTTCTACAGCCACCGCTAGCTGTAGTCCGCTCAGCGTGCATCACTGCCTCATACATAGTCCTTTTTTTGCAGCTAATTTAGCCAGATTTTTGCTCCTATATTAGTGTGCTTCCAACCGCATCCATTGTCATTGGTTGGTTGCAAACACTATATAGGATTAGATAGAGGAGCCTTTTTGCTGGCTTGTGCCCTTCAGGGCCAGCCAGGCTAGTATCACCCTATTTTTTGGAGCCTCATCAATTGCATTGTAGGTTAGCTTCCTGCATTGTAATCGCTCCAAAAAGTTTGTGATACTATAGCTTTCAAACTTTGGTCACATCCTTTCCTTCCCCCCCCCCAAAAAAAAAGGAAATAAAGTTCACCAAACACTCCACTTTACAGTTGTCTAGGCCACATTAGATCATATTAAACTGTAGTACACACACTCTTAGCCAAATTAGTGTTTCTTATACTGGTTAGCAGGTGTTCAGGAATAAGAACACTAAGCCACCCCTTTTTTACTTTTCTGCCTATCTTTATCAGTCTACCAAGATGAAGAAGGCAGGGAGTAAGGCACGTGGTCGTGGCCGTGGAGTTTCAGCAGGGAGAGGACGGGGGGATTCAGCAGGGAGAGGACGTGGGGATTCGGTGTCTGCTGCGGCCACCAGTGACCCGGCATCCCCCACTTTTACCAGGCAACAGTCCTTCATGCGCAGCTTTGTAGGACCTCGCCGTACCCCACTGCTACGTGACAAACAAATTGAAGCCGTTGTCGGAAGGATGGCAGCTAACGCATCCACTTCAATGACTTCCGCATCCTCCCAAGGCCAGAGCACTGAAGAGCAACCATCTGTCTCTTCACCACCTGCCAAATTGCCCAGGCAGTCTGAGAGCCCTGGACAGGAGCCATCTCAATCTTTACTTATGTTCTCAGAATCTGTTGGCTTGGAAAGAGGTGGCCAGCCAAGCAGCATTCTAGAGCGTGAAGAAGAGGGAGTATGCAGTGATGCGCAACTGCTTTGTCCCTCTGAATCTGAAGAGGCGGGTGGGCCAGTGCCTATTGTCAGCACACCTCAGTGCTCATCTGATGATGATGAGACTCAGTTGCCAATTTCTGGTGCGTACTGTGCTGGCGAGACAACCCAGGACCAGCCGGTGCTTGAAGAGGGGAGTGGAGATGATGAGGTCCTTGACCCATCATGGCGTCAGCCACAGGAAGGTGGTGGGAGCAGCTCTGAGGAAGAGATTCCCCGAATGGCCAAAAGAGGAGGGAGAGGGCGGGGGCAGACTTGGTTGCCTGTAGCCTCCACTTTGGCACCCGTGAGGAGCAATCCTCTTCCAAAACACAAAACGGGCGCTCCCAGGACTTGCAGTGCGTGGTCTTTTTTTGACACAGTTGCAGATGACATTTGCTTTGTCAAATGCAAGCTGTGTCATCAGAAAGTGAAACGAGGGAAAAATGTGACCAACCTCAATACCACAAATATGTGGAAACATGTGCGTACCAAGCACGAGGTGGAGTTACACAGACACACTGAAGATGTAGGCCAACCTTCAGCAGCACCTACCACCTCTTCAGCTCGTGTTGGGGCCTCTTCCTCCAGCTCACACACAGCTGGTACGGCTTCCTCACTGGAACGCCATGGAAGAACCACTGCCACTGTTGTCCAGAGACCCAGTGAAATTCCACCAACTGAACCACGTTCGCAGTCATCAGCACACTCCCAGGCCACTCACCAGCAATCGGTAGCACAGGCATGGGAGAAAAAGCGGCCATACTCGGCAAACCATCCCCGAGCACTGGCTCTGAATACCAGCATTGCCAAACTACTGGCCCTTGAGATGCTGTCATTCAGGCTGGTGGAGACTGACACCTTCCGGAACTTTATGTCATTGGCAGTTCCACAATACAATGTGCCCAGCCGCTTTTATTTCAGCAGGCAAGCTGTCCCTGCCCTGCAAAAGCATGTGGAGGGAAAAATTAAAAATGCGCTACTAAATGCCGTCAGTAGCAAGGTCCACCTGACCACCGATGCGTGGACCAGTAGCCATGGACAGGGATGATACCTTTCCCTCACTGCCCATTGGGTCAATGTTGTGGAGCCGGGTACAGATCTGGAAAGTGGCTCTGTACGTATTCTGCCAACTCCAAGGATTGCAGGAATGCAGTCTGTACATATTGAGTCCTCCTCCTACTCTAGTTCCTCGGAATCAGCACTGCGTGAGCCTGTTAGGCCAGATATGAGCACAGGTGTGGCCAAACGTCAACAGGCCGTCCTTAAATTAATTTCTTTGGGGAATCGGAGCCACACAGCACAGGAGCTCTGGAATGCCATCAAGCAGGAGAGCGATGTGTGGTTTGTGCCAGCGAATCTCCAGCCAGGTTTGGTAGTGAGTGACAATGGCCGAAATCTAGTGGCAGCTCTGGGTCTAGGCAACCTCACTCACATACCATGTCTGGCACACGTGCTCAATTTGGTCGTGCAGAGCTTTCTGAGGGACTATCCGGATCTTGATGCACTGCTGCACAAGGTTCGCCTAGAGTGTGCTCACTTGCGGCGTTCCAGCATGGCAAGATCGCGCATTGCATCTCTGCAACGTCGATTCCGCCTGCCAGAACATCGCATCATATGTGACCTCCCCACCAGGTGGAATTCAACGTTACATATGTTGGAGCGGTTGTGTGAGCAGCAGGCAGCAGTAATGGAGTACCAGCAGCATCAGGCGCAAACAAGTCGCACTGTGCGCCGGACACACTTCACCACCACTGAGTGGGCCACTATGAGGGACATCTGCCAAGTTTTGCGTGCCTTCGATGACTCCACGCGGATGGCCAGTGCAGATGATGCACTAATCAGCATGACTGTCCCCCTCATCTGTCTGCTTCAAAAAACCTTACAAGCACTAAGTGAGGAGGTTTTTGAAGAGGTCGAGGTTGAGCAGTCAGAAATGCCATCTGCTTCTGGCAAGTCTGCGCAACGTGCTTCCACACAAAGGCCCAGGCAGGGGACACTTAGTGAGGAGGATGACGAGGAGTCAATGGAGGAGGAGGAACACATCTCTCCAGAGGAGGGAGGTACACAAGGCTCTAGTAGACAGTGTGTACAGCGAGGGTGGGGTGATGCTGAGCAGGCAGAGATGCTGCCTCAAGCTGGGGACAGCGTTTCCGGTCCAGTTGGCAGTCTGCAGCACATGGTTGATTTCATGCTGCAGTGCTTGTTAAATGACCGCCGCATCGCCAACATTCTCCACACGGCTGATTATTGGGTGTACACCCTCCTAGATCCTCGCTACCGGGACAACTTACAAAGCCTCATACCACAGTTGAACCGGGAGCGAAAAATGCGGGAGTACCAAGAAACACTTGTGCAGGCCATCATGTTCTCCATTCCCCCCACAAGTGTTGCTGGTAGTGCTTTTCAAAGCAGCCATGTGGGTAGAGGCAGTGGAGGAAGCTCTGCACAAAGAGGTAGCAGAGGCAGTGCCGCAGGACAAGGCAAGGCCAGTATGGCCCAAATGTGGAAAAGTTTTGTGGGACCGCCACAAACGGCTACACCATCACAGACAGCTCCTGTCAGCAGGAGGCAACGTTTCCGTCAGATGGTGACAGACTACTTGTCGTGCCCTGTTAGTGTTCTCCCAGACGGCTCTTCCCCGTTCAAGTATTGGGTCTCTAAGCTGGATACATGGCCAGAGCTTAGCCAGTATGCATTGGAGGTGCTGGCTTGCCCTGCTGCCAGTGTATTATCGGAACGTGTCTTTAGTGCTGCAGGTGGTGTGGTAACAGACCGTCGCACGCGACTATCCGCCGATAATGTTGACCGGCTTACTTTTGTGAAAATGAACAAGGCCTGGATCTCACCTGAATTTACCAGTCCTCTTCCAGAATAAATAATTGGCTGGCAACAGGATCCAGGTCTCCTGTTGTGTTCATGTTTCTATGACCTGAACTTTATTTCCTGGGCTACAGCAACGCCCGTTGTTGCTCAGAAGTGCTGTACACACAGACAAAACACTCGCTCATGTGTAAGTGGGGTTCGGTAACGTCAGCTGATCCCCTGCTGTGTGTACGGCAAACTCTCCTGCTGCCTAAAACTTCTGACTACCTCTGATTTAATATGTTCTCTGATTTGCCCTCTGTCTCCACTCTGTTTTGAGTATTTCCTCCGGCCTACAACACCGCCTGTTTCTGCTCTCAAGTGCCGTCTGCACAATCCACACTTGTTCCTGTGGTACCTGGGTCCTGTAACATCTGCTCATCTCCAGAGTTGAGCACGGCAATGTCTCCTGCTTTGTCTACATTCCCACTACTTGTAGTGGAAATGTGGACAGAGCAGGAGACATTGCCTGACTCACCTCTAGGGAGAAGCTGCTGTTACAGAACCCCAGTAACACAGGAACAAATGTGGGTTGTGCAGACGGCATTTCAGAGCAGCAACTGGCATGGTTGGAAGCCAGAGGAAATACTCGAAACAGAGTGAAGACAGAGGCCTAATTGGAGTACGTTGACAGTTAGTAGTAGTCTAGAAACAATCGCAAACTGCCACCAAGTAGGCCTCGGCCTACTACCTGATTTTCCCTGGGCTCCGACACCGCCAGTTGGTGCGCAGAAGTGCTGTCCGCACAGACAAAACACTCGCTCATGTGTAAGTGGGGTTCGGTAACGTCAGCTGATCCCCTGCTGTGTGTACGGCAAAGTGTCCTGCTCCCTCCACAGTCAAACAACCTCAGATTTACACCTGGCTCCAAGTAGGCCTCGGCCTACTACCTGATTTTCCCTGGGCTCCGACACCACCAGTTGGTGCTCAGAAGTGCTGTCCGCACAGACAAAACACTCGCTCATGTGTAAGTGGGGTTCGGTAACGTCAGCTGATCCCCTGCTGTGTGTACGGCAAACTCTCCTGCTGCCTACAACTTCTGACTACCTCTGATTTAATATGTTCTCTGATTTGCCCTCTGTCTCCACTCTGTTTTGAGTATTTCCTCTGGCCTACAACACCGCCTGTTTCTGCTCTCAAGTGCCGTCTGCACAATCCACACTTGTTCCTGTGGTACCTGGGTCCTGTAACATCTGCTCATCTCCAGAGTTGAGCACGGCAATGTCTCCTGCTTTGTCTACATTCCCACTACTTGTAGTGGAAATGTGGACAGAGCAGGAGACATTGCCTGACTCACCTCTAGGGAGAAGCTGCTGTTACAGAACCCCAGTAACACAGGAACAAGTGTGGGTTGTACAGACGGCATTTCAGAGCAGCAAGTGGCGTGGTTGGAAGCCAGAGGAAATACTCGAAACAGAGTGAAGACAGAGGCCTAATTGGAGTACGTTGACAGTTAGTAGTAGTCTAGAAACAATCGCAAACTGCCACCAAGTAGGCCTCGGCCTACTACCTGATTTTCCCTGGGCTCCGACACAGCCAGTTGGTGCTCAGAAGTGCTGTCCGCACAGACAAAACACTCGCTCATGTGTAAGTGGGGTTTGGTAACGTCAGCTGATCCCCTGCTGTGTGTACGGCAAACTCTCCTGCTCCCTCCACAGTCAAACAAACTCAGATTTACACCTGGCTCCAAGTAGGCTTCGGCCTACTACCTGATTTTCCCTGGGCTCCGACACCGCCAGTTGGTGCTCAGACGTGCTGTCCGCACAGACAAAACACTCGCTCATGTGTAAGTGGGGTTCGGTAACGTCAGCTGATCCCCTGCTGTGTGTACGGCAAACTCTCCTGCTGACTACAACTTCTGACTACCTCTGATTTAATATGATCTCTGATTTGCCCTCTGTCTCCACTCTGTTTTGAGTATTTCCTCCGGCCTACAACACCGCCTGTTTCTGCTCTCAAGTGCCGTCTGCACAATCCACACTTGTTCCTGTGGTACCTGGGTCCTGTAACATCTGCTCATCTCCAGAGTTGAGCACGGCAATGTCTCCTGCTTTGTCTACATTCCCACTACTTGTAGTGGAAATGTGGACAGAGCAGGAGACATTGCCTGACTCACCTCTAAGGAGAAGCTGCTGTTACAGAACCCCAGTAACACAGGAACAAGTGTGGGTTATACAGACGGCATTTCAGAGCAGCAACTGGCGTGGTTGGAAGCCAGAGGAAATACTCGAAACAGAGTGAAGACAGAGGCCTAATTGGAGTACGTTGACAGTTAGTAGTAGTCTAGAAACATTTCGCAAACTGCCACCAAGTAGGCCTCGGCCTACTACCTGATTTTCCCTGGGCTCAAACACCGCCAGTTGGTGCTCAGAAGTGCTGTCCGCACAGACAAAACACTCGCTCATGTGTAAGTGGGGTTCGGTAACGTCAACTGATCCCCTGCTGTGTGTACGGCAAACTCTCCTGCTGCCTAAAACTTCTGACTACCTCTGATTTAATATGTTCTCTGATTTGCCCTCTGTCTCCACTCTGTTTTGAATATTTCCTCCGGCCTACAACACCGCCTGTTTCTGCTCTCAAGTGCCGTCTGCACAATCCACACTTGTTCCTGTGGTACCTGGGTCCTGTAACATCTGCTCATCTCCAGAGTTGAGCACGGCAATGTCTCCTGCTTTGTCTACATTCCCACTACTTGTAGTGGAAATGTGGACAGAGCAGGAGACATTGCCTGACTCACCTCTAGGGAGAAGCTGCTGTTACAGAACCCCAGTAACACAGGAACAAGTGTGGGTTGTGCAGACGGCATTTCAGAGCAGCAACTGGCGTGGTTGGAAGCCAGAGGAAATACTCGAAACAGAGTGAAGACAGAGGCCTAATTGGAGTACGTTGACAGTTAGTAGTAGTCTAGAAACAATCGCAAACTGCCACCAAGTAGGCCTCGGCCTACTACCTGATTTACCCTGGGCTCCGACACCGCCAGTTGGTGCTCAGAAGTGCTGTCCGCACAAACAAAACACTCGCTCATGTGTAAGTGGGGTTCGGTAACGTCAGCTGATCCCCTGCTGTGTGTACGGCAAACTCTCCTGCTTCCTCCACAGTCAAACAAACTCAGATTTACACCTGGCTCCAAGTAGGCCTCGGCCTTCTACCTGATTTTCCCTGGGCTCCGACACCGCCAGTTGGAGCTCAGAAGTGCTGTCCGCACAGACAAAACACTCGCTCATGTGTAAGTGGGGTTCGGTAACGTCAGCTGATCCCCTGCTGTGTGTACGGCAAACTCTCCTGCTGCCTACAATTCTGACTACCTCTGATTTAATATGTTCTCTGATTTGCCCTCTGTCTCCACTCTGTTTTGAGTATTTCCTCCGGCCTACAACACCGCCTGTTTCTGCTCTCAAGTGCCGTCTGCACAATCCACACTTGTTCCTGTGGTACCTGGGTCCTGTAACATCTGCTCATCTCCAGAGTTGAGCACGGCAATGTCTCCTGCTTTGTCTACATTCCCATTACTTGTAGTGGAAATGTGGACAGAGCAGGAGACATTGCCTGACTCACCTCTAGGGAGAAGCTGCTGTTACAGAACCCCAGTAACACAGGAACAAGTGTGGGTTGTACAGACGGCATTTCAGAGCAGCAACTGGCGTGGTTGGAAGCCAGAGGAAATACTCGAAACAGAGTGAAGACAGAGGCCTAATTGGAGTACGTTGACAGTTAGTAGTAGTCTAGAAACAATCGCAAACTGCCACCAAGTAGGCCTCGGCCTACTACCTGATGTTCCCTGGGCTCCGACACTGCCAGTTGGTGCTCAGAAGTGCTGTCTGCACAGACAAAACACTTGCTCATGTGTAAGTGGGGTTCGGTAACGTCAGCTGATCCCCTGCTGTGTGTACGGCAAACTCTCCTGCTCCCTCCACAGTCAAACAAACTCAGATTTACACCTGGCTCCAAGTAGGCCTCGGCCTACTACCTGATTTTCCCTGGGCTCCAACACCGCCAGTTGGTGCTCAGAAGTGCTGTCCACACAGACAAAATACTCGCTCATGTGTAAGTGGGGTTCGGTAACGTCAGGTGATCCCCTGCTGTGTGTACGGCAAACTCTCCTGCTCCCTCCACAGTCAAACAAACTCAGATTTACACCTGGCTCCAAGTAGGCCTCGGCCTACTACCTGATTTTCCCTGGGCTCCGACACTGCCAGTTGGTGCTCAGAAGTGCTGTCCGCACAGACAAAACACTCGCTCATGTGTAAGTGTGGTTCGGTAACGTCAGCTGATCCCCTGCTGTGTGTATGGCAAAGTGTCCTGCTCCCTCCACAGTCAAACAAACTCAGATTTACACCTGGCTCCAAGTAGGCCTCGGCCTACTACCTGATTTTCCCTGGGCTCCGACACCGCCAGTTGGTGCTCAGAAGTGCTGTCCACACAGAAAAACACACTCGCTCATGTGAAAGTGGGGTTCGGTAACGTCAGCTGATCCCCTGCTGTGTGGAGGGCAAACTGCTGCTGCCTCCAAATTGTAACTACTTCAGATTTAAACATTCTCTGATTTGGCCTCTGTCTCCACTCTGTCTCTAGTATTTCCCCTGACCTCCAACACCGCCAGTTCCTGCTCACAGTTGCTGTCCACGCATTACACACGTGTTCCTGTGTTACTGGGGTTCTGTAATGTCAGCAGATCCCCCAATGTGTGTCCGCCACTGTCTCCTGCGCTGTCCACCTTCCCACTGCAAGCGGTGGGAATGTGGACAGAGCAGGAGACAGTGGCAGACACACATCAGGGGATCTGCTGACATTACAGAATCCCAGTAACACAGGAACACGTGTGGATTGGGCAGACGGCTGCTGTACACATAAACTGGCGGTGTTGGTGGTCACGTGAAATCCTGGAAACAGAGTGGAGACAGATGCCTAATTGGAGCACGTTGACAGTCTGTTGTAGCCTACAAACAATCTAAAACTGCCACCAAGTAGGCCTCGGCCTGCACCCTGGTTCTCCCTGGGCTCCAACAACGCTAGTTGGTGCTCGGAAGTGCTGTCCACACAGAAAAACACACTTGTTCATGTGAAAGTGGGGGTCAGTAATGTCAGCTGATCCCCTGCTGTGTGGAGGGCAAACTGCTGCTGCCTCCAAATTCAAACAACATCTTATCTTAAACTGCCTCCAAGTAGGCCTCAGCCTACAAAATGACTATCCCTGGGCTCCAACATCGTCAGTTGTTGCTTGGAAGTGCTGTCCACACAGAAAAACACACTCGTTCATGTGAAAGTGAGGGTCAGTAATGTCAGCTGATCCCCTGCTGTGTGGAGGGCAAACTGCTGCTGCCTCCAAATTCAAACAACGTCTTATCTTAAACTGCCTCCAAGTAGGCCTCAGCCTACAAAATGACTATCCCTGGGCTCCAACATCGTCAGTTGTTGCTCGGAAGTGCTGTCCACACAGAAAAACACACTCATTCATGTGAAAGTGGGGTTCGGTAACGTCAGCTGATCCCCTGCTGTGTGGAGGGCAAAGTGTCCTGCTCCCTCCAAAGTCAAAATACCTCAGCTTTACACCTGGCTCCTAGTAGGCCTCGGCCTGCACCATGATTGTCCCTGGGTTCCAACAATGCTAGTTGGTGCTAGGAAGTGCTGTCCACACAGAAAAACACACTCGTTCATGTGAAAGTGGGGTTCGGTAACGTCGGCTGATCCCCTGCTGTGTGGAGGGCAAACTGCTGCTGCCTCCAAATTGTAACTACTTCAGATTTAAACATTCTCTGATTTGGCCTCTGTCTCCGCTCTGTCTCTAGTATTTCCCCTGACCGCCAACACCGCCAGTTCCTGCTCACAGTTGCCGTCCACGCATTCCACACTTGTTCCTGTGTTCCTGGTGTTCTGTAACGTGAGCTGATCCCCCAATGTGTGTCCGGCACTGTCTCCTGCGCTGTCCACCTTCCCACTGCAAGTGGTGGGAATGTGGACAGAGCAGGAGAC
The DNA here is from genome assembly GCF_039654945.1 of Dendrobates tinctorius. Classification (NCBI taxonomy): domain Eukaryota; kingdom Metazoa; phylum Chordata; class Amphibia; order Anura; family Dendrobatidae; genus Dendrobates; species Dendrobates tinctorius. The sequence continues at coordinate 19,707,051 of NW_027361703.1, forward strand.
ATTGGCAGACAAACATCAGGGGATCTGCTGACATTACAGAACACCAGTAACAGAGGAACACGTGTGGATTGGGCAGACGGCTACTGTACGCATAAACTGGCGGAGTTGGTGGTCACGTGAAATCCTGGAAACAGAGTGGAGACAGATGCCTAATTGGAGCACGTTGACAGTCTGTTGTAGCCTACAAACAATCTAAAACTGCCACCAAGTAGGCCTCGGCCTGCACCCTGGTTCTCCCTGGGCTCCAACAATGCTAGTTGTTGCTCGGAAGTGCTGTCCACACAGAAAAACACACTCGTTCATGTGAAAGTGGGGGTCAGTAATGTCAGCTGATCCCCTGCTGTGTGGAGGGCAAACTGCTGCTGCCTCCAAATTCAAACAACGTCTTATCTTAAACTGCCTCCAAGTAGGCCTCAGCCTACAAAATGACTATCCCTGGGCTCCAACATCGTCAGTTGTTGCTCGGAAGTGCTGTCCACACAGAAAAACACACTCGTTCATGTGAAAGTGGGGTTCGCTAACGTCAGCTGATCCCTTGCTGTGTGGAGGGCAAAGTGTCCTGCTCCCTCCAAAGTCAAAATACCTCAGCTTTACACCTGGCTCCTAGTAGGCCTCGGCCTGCACCATGATTGTCCCTGGGCTCCAACAACGCCAGTTGGTGCTCGGAAGTGCTGTCCACACAGAAAAACACACTCGTTCATGTGAAAGTGGGGTTCGGTAACGTCAGCTGATCCCCTGCTGTGTGGAGGGCAAACTGCTGCTGCCTCCAAATTGTAACTACTTCAGATTTAAACATTCTCTGATTTGGCCTCTGTCTCCACTCTGTCTCTAGTATTTCCCCTGACCTCCAACACCGCCAGTTCCTGCTCACAGTTGCCATCCACGCATTCCACACTTGTTCCTGTGTTCCTGGTGTTCTGTAACGTGAGCTGATCCCCCAATGTGTGTCCGGCACTGTCTCCTGCGCTGTCCACCTTCCCACTGCAAGTGGTGGGAATGTGGACAGAGCAGGAGACATTGGCAGACGAACATCAGGGGATCTGCTGACATTACAGAACACCAGTAACACAGGAACACGTGTGGATTGGGCAGACGGCTACTGTACGCATAAACTGGCGGTGTTGGTGGTCACGTGAAATCCTGGAAACAGAGTGGAGACAGATGCCTAATTGGAGCACATTGACAGTCTGTTGTAGCCTACAAACAATCTAAAACTACCACCAAGTAGGCCTCGGCCTACACCATGATTGTCCCTGGGCTCCAACAACGCCAGTTGGTGCTCGGCAGTGTCTTTGGCACGGGGACTCCCTGTTGCCCAGCCTGGTTCCAGCACGCCTGCTGTTTCCGGGTAGTGTCAAGGTCACTATGCCACCAATCCGTTGTCCTGTCGTCTTGCGGCCGGGTTAGCCGACTCTACGGTGCCTGCAGTTTAGGTGACTCCTACAGTATGTGGGCTGCGGGAACTGGCACTGAAGGCTGGATCCGTAGTGCCAATGGGACATGGACCCCCTGTAGGACTGTGGGTTTCGGTAACTGCGGCCGGCTTGCGGCCTGGCTACTTTGCTTTGAATGGGTATCTTCTGCTACCCACCCGGGTTCCAGCACTGTCTGCTGGTTCTCGCCAGAGCCTTTGGCCTAGGTGCCTCCATCTCGGTATCCGAGGTCCAGCACCGTCAGCTGGTCCTTGGTAGTGCTTTCTAGCACAGGTACCTCCTGCCTAGTAACCGTGGTCCAGCACCGTCAGCTGTTCCTCGGTAGTGCCATTGGCTCTTGTAGCTTTTGCTACCCATCTGGGTTCCAGCACCGTCAGCTGGTTCTCGGCAGTGTCTTTGGCACGGGTACTCCCTGTTGCCCAGCCTGTTTTCAGCACGCCTGCTGTTTCCGGGTAGTGTCAAGGTCACTATGCCACCAATCCGTTGTCCTGTCGTCTTGTGGCCGGGTTAGCCGACTCTACGGTGCCTGCAGTTTAGGTGACTCCTATATGGGCTGCGGGAACTGGCACTGAAGGCTGGATCCGTAGTGCCAATGGGACATGGACCCCCTGTAGGACTGTGGGTTTCGGTAACTGCGGCCGGCTTGCAGCCTGGCTACTTTGCTTTGAATGGGTACCTTCTGCTACCCACCCGGGTTCCAGCACTGTCTGCTGGTTCTCGCCAGAGCCTTTGGCCTAGGTGCCTCCATCTCGGTATCCGAAGTCCAGCACCGTCAGCTGGTCCTTGGTAGTGCTTTTTAGCACAGGTACCTTCTGCTTAGTAACCGTGGTCCAGCACCGTCAGTTGGTCCTCGGTATTGCCATTGGCTCTTGTTCCTTCTGCTACCCATCCGGGTGCCAGCACTGTCTGCTGGTTCTCGCCACAGCCTTTGGCCTAGGTGCCTCCATCTCGGTATCCGAGGTCCAGCACTGTCAGCTGGTCCTTGGTAGTGCTTTTTAGCACAGGTACCTTCTGCTTAGTAACCGTGGTCCAGCACCGTCAGTTGGTCCTCGGTAGTGCCATTGGCTCTTGTTCCTTCTGCTACCCATCCGGGTGCCAGCACTGTCTGCTGGTTCTTGCCAGTTTCTCAGCCTTCTTGTACCTTCTACTGCTTTTCCAAGATCAAGCTTTTTGAAATTGTCTTTGGTAATCCTTATTGATCTCCATGACGACGACCCTGATGACGACGACCCTGAAGACCACACCAAAGAAGACCAGAAATATGACCCTAAATTATAAGACCAAGAGGACAAAGAACATGAAGACAACCACCAAGATACAGAACAAAAGACAGAAGAACAAGAAGCAGAAGAAGCAAAAGCAGAAGAACAGAAAGCAGAAGAACATTAAGCATAAGACTAAAAATCAGCATAGAAGAAATCAAAATTATAAGCAGAAGAAGACTAAGCAGTAAATGGGGGTGAGTCCGTTCCTCCTCGTGGTGCCCCTGGAAAATGCCTGCTGCTGCAGGCCAAACTGAACGCGGACAAATCCTGTTGTAAATCTTTAGTGACAGGCAGAACGTAAGGTGTAATCTTATAGCTTTTATAGATAAGTACTACAGGAATGCCTGTCACCATAAGAAAATGAAGACAAAGAAGAATAGGAAGAAGATGAAGAAATAGCATATTAAAATTGATAATAGCTGAATAAGAAGAATATGAAGAATGGAAAAAAAAATTAATGGGAAGAAGATGAAGAAGAAGAAGATGAATAAGGTGAAGAAAAAGTTGATGAAAAAAATGCTACTGCTGCGGATCATGAAGGAGAAAGTGTGGGACAAGTACAAAAGAACGTGAAGAGCATGGAAGTTGTGAAACATACATATCTGACAAAATATAAAAAAGGTTAACATAGTCAATATCTTTTTAACTCCGAACGTACTGAAAAAAAAAATTGGAATTAATGCTATGCCATGTGATTTGAATAAACCACTATGCTTTTAATGTCTCCTCCACCTCCCACAATACATTCTACATGATTCTTATTTGTTTTCAATTATGTGGAATTAGCCAACAAGGAAATAAAGGGCTTTTTTTAATTCCGATACCGGAAGTCCCATTGACTTGAATCATCCGATACGATATTTTTGGGTATCGAACGGTATCGCTCAACACTATTCAATACACAATGTGTACTGTACACTATTGAACCTGAGGTCACATGTGTGTTTACTGCAAGCAGGTCTATTGCAGTAAACCCACATGTATCATCAGGATCAAGAGTGAACCATAAAAAAGACACAGCATTCAATACACAATGCGTACACTATTGAACCTGAGGAAACATGTGTGTTTACTGCAAGCAGATCTCTTGCAGTAAACCCACATGTATCATCAGGATCAAGAGTGAACCATAAAAAAGACACAGCATTCAATACACAATGCGTACACTATTGAACCTGAGGAAACATGTGTGTTTACTGCAAGCAGATCTCTTGCAGTAAACCCACATGTATCATCAGGGTCAAGAGTGAGCCATAAAAAAGACACAGCATTCAATACACAATGCGTACACTATTGAACCTGAGGAAACATGTGTGTTTACTGCAAGCAAATCTCTTGCAGTAAACCCACATGTATCATCAGGATCAAGAGTGAACCATAAAAAAGACACAGCATTCAATACACAATGCGTACACTATTGAACATGAGGACACTTGTGTTTACTGCAAGCAGAATCTTTGCATTTATGGAGAGTGGTGATGGAGAAGAAAAAAAAAGGGGAGAAAAGCTGGACAGAAAAACCAGAATCCAAAAATTTTTAGAAAAAATAAAACATTAGGAAAAACTTTCCTACCGTGCATCTCTTTCCCGCCGTGCTTTGTGTACGCTGCTCCGGCTGCTCACCCTCACTTGGCTGGTCCGATGCTGAGGTCTGTAAAAGAAAATAAATAATTAAACATTTGGACAGGCAGGTATACTTCACAAGACAGCAAACTACTCACCTCACGCTCTGCGTCTGCCAATTCTTCCGCTGCTGGTGAGTATTCGGATCCAGAAGACATTCTAGCAAAAGAAAAAAATAAAACATTAGTACACATTATATATTTGAAAGCACAGGCTCACAGAAAAATTATACTCACATTAAGCTGCTGTGATCCAAAATATGATCTCTGGCTGGGTGGGTGTCTTTTCTTCTTGCAGTATGTCTGGAGAGTGATGAGGTGGCACTACAAAGCCCTTCTTTTATCTCCCATGCTCCCAAACAATGTTGCTTGTTGAGGGGCTGGATTTAGACAGTGTCTAGACATTGTTTACTCTGAAATCGCACGCATTCGCTAAGCCCTGACATGCGCACTATACAGCGCACATCAGCGTGCAAATAGACTGTAATACTATTTTTTTGCGCATTGCGTGCGCTGACGCACGCAGGCGCATTTTTAACGGCTTTGGGCGGACCAAAAAATGCAACATGTATTGTCCGGCGCGTCTGATCGCAGACATGGAAAATGCGCAGCGTACTGAAACGCTGAGGCCTGCATGCAATCGCTAGACACTGTGCACGCCATTTTAAATATAGGGGACAAATGCGCGTGTGACCGATAGCGCACAATGCGCTGCGCGATAAAACGCAAATGTGAAACCAGCCTAACTCACTCTGCCTGCATTCTATCCATAATTACTGTGTGCAGAATATCCAGAATATTTTATGAGATGCAGTGTCACAATGATCTCCCTTGCTTGAAGAAGCTGACGTGCAGAAACCTATCGTAAGCAGGAAAAGAGGCAGATAGGCTAAAACTGTACTATGTAGGATACACTGACTCTGTAGTATGAGGCAAAGTAGATAGTAGATAAAACTTGTTAGCGAAAGTGCAATATTAGGACTCTCAGTCCTCTCTGCAAAGTCAAAAGCATTATGGAAAATGTAACCTGCCGTAGAGCTCCCTCAGACACCTGTGTCAATTGGTTCAAGCACAGACGGCTAATGCATGGACTAGATGCGGAATTCCTGACATGAGTGTGACAGCTATATGTATTTTCTATGAAGCTGTTACACTCCAGTTGGGAGACACACAGCCAGATCATGCATGAAAAGTTAGGGTAAAACACTTCAAAGTGGAAGAAAGAATTAACATTGTGGACAATTCAGAAATACCACATCAACTGCAACAGTTGTAGAAAGGGTATGCTTTACTTGCTAATATTAGTATGTGCTAACCATATCAATAAAAATGCTGGCATGCTGGTTTAACACACTTTTATTTTCATTAGTTAAATTAATCTGAAATCCTACAATTCCATTCATTCCAGTACAGTTTCAAAGAATTTCTCAAGGGAGTGGAGCTCCACATTGGAATCAACCTTGTGATGTGATTGGATTATCAGGACTAAAGTTGAAACTAAAGCCCCCGTCACACTAAGCGAGATCGCTGCTGAGCCACAAGTTTTGTGATGCAACAGCAATCTCGCAGTGTGTGACACCTATCAGCGACAGCCCCCCCCCCCCGCTGGGTATCGCTGATCTTGCTCTAATGTCCTGGGTCATTTTTTGATCATTGGTCTCCCGCTGGCCAGCATGCATCGCTGCGTGTGACAGCGGGACACCATCGATCAGCGAGCTCCCAGCACTGTAAGCAGACGCTGGGAGCTAGTATCCAAGGTGAACAGCGGGTAACTAAGCACCGTGTGCGCTTAGTTACCTGCTGTTTACCTTGGATACCAGCTCCCAGCATGAGCACGCTGGTATCCAACGTAAACAGCGGGTAACTAAGCGATGCAAGCGCTTGTTACCTGCTTGTCACTGGTCCTGATCGCTGGTGAGATCTGCCTGTTTGACAGCTCACCAGCGATCATGTAGTGACACACCAGCGATCCTGACCAGGTCATATCGTTGTCGGGATCACTGATGTGTCGTTTAGTGTAACGGAACCCTAACACTTCCATAGACTGGATAAGAATAAATGACAAGGAAGAACTCCTGATTTACTGATCTAAGAGAAAAGTCTTACAAGCACTGCAATGATTCTCAGATAAAAATAACAGAAATAACTTATATTTAATATATACAGAAATAATTTAGTTTTTTAGGAGGCAAAAATTCTAAAAACGTTTTGTAACCTATATAGAATTTATCATGAATCACTATTTCTACTACAGAAATATCTTTAAAATTCAACAAAGCATGACACATACTGTATATTGCTTTGAATGTTTCTAATGACAAATTATTTCTTACTGTCAAATTGTAATGACTGTTTATAAAAATATTTAATGCAACTATTTTAATATTGTAATTAAATAAAATGTGTCTTGTCAACAAACATTCATTTATGCAAGACATAAATTGTGTTCATCATTAAGCAAAATGAAATATATGTACAGCAATATTTATGAAAAATACCAAACCATCTTTGCTTTTAAAGAGAGAATATTTGCTTTCATCAGCAGGTGTTCTTTCTAATATAAATTACCAATATGATGTTTTCATAACATATCTCGAGAAACTCTAGAGATTAAAACTACCAAAACAGTACTATTAAATTTTTCATAGGTATGGTCTATCTGGGATAATAAGCCAATATTTCTTGTCCCATATTCCAGATGTTTTATGTAATTCTGCATCTTTCTAAACCTAAATCTTAGTTTTTCTAGAAAAGATGTACTATGGAGACCGAGATGAAAGACAAGAACTGTTGAAATGTTAATTTTACCATCTGCTGTTGAGGTCTGCTACCTTTTTGTATTTTTTCTTACTCCCAGTAGCTCAGCTCTGTTTTATGAATGTTGTGGTATTTCAGTTGTTTGAAGTTTTCAAACTTGGAGCATGACTTAGACTTAGCAAAACACATTGCCACATGGTGTGACATGCAGATACACCATCTTTAATCCTATTCAGATTTACCCCATGGAATCTCATTTTAATTGCAATGACGACAGTTCATATGACAGTCACTACTGTGACAACATATTTGCTACTGTTCCACCGATAACCAATGCGTTTACTGATTTAGAAAGATTAAAAACTCATTAAATAAATCTCACTACAGAGCTTTGTATACATATTAAAAATAAGCAATCTTACATCTGTTACTGTAATTAAATAATAATGTTCAATGCATGCATGTTCAAAATATAAGTTAAACATTCTTCTTATGTTTGATGTTTTTTCAAACAATCTAGAATGAAACTAAATTCTTGCTGGAAATGGTAAGAGCAATGTAAAGGGCACTTGCTTCTTTCCTGTTAAACATTTTACAAAAATGTTTAAAAAATTAGCAATTTTCAAACTTTGAATGATTATCCCCTTAATCCCTTCTCGCTGCAGCCCAGTTACAATTTTGTGACTCTGTTTTTTGCTCCTCTTCTTCCCACAGTCAGAACTTTTTTATTTTTCTGTGAATATGGCCATGTGAGGGGTTGTTTTTTGCAGAACGAGTTGTACCTTTTAGTGACACAATTGGTTTTACCATATAGTGTACTGGAAAAGGGAAAAAAAATTCCAAGTACCATGTTCACCAAATGCTAAAACTGACCTGCCATTATAATTCTCCAGGTTACTACGAGTAGAGATGAGCGAATTTGTCCGGACTTTGCCCCCGAATCTGATTTTGACATATTCGATCCATATTCTAACACTATTCATGTCGAATGATCTGTTTTTTAACATATTCGGTAATTTCTTCTCCCATTGACTCTAAAGATGTTCGGCTGTGTTCGACGAATATTGCAAAAACAATATTTGATTCTGATCGTATTCCGAACCGAATTCAAACAAATTAGCTCCTCTCTACTTACGAGTCCGTAGATACCAAACATGTCTAGGTTCTTTTTTATTTAAGTGGTGAAAAAAAATCCAAAGTTTGTTAAAATAAATTGCGTTATTTTCCGAGACCCGCAGCATCTCAACATTTTGTGATCTGGGGCTCAGTGAGGGCTTATTTTTTTGCGTACCAAGTTGACGTTTTCATTGATACTTTTTTAGTGTACAGTCATGGCCAAAAGTTTTGAGAATGACACAAATATTAATTTTTACAAAGTCTACTGCTTCATTTTTTCTAATGGCAATTTGCATATACTCCAGAATGTTATAAAGAGTGATCAGCTTAACAGCAATTACTTGCAAAGTCAGTATTTGCCTAGAAAATTAACTTTATCCCCCAAAACACATTTCAACATCATTGCAGCCCTGCCTTAAAAGGACCAGCTAACATTGTTTCAGTGATTGCTCCATTAACACAGGTGTGGGTGTTGATGAGGACAGGGCTGGAGATCAATCTGTCATGATTAAGTAAGAATGACACCACTGGACACTTTAAAAGGAGGCTGGTGCTTGGCATCATTGTTTCTCTTCTGTTAACCATGGTTATCTGTAAAGAAACACGTGCAGTCATCATTGCACTGCACAAAAATGGCCTAACGGGAAAGAGTATCGCAGCTAGAAAGATTGCACCTCAGTCAACAATCTATTGCATCATCAAGAACTTCAAGGAGAGAGGTTCCCTTGTTGCCAAAAAGGCTCCAGGGCGCCCAAGAAAGACCAGCAAGCGCCAAGACCGTCTCTTAAAAGTGTTTCAGCTGTGGATCGGGCTACCAGCAGTGCAGAGCTTGCTCAGGAATGGCAACAGGCGGGTGTGAGTGCATCTGCACGCACTGTGAGGCGGAGACTCTTGGAGCAAGGCCTGGTCTCAAGGAGGGCAGCAAAGAAGCCACTTCTCTCCAGAAAAAACATCATGGACAGACTGATATTCTGCAAGAGGTACAGGGAGTGGACTCCTGAGGACTGGGGTAAAGTCATTTTCTCTGATGAATCCCCTTTTCGATTGTTTGGGACATCTGGAAAATGGCTTATTCGGAGAAGACCAGGTGAGCGCTACAACCAGTCTTGTCTCATGCCAACTGTCAAGCATCCTGAAACCATTCATGTGTGGGGTGGCTTCTCAGCCAAGGGAATGGGCTCTCTCTCAGTCTTGCCTAAAAACACAGCCATGAATAAAGAATGGCACCAGAATGTCTTCCAAGAGCAACTTCTCCCAACCGTCCAAGAGCAGTTTGGCGATCAACAATGCCTTTTTCAACATGATGGAGCACCTTGCCATAAAGCAAAGGTGATAACTAAATGGCTCAGGGAACAAAACAAAGAGATTTTGGGACCATGGCCTGGAAACTCCCGAGATCTTAATCCCATTGAGAACTTCCGGTCAATCATCAAGAGACGGGTGGACAAACAAAAACCTTCAAATTCAGACAAAATAAAAGCATTGATTTTGCAAGAATGGACTGCTATCAGTCAGGATTTGATCCAGAAGTTGATTGAGAGCATGCCAGGGAGAATTGCTGAGGTCCTGAAGAAGAAGGGTCAACACTGCAAATATTGACTTGCTGCATTAACTCATTCTAACTGTCAATATAACCTTTTGTTACTCATAATATGATTGCAATTATATTTCTGTATGTGATAAAAATATCTGACAAACACACATAAAAACCAGAGGGCAGCAGATCATGTGAAAATATAATATTTGTGTCATTCTCAAAACTTTTGGCCATGACTGTAGATACAAAGTTTTGATCGCCCGCTATTGCATTTTATTGCAATGTTGTGGCGACCAAATAACCGTAATTCTGGCATACTGACCTTTTTTCTCTTTACGCCATTTAATGATAGGATTAATTCTTTTTTGATATATTGATACATAGGGTGATTCTTATGTCGGCAATACCAGATATGTGCATTTTTTATTTTTGTTTAATTGTTTTATTTTGAATGGGGTGAATGGGGGTGATTTAAACTATTATATATTTTTCTTTTTATATATTTTTGAAAATATTTTTTTCTTACTTTATACGTGCTTCAATAGTTTCCATGGGAGACAAGAAGCTGTGATCATCTTATTGCCTGTGCTATGCACAGCAGGGATTCAGCATTGCTTTGTCTAGCAGAAATGCTCGCTTGCTTTGAGCACTATAGACACCTCTCCATTACTAAGCCATGGGCTTGATGTCACTCGACAATATGAAGGTGACATCAACTCCACACATATGAACCCCACTTACCACCGCTACAGGGCAAGTGTGAAGAGCTGAGCAAAGTGCTAGAATTGGCATATCTCATAGATGTGACATTTCTGGGTGGCTGCTATTTTTAGTCTGGGGGGTGAATATCCATGGCCCCTTACCAGCCTGAGAATACCAGCCCCCAGCTGTCTGCTTTAGCTTGGCTGGTTTTCAAAAATGGGGGGACGCCACTGTTTTTTTTAAATTATTTATTTAAATAATTAAAAAATACAGCGTGGGGACCCTATATTCTTGCTAACCAGTAGTGTTGAGCATTCCGATACTGCAAATATCAGGTATCGGCCGATATTCGCTGTATCGGAATTCCGATACCGAGTACCGATATTTTTTCAATATCGGATACCGGAATCGGAAGTCCCCATAATGCAATGAGGCACTGTTGTGGCTGTGATTGGCTGCTGAAATTATGTCATCATGATGCGCGGTCTGTGCGCATCATGATGCGCGGTCTGTGCCGACAGCGGGGGGTCTATGCCAACTGTCGGGGGTCTGTGCCGGCTGCCGGTGGTCTGTACGGGCCTCTCGGGGGCCTGTGCCGGCTGCTGGTGGTCTGTACAGGCCTCTCGGGGGTCTGTACAGGCCTGTCGGGGGCCTGTGCCGGCTGCCAGTGGTCTGTACGGGCCTCTCGGGGGCTTGTGCCAGCTGCTGGTGGTCTGTACGGGCCTCTCGGTGGTCTGTACAGGCCTGTCGGGGGCCTGTGCCGGCTGCCAGTGGTCTGTACGGGCCTCTCGGGGGCCTGTGCCGGCTGCCAGTGGTCTGTACGGGCCTCTCGTGGGCCTGTGCCGGCTGTCAGTGGTCTGTACGGGCCTCTCGGGGGCCTGTGCCGGCTGCCGGTGGTCTGTACGGGCCTCTCGTGGGCCTGTGCCGGCTGTCAGTGGTCTGCATGGGCCTCTCGGGGGCCTGTGCCGGCTGCCGGTGGTCTGTACGGGCCTCTCGGGGGCCTGTGCCGGCTGTCGGTGGTCTGTGCCGGCTGCCGGGGGCCTGTGCCGGCTGCCGGTGGTCTGTACGGGCTTCTCGGGGGCCTGTGCCGGCTGTCAGTGGTCTGTGCCGGCTGCCGGGGGTCTTGTGTGTGCAGGCATCGTCCGATGGGACTACAAGTCCCATTGGGCGATGCCTGCTACAATGACAGTGATTGACACATTAGCCAATGATGGGACAGTAGTAATCCCATCATCCGGCTAATGTGTTGAATGTAAAAAAAAAAAGAAAAAACACATACTACATACATACTACATATATACTACATTCATACAGCATACATACATACATACTTCATATATACTACATTCATACAACAACATACATACATACTACATACATACTTCATATATACTACATTCATACAACATACATACATACTACATACATGCTAAATATATACTACATTCATACAACATACATATATACTACATACTACATACATGCTACATATATACTACATTCATACAGCATATATATACTACATACATGCTACATATATACTACATTCATGCAACATACATACATACTACATACATGCTACATATATACTACATTCATACAACATACATACTACATATATGCTACATTCATACAACATACATACATACTACATATATACTACATTCACACAACATACATACATACTACATGTATACTACATTCATACAACATACATACATACTACATACTACATACATGCTACATATATACTACATTCATACAACATACATACATACTACATACTACATACATGCTACATATATACTACATTCATACACCATACATACATACTACATACTACATACATACTACATGTATACTACATTCATACAACATACATACATACTACATACTACATACATGCTTCATATATACTACATTCATACAACATACATACATAGTACATACTACATACATACTACATACATACAACATGCTACAGATATACAACATACCTTCATACATACTACATACATACTGCATACAATACATTCATACAATACATACATAGACATACAGTACATACAACATAGAGAACATACTCACCATCACTTGTCACTTTGATCCCCGAAGCCAGTGTCATCTATGAAAAAATATGAAAATAACAAACAAGCCATATACTCCCTGATCCGCAGAAATCCACGAGGGTCCCACGCCGATCTCCCATGGAGAACAGCAGCATCAGCTGATGCAACCACTCTCTAGGGGCTTCAATAATCCATTGACGGGAGGTAGGTATCCTTCCGCACTGTATTCCTCCGTCACTGTAAAAAAATAGTCCCTAGTCTCACTTTTGGCATTGCTGTGTGAGAAAGTTCCCATGCAGCTTTTGCCATAAAGTGAGACCAGGGACTATTTTTTTACAGTGGAGGAGGAATACAGTGTGGAAGGATACCTACCTCCCGTCATTGGATTCCTGGAGCCCCGTAGAGAGCGGTCGCATCAGCTGATGCTGCTGTTCTCCATGGGAGATCGGCGTGGGACACGAGTGGATTTCTGCGATCAGGGAGTATATTGTTTGTTTGTTATTTTCATATTTTTCCACAGATGACATTGGCTTCGGGGATCAAAGTGACAAGTGATGGTGAGTATGTACTCTATGTTATATGTACTATATGTCTATATGTATGTATTGTATGAATGTTTTGTATGTAGTATGTATGCAGTATGTATGTAGTATGTATGTATGTTGTATGTCTGTAGCATGTTGTATGTATGTATGTACTATGTATGTATGTTGTATGAATGTAGTATATATGAAGCATGTATGTAGCATGCCGTATGTATGTTGTATGAATGTAGTATATATGCAGCATGCATGTAGTATGTATGTATGTTGTATGAATGTAGTATATATGTAGCATGTATGTAGTATGTATGTATGTTGTATGAATGTAGTATATATGTAGCATGTATGTAGTATGTATGTGTGTTGTATGAATGTAGTATATATGTAGCATGTATGTAGTATGTATGTATGTTGTATGAATGTAGTATATATGTAGCATGTATGTAGTATGTATGTATGTTGTATGAATGTAGTATATATGTAGTATGTATGTAGTATGTATGTATGTGTATGAATGTAGTATATATGTAGCATGTATGTAGTATGTATGTATGTTGTATGAATGTAGTATATATGTAGCATCTATGTAGTATGTAGTATGTAGTATGTATGTATGTTGTATGAATGTAGTATATATGTAGTATGTATGTATGTTGTATGAATGTAGTATATATGTAGAATGTATGTAGTATGTTTTTTTTTTTTTACATTCAACACATTAGCCGGATGATGGGACTACTACTGTCCCATCATTGGCTAATGTGTCAATCACTGTCATTGTAGCAGGCATCGCCCGATGGAACTTGTAGTCCCATCGGACGATGCCTGCACACACACAAGACCCCCGGCAGGCCCGCATAGACCACCGGCAGTCGGCACAGGCCCCCGAGAGGCCCGTACAGACCACCGGCAGCCGGCACAGGCCACCGGCAGCCGGCACAGACCACCGGCAGCCGGCGCAGGCCCCCGAGAGGCCCGTACACACCACCGACAGCTGGCACAGGCCCCCGAGAGGCCCATACAGACCACCGGCAGCCGGCACAGGCCCCGGCAGCCGGCACAGACCACCGACAGCCGGCACAGGCCCCCGAGAGGCCCGCACAGACCACGGGCAGCTGGCACAGGCCCCCGGCAGCCGGCACAAGCCCCCGAGAGGCACGTACTGACCACCGGCAGCCGGCACAGGCCCCCGGCAGCCGGCCCCGACCCCCGAGAGACCCGCACAGAGCCCGCCCGCACACACAGACACACACAGTGTCCGCCCACGCACTGCCCACACTCTTCTCCCCTCCCGAACAGGATGTACAAGGCAAGAAATGGTTTTTTTTAATTCCGATATTTCTGTCCCATTGACTTGAATGGGACTTCCGGTATCGGAATCGGCGATACCCGATACTTTTTGTGTATCGGGCCGATCCAATCAGATCCGATATTTCTGAATATCGGATGGTATCGCTCAACACTACTAACCAGCCTTCCTGAAGCTGACAACTGAGGGATGCAGCCCACAACTATGAGTTTTGCCTGGCTGGTTATCAAAAATACAGGTGAACCCAAGCCATTTTTTAAATTACTAAACAACAGTGCAGGTGCTGGTTGATCAGCCGCTTCTGCTGTCACTATTATTAGCGGCATCAGGCGGCAGCTGATGGGATCAATAGTCCCATCAGTCAACACCAGTAACCGGAGGTAAACTTTTTGCCTCCGATCACAGCTGTGCGATCACACTGTCTTTTCACAGCATGGAATCCGTGGTTGTCTGATCAGTGGTGATGATTTTGCCACTGATCAGAAGCGGTGTTTGCCATGTTGTCATGCACATGACAGCGTGGCAAACACTGGATGTTCAGGCCTCTCATTGAAGTGAATGGAGTTAAGGTTTGGGTACACGCACTGTTCTGATACCCGAACTTGAACTTTTTGTAACTGTTCGGTCATACCCACCAGACCCAAAAATCCAGATGTCTGCCTATCTCAAGTCACTACAGCTGGTAGACTTTAAGGCTGTTATTTGGCTGTGAACTGCGATGGCAAACATCAGGACTACACTATCAATATCTCAGGGTGCCAATGAGATTAAAGAGCAGACAGCATGCTATTGACAGCAGCATGTAAGGGGTTAAACGGCCATGGTCATTGCGAACACTGATCGTGGTTGATGCAGCAAGTTGTCAGCTATAGTGTACAGCTGACATCTACAGGATTGTCATCTGTTGGGGGATGCTAGTCTCTTATATAGCAAGTCAATAATAAGACGTATTGGTGGTCACTAAGGGGTTAATATGTCTCTCACTAAATCTGTACATATCATATATTACTCTTTTTACTTTAAAACGTGCGTGTGACGACACAGCATTTTTTCTCAATTACATGTATGCCAGATGTAAACTGAGTATGCCCAGAATCATAAACTGTTGTCTGAAGTATTGACTCTTCTTGTAAGATGAATATTTACCTCCTAAGTTTATTTTCTGTTATCTTTGCAAAACAGTAAGGCATGGCCACTGAAAAATGATGTATCCTGATATGTTGATTACTTACATTGTTTATGCCAGCCAGTTTGTTGGCATTCCCAAACAAAGGAGAGAAAACTATGCAAATAGCTTAAATAATTGAAGAATGCAGGTTGGCCTCATACACATCTCTCTCTGACTTCTGAATGCTGGGTGAAGGCCAGTTGAGAACTACTGTATGTAAAGAGACTTTTTCTTATGGTTGTGTGACTCTTTAGGATCTCAGCTCAGGGTTCTATGGACCTGGTTAGAGGGACACAGGACTGCTTCATTGACCATCACTGAAACCCCAGAGACGTCCTTCATAAAGAATACAGGTTGGAACAATTGGTTCACCTGGCCATAAACCTCACTGCTCTTGGATATCTTCCTAAGCTTGCCATTACCTTCTCACTGTGTGGGATCGCCAAAAGCCAGGAGCCACTGGTGGGGGTATGTGACACTGGAAGCAGCTCTAATCCCGATGAGAGGGGATAGACTCTGTAGTTTGCAAAATCTTGGGTATTTGTTGATACTGTTCTGTATGCTATTGTGTGTTGGTGGTTCAATAAATAACCGTATATACTTGAGTATAAGTCAACCCGAGTATAAGCCGAGGCACCTAATTTTGCCACAAAAAACTGAATTAACTAATTGACTTGAGTATAAGCTGGATATGCATTGTCCCCTGTCACTGTCCTGGTATGTATGGCTCCCCTCATCGCTGTCCTGGTATTCGTGGCTCCCCCTGTGGGTCACCGTGGAGAAAAAAGCAAACAAGCTAAGCCACAGAAAACCAGAGTGGTTGGTAACTATGCAGATTGCAGATCCCTGATCTTACCACACAACTAGCAGTAGCCATGGAGCGTGCCTACGATGAACCTAGACGCCTCGTCACAGCCGGAGGACTACATAAGCCTAAAGCAAGAAAAGGGAAAACTATCTGCCCCAGAGCAGACCCCAAAGGAATAGATAGCCCCCACACATGTACTGACAGTGAAACAAGATGAAGGCGCAAACACAGGCAGGAAAATAGGTTGAGCAAATGATGGTGCCCAAACTAACTAGACAGGAAAGGAAAGGGAAGACACTATCTGCAACCTGCAAAAAACCCTACAAAAAACAATGTCCAACACTTCTGATAGCAAAATTAAGCCTGAAGTCACTAGACTTCTCCCACTATATCAGCACTCTGAAATATTCTGAGACAGAGCAAAAAGAGACCGAACTAGTAAGGGACAAAAAGCCAATTGGCAAAATACTGATAAATAAGAGTGGAAATTCAGCTCAGCCCCCAGCCGGGGCTGGCAGACCACACAAAAAACTGAATAGACCAACAAAATCAGGTGTGAACATTAGCAGAAAAACCTAGCTTTAGATGACTGGAACAGAGCTGAAAACCAAGAGCTGACAACCAGAAGGAATCACCAGCAACTGAATAGGGCGTCGGCTGTCTTAAATCCAATCTGAGAATCCTGAGATCCAATCGTCATCCTCATTCTCAGGTGGCAGATGTCCACCGATCAAACCAGCCGCACCACATCCCGTCACCACCAGAGGGAGTCCAGAAGGGGAACTCACAACTGGTGAGAATGAACTCACAACATCCCCCCGTCGCTGTCATTGTATGTGTGGCTCCCCCATTGCTGTGTCCTGGTGTGCATGGATCCCCCTCCCATCTTCATATACATGCTTCCTATTAAAAAAAAAACATCCTACTCATCCTGTGCACCCTGCATCTCGTTGGTCCAGGCACCCTCGCATCATCTCGTTGGTTCTGGCTTCCAGCAGCTCTTCCTGTGCCAAGCGATCACATAGTCCCACTCATTAAGGTAATGAATATTCCCTCCATGCCTATGGAAGTGGAGATGCATGCATATTCATTACCTTAATGAGCGGGAACACAAGATCGCTGGGCATTTAACGAAGATTAGAATCTTAAACCCTGCTGTGGTGTTTACAATCGTCTTGCAATAGGACATGCTGGATAGCAAAGCAAGTGTTAGTAATATCCCAAAAGTAATAGGAATGAAAAAATAACTTTTAACACTGCTTTTTTTTTTGTTATTTTGACCATTTCTCATATTCGGAAAATAAATAAAAATTTAGTGCTTGGAAGTTTGAAGACCTGTTTTCAGTAGTTTACAGAATAGAAGAGCAATTTATATTTACTCAAAATCTAATATATAAAGCTCAATGTGGGTGTGTTTGTATGTATGTATGTATGTCCGGGATTGGCATCCACACCGTTGCAGCTACAGCCACAAAATTTGGCACAGTCACACGTCTGGACCCCGAGAGCGTCATAGGCTATGTTGTGAGGCGAAATTTTAACCCCGCGAGTTCCAATTCACCAAACAATTTTGCCCCTGTCTATATAATGGGGCAAAAGTGTATGTATGTATTGGCATCGGCACCGTCGTAGCTACAGCCACAAAATCTTGCACAGTCACACGTCTGGATCCCGAGAGCGTCATAGGCTATGTTGTGAGGCAAAATTTTAACCCCGCGCGTTCCAATTCACCAAACAATTTTGCCCCTATCTACATAATGGGAAAAAAGTGAAAGGAAATGAGACGAATGGCACCAAAGAGTATATACCGTACTGTTGCTAAGGTGGGGCCCTGACTTGGGATACTCTCCACACACGGGGATATGAACACACACACACTACCACGTGCTTCAACACATATACCACCCTCAGCACATATTTCACTACACATACACCAACCTCGCCACATAAAAGTCAAAACACAAAAGTCACCACTCAAAACTCACCACGCTGTCCCAGAGCTGTTTAAAAGATGAAAATTGAGCTCTGATTGGTTGCTATCAGCAGTTTTCTTTGTAGACAGTTGTGGTAACTGAGGCCTATTATTCTTATCATTTCTATGGTGTTATCATCCTTCTGTAAAGCTAGAAATAACACAATTTATTACCGTGCCAACACAGACCACCCTCTGACACAGACTGCAGGGGGAGCCCAGTATCACACAGGATAGGATTAGATACACAGCTCAGCAGTCAGTATCACACAAAATAGTATTAGATACACGGCTCAGCAGACAGTATCACACAGAATAGGATTAGATACATGGCTCAGCAGTCAGTATCACACAGGATAGGATTAGATGCACGGTTTTTATATGCAATATAATCATTATAATTTGTTATAACTAACCACAGTTGGTTACTATGCCCAGGCAACACCGGTCTCTTCAGCTAGTATACTTATAAAAGAGAAAAATCAGACAAACTGAAAATTTTGCAGTGGTCTGTTAATTTTTACCAGAGCTCTATATAATTTCAGTAAACCAAAATTGATTTATTTTATATTAAAATACAGGAAGTTTCAGATTGATTTATTGCCAAAATAAGAGACTCAGATACACTCTAGACATAAAGGACCACCTCATACACATTCTGTTCAAATTGTCATGTACTGGTACTCCTAGACTCATAAAGGCTATGCTCTTTTGACGGTTATATACCAAGGAAATGTTCTCCAGACCATAGAATAGTCTAAGGGTGAGCAATATAATAACGATAAGGCTATGTGTACATGATACTTCAGGTTTCTCATTCACTTTGCTGGCTTTTGCTTCACCTTTTGTCAAAAATCCCAGCAGAAATTTTTGAACAAGTTTTTTTGAGGGTTATATACCAACGAAATGCACCCAAGAATATGTAATACCCTATGGATGAGCAATGTAATACAGATACATTTTTTGAGACTTTTATAGCAACAAAATCACCCAAGAAGGTGTAATACACTATGGATGAGCAATAGAATACTGACAAAGTTTGAAAAAGTTTTTGGAGGGATTTATACCAACGAAATGTACCCAAGAAGTTGTAACACCCTATGGGTGCACAATATAATACCGATTACTTTGAAACAAGCTTTTAGAGGCTTATATAGCAACTAAATGTATCCAAGAAATTGTAATGCTCTATGGGTGAGCGAAATTATACCGATAAAATTGTTGCAATTCTTGAGGCTTTTATAGCAATGAAAAGATGTAATAACCTATGGGTAAGCAATATGATACCAATAAATTTGGAACAAGTTTTTGGAGGCTTATATAGCAAAGAAATGTAACCAAGAAGATGTAATACCCTATAGGTAAGCAATATAATACCGATAAATTTGGAACAAGTTTTTGGAGGCTTATACACAGTAAATGTACCCAAGAAGATGCAATACACTATGGGGGAACAATATAATACCGATTCATTTGGGACAAGTTTTTGGAGGCCTATATAGCTACTAAATGTACCCAAGAAGATGCAATACCCTATGGGGGAGCAATTTGATAACGATAAATTTTGAACAAGTTTTTTGGAGGCCTCATTCAAGGTTCATTGGCAAAAAACACAGATCTGTCTGGTCTGTTATTCCTTTAAGCAACTCTGCCCATTGTCCGGCTTGTCTCCTATTTAAATTAGCTTCAGCAGAGCCTTTTGCCACTTTGCTGCGTTAGTGCTGCAGAGCTTCCAATTTCCGGCAGATGAGGATGATGTGCTCTAAGATAGCACATTGGAGATGGAGGATGAGGAGGAGCAGGAAGGGGTGCAGGAACTGTTGTTGGAGATGGAGGAAACCCTGATAGAAGTAAGGCCAGCCATCCTTGGTGTCAGGAGGACATGTGCCATGTCACAGTGTTACATGGTGACTGCCTCCACAATATTGATCCTGTGAGCTGTAAGGCAAATGCAGCATTCCTGGCCACAAACGCTTGTCCATGATGTTTTAAAGAGCTCCTTGGAGTGTCCTAGTATGGGACTCAACATTTTGGGAGGAAGGAAGATTAGGGTGAGGTTGAAGTGATCCAGACTTTAGGCTGACGAGACTGCACTTTGTGAAAGACTGGAGGTACTGTGCAAAACCTGCTGAAAGCATTATTTGCTATCCAAACAACCACCTGTTCGCACTGCTCTGGCTTCAGAAGTGGTGTACCATGCCTCCCTGCAAAATGATACAAGAACCTATGTGTCCTGGTCCAGCAAAGGCATTGTCACATCTGCCCCACGTCATCGGTATCTCAGTGCACCATCATCAGCACTTCCACTTCCCTGTCCCTTAACACACACCTTACACATTTTGTAATTGCTTTCGTCTCTTGAAGCCAAGTTTATTTTTAAGAAAACAAACAAATTAGGCATATAAAGCAATCAAAACATTTTTTGTGAGTTTACTCCACCGTAATGTAACAGAAAGAATGCAAAAATGTATAGGTGACGATCAAGTTCAATACAGAAAAATGTTTCAATGCTTTTTCTCAGTTTTAGAGATTACAGAAATTTTCACAGACCATGTAACCCTGTGTAGTTGAGAAACTCCTGAAATTTTTTATAAGTTTTTTAGCAGTTTTAGGCTGGTTTCACATTTGCGTTTTTTTTTGCGGTATTTTAGCGCTAAATAGCGCATGCGTTTTTTTTTCCTATACTTTGCATGGGATGCGCTTATGTGCGCATACACATGCGTTTGTACGCGTTTTTCTGCGCATGCGTTTTTTTGCGGTATGCGCTCAGGCGCACAAAATGCAACCTGTTGCATTTTTTGGGCGTCCGACTTGCCTCAAAAAAACGCATGCGCGTGCAATGCGTTTTTTTACAGCAAGACACCCATTATAAGTCTATGGTGAGCATATGTGCGCATTGGCATGCTTATGTATGCGTTTTTTTGCACATGCGTTTTTTTTTTACCATTAGTTTAGGCAATGGAATTTAGGGGTTGGGGTTAGAGTTAGGGTTAGTTAAGGGGGTTTAGGGTTAGGGTTAGGGTTAGGGTCAGGGTCAGGGTTAGGGTTAGGATCAGGGTATGGTTTGGTTAAGGGTTAGGGTTAGGGTCAGGGTCAGGGTTAGGGTTAGGGTTAGGGTTAGGGTCAGGGTTAGGGTTAGGGTTAGGGTCAGGGTCAAGGTTAGGGTTAGGATCAGGGTATGGTTTGGTTAAGGGTTAGGGTTAGGGTCAGGGTTAGGGTCAGGGTTAGGGTTAGGGTCAGGGTTAGGGTTAGGGTCAGGGTTAGGGTTAGGGTTAGGGTCAGGGTTAGGGTTAGGGTCAGGGTTAGGGTTAGGGTATGGTTTGGTTAAGGATTAGGGTTACGGTTAGGGTTAGGGTCAGGGTTAGGGTTAGGGTTAGGGTCAGGGTTAGGGTTAGGGTCAGGGTTAGGGTTAGGGTTAGGGTTAGGGTCAGGGTTAGGGTTAGGGTTAGGGTCAGGGTCAAGGTTAGGGTTAGGATCAGGGTATGGTTTGGTTAAGGGTTAGGGTTAGGGTCAGGGTTAGGTTTAGGGTTAGGGTCAGGGTTAGGGTTAGGGTTAGGGTTAGGGTCAGGGTCAAGGTTAGGGTTAGGATCAGGGTATGGTTTGGTTAAGGGTTAGGGTTAGGGTTAGGGTTAGGGTTAGGGTCAGGGTTAGGGTTAGGGTTAGTAAAGTCATGGTTTGGGTTAGTGTGAGGGGCCACCTAATGTTTGGAAAAAACGCAAACGCGGTAAAAACGCACTAAAAACGCATACAAACGCATACAAATGCTGCGTTTTTTTCATGCATGCTCATAAAAATGCTTGAAAAAAACGCAGCAGTTGTATGCTTTTGTATGCGTTTTTTCAATGCGTTTTTTTGCGGGAAAAACGCGCTGCAAAAAAAAGCAAATGTGAAACTAGCCTTAGAGATCACATAAGTGTTCACAGACCATGTAACACTGTATGCCTGAGAATTGGAAGCCTACAAAATTTTTAAAAGGTTTTTAGAAAATTTAGAGATCACAGAAATGTTCATAGACCATGTAACACCATACAGCGGGGGAAATAAGTATTTGATCCCTGATTTTGTAAGTTTGCCCAACAACAAAGACATGAACAGTCTATAATTTTAAGGTTAGGTTAATTTTAACTTTGAGAGATAGAATATCTAAAAATAAAATGCAGAAAATCACATTCTATAAATTATATAAAAATTATTTGCATTTTGCAATGAGAAATTAGTATTTGATCCCCTACCAACCATTTAGAGTTCTGGCTCCTAGAGACCGGTTAGATGCTCCTAATCAACTTGTTACCTGTATTAAAGACAGATGTCTTACATAGTCACCTTTATAAAAGACTCCTGTCAACAGACTCAATTAATCAGTCAGACTCTATCTTCTACAACATGGGCAAGAACAAAGAGCTTTATCAGGATGTCAGGGATAAGATCCTAGACCTGCACAAAAACCCATTAAAAACACATGTATGGGGCAGTGTGGTTACAGCTTGATCTGAGGAACATTACAGTGGTAGATATCACTTCAAGACAATAAAGTGCTAGTCAAAGTACATATTCATAGATAAAGATACCCAGGTAATAATGCTATATAGTACTTTGCAAAGTGCAATACCAGACTAAAGTAGTCTTACAGAATATAGAGTGGTGCCTAAACTACAGACTTAACCATATGTACCACTCTAACCCCTATTCATAAAAGATGACAATTAGTAGGGGACAGCCAAACAACATCTAGTATTAATCAATAGAAACTATGTGCCATTATGTACAAAACCACACTGCCCAGTACCTCAACGCATTTTGCATGCAGCTTCATCAGAGGGGGTATCCAGTTCCCCTCGACAAAGCCATTCTAACAAACTGTGGTTATGTAAAAGAGCGGAAGGCTAGCACTCGACTCTTGTGGGTATGACGGTGCTAGTGAATGGAGCCAACGGTCCCATAAACAAAGAGTATACAACCACTGCACTCATACAGGTTGAAGAGGTCTGCTTCAAGTGAATAATTTATTACAGGTGGCAGGTGGAATGACAGGCAAATATTTAACGTTTCGGCCAGTTAATGGCCTTGATCACAATGCCGCCCTTGGAAAAAATCTCTCTAGATTAAAATAGGAAAGGACAACGGAGATGGTTGATGCCGGAATAGACAAAATCCACAATAGGGGAAATTATGTATGAGTCAAAAATGACGCCACACCGGTTGGGTATATTTTTGGAAAGAGGTAATTCCGTAAGTGGTAAGGCTGTGCATGCAGACACAATTGTGTCATAGGTACAGCTGGATGGCGCTATAGCAGAAACCGACACCAATGGCTATTTAGGGGGATGCTGGCATGTATTAAGCCAGGTTTAGATAATCAGGTCATCGTTGTTATATAAGGTCCAGTGGTGGTTATGGGCAGAAGGTTCCTGAAAGAGCATAATATCTTTAAGAATAAATCATTATTTTTATAATTTCTTTCTTTCAAATTTGATAAACCATTTGTTTCTGTAAAATAATAATTCTTGTGGGCATTTTGACATATACTGAGAGGTAAGTATTTATTTAAAGAAATGTTCATTAGGAAAGGACTGTAGATGTGATCAGATCTTTTGAAATTCAAATTCACCATATTCATCAATTTTTTTAGAAAACTTTGATTAGCAGAAAAATGATTTGTCACTAATCACAATCCCAGAAAGCCTCTATTTTGTCTTTGAAATATGTTTGCAACATCCTGTTGGCTCCTAGGGCTGTCTTCAACTCCATTTCAAGCTCTTTATTACAAACACAAACTTAGTAATGTCGAAGTGACCTCAATATTAAAACTTATGGTAGCTGGTAGTACTTAAGAGCTTATTTAATAACACAGTACCTTGACAGACTTTTCATGTGTTTTAAACTTAAAAAAAAGCATTTCAAGTGACCAGAGAAATTGTTCATTGCAGAACACCGATTCAAACTGATGTTGTTGCTATCAGAGGTAATATCATCCTGAGTGACTCCACTTTTTGCCCACTAAAATACTTATCCGAAGTGAAAAATTTTCCATTTGGTCATACAGCAGCCTGGACAGTTTCTTCCAGTGGTGATGGAGATGCTTCTACAGCTGCTAGTGATTTCCATATTCTTAGCCATGGTATGGTTTTTTTTTCCTTTGACACACTATCCTTTGCTATTGCCATTTTTCTTTTCCCATACCATTTGTAAAACTCTACAAGTAAGTTTTTTTATGGTTGGACATTAGTGTTGAGCATTCCGATACCGCAAGTATCGGGTATCGGCCGATACTTGCTGTATCGGAATTCCGATACCGACATCCGATATTTTTTCAATATCGGGCATCGGAATCGGAAGTTCAAAGTTGATTGACAGCCGAAATGACGTCATCATGATGCGCGGTGTGTGCGCATCATGATGCGCCGTCATTTCGGGCCTTCCGGGGGTCTCTCCCGGCCTGCCGGGGGGCTGTGCCGGCCTGCCGGGGGGCTGTGTGGACTGCCCGGGGCCTGTACCGGCCTGCCAGGGGGCTGTGCCGGCCTGCCGGTGGTCTGTGCACCCTGTGGGGGTCTGTACCGGCCTGCCGGGGGGCTGTGCTGATGTCCGGGGGTCTGTGCAAGCATCGTCCGATGGGACTACAAGTCCCATCTGGCGAGGCCTGCTACCATGACAGTGATTGACACATTAGCCAATGATGGGACAGTAGTAGTCCCATCATCCGGCTAATGTGTTAAATGTTTAAAAAAAAAAAAATACTACATACATACTACATACATACTACATGCATGCTACATACATACTACATGCTACATACATACCACATACATACTACATGCATGCTACATACATACTACATGCTACATACATACTACATATATACTACATGCATGCTACATACATGCTACATACATACTACATACATACTACATACATACTACATGCATGCTACATACATACTACATGCTACATACATACCACATATATACTACATACATACTACATGCATGCTACATACTACATGCTACATACATACCACATATATACTACATACATACTACATGCATGCTACATACATACTACATGCTACATACATACTACATATATACTACATGCATGCTACATACATACTACATGCTACATACATACTACATACATACTACATGCATGCTACATACATACTACATGCTACATACATACCACATATATACTACATACATACTACATACATGCTACATACATACTACATGCATGCTACATACATACTACATGCATGCTACATACTACATGCTACATACATACCACATATATACTACATACATACTACATGCATGCTACATACATACTACATGCTGCATACATACTACATATATACTACATGCATGCTACATACATACTACATACATACTACATGCATGCTACATACATACTACATGCTACATACATACCACATATATACTACATACATACTACATACATGCTACATACATACTACATGCATGCTACATACAATATATTCATACAATACATACATAGACATACAGTACATATAACATAGAGTAACATACTTACCAATACTTGTCACATTGTTCCCCGAAGCCATTGTCGTCTACGGAATAAATATTAACATAACAAACCACAAAAATACTCACCCATGATCCGAAGCAGTCCACGAGTGTGTCCCACGACGATCTTGGGTAGAGAACTGCAGCATCAGCTGATGCTGCCGCTCTCTACGGGCTGCAGGAATCCAATGATGGAAGGTAGGTATCCTTCCGCACTGTATTCCTCCGCCACTTAAAAAAAAAAAAGTCCCTAGTTTCACTTTATGCCATTGCTGCGTGGGAAATTCCCACGCAGCAATGGCATAAAGTGAGACTAGGGACTTTTTTTTTTTTTAAAGTGGTGGAGGAATACAGTGCGGAAGGATACCTACCTTCCGTCATTGTATTCCTGGAGCTGGTAGAGAACGGTAGCATCAGCTGATGCTGCTGTTCTCCACGCAAGATGGACGTGGGACCCTCGTGGACTTCTGCGGATCGGGGTAAGTATATTGGTGTTTTTTTATTTTGATATTTATTCCTCAAGGGGACAATGGCTTCGGGGATCAAAGTGACAAGTGACGGTGAGTATGTACTCTATGTTATATGTACTGTATGTCTATATGTATGTATTGTATGTAGTATATATGTATGTTGCATGCATGTAGTATATATGCAGTATATATGTAGTATGAATGTTGCATGCATGTGGTATATATGTAGTATGTATGTAGCATGTATGTAGTATGTATGTTGCATGTATGTAGCATGTAGTGTGTATGTATGTAGCATGTATGTAGTATGTATGTTGCATGTATGTAGCATGTAGTGTGTATGTTGCATGTATGTAGCATGTAGTATATATGTAGTATGTATGTTACATGTAGTATATATAGTATATATGTAGTATGCATGTTGCATGCATGTAGTATATATGTTGTATGTATGTTGCATGCATGTAGTATATATGTATTATGTATGTAGTATGTATGTAGCATGTACGTAGTATGTATGTTGCATGCATGTAGCTAGTAGTATATATGTAGTATGTATGTTACATGTAGTATATATAGTATATATGTAGTATGCATGTAGTATATATGTTGTATGTATGTTGCATGCATGTAGTATATATGTATTATGTATGTAGTATGTAGCATGTATGTAGTATGTAGCATGTATGTAGCATGTAGTATATATGTAGTATGTATGTTACATGTAGTATATATAGTATATATGTAGTATGCATGTCGCATGCATGTAGTATATATGTTGTATGTATGTTGCATGCATGTAGTATATATGTATTATGTATGTAGTATGTATGTAGCATGTATGTAGTATGTAGCATGTATGTAGCATGCATGTAGTATGTAGCATATATGTAGTATGCATGTTGCATGTATGTATGTTACATGTAGTATATATGTAGTATGCATGTTGTATGTATGTAGCATGTATGTAGCATGTAAAAAAAATTTTTTATTATTTTTTTTTACATTCAACACATTAGCCGGATGATGGGATGGGCAATTCAGAATGTGACTCGAACGCAAGGGAAAGAGTGTGCAGTAAGGTGGAGCCGAGTGAAAATGGCAGATCTTCCTCTCGTCTCAGGGGCCACGGAAAGGGGGGACAGGCTACACCCTCTCAGAAGAAGGATGTGGGAGAGACAGGGTCTGGTGCAGATCCGGTTATTGTCCCTGACAAGGAGGTCACCTTTTCTCTGACAAACCCCAGCACAGAGGTAGTTGGTGATGGGCTGGAATTAACACAGATCTGTAGGAGATCCACATCTGAGATGCCAGGGAAGGGTAAAATGGCTCAGTATGATGAAGGCTCCAGTGTACCTGATGCCGAAGAGCTGGAGTTCTCTGAAGTTACTGAGAGTCGAGAGAGAGTTGAACCTGCGGATGCAGGAACAGGTGGAACTCTGAAGAGGCAAAGAGTGGGTGGGTAAGAGAACCCATCTGAAAATCTAATTAAAGAACTGATGGTGAGACATTTTCTGGCCAAAAGAGAACAGGATCATGAGATAGAGCTGCTTAAAGAGACAGTGAAAGAGCATGTTGAGCGAGAAAGGGTCCTGAGACAAGCAGTTGAGCACAGAATGGATGAGCTGGCGAAGGAAGTCTCTGAGCTCAGCGGTCACCTGTCAGGTGCTCAGAGAGGCCCAAGAGAGGCATCAGCAGGAGCTTCTCCGGAGAGAGGATGAGCAGCGACGCTCATGGCAGAGGAGCAGGATAAAGTTCTGTTGCATTCTCTCAGTCTGATTGCAATGAAAGAGAGTGAGCTGGAGAGGCTGACCAAAGAAGGGGCCTCTACAGAGGAAGAAATCCAGCAGGGGAAGTGCCACACAAGGAATGTTGATGTCTTGGAAAACTGCACTGCCTCTCAGGACCTCTGGGGGGCGGGGGGCCTAACAAAGATGTGATGCTGAATGACGCCCAAAACCGACTGACTTGTCCTCTCGACTTGTAGGGCAAGGTGACATGGGTACCCTGTCTCGAGTCTCTTGGTTTAGGACAAGTGTTCAAACCCACAGGTTTTAACATAGGGTGGAATATGTGGTGTGCCTGGTGGTCGCGTGAGTGGTTAATGGGAGGTATTATTAAATAAATCTCCGAGAGATGATAGGGTCATTGTATTCACATTGAATATCCATGTCAAATTGGTTGTATATTCGTAATACTAAAATGAGAGTTTTATGAGTCCAGCTATCAAAGGGGGAGAAACTTTACAAAAGGATTATATAGCCATTTTGACTTGGATTTTCAAGGTATACCTCATAAAGTCTAGGAGAACTGTTTAATAATGTTTGTAGTTTGTTTTGTAAAATCTGGTGACAGATCTGCTCTGTTTTTTAATACGATCATAAGACAATAACAACTAGATGCCCAACTATCACATCATTTATAGCACTGTTTCTGCAAATGTTAATTATGACAATTAATGGTTACAGGTTCACTATGGATTTTACTTAGCTTAGTGCTGTCAACTAGAGATGAGTGAATATTTCAATGTTCGGTTCAGATCGCGATCACTGAATTTGCAATATTCACCGATTTAATCATCGACAATATCGCCGAATATGCACAGCACAAAAGCTGGTGTTTTGACAGCGTGGGAAACACCGGCATAGCGCTCCTGAACAGCCGGTCAGAGAGCCGCGGTTCCCACACTGTCAGAAGACAGCGCGAGCGCTCAGCTGTGATCGGAGGTTTAAAGTTTACCTCCGGTCACTGGTGTCAGCTGATGGGACTACAGCTTCCATCATCTGGCACCTGCTGCCACTAATAACAGTGAGAGCAGGAGTGGCTGATGGGAGTATTCATCAGCACTGTAAATAAATAATTATAACAGAAAACCTGAGTGGGTTCCCCTGAATTTTTATAACCAGGCAGGAAAAACTCACAGATGGGGGCTGTAACCCTCAGCTGTCCACAACATCACGGCTGGTTATTAAGTGTAGAGGGGTTCTCATGCTGTATTTTTAATTATTTAAATAAAAAATGTAAAAAAACGCGTTGATTCAACCACCTTTTTTGACAACCAGCCTTGCTAAATCTCGATGAGAGGAAGAAAAAGTTGTCAGATCACAGAGCTGAATAATCAAAAACAATTCTTATTTCACACCATCATAAAAATGTGTAGATATATCCACAAATAGATAAAAACAGAGTCACATTCTTATGCGTTTCTGGCTATCAGCCCTTAGTCATAGAATTCTTTGACATTCTATGACTAAGGGCTGATAGCCAGAAGCGCGTAAGAATGTGACTCTGTTTTTATCTATTTGTGCATATATCTACACATTTTTATGATGGTGTGAAATAAAGAAGAATTGTTTTTTTATTATTCAGCTCTGTGATCCGACAATTTTTTTTTTCCTCTCATTGTGATCCGACGATCAGACGGAATTTTTTGAATCGCTGCTGGCAAATTCAAGGCTACCAGGCACATTGACACAGTGAGGCATTCCATTTTTCCCTGTATTTTTTCTGTTCCTTGCTAAATCTCACAGCTGGGGAATGGTATTCTCAGGCTGGAAAGGGACCATGGATATAGGCCCCTCAAACCTAAAAATAGCCTGCAGCTGCCCAGAAAAAGCACATCTATTAGATGCGCTAATTCTGGCACTTTGCCCAGCTCTATCAAATTGCCCTGTAGCGGTGGCAATTGGGTTTCATATTTGTGGGGTTGATGTCACCTTTGTATTGTCAGCTGACATCAAGCCCACGGATTACTAATGTAGAAGTGTCTATAAGACACCCATCCATTACTAATCGTATAGTAAATTTAGACACAGCCTGAATAAAGTCCTTTTTTAGAAATAAGACTAAACACAGTTTTCCATTTTATTTAAAAATAACAAACAGAGTTATACTCACCTAACTCCTAATTCCACTGAAGCCCTCGTTCTCCTGTAATAAAACAAAAATAAAAAACAACAATGACCTAAACCCAATTGAGCATCTTGGAAACATCTGAAAATGGCTGCCCAGCAACATTCACCATCCAACCTGATGGAACTGAAGAGGACCTGTAAGGAAAAATGGCAGAGGAACCCCAAATCCAGGTGTGAAAAACTTGTTGCATCATTCCCAAGAAGACTCATGACTGTACTAGCTCAAAAGGGTGCTTCTACTCAATACTGAGGAAAGGGTCTGAATACTTATGACCATGTGATATTTCAGTTTTTCTTTTTTAATAAATTTGCAAAAATTTCTACATTTCTGTTTTTTTCAGTCAAGATGGGGTGTAGGGGGTGCATTAGTGAGAAAAAAATGAACTTTTTTGAATTTACCAAATGGCTGAAATGAAACAAGAGTTAAAAATGTAAGGGGTCTGAATACTT
The DNA here is from genome assembly GCF_039654945.1 of Dendrobates tinctorius. Taxonomy (NCBI): domain Eukaryota; kingdom Metazoa; phylum Chordata; class Amphibia; order Anura; family Dendrobatidae; genus Dendrobates; species Dendrobates tinctorius. The sequence goes on from NW_027361703.1 coordinate 19,737,726, forward strand.
TCTGTACCCACCCCAAATTTTGAGAAAAATAGGAATAAAAATGGTGATGCTTCTTATAATCCATGCATCTTATTGCTTACAATGGGTAGTGGCTGCAATAAAGCGGGGTTGCTACTGGAGGAAGCAGGAGTGGGGTGATGCTGCAGGCTGGGATGAGGGGGTGTTTCAATGTGTGTCACGCGCTGCAGGTGTCTGGTCCTGCTGTGGTGTCTGACACTGCTGAGGGTGTCTGGCGTTGCTGGCCGGTGCTGATGCTGCAGGTGTCTCCGGTGCTGCAGGTGTCGGGCAGTGCTACGGGAGGGTCCGGTAGTGCTCCCTGGTGCTGCGGGTGTCTTAAGTGCTGCGGGTGCCCAGCGGTGCTACGGAGCTGTCCGGCGCTATGGGGGCTCTGCTGACATTTTGTGAAAGGCTAGAGCCCGACAGCTCCATGGTTTCCTGTGCGGTGGAAACCATGTCAGCAGAGCCCCAGGATCTCCAGAGACACCCAAAGCAGCACCGACGGACAACCCTGCAGCGCCGGACACCCTCTTAGAACCACTGGGCACCCGCAGCACTGCTGGACACCCCTTCATCCCAGCCTGCAACCTGCAGCAATGGTACCAATAAGTTATATTCGCATTATAAGACGCACCCCCATTTCCCCCCCAAATTTGGGGGAAAAAAGTGCACCTTGTAATCCAAAAAATACGGTGCATCTTAGATATAGGGAATCTCACTGCTGCTTCCTATTCTTCATGAGAGTATTATCATTAGTGAGTTTTAATAAATACACTATTGCTGATTTACCTACAGCAGCAAGGATTATAATTTATAAGACAATAATCCCTGACTAGATGCGTGTAAGATGCTATCCCTACTGTGACAGCTCAGCCTATATGAATTGCAGATAAGAGCGGTATTAATGCAAAATGTAGAAAAGATTTGAATCAGTCCTAAAACATTTTTTCTTGAATGTGGCAGTAGAAAACGCTGGAGGAATGCAAGCAACCCTGCCTGCTTTGATGAATTTCTGAGGACAGCTCATCATAAATAACATGAAAATGTCAATGAGTGTATGGAAAAAAGTAATCATTTTATGGACTGTGGAAGAGATGCTTGTGACCAGAATGAACATTCATTTTCACCAGATAATATCTAACACCCATTCCTAAACTAAACACAACTAACAGTGGGATTAATATGGAATAGAATAGATGTTAACTTGATATTTTTTCTCTTAGGTTACTGTCACGGAGAAGGTAGGGGGAAAACAGGAGACGTGTAACCAGGGCCCCTGAACTGCTCCTCAGGCTAAGGGGGTGCCCTGATTTTCCTTAACTTGGGGGTACACTTGATGGTAGTGAGGCCCAAGTCCCCGACCTGTCCCTATCTCCTGTTTAGCCCTGAGTTAAACCCCCAACCCCCTCCCCAGGAGGCGTGACAGGGAATAAAGTGAACTGCACCAAAAACCAAAGGAAAGATAATACAGACACCTCGGGGTTAAATAAACTAAAAAATAGAGCTGAGCGAAACAGGTCTGCCAAATTCAGAATTCGCCGACTTTGGCTAAAGTCGGGTTTCGCCGATCGAAACCCGACCATAGCGTGAAGCCAGCCATGAGGTCACCGACTTGAGCGCCAAAGTCGCGTTTCCCACAATGCTTCCAGCGCCTTTTCTCAGCCAATCAGCAGGGATGTACACTGTGGGCAACGAGATTAAATAGGTAGCGGCCCCCACCATCTTAGAGAAGGGCATTCAAGTGATTGGCTGGCTTTGTGTTGCGTCACAGTGGCTATAAAAGGCCGTGACCGCTGACCACCATCTTACTTCTGCCGATTTTAGCATAGTGAGAGGTTGCTGCTGCTCATTCTCAATAGGGAGAGTGTTTAGGCAGGAAAAAAAAAACTCTGCTTCTGATGATAGCGATTTTCACTATACAACACAACAGTATAGTGTGCAGTGACAGGGGAGGATATATTTGTGTGCAGCAGCTCTGGTGGTTATTAGGCTGCCTTATAAGGTTCCCTGATAGCTGCATTGCTGTTTGCACACTGCTGTGCAGAGTGCTTTTTTAAAAGCAAAAATACTTTTATTCCTTTTCTCTGCACAGTTAACAAGCATTCATTTTTTCATTCTTTTGTGTGCAGCAGCTCTGGTGGTTATTAGGCTGCCTTATAAGGCTACCTGATTGCTGAACTGCTGTGTACACACTGCTGTGCAGACTGCTTTTTTCAAAGCAAAAATACTTTTATTCCTTTTTTCTGCACAGTAGTTACTGAGCGTAAATTTTTGCACACACCGTATAGAGGTGTACGCTCCTCACACACTACCGTGTACCGGCTGGTATCACGGACAAATACATGCTATATATGCGTGACTCCATAAAAAAATACACAATGATTAACATTTTTCCATACATACACCATATAGAGGTGTCCGATTCTCAAACAGTATCGGATATCTGCTGTTCTTATTACGGTCACATCTACACAGAGTCAGCGTGTGTGTGTGACACTCCGTAAATACATATACGGACATTGCCATTTCTCCATACACCGTATTGAGCAGTCCGATTCTCAAACAGTATTGTATATCTGCTGTTCTTATTATGGTCACATCTACACAGAGTCAGTGTGTGTGACACTTTGTAAATACATATATGGACATTTCCATTTCTCCATACACCATATTGAGCTGTCCGATTCTCAAACAGTTTTGTATATCTGCTGTTCTTATTACGGTCACATCTACACAGAGTCAGCGTGTGTGTGTGAGACACTCCGTAAATACATATACGGACATTTCCATTTCTCCATACAACGTATTGAGCTGTCCGATTCTCAAACAGTATTGTATATCTGCTGTTCTTATTACGGTCACATCTAAACAGAGTCAGCGTGTGTGTGACACTCTGTAAATACATATACAGACATTTCCATTTCTCTATACACCATATTGAGCTGTCCGATTCTCAAACAGTTTTGTATATCTGCTGTTCTTATTATGGTCACATCTACACAGAGTCAGCATGTGTGTGTGACACTCCGTAAATACATATATGGACATTTCCATTTCTCCATACACCGCACTGAGCTGTCCGATTCTCAAACAGTATTGTATATCTGCTGTTCTTAATAGGGTCACATCTATACAGAGTCAGCATGTGTGTGACACTCCGTAAATACATATACGGACATTTCCATTTCTCCATACATTGTATTGAGCTGTCTGATTCTCAAACAGTATTGTATATCTGCTGTTCTTATTACGGTCACATCTATACAGAGTCAGCGTGTGTGTTTGACACTCCGTAAATACATATACGGAGATTGACAGTTTCACCATCAACGTATACAGCTGTACACTTCAGATACATTAACATATATCTGCTTGTTGGATTATGGTGAAATACATACTGGGTGAGCATCTGTGACTCACAAAATATATATGGAAATTTCACTTTTTACATACACCTTACACAGCTGTACGCTCCTCATACAGTACCATTTCTCTGGTGGTATTTTTGGTACATTTTCCCAAACATGAGGAAGTATGGTGGAAGAGGCTGCAGACATGGACAGGGGGGCGCAGCTGGTACTGATGGTGGTAGTGGTGCATCGGCTGGTTCTGTCAAAAGCACAATAGCAGCTAAGGCAGGAGGTGTTGAGCCTGCATCATCGTTGGGCACAAGAAGGCCTTTAAGGTTCCCTTTTCTGGGAGTAGGTAAACCGCTTTTAAAGCCGGAGCATCAGGAACAGGTTTTGGCTTACATTGCCGAAACAGCCTCCAGCTCTATTGCCTCCTCTTCTGAAGTTACAAAAACTGCAAGGACAGAGTTGTCAGTGCAGGCTTCTGGTCAGGAACAACACCTTTCCTTGTGTCCTTCACCCACACCAAAAGTGAAAGGTGCCGCAGCACACATTTCAGATTACACCATAGAGCTCTTTTCACATGCCATTCCTGGGTTATCAAGTCAAATCCTGAATTCCCCAGTCCAAGATGAATCTGACATGGAGTGCACTGATGTACAGCCACTGCTAGATGATTCTGTTGGTACATGCACACACAGCGCTACATTGCCCTCGCAGTCTACTGAGCCCGAATCAGACCCTGATGAAACTCAGGTGCCCCTTCCCGCATACTATACCACCTTACACGGTGACACAGAGGAAGGTACAGAGGAAGGTGCAGATGACATTGAAGACGAGGTCATGGATGACCCAGTTGTTGACCCGGATTGGCATCCATTGGGGGAAGAGGGTGCCGGTGACAATAGGTCAGAACAGGAGAAGGATCTGCAGCAGGCATCGTCATCACCGCAGTGGTTATCCGGCAGGCTCGTAGCTGTCAAAAAACTTGGTAAGAGAACTAAAAGAGTTGCAGGACAGCTTGGCCAGACGGTCAAATTAGCACAGCGTGCAAGCCCTGAAAATTTGTACCATAGTAGGAAGAGTGCAGTGTGGCACTTTTTTGAACAAAATCCTACTGATGACTAGAGATGAGTGACTTTGCCTTTTTTCGGGTCGAGACGGGTTTCATGAAACCCGACTTTCGCAAAAGTCGGGTCGAACAAAATCAGCCGACTATAGGGAAAAGTCGGAGGCCGACTGAAACACGAAACCCAATGCAAGTCAATGGGGAAGCAAAGATGGCAGGGAGTGGAAGACAGTAAACACACCTATTCAATGCCAAAAACATCAATTCTTATAACTGAAGCTTGTCAACCTTAATTTACTTCCTAATAATAGTTACGCATTGAAAACTGGGGGTTATTTGGCTAAAGTTGTGGGGGGGATGGGCTGGCTCCAGGTTTTCATGTGCCCTGGGCCAAAGAGTGTCAGTGCGCCACTTTAACACATACCACAACTCATGATGCTCCGATACGCCACAGAAATATAGGTATAGTACAATGACACATACTTCACTGCTTACTTGACATGACTGATCTATTTTAAATTGTACAATAGCTCAAAAACAGGACAGTATATTACTCCATACAGAGTTATGGCCACCATATTGTGCACCATACAGAATAATGAGCCCCATATATTTCTCCATGCCAAATAATTAGACACATATAATGTTCCATACAGTATATGATGAGCTCCACATAATGCTCCATATATAGTGGACCCCATTTATAATGCTCCAGTGTATAATGGGCCCCTTAGATGCTACTCCAGTGTCTGATCTGCCCCATTTACAATGCTCCAGTACATGATGGGCCTCGTGGATGATGCTCCAGTGTATCATGGGCACTAATAATGCTCCATATATAATGGGCCCCATTTGTAATGCTCCAGTGTATAATGTGCCCCTTAGATGCTGCTCCAGTGTCTGATCTGCCCCATTTACATTGCTCCTGTACATGATGGGCCTCATGGATGATGCTCCAGTGTATGATGGGCTCCAATAGTGCTCCATATATAATGGGCCCCATTTGTAATGCTCCAGTGTATAATGTGCCCCTTAGATGCTGCTGCAGTGTCTGATCTGCCCCATTTACATTGCTCCAGTACATGATGGGCCTCATGGATGATGCTCCAGTGTATCATGGGTCCTAATAATGCTCCATATATAATGGGCCCCATTTGTAATGCTCCAGTGTATAATGGGCCCCTTAGATGCCGCTCCAATGTCTGATCTGCCCCATTTACAATGCTCCAGTACATGATGGGCCTCATGGATGATGCTCCAGTGTATCATGGGCCCTAATAATGCTCCATATATAATGGGCCCCATTTATAATGTTCCAGTGTATAATGGGCCCCTTAGATGCCGCTCCAATGTCTGATCTGCCCCATTTACAATGCTCCAGTACCTGATGGGCCTCATGGATGATGCTCCAGTGTATCATGGGCCCTAATAATGCTCCATATATAATGGGCCCCATTTGTATTGCTCAAGTGTATAATGGGCCTCTTAGATGCTGCTCCAGTGTCTGATCTGCCCCATTTAGAATGCTCCAGTACATGATGGGCCTCATGGATGATGCTCCAGTGTATCATGGGCCCTAATAATGCTCCATATATAATGAGCCCCATTTTTAATGCTCCAGTGTATAATAGGCCCCTTAGATGCTGTTCAAGTGTCTGATCTGCCCCATTTACATTTCTCCAGTACATGATGGGCCCTATTTTTAATTAACCCAGGCATGTTATGTGAAAAGAGCTCCATGGAGTAATCTGAGGTATGTGCTTCCACATCCTTCACTTTTGGTGTGGGTGAAGGACACAAGGAAAGGGGTTGCTCCTGACCAGAAGCCTGCAGTTACGACTCAGTGCTTGCATTTTTTACAACTTCAGATGAGGAGGCGATAGAGCTGGAGGCTGTTTCAGCAATGTAAACCACAAACAGTTCCTGATACTTCGGCTTTAAAAGCAGTCTACCTACTCCCATAAAAGGGATCCTTACAGGCCTTCCAGGGCTACACCATGACGTTGGCTCTACTCCTCCTGCCTTAGCTGCTATTGTGTTTTTGGCACTACCAGAAGATGCACCACCAACACCATCAGTACCAGGTGGCCCTCTATGCCCACATCCGCGTCCTCTTCCACCATACTTCCTCATGTTTTGGAAAATGGACCCAAAATACCAGCAGATATATGCTACTGTATCAGAAGCATACAGCTCTATACAGTCTATGGATAACAGTAAATCACTATATATATTTCATGAGGCATACACAGGTGCTCACAGGCTCAGTATGGATTACCTAATAAAATAACAAGTTGAAAAAGGGTGCAGTATCACCAGATACAAGGTATATATAGTATAGTGGATTAAAAACACATGTGACATGCACAAGTGTGAACAAGTCTGTAAGACAATGTTCACGCCACCCATTGACTGAAACACAAACAAAGCACAGAATGAAAAATATGCAAAAATACCTTGCAGTAAGACATATAATAGTAAGCAGCAAGTGCTGATAAAAAGATGACAACAATTACAGGTAAGCGCCTGTCTTAATCCTGCTTATTTAGACACTGTTCACTTGTTCAGGTTTTAAATATATTAGATAGGGACTGCTTCGATAGGGGTTACCTTGACGTGGTGGAGCAGCTTGGCATATATTTTTTTGCAAAAAAACGTATCGACTAAATACCCTGTAATTGTTGTCATCTTTTTATCAGCATTTGCTGACTACTATTATATGTCTTACTGCAAGGTATTTTTGCATATTTTTCATTCTGTGCTTTGTTTGTGTTTCAGTCAATGGGTGGCGTGAACATTGTCTTACAGACTTGTTCACATTTGTGCATGTCACATGTGTTTTTAATCCAGTTTTTCTGTGCTTATGCATGATTTGAGAGACCCCATCCCTCTCCTGTGTGACATGCACAAAAGGAGCTGTCTCACACCATGAGCCCATACAGCTAATCACCTGTCTTAATCCTGCTCATTTAGACACTGTTCACTTGTTCAGGTTTTAAATATATTAGATAGGGACTGCTTCGATAGGGGTTACCTTGACGTGGTGGAGCAGCTTGGCATATATTTTTTTGCAAAAAACGTATCGACTAAATACCCTGTAATTGTTGTCATCTTTTTATCAGCACTTGCTGACTACTATTATATGTCTTACTGCAAGGTATTTTTGCATATTTTTCATTCTGTGCTTTGTGTTTCATATATAGTATAGTGTAAACATTCTGATTCTCTGTATACATTTCAGGAGGCAGACAAATGCTCTCAGGCCCAGTATGGATTACACAAGAACATGAAAAGCTATAAATGGGTTATGTAACACAAGCGTACAGCTGTATGCAGTGTTGGGGTAATCTTAAAGTACCAAATATATTGCTGGAGTTACAGACAGACGTTTACAGGCTCATTATGGATTACACCAGAATATAAATAGCTGAAAAGGTTACTGTATCAGAAGCGTTCTGCTGTATACAGTGCTGGACAAATTGAAAATATTGGTATATATTTCCGTAGTCACCCTCAGATGCTCACTCAGTTTGGTTTTGACCATAATAAAAAATGTTGTAAAAAAGGTCCTGGATAACAAGATAGCAAGTATATATTTTTTAGGGTACAATTGAAATCTCCATATAAATAGTCCCATAGTCACTCTCAGATGCTTACACAGTATGGAGTTGACTGTAATGCTAAATGTCGAACAAAGGTACTGTATAACAAGATACAAGCTGTATCGAGTATAGTGTAAAAATTTGTTTCTCCAATTCAACGTATATATAGAAGGCGTAACCCACACACGCTCACTCACTATGGATGATGTAGTTGAAGGTGGACTGACAGACAAACCAGCCTGTAGTGAGAAGCAGTGGTGTAGCACAGTGTAGGTGTGAAACTGCTAAGATAAAGAAAAAGGGTGCAGTGTTTTAGCTTGCCCATTGGAGGGCAGTGGAGAGTGAAGGAGTGGGACTGAATAACTGCCATTGGTCAGAGAAACTGTTAGGTGATGGTGGGCGGAGTTACCAGAACTGGAAGTATAAAAGGCTGAGGGAAGGTTCTGGAAGAGTCAGTCAGTGAAGGGAGCACAGTAAAGAGGAGGTTCTGCTGAGGAAATAGAGACAGTGGAAAGGCTCCAGAGAGGACTGACAGTTGAGGCGGGTGGGCCAGAGGACGGTAGCCGCAGACAAAGACGGCCTGGGGCTATCATATGGACGGTGTGCTCAGACTGGTGCAGCGCTGTGGTGGTTGGGCCTAGGCCAGCCACAGTGGAAGAGCCACAGAGGACGCCATGATTATATTTACAAAGTAAGTGAAGGTACCGGGGCCTGTGTACAGAGAAATGTGAAACGGCTGTGGTGAATTGCTGTTGTTGACAGAAGGATGGGCACTAAAAACGGACCTGCTCAATACAAACTCTGTCTCAGTCTCGTGTTTGTCTGCGGCAAGAAGAGGGTCCCCCCCACAGTTGGTTATCCTACAGATGATACCTTAATACAAATTTTTGAAACAAGATACTGTATCAGCACATACCAGGTGTGTCCAGTCTAGGGTTAAATTTCCATCTATACTTCCGGAGTCAGACACAGACACTCACAGGCTCACTATGTATTACACCAGAATTAAAAAAGTAGAAAAAGGGAAAGGTATTCATAGCGTACACCAGTATACAGTGATGTGATACTTTTAAATCTTCGTATATATTTCAATCTCAGTAAGCCAGTCCAGAATCTCCGCTACTGGAAACTACATGGATACAAGCATAGACGCAAAGTCGAGTGTTAGCAGAAATTTTGGAATTACTCATCGCGGTAAAACCTCCCGGTAGATGTTGCAGAGGCGATGCAGACCCTCAATTACTGTGTTTGTGGAGAAAGCGAAAAAGGTTCTTTGTGAAGAAAGGATTGCTTTATCGCAGTAGCGTGGATCACATCACCGTTACTCATCTCCATCAAATTGTGTTCACAGGGAGAGATGTACCCATGGTCCTCACTGCCTATCATGATGTGTCTGGTCATTTTGGAGTGCCTTCACCAGCAAGCTAGACAAACACTAGAAATTAAAAATAATAAACTTTATTTTAATTTGATTAAAAAGGGACTTAGTCCATTTTAAAAAATGCACATGTACAAAAACAAACACAAACAAAAGAACCGCTAAATGCGGTAAGACCAAACTTCAGAAACTTTCCGGTTTACTCTTAGTGTCGTAGTCCAAAAAATACACAGGCACTCCTTCAGAGTATCCGCTTAGTATAAATTTGTTTGGAACAAGCACTCTCTTATAGTGCCGTAAATTGTCTATATTAAATCCATCGCTTTTAAATCGATGTGTTACTTCTGTGTTACATCCATCATTCACACTCACAATGATTTTTGACAATTTTTACAACAACAGCCTATACTATACACAATGGCATGGCACACAGTCTGAGATTCTTCAACTCGGTGTGAACCTATACATTGCTCTACTTATGCAGTTCACCACCTCCACAGACTTCTTTTAGAAAAAAAAAATCTCGTATATCATGGAGAGATCTCACCCAAATATTACTCAGTAACGGGTTCCTCCATGTGACGCTCCCATCTCCCTAAGCGTTTCACCGTCCAGATCATCAGGGGAGTCTCTCGGTCAAACTTAATGCCTTCATGGAAAAAGTGCCATCACAGGGCTGTTCATTTGCTTGTTTTTTATAACATGCACTCATTAGTATGTTCCCGCCTCCTACAAGTGGGCCGGGTGTATGCCCATGACCACTTCCTGTTGATGCGTTACCATAGTGATAGACCTATTACTCATATGTTTCCAATACCACCTTCTGACTCATTCAAATTAAACCCTTATCACAGGTGTACTTAGACATATTACTAATCTATGATTGCGCAGGAATCAACCTTCTCATAGGGTATACACTCATGCGCGCTCTTTATACTTCGTTCAGCTTATCGGGTTGCCTGGTAACGCGCTGACGTCACTCCTCTCTCCTTCCTTTCTGGCGTGGACGCACCGCGCCTGCGCGCTCTACCGTGTCAAGTCCAACCCTCTTTCCTATGTCAGAGCGCCTATTTCCTCCCATCACTGAGTCACCATCCAGGGGCACACCGCGCCTGCGCACTCCATATGCAGCCGCTTCTTACAAGCTCCATCCTCTGAGTGCATATAATCCCATCACAGGGTTATCACACGGGAGCATTTGTATATCTATCTACCCTTCACATGTGCTTCATCTAACACTTTCTTTGCGTCTGTCAGCTTATGTCAATTTTCATATAAGTATAATCAGCGTTATTTAACGAAGCGACAGTATATGAAAACTTTAGTATTTTTTTAAAAAGTCAATAACGATCTATAACCGCATATAATTACAATTAACATATTTTAGCGTTATATGGCAGATGTCCCCTGCTATTTGATAGTAAATGGCATATATATACTTTAATCACTATTATTAACGGAAGTGTTCCCTCTACAATCCCCAGGATACATGTGGGCATAGATTTTACCCTTGTATAAGATATTGGAGTTAATACATAACAGTCATTTTGGGCATACTTCACAAATTCATCATCCGATATTGAGATCTTTAAGTAATAAAACTCTGTTTCAATACTTCTTGATTTTCTCTTTTCAACTATCTCAATCGATCACCTAGGACTATGTACAGTACTTGACTTGGACTTGATACATCTACCTTCGAGACGAAACTTCTTGTAGTCTCTTTGTCTCACTTTAGTTTATTAAACGGCTTACCCCACACTTAAGGGAACAAAAAAAGACCATAAGTCCTATTAAAAAGGTGTAACCCCTTCGGTCTCCCTCCAGAGTAACCCCACTACCCTTTAACCCCTATACAGGGATCTGGCTTTACGTGGGGCACAGTGGAGTTTGTCCTCTGGGGCTCAGCACTCATTGTATGTGGTAGCATAGGTTATAAAAAATCTGCAAAGGATAGTTGGTCGTTCAGGCCTGTTGGTTGGAGTGTCCTCAACCAGAAAATCCATTTACATTCTTTCTGGAGGATCACTCTATCCCAGTCTCCTCCTTTATGGGGGTAAGGAACTTTCTCAATCCCAATAAATTGAATTTTACTATAATCACCTTGATGTATCCTATTGATGTGGTTTGCTATGGCTGTATCTCTTCGATTCACCACATCACCAACATGTTCACGTATCCTCTTCCTGAACTCTCTTCTGGTTTTCCCTACATATTCCATCCCACATATACAGGTTGCCTTATAAATCACCCCACTAGTGCGACAATTAATAAACTGTCTAATAGTGTAAATTTTCTTGTTGTTCGTACTCATAAAAGTTTTCCCTTTTTCACTCATTTTGGAGTGCAAAAGACAGAAGTCACAGGCTGTGGCGATTCTATTGGATTGGCATGAGAGGAGACATTGAAAAATGGTGGCAGGAATGTCACACATCTGTGACTATCACAACTGTGAAAGGTGATCAAAAACCACCACTGCATCCGCTTATAAGTTGACGTCCATTTCAAATGGTAGCCATTGATCATCTGAAGGTAGAGGCCAGCAGGACAGGCCATAGCTACATCTTAACTATCATTGATCAATACACCAAATTTCTAGTGGCCGTCCGTGTGAAGGATTTAATTGCCCAGACTACACAGCGGTGGAGCAGGGAACGGTAAGTATTGCAACTTGCAAGTGCTGTGGCCATGACCAAGTAGGGGGGGCACAATCATGGTCGACGGTACTGGCACAGGGCCCTTCATAGTACGCTGGTGTGTCTGACGGCGAGTGGGCCCTCCCACCGTCTGAGACACTGTATTGTACTATTTGTCCGTGATACCAGCCGGTACACGGTAGTGTGTGAGGAGCATACACCGCTAGACGGTGTGTGAAAAAATGAGCGCTCAGTAACACACCTGGACAGAATAATAAAATTTGGAGTGCTTTGAAAAAAGCAGTTTGAACAGAAGTGTGCACACAGCAATGCAGCTAGCAGGTAGCCTTAAAAGGCAGCCTAATCACCACCACTGCTGCTGCACACAACAAAAATCCTCCCCTTTTACTGCACACTAACTGTACAGTGAAAAGCGCTATCAGCAGAAGCAGTTTTTTTTTTCTTCTTCCCTGCCTAAAGCTCTCCCTGTTCAGAATCAGCAGCAGCACCTCTCCCTATTGTAATAATCACAGAAGTAAGATGGCGGTCGGCGTTCACAGGCTTTTATACCCACTGTGACGCCACGCAAAGCCAGCCAATCACTTCAATGCCCTTCTCTAAGATGGTGCTGGCCGCTGTGCATGTCATCACGTTGCCCACAGTGTGCATCCTCCATCATTGGGTGAGAAAAGGCGCTGAAATCATCATTTGAAACGCGACTTTGGCGCGCTGATCGGCGACCTCATGGCCGACCTCACGCTAGGGTCGGGTTTCGATCGGCGAAACCCGACTTTGGCAAAAGTTGGCGATTTTTGAATCTGACCGACCTGTTTCGGTTTCTACTGATGACGCAAAGGTTATATGTAAGAAGTGCCGAAGGACCTTTAGCAGAGGGAAAAATCTACGAAATTTGAATACCAGTTGCATGCTTAGACATTTAACCAACATGCACTTGCAAGCGTGGACAGACTACAAAAGCTCAGGTAGCACATGTGCACCTGCTCCAACTGAACTTAGCCGGCAACGCTCCATCGCTTCCCCCATTGTAAGACCACCGCTAAGCACACCACCATCAAGAAATGTTTCATGAAACCCGACTCGACCCGAAAAAAGGCAAAGTCGCTCATCTCTACTAAAAAAAAAAACTTAGCTTTCTCTGCTGTACTGCACCAAGCAGCAGTGTAAGGCTCCAGATCAGCATTCAGCTGCAGTACCACTGCACACAGCCAGCTCCTGATAAGCTGAACCACACCACTGCACCAGGTAAGACCAGTCTTCACCACGGTTGGTAGCAAAGGAAGAGTATCACCAACCGTGAGCTGCAGCACCAGGTGGCCTTAAAAAGGGAGGTGGGAGTGGCACCCACCGGTGTTATGAATGAGTCACCAAAGGAGGCAAAAACAGAAATACTAGCTAAGTCCAGAAAACCAGAGAAGTTGGCAGCTATCGGATTGCAGACCCCTGAACCTAACAACAACAACTAGCAGTAGCCGTGGGGGGTTCCTACGGGGCCCTAGACCCCTCGATCACAGCCGGAGAACTACATAGCCTAAAGACAGAAAGGGAAATCAAAACTGCTCCAGAGCAGACCCCAAAGCAATAGGCAGCCCCCAACATATAATGATGGTGAAGCAAGATGAAAAAACACTCACACAGATAGAAAGATAGGCTGAGCAAATGATGGGGCCCAAGCTAACTAAATAGGACAGAATAGAAAAGCTGCTGTCTGCAATCCGCCAAAACCCTCTCAAAAACAAGAGCCAACAGACTGATAGGGAAAAAGGCCCTGAAGACGCTAGGCTTCAAAAAGACTATATCAGTACTCAGGTATTATTTGAAGACAGAGCAAAAAGGAAATCAGCTCACCCAGCAGGGAAAGGCTGAAATCCAGAAAAACAAGGCACAACAAAACCAAAACACAAATGCAAAAAATAGAGCAGAAAACTTAGCTTTTGAGGAGCAGGAATCAGACCGGTCTCCAAGAATCCCTCAGAGTAATCACCCGCAAGGCAGAAGGGCATCGGCTGCCTTATATCCAGTCAGCAATCCCAGTCACCCAGCTTTGTAATCAGCCTCACTACCTTCCTTCACCAGAAGAGGGAGTTCATCAGACCTCAATGGTGAAGGGGAAAATGAACTCACAACAGTACCTCCCCCTTGAGGAGGGGTCACCGAACCCTCATCCACGCCACCAGGGCGATCAGGGTGAGCCCGATGAAAGGCACGCACCAATCTTTTGGCATGAATATCAGAGGCAGAGACCCAGGAATTATCCTCCTGACCATAACACTTCCACTTAACCAAATACTGGAGTCTCCGTCTAGCCAGACGGGAATCCAGTATCTTCTCTACCTCATATTCCATGTTACCTTCAACTAATACAGGGTCCGGAGGTGCCACCCCAGGAACAACTGGTTCAACAAACCTCTTCAACAAGGACTTATGAAACACATTATGAATTTTAAATGTGACAGGAAGAGCCAAACGAAAAGAGACTGGATTAATAATCTCCAAAATCTTGTAAGGTCCAATAAATCGAGGCCTACACTTAGGAGAAGCCACCTTCATAGCGATATTTTTTGATGATAACCAAACCATATCACCAACCTTAAACTGGGGACCAATGTCCTATGCCGGTTGGAAAACCGCTGGGCCTTTTCCTGGGAGAGAGATAACTTAGGCTAGTTTCACATTAGCGCTTTTGAGCGCAGCGACGGCCTGCGCACGGCCGCTGCTAAGTCCCGCCCCTGCCGCGCCTCCGCTTGTAGCTCCGCCTACCGGCGCATGACGCTGCATGCGTCCTGCATCCCCTATCTTTATCACTGGGGGCGCCGACCTGTGCCAAACGCAACCTGCTGCAGTTTGGTTGCGCTCGGCGCACCGTCAAAAAGGCGCATGCGCCGCCAAACGCATACTGCGCATGGCCTGCGCCCCAGTGATAAAGATAGGGGACGCAGGATGCATGCAGCGTCATGCACCGGTAGGCGGAGCTCCCGGCGGAGGCACGGCAGGGGGCGGGGCTTAGCGGCGGCCGTGCCCAGGCTGTCGCTGCGCTCAAAAGCGCTAATGTGAAACTAGCCTTATCCACCACTTGGTCCCAGATCTGGTGCATTCTCTCCACCACAGTGTCAACACCTGGGCAGGCAGAAGGCTCCACCTGCCCTGAAGAAAATCGAGGATGAAACCCAAAGTTACAAAAAAAAGGTGACATCAAAGTGGCAGAACTAGCTCTATTATTTAAAGCAAATTCGGCCAAGGGCAAAAATGAAACCCAATCATCCTGATCAGCGGAAATAAAACATCTCAAATACGACTCCAAGGTCTGGTTTGTTCTCTTCGTCTGCCCATTGGTCTGAGGGTGAAAAGCAGAGGAGAAGGACAACTGAATTCCCAGCTTGGAACAGAAAGTCCTCCAAAATCTAGACACAAATTGAACTCCTCTGTCAGATACAATGTTCTCAGGAATCCCGTGCAAGCGAACCACCTGTTGCAAAAACAGGGGCACCAACTCAGAGGAAGATGGCAACTTAGGGAGTGGTACAAGATGAACCATCTTAGAGAACCTATCACAAATCACCCAAATAACAGTCATTCTCTGAGAGACAGGCATATCAGAGATGAAATCCATTGAAATATGGGTCCATGGCTTCCTGAGGACCGGCAAAGGCATCAACAACCCACTAGAGCGAGAACAAGGTTTAGACCAGGAGCAAGTCCCACAGGACTGCACAAAATTCCTGACATCACGAGACAAGGAGGGCCACCAAAAAGACCGACTCACCAGATCTGTAGTACCAAAAATACCTGGATGACCAGCCAATGCAGAGCAATGAAATTCAGACATCACTCTCTTCTTCCACTGGTCAGGAACATACAACTTTCCACTGGGACAACGCTCAGGTTTGTCCTCCTGGAACTCTTCCAGAGCACGTCTCAAATCGGGCGAGATGGCAGAAAGAACTACCCCTTCGCCTAAGATGGTAGCGGGCTTGGTCACTAGAGAGGGCGTCTGCCTTGACATTCTTAGTGCCAGGAAGGAAAGAGACCACAAAATCAAAACGTGTAAAAAACAAGGCCCACCTAGCCTGTCTAGGGTTCAAGCGTTTGGCCGACTCCAGGTAAATCAAATTCTTGTGGTCAGTGAGGACCACGACTTGGTGTTTAGCACCCTCCAACCAATGTCTCCACTCCTCAATTGCCCATTTCATGGCTAATAGTTCCCGATTCCCCACATCATAGTTACGTTCAGATGGAGAGAACTTTTGGGAAAAGAAAGCACAGAGATTCATTTTTGATGTTACAGGATCCTTTTGGGACAAAACAGCTCCTGCACCAATCTCAGAAGCGTCCACCTCTACCTGGAACGGGAGTGAGACATCAGGTTGCCGCAAAACCGGGGCAGAAGTGAATCTTCGCTTCAGCTCCTGAAAGGAAGAAACAGCCTCTGGAGACCAATTCAACACATCAGAACCCTTTTTAGTCAGATCAGTCAATGGCTTGGCAATACTAGAAAATTTTGCTATAAATTTCAGATAAAAATTAGCAAAACCCAAAAACTTCTGGAGGGTCTTCAAAGAAGTGGACTGAACCCAATCTTAAATGGCCTGTACCTTGGCCGGGTCCATTTCAATAGTTGACGGAGACAAAATAAATCCCAAAAATGAAATTCTCTGTACCCCAAAAAGGCATTTCGATCCTTTGACATACAGGGAATTCTCCCTCAAGATCCGGAACACAGTCCGAACATGTTCCACATGAGAATCCCAATCCTTGGAGAAGATCAAAATATCATCCAGATAGATAATCAAAAATTTATCCACAAAGTCTCGGAAAATGTCGTTCATGAAGCACTGGAAGACAGAAGGGGCATTAGTGAGCCCAAAAGGCATCACCAGGTACTCAAAATGTCCCTCCGGAGTATTAAATGCCATCTTCCATTCATCCCCATGCTTAATGCGGATAAGATTATACGCCCCCCTGAGGTCAAGCTTGGTAAACCAGCAAGCACCTTTAACTCTGGAGAATAGATCCGAAATCAGGGGTAACGGATACTGATATTTAATAGTCATTTTGTTGAGGGCACGATAATCAATACAAGGTCTTAATGAACCATCCTTTTTGGCCATGAAAAAAAAAAACGGCACCTAAGGGTGAAGAGGATGGTCTAATATGACCCTTCTCCAACGCCTCCTTAATATAGGATCGCATAGCCTCGTGCTCGGGTACAGATAAATTGAAGAGCCGACCCTTCGGAAATTTACACCCCGGGCTCAGTTCAATTGCACAGTCATAACTCCTATGAGGAGGCAAAGACGCAGAATCATTCTCACTAAATACATCATAAAAGTCCGCCAAATAGTCAGGAACATCATGCGAGTGAGGAGAGGTGGAAAAAACCGGAGCCTCACCAAGGGCACACCGACAACCCCAACTCACCACAGACACAGATTTCCAATCCAAAACTGGATTATGAATTTGCAACCAGGGAAACCCCAGAACAATGGTATCACGCAAATTATGCAACACCAAAAATCTGCAATTTTCTTGATGGTCTGGGGCGACCCGCATTACCACCTGGGTCCAAAACTGAGGTTTATTTTTCACCAAAGGAGTAGCATCAATCCCCCTCAAAGGGATAGGCGTCCGCAGAGGTGTCATCGGAAATCCACAACGTTTAGCAAAATCCAAGTCCATTAGATTCAGGGCTGCTCCCGAATCCACAAAAGCCTTGGCGGAAAATGTGGACAGGGAGCAGATCAGAGTAATTGCCAGAAGAAACTTAGGTTGAACACCACCCACAGAAAACGTGTGTGCAAAACGTTTCTCTCGTTTAGGACAGACAGAAATAATATGTGAGGCATCTCCACAAAAAAAACACAGCTTATTACGCCTTCTGAACTCCTGACGTTGCTCGCTGGACAAAACTCTATCACATTGCATAGGTTCAGACACTTGTTCAACAGATGGCAGCACCTCTCATGCAGTCCTGCGATCACGTAAATGCCGATCAACCTGAATGGCTAATGACATAGAATCGTCAAGACCAGAGGGACCGGGAAATCCCACCATAGTATCTTTTACGGCTTCTGACAAACCCTTCCGAAAGAGAGCTGCCAAGGCATTATCATTCCAGGTAGTAATAATTTACAATTATTCTTGAAATTCAAAAATTTAGACCCATCCCCAAAAAACACATCAGGAGTAGGGATCTTTGGTTCAGCAGCATGTGAATGAGCAAGGTAGGCGGAAATTCCCCGCACTTCCGCAGCGAGCTGCTCCACATGATCCGACAATTGCTTTATCTCCATTGAGAGGGAAAAAAATTTCCCCCTACGGCCTCAGAGATATAGAGGAAAAAATATACACACCTTTTTTTTTTTTTTTTTTTTTACAATTCTTTCCTGCTATTGAGTACCCTAGGATCTGCGGTATGGCGGGTGACTCTGTTATGCATGATTCACCGTCACAGGCAAAAACAGAAATACTAGCTAAGTCCAGAAAACCAGAGAAGTTGGCAGCTATCGGATTGCAGACCCCTGAACCTAACAATAACAACTAGCAGTAGCCGTGGGGGGTTCCTACGGTGCCCTAGACCCCTCGATCACAGCCGGAGAACTACATAGCCTAAAGACAGAAATGGAAATCTAAATTGCCCCAGAGCAGACCCCAAAGCAATAGGAAGCCCCCAACATATAATGACGGTGAAGCAAGATGAAAAAACACTCACACAGATAGAAAGATAGGCTGAGCAAATGATGGGGCCCAAGCTAACTAAATAGGACAGAATAGAAAAGCTGCTGTCTGCAATCCGCCAAAACCCTCTCAAAAACAAGAGCCAACAGACTGATAGGGAAAAAGGCCCTGAAGACGCTAGGCTTCAAAAAGGCTATATCAGTACTCAGGTATTATCTGAAGACAGAGCAAAAAGGAAATCAGCTCACCCAGCAGGGAAAGGCAGAAATCCAGAAAAACAAGGCACAACAAAACCAAAACACAAATGCAAAAAATAGAGCAGAAAACTTAGCTTTTGAGGAGCAGGAATCAGACCGGTCTCCAAGAATCCCTCAGAGTAATCACCCGCAAGGCTGAAGGGCGTCGGCTGCCTTATATCCAGTCAGCAATCCCAGTCACCGAGTCATCATCATTCTGCTCAGGTGCTTTGTAATCAGCCTCACTACCTTCCTTCACCAGAAGAGGGAGTTCATCAGACCTCAATGGTGAAGGGGAAAATGAACTCACAACACACCGGCATATATAATTAATCGCAATGTAGTAACACCAGCGGCCACCGGGGGCAAAAACCCACCAGCAGACTAACGTTGTAGTAATACCAGTGGCCACTGGTGGGAAAAACTGACATTAACCCCCTATGGCCAGAAAGGAAAAAAGTTTAAATGTGAGCAGCCCAAAACTGACACAGATCCAAAAATGGATCGTGACAGTTACAGCAGCAAGGATTATAATTTAAGGCAATAATCCCTGACTAGATGCCTGTGAAATGCTATCTTTACTGTGATAGCTCATCCTGCATCAATTGCAGATAAGAGCGGTATTATTATAATAATAATAATAATAAATTTTATTTTTATAGCGCCGACATATTCCGCAGCACTTTACATTTCAGAGGGGATTTGTACAGACAATAAACATTACAGCATAACAATAATCACATACAGTAGATTATAACAAATAACAAGAGGAGTGAGGGCCCTGCTCGCAAGCTTACAGTCTATGAGGAAAGAGGTAGACACGAAAGGTGGGTGGTAACAGTTGCTCTGATTGTATGGACCAGCCATAATGTTAAGTGTGTAACAGTACAGACACAGAGGGCTAATGGATGCATAAAGCATGTGGGAACATGATGCTGGGAACCTGGTTATGGTAAAACTTTTGGCTCTGCCACACAGGGATAGGTTAGGTTAATGTGTTGAGGCGATAGGCCAGTCTGAATAAATGCGTTTTCAGGACACGCTTAAAATTGTGGGGATTGGGGACTAATCGTATTGACCTGGGAAGTGCATTCCAAAGAATTGGCGCGGCACGTGTAAAGTCTTGGAGATGGGAGTGGGAGGTTCTGACTATTGAGGATACTAACCTCAGGTCATCAGCAGAACGGAGGGCGCGGGTAGGGTGGTATACTGAAACAAGGGAGGAGATGTAGGGTGGTGCTGAGCCATGGAGGGCTTTGTGGGTGAGGGTAATAAGTTTATACTGAATTCTGGAGTGGATGGGTAGCCAGTGTAATGACTGGCACAAGGTAGAGGCATCGGTGTAACGATTGGTGAGGAATATGATCCTGGCTGCAGCATTCAAGACAGATTGGAGAGGGGAGATTTTGGTAAGAGGGAGACCGATTAGAAGAGAGTTACAATAGTCGAGACGAGAATGAATAAGAGAAACAGTAAGAGTTTTTGCAGAGTCAAAAGTAAGAAAAGGTCGAATTCTAGAAATGTTTTTGAGGTGCAGATGACAAGAGCGAGCCAGTGAACGAATGTGGGGGGCAAAGGAAAGCTCGGAATCAAGTATGACCCCAAGACAGCGGGCATGTTGCTGGGGAGTAATAGTGGAACCACACACAGAAATAGCAATGTCGGGTATAGGTACATTAGTAGCGGAAGGAAACACGAGGAGTTCAGTCTTTGACAGGTTCAGTTTCAGATATAGTGAGGACATGATATTAGACACAGTGTTTAGACAATCGCCAGTGTTTTCAAGAAAGGCTGGCGTGATGTCAGGAGAAGAAGCGTATAATTGGGTGTCATCAGCATAGAGATGGTACTGGAAACCAAATCTACTGATCGTTTGACCAATAGGGGCAGTGTACAAGGAGAAGAGGAGGGGGCCTAGAACCGATCCTTGAGGAATCCCAACAGTAAGGGGAAGGTGAGAGGAGGAGGAACCGGCAAAAGAAACAGTAAAGGAGCGGTCGGAGAGATAGGAGGAGAACCAGGAGATTATTCTATTCTATTCTATTCTAGAATAGAATCTATTTGAATTAGCCCTGAATAAATATATTAGTTTAATTTAGCAGCATCAAGGACTGTTATTTCATCAACCCTGCTGGGAAATATAGTGGGGCATTTCGCATATTCTCATCATGATATGGAGGAGACTAGGATATTCTGTACTTACTGGACAAAGTCTCCTGTCCCTGATGTGAAATCCTGTATGCAGTGTTAGAACTGTCTATGTGATGTCCACCTGACAGCCCAAAACAAGGCACTGAATCATATACTAATAGAGCTCACCAGCTCTTTTGGTTTCCAAAAATGTTCCCTCAATTAGAAAGTGGACCCTCAGAAAGGCAAAAGTGCAAGAGATGCCAAAAATTAGAAGAAGGCACTCCAATACCCCTTTGAAGAGACGTAGTGGAGGGCCTCAGAAAACATTTTTTTCCCTTTATTAAGGAGTGGTATCCTAGACTGGTAATGTGCATGCACTAAGTGTATGTGCTGAAAAACATTTACCCTGGGGGGTACACATAGATATCAAAGAATGTTAGAGGTAGGCCTTTCAAAATTCTTAATGTGGGCATCATAAACACCCTTAAAAATTTTTGAATGAGGGTAGCATGATCACCCTGTTGATATGGTAATGGAAGAAGAGGAGAAGTAGGAGGATGACACAAAAAAGACAAAATTCTGAAGCGAGTTTCCATTTTTGGGTGGGAAGGGATGCACGGGAATAGATCAGAAAAAAAATACCAATTGGAATTGAGTTCATGTTCTGCTTATGATGATGGTGTTTTGAACTCTGGGTCATTACAGCCATTTTTTCATTTTGATGTAGTCAGCCTGACAGCATTTTCAGATGACAGGTGGATGCGACTATCAGTTATAATACCACTGGCGGCACTAAAAAATCACCCCTCTGACAAAATGGTAGCATCAGGGGAAGCCAGGACCTCCAAGGCGTAGAGAGACAGTTCATGCCACATGTCTAGCTTGGATACCCAATAGTTGTAAGGCATAAAGGAAGGAGGATGCTAGTACTATCGGCAAGGTACTCATTCAGCATCTTCCAAAACTTTTCCCTCCTTGTCTGAGCATCCCGTGACCAGGGCCTGGGTGATGGGAGGATCTGCGGAAACTATCCCAGTGTTCCCCTGCCTCTGCTGAATTTGGTGGGTGTCTCTCTTGTCTCTACTTCTTGGTTATCCAAGGAACTGTGATCTCTGCTGCCAGCGTTGCCAGATGAGAATTTTATTAATAATTCTTCAGCTAGGGGCTTCTGGCACTGCAACATTTTGTTAGACCTCTCCACCATGGGAAGGAGAAATGGAAAGTTTTGCTTGTAGTGTTAGCCAAAATACATACAATGTGAGAATCCTGGGAAGGCAGTAGAACATAAACTCAGACATGTGTGCCAGACTACCAACAGCCAAGACATCGCTGACCCCACCAAAAGGATGACTGTCCATCTTTTCCTCCTTGTCCTCATCCTCCTCCTTGTCCTCCCTTTCCTTCTCATCTTCAGACCATCAGCATTGCACAGACAGGATGAAGGTGGTGTGGATAGTAACTTCTATAGCTCAGGCAACCAGCTACTGTTCCTCCTCCTCCTCATTATCACCCATTCCACATTGAGAATATGAAATGAGACAGGGCTGTGTAGCATCACCCTTTAGGCTGTGTGCACACGCTGCGGATTAGGTGCGGATTCATCCGCGCGGATTTTGTAAAATCCGCAGGTGAAACCGCAGGTCAAAATACCTGCGGTTTTACCTGCGGATTGCTCTGCGGTTTTGCCCTGCGGTTTTTCATCTCCTCAATGGAGGAGATGGCAAACCGCAGGAGAATCCGCAGAAAGAATTGACATGTCAATTCTTTCTGCGGATTGAAAACCGCAGATAATCCGCGCGGAAAATTCCGCACCGTCTGCACTGCGGTTTTTGATTCCCATAGGGAATCATGGTACTGTACACCGCAGCAGAAACTGCTGCGGGTCCGCAGCGGCCAAAACCGCTGCGGAACCGCAGCAAAATCCGCAGTGTGTGCACACAGCCTAGTTCCTTGCTTCATCTCAACTTTCTGTGCCTGAAAAACCTCCTCTTTAATTGTGAGCAGCAAGCATTTCAGTAGACAGAGAAGTGGGATGGTTACATTCATTATAGCGTCATTGCCACTCATCTCAAAGTTTTCAAGAACCACACAAATGTCAGACATCCATACCCACTCATAAGCTCTTACGTGTGGAAGCTGTCCAGAATACAGACAGGCATGTTTCAACTGGCATTTGCTCACAAAGCCTTGCCAACATATGTAACTTTGAATTCCAACTCCACAGGTCTCGGCTGACTTGCACCCACGATATACGGTCGTAGGACATGTCCCAAGACCGGGGACAGTGTCTGTCCTGCCCTACCGTGAGTACGGCATCGCTACCGCGGACGCCAGAAAGTGCTGCAGGCGCAGCGCGACGGTAACTACCGCCGCTGTACGACACACACCGTCGGACGCTAGTGTAGCGGTGCGGTAAGAACTGTGGCGTATGACTTGCCACTGGCTGGTGCTGACTAAAACGCTAACACCCTAACCACATACGTAATATCCAAGGGAAGGGGTTTGAAATGAGTCAGTCACCAGAATCATACATCCGTCATCATTCACACCTAGCAAGTATAGTCTATACTAGAGCATGGCCGAGCCGCCATGTGGGCTTTTTACAGCCATGCGCTTCCGGGACCTTCCAGCCCTCTGAGAAGGACCAATCAGATCAGAAGAAGGACCTGAGCATGTGACCCCCGATCTCCACTGGGAGATCATCTCGCGGGCATGCCCAGTAGCGCGGAGAGAGGACTTAGCCTCTGGAGTGGTTTCCTGCATAGCAGGTTGCGATACCATTGCTGGACTAAAGGTGGCAGCAACATCCAACACCAACATTTTGTAACATTGCACATCGGTCAGTAAGCTGGATGCTACAAACTCTGCTGCCAGGGCAGTGCCAACTGTAGCCGATTTGCAGAAATGGGCACACACGCGCCATACTTTCAAAAGTAGCTCAGTAGCTCAAGCAGATCTGGGTAGGTATTGAGAGATCGCTGAACCACTAAATTGAGCATGTGGGCCAGGCATGGTACATGTGCAAGGTGCCAAACTTCACAGCCACCACCAGATTACGGTCATGGTCAAAGACGATCATGCCTGGTTGTAGGTTCAGGGGCAACAGTCACAGATCAGTCTGGTCTGTTAGACCTTTCAAAAACTCTGAGGCGCTGTGTGGTTTGTCACCAAAGCAGATTAGTTTCAGCAGAGCTTGTTGCCGCTTGACCGAGGCAGTACTGCAGTGATCCAGCTTGCAATTGATGTTATCTTTTTGGAGCTGAGGTGTGAGAAGGAGGAGGTGCAGTAACTGCCGTAAAAGTGGACATGGTTGCTGTCAATTGTTGCAAGTATGCAATGATAGGTACAGAGTGGTAGCATATTTGCCGGCGTCATGGACAAGGGATTGGTGTGCGCATAGAAAAGGGTAAAAGGCAGTTCTGTCACCCACAGACACTGTTTCTGGACCTTGATATTCGGCCCAACTAGTGGGGTGCTTTGCTTGCATGAGCCTGAGCATGCTGATGGCGGTCAGGCTGGTAGTTGTGCTGCCCCTGCTGATGCTGACATGGCAGATGTTGCAAATGGCCTTTTTGCATTAACTGGACTGTCATTAAAAAAAAGCACCAGACTAGGGAACACCTAACCCTTGGCCTGACAAGTTCACCCGGGTTGGTGCTTTGAGGAACAGTTGCCCGCCTTGTGTCTCTGGCCATCCCACTTCCTCTTCCCCTCTTGTTATGGTGCTGCAGCTCCCTCCCCTATGCTCTGCTTTCCTCGCTCTGCATGTCACTTTCCCAGGTTGGTCAGTGACTTTATCATCCACCATCTCTTCTTCCCTTGTCTTCCACTTCCGCACCCTGTTCCTCCTCCTGACTTTCTAACTTAACAACATCAACTGCAGGCAATTGTGTCTCATCACCATCGACCTCTTGCAACATTAATTGTATTTTCCCCCTTCACCTTCTTGTGACCGTGGCTGCACAGGTATTTGGGCAACGCTACCTGTGGTCTCATGTCCACCTTTAAACAGACAGAGTGGGGTGCCAGAATCTATAAATGGAAATGTGAACAGCTCTTAGGTGAGTCCAAGTGTGGGATCACTTGTCACTGGGCACTCGGCATGGTGGGAGAAAGGAGAATCAGAGTGAGGATTATGTGGTCCAGAATAACTGCTACAGAGACTGGACCACATATTGAAAAACAGAGTGGTTCTGGCAAACTGATTGGAAATTATCTGCTATCCATCCAACAACCTTTTCACCCTGCTCTGGCTTCATGAGTGGTGTTCCAAGCCCCCTACAAAGTGGGACAGGAAGCTAGGGTGACATGATGTGTGTGATTGTTGTGCCCCAGCAGTAGACACAGTTTCACCTTGCCCACGGCCTCATCATCTGCACTCACCATCAGCATCACATCCACTTCCCTGTCCCTTACCATGGGCCTTGGCCATTTTAAATTACATATGATATATCCTTGCTGAGAAAACTTTGCAGGATTAGTATTCGTGGAAAATGTCTCCACTTCAGAAGGACTTGTTACAATGCAATAGCAATACAGCGATGCTATTGCAACCAACCAAGTCTGGCTGTATGCTTTTGGTGCACAGCTGGCGCATCCAATATATTATATACAGAAATAAAGGCATGGATGGGGATTTACTGCAGCTTCTCATTGATTTGTTGGAGTACACATTGTTGTGAGTTCAATTTCCCCTTCACCATTGAGGTCTGATGAACTCCCTCTTCTGGTGAAGGAAGGTAGTGAGGCTGATTACCAAGCACCTGGCTATGATGATGATGACTGGGTGACGGGAATTGCTGACTGGATATAAGGCAGCTGATGCCCTTCTGCCTTCCTGGTGATCTCTCTGTGGGATTCTAGGAGACCAGTCTGATTCCTGCTCCTCAAAAGCTAAGTGTTCTTCTCTGCTTTTTGCATTTGTGTTTTGTTTTGTTTTGCCTTGTTTTTCTGGATTTCTGCCATTCCCTGCTGGGGTGAGCTGAATTCCTTTTTGCTCTGTCTTCAGAAAATACCTGAGTGCTGATATAGTCTTTTTGAAGCCTAGCGTCTTCAGGGCCTTTTTCCCTATCGGCCTGTTGGCCTTGTTTTGATGGGGTTTTTGGCGGATTGCAGACGGCAGCTTTTCTATCCTGTCTTTTTTGGTTGGCTTGGGCCCCGTCATTTGCTCGGCCTATCTTTCTATCTGTGTGAGTGTTTTTTCATCTTGCTTCGCCGTCATTATATGTTGGGGGCTGCCTATTGCTTTGGGGTCTGCTCTGGGGCAGTTTAGATTTCCCTTTCTGTCTTTAGGCTATGTAGTTCTCCGGCTGTGATCGAGGGGTCTAGGGCACCGTAGGAACCCCCCACGGCTACTGCTGGTTGTTGTTGATGGGTTCAGGGGTTTGCAATCCGATAGCTGCCAACTTCTCTGGTTTTCTGGACTTGGCTAGTATTTCTGTTTTTTCCTCCTGCGGTGACTCATTCATAACACACATTGACCCATAACTATTTCACGTTTAAGGATCGCTTCTATGTACAAAAATGGGGCATGGCGATGGGGGCGTCTTTTGCGCCCTCATACGCCAATTTATTTATGGGATTATGGGAAGGAGAACATATGTTGCCCTATTTATCTGATATACAGGGTCCATCGGTTATTAGTTGGATGCGTTTTATTGATGACATCCTCTTTATTTGGCAGGGAAGTAAATTGGAATTGGACATCTTTCTAACATACTTAAATTGAAATGATTGGAATATAAAATTAAACTTTTAACATCACCAAGAAAGAGGTGAAATTTTTGGATCTTCATCTAACGGTTGACCAAGTGGGTAATCTTCATAGTACGATTTTTCAAAAGGAAACAAGCACGAACTCACTACTACATGCCAGCTCTGCACACCCTAGGCATACTATCAGAGCTATTCCAAAAGGACAATTTATTAGGGCAAGAAGGATCTGTGATTCCAATGAGGAATTTGAAATACAGGCAAAGGATTTGACAAACAGATTTTTATGCCGTGGATACAAGCAATCGGATATAAGTCAAGGATATCAACAAGCAAAGGAAATGGACCGTAGCAAACTTCTTGTCAATAAAACACCAAAGAAAGAAGAAATGGGTCTATGAGTTATTACCAACTACCATAGTAGATGGAAGGATATGAATGATGTATTAAATCGTTTCTGGCCCATATAAAACAAGATCCTGAGTAGAGTTGAGCGATACCGTCCGATACTTCAAAATATCGGATCGGAATGGATCGGCCGATCTTTAAAAAAAGTATCGGTATCGCCGATGCCGATACCGGAAGTCCCATTCAAGTCTATGAGACTTCCGGTATCGGAATTGGAAAAACCCTTTCCTGCCCTTGTACAGCCTCTCGGGGGTCTGTACGGGCCTTCCGGGGGTCTCTGCCGGCCTGCCGGGGGTCTGTGCCGGCCTGCCGGTGGGCTGTGCGGACTGCCCGGGGTCTGTGCACCCTGTGGGGGTCTGTACTGGCCTGCCGGGGGGCTGTGCCGGCCTGCCGGGGGGCTGTGCTGATGTCCGGGGGTCTGTGCAGGCATCGTCCGATGGGACTACAAGTCCCATCGGGCGATGCCTGCTACCATGACAGTGATTGACACATTAGCCAATGATGGGACAGTAGTAGTCCCATCATCCGGCTAATGTGTTAAATGTAAAGAAAAAAAAAAATACTACATACATACATACTACATGCATGCTACATACATACTACATGCTACATACATACTACATACATACTACATGCATGCTACATACATACTGCATGCATGCTACATACATACTACATGCTACATACATACTACATGCTACATACATACTACATGCTACATACATACTACATATATACTACATGCATGCTACATATATACTACATGCTACATACATACTACATACATACTACATGCATGCTACATACATACTACATGCTACATATATACTACATACATACTACATACATACTACATATATACTACATGCATGCTACATACATACTGCATGCATGCTACATACATACTACATGCATGCTACATACATACTACATGCATGCTACATACATACTACATGCTACATACATACTACATACATACTACATGCATGCTACATACATACTGCATGCATGCTACATACATACTACATGCTACATACATACTACATATATACTACATGCATGCTACATACATACTACATGCTACATACATACTACATGCTACATACATACTACATATATACTACATGCATGCTACATACATACTACATGCTACATACATACTACATACATACTACATGCATGCTACATACATACTACATGCTACATACATACCACATATATACTACATGCATGCTACATACATGCTACATGCTACATACATACTACATACATACTACATGCATGCTACATACATACTACATGCTACATACATACCACATACATACTACATGCATGCTACATACATACTGCATGCATGCTACATACATACTACATGCTACATACATACTACATATATACTACATGCATGCTACATACATACTACATGCTACATACATACTACATGCTACATACATACTACATATATACTACATGCATGATACATACATACTACATGCTACATACATACTACATACATACTACATGCATGCTACATACACACTACATGCTACATACATACCACATATATACTACATGCATGCTACATACATGCTGCATGCTACATACATACTACATACATACTACATACATACTACATGCATGCTACATACATACTACATGCTACATACATACCACATATATACTACATACATACTACATACATGCTACATACATACTACATGCATGCTACATACAATACATTCATACAATACATACATAGACATACAGTACATATAACATAGAGTAACATACTTACCAATACTTGTCACATTGTTCCCCGAAGCCATTGTCGTCTACGGAATAAATATTAACATAACAAACCACAAAAATACTCACCCATGATCCGAAGCAGTCCACGAGTGTGTCCCACGACGATCTTGGGTAGAGAACTGCAGCATCAGCTGATGCTGCTGCTCTCTACGGGCTGCAGGAATCCAATGACGGAAGGTAGGTATCCTTCCGCACTGTATTCCTCCGCCACTTAAAAAAAAAAAGTCCCTAGTCTCACTTTATGGTAAAAGCTGTGTGGTGAGACTAGGGACTTTTTTTTTTTAAGTGGCGGAGGAATACAGTGCGGAAGGATACCTACCTTCCGTCATTGGATTCCTGCAGCCCGTAGAGAGCGGCAGCATCAGCTGATGCTGCAGTTCTCTACCCAAGATCGTCGTGGGACACACTCGTGGACTGCTTCGGATCATGGGTGAGTATTTTTGTGGTTTGTTATGTTAATATTTATTCCGTAGACGACAATGGCTTCGGGGAACAATGTGACAAGTATTGGTAAGTATGTTACTCTATGTTATATGTACTGTATGTCTATGTATGTATTGTATGAATGTATTGTATGTAGCATGCATGTAGTATGTATGTAGCATGTATGTAGTATGTATGTAGTATATATGTGGTATGTATGTAGCATGTAGTATGTATGTAGCATGCATGTAGTATGTATGTAGTATGTATGTAGTATGTATGTAGCATGTAGCATGTATGTAGCATGCATGTAGTATATATGTGGTATGTATGTAGTATGTAGTATGTATGTAGCATGCATGTAGTATGTATGTAGTATATATGTGGTATGTATGTAGCATGTAGTATGTAGCATGCATGTAGTATGTATGTAGTATATATGTGGTATGTATGTAGCATGTAGTATGTATGTAGCATGCATGTAGTATGTATGTAGTATGTATGTAGTATGTATGTAGCATGTAGTATGTATGTAGCATGCATGTAGTATATATGTAGTATGTATGTAGCATGTAGTATGTATGTAGCATGCATGTAGTATATATGTGGTATGTATGTAGCATGTAGTATGTATGTAGTATGTATGTAGTATGTATGTAGTATTTTTTTTTTATTTTTTTTAAACATTTAACACATTAGCCGGATGATGGGACTACTACTGTCCCATCATTGGCCAATGTGTCAATCACTGTCATGGTAGCAGGCATCGCCAGATGGGACTTGTAGTCCCATCGGACGATGCTTGCACAGACCCCCGGACATCAGCACAGCCCCCCGGCAGGCCGGTACAGACCCCCACAGGGTGCACAGACCACCGGCAGGCCGGCACAGCCCCCCGGCAGGCCGGTACAGACCCCGGGCAGTTCACACAGCCCCCCGGCAGGCCGGCACAGCCCCTGGCAGGCCGGCAGAGACGCCCGGAAGGCCCGAAATGACGGCGCATCATGATGCGCACACACCGCGCATCATGATGACGTCATTTCTGCTGTCAATCAACTTTGAACTTCCGATTCCGATGCCCGATATTGAAAAAATATCGGATGTCGGTATCGGAATTCCGATACAGCAAGTATCGGCCGATACCCGATACTTGCGGTATCGGAATGCTCAACACTAATCCTGAGCTGTCAAAATTTATTGAGGATCAACCATGACTCGTTGCCAGGAGAAACAAAACCATAGGTGAGATGATAATACATAGTCATTATGTATCCCCTCGATCTAATTTTATCTTTAACTCCAAAGGTCCTGTTTGGGGCTCAAGATCATGTGGTGATTGTAGCGCATGTAAGTATCTGATAAAAACTGATACTTTTACTAATTCGACAAATTCATGTGTTTTCAAGATTGTTCATTCAATCAATTGTAAAACCGTGTCCATGCGGATTAATTTATATAGGCCTAACCTCAAGACAGTTATGTGTTCATATTTTGGAACACGCAAGGGAAATACGGGCTGCCAGACTGATTGATTCAAATAATCAGGGGGACATTGCCAAATTGAAAACTTTACCTATGTATTATCGGGACTTTCATCCATCTGGCCCTATTAATTTTGAAGTGAGGGGCATTGATGTTGTTCATTTGGGAGTCTGTGGTGGTCACCTCATGAATAAATTAGCACAAAAAGAATGCCGCTGGATTACTGTTCTTCGAACCATGAAGCCATTTGGTCTCAATGACCAATGGGGTTTCTCTAGTTTTCTGTGAGATACGTCCTTTTTCTACTTGGTTGCTGTGTGTCCATTTGTTTAATAATTAACAACAATTAATATTAATAAATAACTTGAGATTTTGAATTAAATATTTATATAAATATATATGTATTTAATTGTTTTTATTTTTATTTTTTGTTTTTAGCGTATAGAATTTTTAATTGTTGTAGTTTTAATCCTCTTTGGGGTTTGTATAACTGGTATGATGTAAAGCTATGTGACATTGTCGTGTGGGTAATCCTTTTGATATACTCCTTGAATAATACTGATAATTGGAGAATTAATCAATTTAAAATATTTGTGATTATTCTCATTTAGATATATTATCTTAGTCTTTCTTGCATCCAATGGAAGCGTGTGGAACCTATTAGTGGAGATAAACTAAAAGGAGGAAGGAGCAGAGGATAGAGAGAAAGAATATAGAGTGAAAAGGAATAAAGAATAGGCATAACAGAAGAAAAAGAAGAAGACATATATATGTTTTGAATATTAACTATTTTTCCTGGATATCCAACCGCTATACATGCTTTGTGGTTGTTTATATAAACACAATGTTTTTTATTTCAATAGCACTTTTTTCACATATTTTCTATATTTGGGCAATTTTTGCGTATAACTTGTCACTTATGTTTCTATTGTGTTATATTTATATATCTTTTTTGTGGCATAATTTATCTTATATTGATGTTATTATTGCCATACTAATGATTATTTGCACCATTTTATTATCTTTATTTTTTGTTTAAATTTTCCCTTCTTTTTGTATTTTCTCCTTCCCCTTAATCTTTGTTATGTATTTATTTTTGTTATATGGCTTTTGAACAATATTACTATTGATGCCAACACTTTTTCCCTAGCATAACATGGCCGCTGGATACTGTGCGTTTGGTGTGTTTTCCTCGCGTGCGCCCGCCCGGTCACGAGTCCCACCTGTGACGTCACGATGGGTGCGACCGCGCCCCTTAGTGACGTTGCCGCGAGGCTAGTGACAGGCGGCGTGCACGCTGGGACAACGCATGAAGCACCGCTTGCAGCTGGCCACATATATTATTTCATGCACCGCTGATTAGGGGACACCTGAATAGGTGCAATGCCATTGATGCACAGACGATTATCGCCCTGATTAGGAGACACCTGTATGGGTATACTTCCATTGGCACATGGATAATCATTACCCTATATAAACCCCTTACTATCCCTCTGTTCTATCACTCCCTGAGGAAGCAACGTGTGAAACGTGCATTGGAGTGTGGGGTGGCAGTGACGGCACATATATGATGAATCCTGGTTAGTACTTGAAACTTTTTCCTTATGTTTAATTAGATTGTGGGATCTACTATTTACCTTATGCACGTTACTGGCTAATAACTATTTCATATGTGCACTGCACTTTATTTCTATGTATTTTTATATATTTATTGACCAATATTTCTATATATAATATATTGGATTGGATTAACACTATATTTCAATATAAAGTATGTGTGCTGGCTCTCTCCCCCTGTATTTTGCTTTTTTACTATGTGTTGTCTTATATTGTGTTTTTAATGTGTCCTATGGTGTCCTTAATAAAATTGAATATATTGATTCTAACTTTCTTATAGTGTCTTTAATTTTTGAATATGTGGCCCTTTATTGGTTTATAATGCTCTTTTGCCAATATCATTTGATTATGCATTAGGTTTGCCATTCTCCTGTTTTTTTGGTTAAGTGTATCTTTCCCTGCTCTGCCTGTTTCTGGAATACACTGTGCCGAGCATGGCGTCCTGGGTCTTCTATAGAGGGAGTAACAAGCAACAGTAGCAAGCACGCTCACTCGTCACTAGTCATTTGCATTAAGACGGTCGTTATTAAATTTTAAAAGCTATATAATATCAAGCTACAAATAACATCACAAGAAGTATTGACTACACAAGTGTTTTATTAATTTTCCTATACTTTGCACAAAAAAGTTTTGACATTTTATTTTTTTTTTCTTTATTGTCTTTGTGGGTTTTTAATGATTTCTTAATGTCTATAACCTTGTTAATTTTGGTGCTAAAAATTTCTTGCTTTATTTATGTGTTCCAACATGTGTCACTTTTGCATTCTTTAATTATAGAAGCTTTTTGTCTTAATACTTAAATAAGACCTTCAAGAATTGCTAATTGTCTTTTGCTCGTATTTGAAGGAATGGAAACTATTTTCAAGGAAAGAAATTAAAAATGTTGATCAGATTAAATGAATGCTTATCTGAATCAAAAATTAAACTGCTATTAATTTTGAAGAATTAAAATTAACCTTCTTAAAACTCTTTACAATTGGCTTATCAAAAAGAGCTTTAACATCAGTATAGCCCACCAATGCTTTAACTAGTGAGAGTGCTTCTTATCAGGCAGCTCCTTGGAAAGTATTATTAAAAGGTGTCATAAGAAAAATTTACTGAATGATATTCCAGCAATTCAAAGAAAAACACAGTATTGTAATTGGGATATCAACATGGAAATAGAATTAAGCATACATGTAATTTAGAATGATAAACCTCTTGCATCAACAGTCAATTTTTATGTTTTAAATTTTTCCCTCAACTCCTTAAAAAAGCCATGTATTATTATTTTTCCATTAACGTAGCCTTATCAAAGTTTGTTTCTTCATTTTACCATGCAATGTACTGAAAAAGGAAAGAATTGCAAGTGGGATGAAATGATAAAAAAAATAATGCAATTGTGTTTTTCTTTTCACCGTATTCATTGTAAGGTAACAAACAGTCCTGGAAATATGATACTACAGGTCAAAATGATTACGGTGATACCAAACTTGCACTTTTTTTATTTTAATAGCAGAAAACAAAATTCAGACATTTGTAAAAAAAAAAAAAATGTTTGCTTGTGTCCCATTTTAAGAGACTGTAATATTTTCATTTTACCATCAATGTACAGTGGCATTTGTAAAAGTTGGACACCCCTGATCAATATTACCGTTATTGTGAACGGTTAAGCAAACTGAAGATGAAATGACCTCTAAAATGTCTAAACTTAGAGATGAAACATTTCCTTGGTATTTTAGGCCAAAAAATATATGCATTCATCTTTTACATTTTAAAAATTACAAAAAGGAAAATGGGTCAATGCAAAAGTTTGGGCACCCTGTATAGTTAGTGCCTAGTTGTACGCCATTTTGAAAGTGTCACAGCTTTTAAATGCTTTTTGTAGTCAGCCAAGAGTTTTTCAATTCTTGTTCGAGGGATTTTCATCCTTGCTTCCTTGGAAAATTCTTCCAGTTCTGTGAGATTCCTGGGTTGTTTTGCTTGCACTGCTATTATGAGGTCTAGCTACAAACTTTCAATGATGTTCAGATCAGGAAACTGTAAAACCTTCAGCTTGCACCTTTTGAGGCAGCCAGGCTGCTCAGGTCACCCCCACTGTCCATATTTATAGAAACATACAGGCCATTAAAACCCAGAAACTTATGAAGAACTTGCAGTCTTCATTGGCCCCTATCTCCTCCCTCTCATGTCCTGATTCTGCATTGAAGCATTGCAATGAAACACTTCAAAGTGCCCTGGATGAATTTGCACCTCCTATACATAGAACACCACAACACTGATGGCGACAACCCTGGCACACCCTGAAAAACACATTTCCTGCAGCGGTGCTCCAGGTGCACCGAACGTCTGTGGAGAAAATCCAACCTACCCGAAGTTTTCAACCATTATAAGTTTATGCTTCGAACATACAACACTGCCCTTCACCTCTCAAAACAAACCTATTTCAACACCCTCATCACCTCACTGTCCAATAACCCTAAATGTCTCTTTGACATGGCTCAGCACCACCCTACATCTCCTCCCTTGTTTCAGTATACCACCCTACCCGTGCCCTCCGTTCTGCTGATGACCTGAGGTTAGCATCCTCAATAATCAGAACCTCCCACTCCTGTCTCCAAGACTATACATGTGCTGTGTCAATTCTTTGGAATGTACTTCCCAGGTCAATACGATTAGTCCCCAATCCCCATAATTTTAAGCTTGCCCTGAAAACTCATTTATTCAGACTGGCCTACCGCCTCAACACATTAACCTAATCTATCCCTATGTGGCACAGTCAAAAGTTTTACCATAACCAGGTTCCCCGCATCATGTTCCCACATGCTTTATGCATCCATTAGCCCTCTGCATCTGTACTGTTACACACTTAACATTATGGCTGGTCCATACAATCAGGGCAACTGTTACCACCCACCTTTCGTGTCTCCCTTTTTTCCTCATAGATTTTAAGCTTGCGAGCAGGGCCCTCATTCCTCTTGGTATTTGTTATAATCTATGTGATTATTGTTATGCTGTAATGTCTATTGTCTGTACAAGTCCCCGCTAAAATGTAAAGTGCTGCGGAATATGTCAGTGCTATAGAAATAAAATTTATTATTATTATTGTTGATATTGACCTTTGCTTAGAATTATCCATTTGTAGAAGCCATCCTCTTTTCAACTTCAGCGTTTTTACAGATGGTTTTATGATTATGTTTATATCACAAATTTGTAGAAAGTTCATTGATTCCTTTCTTTCCTTTACCTGTGAAATGTTCCCAGTGCCATTGGCTGCAACACAACTTCAAAGCATGATTGAATTACCCACATGCTTAATGGTTGGCGAGATGTTCTTTTCCTGAATTTTATATCCTTTTTTCTCCACACATACCTTTGATCTTTGTGGCCAAAGAGTTCTATTTTAACTTCATCGGTCCATGGGATGCATCAGGCTTGTTTAGATGTTCTTTTGCATACTTATGATGCTGAATTTTTTAATAAGGACTTAGGAGAGATTTTCTTTTGATGAAACTTCTATGAAGGCCATATTTATGCAAGTGTTTCTGAAAAGTAGAACAGTGTACACAGCTATAGTTTGCTAAATCTTTCTGAAGGTCTTTTGCAGTAAAGCAGGGGTTCTGATTTGCCTCTCTAGCAATCCTACGAACAGCTCTCACTGAAATTTTGCTTGATCTTCCAGACCTTATCTTGATCTCTACTTTTCCTGTTAGCTGCCATTTCTTAAATACATTTTGAACTGAAGAAAAGGCAACTTGAAAACACTTTGCTATCTTCTTACAGACTTCTCCTGCTGTGTGGGCCTCCACCATTTTCATTTTCAGAGTGCTAGGCAGCTTTTTAGAAGAACCTATGGCTGCTATTTTTTGGCACGAGGTTAGAGGAGGTTGAGTTTTATAAAGGTGGGAAATTTGCATCACCTGGCCTTTCCTAATGATGATAGTGAACAAGTCATAACCATAATAGGCTAATTAAGGTCAAAGTTATCTTAGCACACAAATATTCAAGGGTGCCCACACTTTTGCATCAATCAATTATCCTTTTTATAATTTTTAAAATGTAAAAAATGACAAAATATGTATTTTTGCCTAAAATGCAAAGGAAATATGTCATCTTTGACATTTTATCTTCAACGTGCTTAATTGTTTACAATAACAGTAATTTTGACCAAGGGTGTCCAAACTTTTACATGCCATTGTAGCAGTGTGAGGCTATAATTTTGTGTGGTGATCTGACAGTTTTAAAGGTATCTATTTGCAGTATGTCTAATATTTTGATGGTTCTTTATTGCATTTTTTAGGGTGTAGTGGGGTCTGAAAAACCACAATTCCTGTGTTTTGACTTTTCAAAGACCAGACTGCAAAAATGGTGATTTTTTTGTATATATTATGAGGCAGTGACCGGTGTCACATGTAGGGGTCACTGTGTGTTCCCCCCAGGATGCGCAGAGAGATGTATTGAGGCCATGGGAGTGAATCACAGTCAATGGCATAGCTGTGGTGGCGATACAGAATAAAAGTGAGTATAGGTCTTGAACTTGCTGGTTATCCAAGGCAGATTCAGGGAAAACTTGCTCTGGGATTTTTGTGTATTGTAACAGCCTACAGGATAATAGTGGGGCAATCAGTTTCATTTCTGGCCTTGGTTTTCCATTTGGCCCATTGCCACAGATTCTGGTTAAAATCCATGCAGTAAAGGGTTTGTTTGTGTCAGGGTAAGTGTCAGTTTGGTGTTTGTAAGAGTGGAGAGCAGAAGGGTCAGCAGAGCTCCACC
Source organism: Dendrobates tinctorius (assembly GCF_039654945.1). Lineage (NCBI taxonomy): Eukaryota > Metazoa > Chordata > Amphibia > Anura > Dendrobatidae > Dendrobates > Dendrobates tinctorius. The sequence goes on from NW_027361703.1 coordinate 19,775,023, forward strand.
TGTTTGAGGCAAAACAGGCAAGTGGAGCCAAACAGCCAAGGTAGCTGAAAGGCCTGGCACCCACAGCGTACACAGCAGTGCAGTCACCCATGGTAACCGGTCTCGGAGGTTGTCTTGCGTGTTTATTGGCTGCAATGTCTTGTTTCCTGGCTACGATCCAGAGGATATAATTTAATACACTTTTTAATGTTCTGATTTATATTTTAATTTTCTTAGGAGATTTAAACCTGCAATTGTTTGATTACTTCTACTATATACTGCCATGGAAAATTGCTGAGCTTCACAGGAGTATCAATAGAGCAGTGACGGGGCATTCAGCAAGCTAAATTCTGCCATTGTAATCCATCAGTGCTCTGTGATCATTTTGAAGGGGGCTGATGTAAGGACCATATAAATGCTACTGTCAGAAAAACAAAAGCAATCAAACAGAAGAAGTATGCAAATACAGTGACCACCTAATAAATTGATTTTTATTTAATATTTAACAAGCCAAAAAGCAAGATTAAAAACAATTAAAAAGTCCATGGCTCTAAGACCAAACGAAACAACCAATAATGGGGTTGTATTAATCTCTTATTAATTAAAAATGAGTGTAATATATTTGAAAACACAGAGGTAAAGTATTAAATTGCCATGTAAGAAGTCACTCACATCATCATGTAGCAATTTGAGATATTGATGATGTGTTGCCCTCTTTATGCACTGATGACAGCACGTTCCCTGAGTTTATCCAGCTAGAGGGTGCACCACCACATTATAGGTGTCAGGTCCAAGCATTCCTACATGAACAGTTTCCAGGAAAGCAGATTGGTCATCGTGGGCCAGTTGAATGGCCACCAAGGTTTCCTGATCTGACCCCCTTAGGACTTTTATCTTTGGGGTCATCTGAAGGCAATTGTCTATGCTATGAAGATATGAGATGAGCAGCATCTTAAACAACGGATACTGGAAGCCTGTGCTAGCTTTTCCTCTGCGGTGTTGCTATCAGTGTGTCAAGAATGGGATAAGAAGGTTGCATTGATAATCCAACACAATGGGCAGCACTTTGAACACATTTTATAAGTGGTCATAACCTTGTAAGTAACTCATAAAAGAATAAAGCTATGTTAAACCAAGCACACCATTGTTTTTCTTGGGAAATTCTCAATAAGTTTTGTGTCACATGACCCTCTTCCCATTGAAAAAAATAAAGTTGGATAAAAAATGGCCGACTTCAAAATAGCCGCCATGGTCACCACCCATCTTGAAAAGTTTCCCCCCTCTCATATACTGTATTAATGTGCCACAAATAGGAAATTGATATCACCAACAATTCCCATTTTATTTAGGTGTATCCATATAAATGGCCCACCCTGTATATCTATATATATATATGTATATATATATATATATATATATATATATATATAGTGGGTAAGGAAAGTATTCACATCCTTTTAAATTTCACTCTTTGTTTCATTGCAGCCATTTGGCAAATTCAAAAAAGTTCCCCTCAGACTTGGCCAAAGTTTCACCTTCCAACAAGACAATGACTCTAAGGTCTGTTTCACACATCCATGTGTCACCATCAGTCAAGATCCGCCGATTTGCAAAAAAAACGGATCCGCCATTTTGCTTGGCGGATCCATTTTTTTTCCCATTGAGTTGCATTACCGGCGGATCTTGACGGATGGCCATCCGTTGAATCCGTTTTTTTGCGGATCCACCAAAATTTTGGCGTCCGTCAACATGCCTGGACGGACAATGCAACGTTTTTTCAGGCGGCCGGATCCGCATTTTACATTGTGCATGCCCGGAGGACTTGCCTCGGCCGCAAATTTAACCCTAAACTCTGTTCTGGCGGCTGAAAATTTTCTCTCTCTCTCCTCCCCGGGCTGCAGTTCCTTTAAGATTCTTCCTTCGCCGGATCCGTTAAAACAACGGTCCGTTGGCAAATGTTGAGGTCAGTACTGGAACGGATCCGCTTTCCGCCATTTTAGCGGATTTTAACTGACACAAAAAACTGATGTGTGAAACAGGCCTAAGCAGACAGCTAAAATAACAAAGGAGTGGCTTCAGAACAACTCTGTGACCATTCTTGACTGGCCCAGTCAGAGCCCTGGCCTAAACTCAATTGAGCATCTCTTGAGAGACCTGAAAATGGTTGTCCACCAACGTTCACCATCCAAACTGACGGAACTGGAGAGGATCTGGCAGAGCATCCCCAAATCCAGGTGTGAAAAACTTGTTGCATCATTCCCAAGAAGATTCAAAGCTGTACTAGCTCAAAAGGGTGCTTTTACTCAATACTGAGCAAAGGGTCTGATTACTTATGACCATGTGATATCTCAGTTTTTCTTTTTTAATAAATTTGCAAAAATTTCTACATTTCTGTGTTTTTCAGTCAAAATGGGGTGCAGAGTGTACATTGATGAGAAAAAAATGAACTTTTTTGAATTTACCAAATGGCTGCAATGAAACAAAAAATGAAAATTTTAAAGAGGTCTGAATACTTTCCGTACCTACTATATATATGCTGTATATCAGGCAGATAATATAAGTAATAATAACAATATAGTTTGCCAGCTGGTTGGCAGCAAATGGAAAGACACTGTCAGAGATTCAGCGTCTCATCAGTCATAGTGTGTTTGCGCCAATTGCGTATTTGTTGGAACTTGCAATATCCCAGCAACGTGTTTATCATACAGCACATGCGCTAATTGTGTATTTCCTGGAAGTCCCAGTTTACCATGCTAATGTACTATAGTGCACATGTCAGTGTTTATTCCTGGGAGATACGTTAGGCCACGCATGCACAAACATCCAGTCGCCCACTCAGAGTTCAAAGGGAATGTGTCTGCGCAGATGGTGTAGGTTCAAGCATATAGCCTATCGATGAAAATGTTTTATTATACAAGATTTGTTCTTAATTCACAATAATACATAAACACATATAAAAGGGACCAAAACATGGCTAAGAATCCATAATAATGGTGCTATAGCTGGATTAAAAATAACAAGTAATAATTAACTGACTCGTTCTCCGTGACACAAAGTCGCCTAATGGAACCAGCATGATGCTTCAAAAAAAAAAAGGCCACTGATGTCAATTTCTTACCTTTTTGTTTGTCCTTTCTTGCTGTAGCATTGCTGTGAAGATGCTGTTGCACCCTTCTTTGCAGCTTCTGTAAGTTAACACAGTCTTAAGTTAGCAAATAATAGGGCAAAAAACGTCCATTCATGAAGTCTATATACACAACCTCTAGTAGTAAGAACAAGAGGTACAACAATGAACTGCCAAATTTAAGAAGATTAAAAATGATCTTTGTTAATATGGTATATTAAAATATAAAGCAAACAAGTAATAAAATATTATGCAAATCAAGCTAATGGAACAAGAAGGAGCACAACAGATAAAAGGTAAGTACCAGCAATCTGAAGCACAAGTGCAGTTCAAAAAGCAAAAGCTCTAAAGAAAAGCAAGAATCTCCAAATGAAATTATATGGGCAAAGGCAACGCTTATTCACATATATGCAAATTGCCTCTTCAGAGAGAACGAGGACTTGAACTCTATAGCGCCACCTGTTGGAAGTAGCGATCGTACAAGTCACAATTGACTCTTTAATGAGTCTTGCAATATGACTTAGGATAAAAGCCATATCAGAATCTCAATTTGCAGACACGGTGTTTCGGGCTTTTGGCCCTTGTCAGTGCAAAGTATGAGAACTGATTTGGCTAGGTGAGAGGCTTTGAGGTCTAAGGGGTAAGGTTTCTGTGGAGAGTGACATACCAGCGATGGCTTGTCAAGGTAAGGAGGCTTATTCGCTGTGCAATGCTCTTCTGGGAGCATATAGAAACAAAGTGTATAGTGCAATGGATACGTATGCATTATGAAACAAGCAGCATTCTCAAAGCATAAATAGATCCTTATTAACAAAAGTATTTGTATAACATTGCATAGACTAACAAAAGCCAGTGAAAAGGGCTCATATAAATTGATCCAATGAATACATATTACCAAGAGCCATTAAAGAAGGTGGAAAAACACAGTGTAATGATATAAATATGAAGTGCTTCAGTGTGAAGTCATATGCTTTAACCCCTTTCTGTCATGTGACATACTATCCAGTCCATGTGCCCTGGGACTTAATTCCTAGGGACGGGATAGTACGTCACAGCGATCAGCGGCACCCACGTGGTGAGCGCCGCTGATCGCGGCCGGGTGTCAGCTGATTATCACAGCTGACACCCGGCACAATGTGTCAGGGGCGGTCACGGACCGCCCCCGACATGTTAACCCCTTGCACACCGTGATCAAACACGATCGCGGTGTACCGGGGGTTAAAGGGAAGCATCGGCAGAGAGGGGGCTCCCTCCGTGCATCCCTGAGCCCCCCACAGCAGCGCAATGTCCAGCGCTGCTGCGGCTGGCTCTATCCCCGCAGGTCCCCAAATCCAAGATGGTGACGGGGACCTTCGGGGGTCCTGCAGGGAGCTGGCTTCCTCATGCCTGCAAAGAGCAGGCAAGAAGGAAGCCTTGTGCAGTGCCCGTGACAGATCGCTGATCTGTCACAGTGATCTGTGATGTGAAAGATCAGCGATCTGTCACATGACAGCTATGTCCCCCCTGGGACAATGTAATAAAGTAAAAAAAAAAAAAAAAAGTGTAAAGTAATTTAAAAAAAATCGCTAAATAAATTAAAAAAAATATATATATTACCTAATAAATTCATTTTTTGGAAATAAAAAAAAAACAATAAAAGTACACATATTTGGTATTGCCGCGTCCGTAACGACCCGCCCTTTAAAACTGTCCCATTAGTTAACCCCTTTAGCGAACCCCTTAAAAAATAAAAAACGAAGCAAAAAATAATGATTTATTATCATACCGCCGAGCAAAAATTGCAATAACACGCGATCAAAAAAACACATATAAATATCCACGGTACCGCTGAAAATGTCATCTTGTCCCGCAAAAAACGAGCTGCCATACAGCATCATCAGCAAAAAGTAAAAAAGTTACAGCTCGCAGAATAAAGCGATGCAAAAATAATTATTTTTTATATAAAATTGTTTTCATTGCATAAAAGCGCCAAAACATAAAAAAAACTTAAATGAGGTATCGCTATAACCGTACTGACCCGAGGAATAAAAGTGCTTTATCAATTTTACCACAGGCGGAACGGTGTAAACGCACCCCCCAAAAGAATTTCATGAAACTCTGTTTTTTGTTCATTCTGCATCCCTAAAATCGGAATAAAAAGCGATCAAAAGATGTCACGTGCCTGAAAATGATACCAATAAAAACGTCAACTCATCCCGCAAAAAATAAGACCTCACTAGTGTCGAGCATTCCGATACTGAAAATATCGGGTATCGGCCGATATTCGCTGTATCGGAATTCCGATACCGAGTACCGATATTTTTTCAATATCGGATACCGGAATCGGAAGTCCCCATAATGCAATGAGTCACTGTTGTGGCTGTGATTGGCTGCTGAAATGATGCCATCATGATGCGCGGTGTGTGCGCATCATGATGCGCGGTCTGTGCCGACTGCGGGGGGGTCTGTACCGACTGTCAGGGGTCTGTACGGGCCTCTCGGGGGTCTGTACAGGCCTGTCGGGGGCCTGTGTCGGCTGCTGGTGGTCTGTACAGGCCTGTCGGGGGCCTGTGCTGGCTGCCGGTGGTCTGTACGGGCCTCTCGGGGGCCTGTACCGGCTGTCGGTGGTCTGTGCGGGCACAGGCCCCCGACAGTTGGCACAGACTCCCGAGAGGCCTGTACAGACCACCGGCAGCCGGCACAGGCCCCTGACAGTCGGCACAGACCCCCGAGAGGCCCCCACAGAGCCCGCCCGCACACACAGACACGCACAGTGTCTGCCCACGCACCGCCCACACTCTTCCCCCCTCCCGAACAGGATGTACAAGGCAAGAAAGGGTTTTTTTTAATTCCGATATTTCTGTCCCATTGACTTGAATGGGACTTCCGGTATCAGAATCGGCAATACCGATACTTTTTGGGATATCGGGCCGATCCAATCCGATCCGATATTTCTGAATATCGGATGGTATCGCTCAACACTCTGACTCATGACTCATGACACTCAACACTCTGACACTCTGACTCATGACTCTGTGGGTCAAAATATGGAAAAATTATAGCTCTCAATATGTTGTGATGCAAAAACTATTTTTACAATAAAAAGCGTCTTTTAGCGTGCGACAGCTGCCAAAAATAAAAACCCGCCATAAATAGTAAATCAAACCCCCCGTTAACACCCCCTTAGCTAGGGAAAAATAATAAAATTAAAAGAAAATGTATTTATTTCCATTTTACCATTAGGGTTAGGGCTAAGGTTAGGGCTAGGGTTAAGGCTAGGGCTAGCCTTAGGGCTAGGGCTAGGGTTAGGGCTGAGATTAGGGTTAGGGGTGTGTTGGGGTTAGGGTTGGAGTTATAATTGGGGGGTTTCCACTGTTTGGGCACATCAGGTGCTCTCAAAATGCAATATGGCGTCTGATCTCAATTCCAGCCAATTCTGCGTTGATTAAGTCAAATCGTGCTCCTTCCCTTCCAAGCTCTGCCATGCGCCCAAACAGTGCTTTACCCCCACATATAGGGTATCAGCCTACTCAGGACAAATTGCAAAACAACTTTTGGGGTGCAATTTCTCCTGTTACCCTTAGGAAAATAAAAAATTGGGGGCAAAAATATCATTTTTGTGGAAAAAAATGATTTCTTTATTTTCACGCCCGGGCATTATAAACTTCTGTGAAGCACTTGGAGGTTCAAAGTGCTCATCACACATCTAGATAAGTTCCTTAGGGGGTCTAGTTTCCAAAATGGGGTCACTTGTGGGGGTTTCCACTGTTTAGGTACATCAGGGGCTCTCCAAAAGCAACATGACACCCGCAGACCATTCCATCAAAGTCTACATTCCAAAACGTCACTACTTCCCTTCCGAGCCCTGACGTGTGCCCATACAGTAGTTTTTTCCCACATATGGGGTATCAGTGTACTGAGAATAAATTGGAAAACAACTTTTGGGGTCCAATTTCTCCTGGTACCCTTGGGAAAATAAAAAAATTGGTGACTAAAAGATCATGTTTGTGGAAAAAATACGATTTTTTTATTTTCGTGCCCGGGCATTATAAACTTCTGTGAAGCACTGGGGGGTTCAAAGTGCTCACCACACATCTAGATAAGTTCCTTGGGGGGGTCTAGTTTCCAAAATGGTGTCATTTGTGGGGGGTTTCCACTGTTTTGGTACATCAGGGGTTTTCCAATCGCGACATGGTGTCCGATCTCAATTCCAGCCAAAAAAGTCAAATGGCGCTGCTTCCCTTCTGAGCTCTGCCATGTGCCCAAATAGTCGTTTACACCCACATATGGGGTATCAGCGTACTCAGGACAAATTGCACAATAACCTTTAGGGTCCTTTAGGGTCCTTTAGGGTCCTGTTACCCTTGGGAAAATAAAATTTGGGGGTGAAAAGATCATTTTTGTGGAAAAAATGATTTTTTAATTGTACCGCTGTACGTTATAAACTTCTGTGAAGCCCTTGTGGGTTCAAAGTTCTCACCACATATCTAGATAAGTTCCTTGGGGGTCTAGTTTCCAAAATGGGGTAATTTGTGGGAGGTTTCCACTGTTTAGGCACATCAGGGGCTCTCCAAACGTGACATGGTGTCCGATCTGAATTCCAGCCAATTTTGCATTGAAAAAGTCAAACGGCGCTCCTTCCCTTCTGAGCTCTGCCATGCGCCGAAACAGTGGTTCCCCCCACATATCAGGTATCAGCAAACTCAGGACAAACTGCACAATAGCTTTTGCAGTCCAATTTCTCCTGTTACCCTTGGTAAAATAAAAAAAATTGAACCTGAAGTATTTTTTTTGTGAAAAAAAGTTAAATGTTCATTTTTTTTTAAATATTCAAAAAATTCCTGTGAAGCACCTGAAGGGTTAATAAACTTCTTGAATGTGGTTTTGCGCACCTTAAGGGGTGCAGTTTTTAGAATGGTGTCACTTTTGGGTATTTTCTATCATATAGACCCCTCAAAGTGGCTTCAAATGTGATGTGGTCCGTCCAAAATAAAATGGTGTTGCAAAAATGAGAAATCGCTGGTCAACTTTTAACCCTTATAACTTCCTAACAAAAAAAAATGTTGGTTCCAAAATTGTGCTGATGTAAAGTAAACATGTGGGAAATGTTACTTATTAAGTTTTTTGTGTGCCGTATCTCTGTGATTTAAGGGCATAAAAATTCAAAGTTGGAAAATTGCGAAATTTTTGCCAAATTTCCGTTTTTTTCACAAATAAACGCAAGTTATGTGAATGAAATTTTACCACTAGCATGAAATACAATATGTCACGAGAAAACAGTGTCAGAATCACCGGGATCCATGGAAGCATTTCAGAGTTATTACCTCATAAAGGGACAGTGGTCAGAATTGTAAAAATTGGCCCGGTCATGAACGTGCAAACCACCCTTGGGGGTTAAGGGGTTAAATTCAAATATTGAGATCAATGCATATTTGCCATGGGCCATAAAAAAGTTAGAGAAAACACAGTATGATAGTATACCTATACTGTGCGTTCCAGCGCGGACACCGGAAGTATTTCTCTTTACATCCGGGTCAGACCGTAGTAGCGGCGAAGCTTCCACATGCTCCCACAGATGACGCAATCATTTAGACTGGGTATTTAAAGCACTCCCTTGGCCATGTTATTTACGCCCCCCCATAGAAGAAGCCCTTTTTCGAAATGGCGCTGTCGGGGTGGAAGCACGCACAGCTGGAGCCTTTGCACTCAAGCACTTTTAAGGTATAACTACACTGTTATCTTTCATTTTGCTTTATGACCTTTAATATATCATTGTGCACTGAAGCACTTTATAGGTACACTATCATACTCATGCTTGTTCTATATTAAATAAAAATCCATTTATTAGGTTATACCTGTATCTGCATGCTTATTTTCTTTGCCTGGTTATGTGTATTTAGTTTGCAGTAGGTCAATCCCATTAATATTTGGTAGTGCCCTCCACCCTACATTTTTTTTGCTTCTGTCAGATATTGACAATGTCACCGAAATGGTGAACAATAATGTGGCGCCCCTGAGGCTCAGTCGCCACAGAGGTACTGCACCGCCTCCTGAGGTGTGGTATCCCACCATCCAGGTAAGGTGGAGACCCCTGACCACGCTCCAACACCAGCACCCTACACCACAAAGTAGTGTAGCAAAGCACCTTCGGCGGCTCCCTGCTTGGAGTATAGCAAAGCACCCATTGGTGGCTCCCTGCTTGGAACACGAAACGTGCTGTGAGGTGGGTGGAGTTAGATTACATTACAAAGAGCGGGAAGAGTTTAGGACAACAGTCAGTCAGTGAGTGAGTAGTGAGTTTGTGACAGAAGAAAATCCCTGGAGAGAGGGATAGATGGATGGAAGTGCTGCAGCATATTCCAGTGACCTGGGTCTGCTGGCACGGGAAAGGAAGAGAGAGAGCAACATAGACTGAAAGCCTGATTCTCCATAGAAAGAAAGATCAGTACGGAATGTGAGGAGTAAAAGAGAACAGAGGACGTGGGTTAGAAGAGAACCCTTCCTAGATGCTCCAAGCGCAAGGCCGGGGCCCGGTCCCCGAGGTTGTATGGATACTAATGATCCTGCAGCAGACACCGGAGGAATAGAAGTAGTGACCACTTTATTCCCACACAAGACTTGGGGGCACAACAGCAACTGGATAGTGAGTCGGGACTTAGTAGCAAGGAGTCCCCGAAGCTATACAAGTAGAGTTCATAAGAAAATCGGACAGGAGGACTCCAGTGTAACTCAGTACTAGGAGTACTTCATTTAAAGGCGCTATAAGAGGAGGCGTTCAGAAAGGCACATGTTGGCGGAGTGTTGGAAAGGAGTATTCCATCTGGCCTGGAGGTTGACTGAGTCCCTGACCCGGAGGACACGGCACGGAGGCAGACACCTGTTTGCACAACAGACTGTGAGTAAAGCTTTGGAACTACATGCCCTGGTGTCCTCCACTTATTCCTGCGCCAACCTGCCCAGCACTGCTACATCTCTTGCGCCTGACACTACACCATCTACGTGTCACTTCACCTACTCTGCCCTGGGACTACAGCCCTGCCTGTGGAGGGCTATAACACCACTGCTGCACCACACCATCTGTCCCAGAGGATCTGTCTGCAGCGTCGGCTTACATCTTCATTGCCGAACACCACAGGTGGCGTCACGACTTACACATTGACACTGAACATTTACAATGGGCGCCCAGGGCCACGGGCCGGGTTCCAACTACCGTGTCATCTCCCATTGAGGACCATCAGGCCCGGTACCGAGTACCCCATTGCCCTGGGTGTGAGGGCGACCCAACAACAATTGAAGCAGTTCTGGCCACTGATGTTACAGACATATGCTGTCATCTACCGTGTGTTTATAGCTCAGTCCCTGAATCTCTTCCTCCCACAGTTGACCCCAAAGCTGATATGTATATATACATCATTTTGTGCTAAGAGGTTAATATAGTAGTTACTAAGAATATTAAATGCATACAAAAGCAAATCACCCTTGGCAAGCAAACAAAATTCACTACCCCCTAATTTAGTGGTCTATACTATTCACAAGTCTCTCAGTTTGCAAGAGAGTGTGTACTTCTAAATGAAAAAATATTCTTGATGAATTCATATCGCTGAACATATTCAATGTAACTACTCTATGATGTGCTGGACACCATTAACACATATATTGTAATAAGGCAAAATGTGTTCACTTTTAGACCACCTCTAATTGAGAATTTTCTCAACTATTACTATGCACATAATTTTGAACCCTAAACTGTATATCTGTATGTCAAAGTGATCTACATGAGTGTTTCATTTGCAAAGAAACTACATGAGATATTTAACAATTAGTTAAACCATTAAAATAACCTTTTTAATACTTATTGTTTACCTGGCACCATGTTTGTGTTAATATTGCAAAACTCTGTTTTATATATTGTAATTCAGAGATTATTTCACCTAAAGAGGTCCTCACTGGAATTATAACTATTGTTCAGATATAGCAAGGCATATTGTATAGCAAGGAATATTGCAATAAATCAAATAAATTAGCCTATTTCCCACAGGTCAGTTTTTGGGTTCCCCACATAACATAAATTGATGAAGGAAAGACTTCTGCTGGCCATAAGAACACACATGCATGCAGGGCATATTCTAATTTTGTGTGGGCCCTTGGGAGTACTTGTAGGCCCTTCTTCCCTTTGTATTTTTTATACTTGCCTTCCAATAGTTAATATTTGTTAGTTTACATGCAAACATAGTTATAGGGAAAGAAAGTCCAGGCTGGGGATCGTAGATGAACACACTTGGCAATCATGGATCCTTCAGGAAGTGGATGGATATCGAAAGGGACAAATCCCCTATTTCCATCCCATTGAATGTCATTGCCACAATTGACATCAGTATCTAAGGGGTAAAACTGCTACTAGCTCCAACAGTAGTAATGGGTCCACTGTATTCAAAATGATAGCTTCCCCTGTGCCTCTCCCCAACTCCTTCCACCCTCTCACCTATGAATGTGGCTGATAAATATGCATACACATAACAGCCACTTCAGATTTTAATAAAAACTTCAGCATAAAGACAACCAGAGTGCCATTTGCAAAGCAGTAACAGCCACATACCTCTAGATGCAAGAATCAAGAAGGTGAAAATAGTGTACAATACATTGACAAGAGGGGCACTTTTCTGCCCTTTAATTTGCTGATTTCAGATGGTAAAAACATGCATCAGCTACTCACAGTTGACAATAGAAAACAGAGCAAAGGAGTAGACTAAAAAGGAGTTTATTAAAGATTTATTGCCATCTTTACAGGCAATATTGCGATTTACTGTTTATTACAACTTTCAGTCGTCTTCGGGATATCAACACAAAAGTGGAGCGAACTTATTCGGAAAACATTCTCCTCTCTCAAAGTCAGCACAAACATTGCACATTCGGATTTGTGTTTGGATTCCCAAGCATTTCCTTCAAAATTGGCAAAATTCTGCCAAAGTTTGGTAAATGGTTGCGTTTCCACTAAGCCTCTGTGCCCACGTGTCTCTAATCGGCGGTAATGTTACCGTCGTTAAAATCATTATAATTTGTCAGAACGCTGTGGGGTCAACCTATCACATGTCAAAGTCACCTCACAGCTGTGACTGTGACCCATGCTAAAATGTGTACCACAGGTCACAGTCATCAGCTGATGAGAGACTTCTACTCCCATCAGCCTATGCCTACTGTTGCCTGTGCTCAAAATAAAGGAAAAAAGTTAAAGTAAAGAAATACATATTGAAATAACATAAGTATATACTCATTTTACACCTAATACCTTAAGCCATTTGTCTTCTGTAAAAAATAAAAATTTAAAAATTTAAAAGCACCATATACTTACCTTAATGCCTAATCCCTGATGCCCATGTCACCTGGAAAAGAGAAAAAATAATAACTACCATATCTATAGCATGGAATGATTACATGCTTCTGTCAGGTTGTCGTCAGCTGCCACATAAGTGACTGCTCTCAAAGTCATCAGGATTGTCATGGGACATTATGGATTATCTTTTCACTTCAGATAGGTGATGAATATTGTTGTTTATTATTTTAATACATTTGCAGGGGACATTGGCTTCAGTGGAGAGTGCAATGACTTGAGTATCGTACAATTTAGAGTCAATAAAGGTGTCATTATTTCAAATAAAGGACTTTATTCTTGGTTGCGTGTTTTTTATAGAATATAACTATAGGATTAGATGCCTCTCCATTACTAAGCTGTGGCCTTGAAGTCACGGGACAATGCAAAGTTGACATCAACACTACAAATATGCTACTACATGTGGGGACAAATGACACCGCAAGAAACGACCTGGAAACCATCTGCAGAGACTTTGAAGACTTAAGCAAGAAAGTGAAAGAACTGGGAGCGCAGGTGGTCTTCTCTTCCATCCTCCCAGTGGATGGCCATGGAACAAGGAGGTGGAATAAGATTCTGCAAGTGAACAACTGGTTACGTCGATGGTGCCATCAGCAACAATTTGGATTTCTGGATCACGGAGTGAACTACTTATACGATGGACTACTTGCTAGAGATGGGGTGCACCTTACGAAGACTGGAAAGCATGTATTTGGAAGTCGCCTTGCTACACTTGTAAGGAGAGCTTTAAACTAGAACAACATGGGAAGGGAAGCAAAAGACCAGAAAAAGCCATACACCTGACAAATGCTATTGAGAACTCTGCTATCAGAAGTGGAAAGGAAGAACAAAGACGAAAGATTCTAATTAATAAAAATATTGGAGAAAGAGAAACCAATCACAAAATAAAATGTTTCTATACTAATGCACAAAGCATGGGCAACAAACAAGGAGAATTGGAACTACTAACACAGGAAAAGAAATATGATGTCATTGGAATCACTGAAACTTGGTGGGACAATACACATGATTGGAATACAAGACTAGAAGGATACAACTTATTTGCAAGAAACAGACTTGATAAACGAGGAGGAGGTGTCGCATTGTATGTTAGAAACGCGTATATCTGCACAGAGATTGAAGCTTCAGAGACTGGGAGTTCTGTGGAAACTGTTTGGGTAAGAATACAAGGTCAGAACAATGGAAAGGACACCATTGTAGGCATTTACTACAGACCGCCTGTGCAAGCTGAAGATATGGATGAACTCTTTATGCATCAAATGGCCAAGTTCTCCAAAAAATATGACATAGCTGTCATGGGAGATTTCAACTATCCAGACATTTGTTGGGAATCTCTCTCAGGCAAAACTAACAGGTCAAGGAAATTCTTATCCTCTCTTGCTGACAACTTTATCTTCCAAAAGGTAAGGGAGAAAACAAGGGGAACTGCTACCTTGGATCTAATCCTTATAAACAGGGAGGAAATGGTTGAGGAGGTAAAAGTGGCTGGGACCCTAGGAGGTAGCGACCATGCTATTTTAGAATTTTGGATAACTAGAGGCGGAAGACCTGTGAAGACTCAGACGTCAAGGTTAGATTTCAGAAAGGCAGATTTTAAGGGATTCAGAAAAATGAAATTCTCAAAGCACAGTTGTTAACAATTCCGAAAAGAGGGAAGAATAGGAAGCATTTAAGGAAACCAGGATGGATGAACACAGAACTTAAGCACATGCTAAAAAGGAAGAAAAAAATGTTTATAAAATGGAAAGAGGGAGGCATATCTAAAGAAGAATATAATGCTGTCTGCAGAACCTGCAGGGCACAAATCAGATTATCTAAAGCTGAAAATGAATTGAGGCTTGCAAGAGATGTCAAATGCAATAATAAAGGATTTTGGGGATATGTCAAAAGTAAAAGAAAAGTCAAAGATGCTATAGGATTTTTACAGGATGAAAATGATGAAATGGTAAGACAGGATGTTGAGAAGGCTGAACTTTTAAATTCCTATTTTGCATCTGTTTTCTCTCAGAAAGGAAATGTAACATCAACTGTTATTCACTGTCCTATTAAGGGAATAGAAGAATCCAGGATATCTATAAACAGAAAGATAGTGAGGAAACACTTAGCTAACCTAAATTAATTCAAGTCTCCAGGACCAGATGAATTACACCCCAGAGTACTGAAGGAGATAGCAGAAGAAATTTTTGAACCCCTCTCCATAATCTTTGAAAATTCTTGGAGAACAGGAGAAGTGCCAGAAGACTGGAGAAGAGCAAATGTTGTTCCTATCTTCAAAAAGGGGAAGAAGGTGGACCCAGGCAACTATAGGCCGGTGAGTCTGACTTCTATACCAGGAAAGATCTTTGAACAAATTATTAAACAACATGTATGTCAATACCTGGATAAGAATGAAGTGATTAAACAGAGTCAGCATGGGTTTGTAACTAATAAGTCATGTCAGACTAACTTAATTTCCTTCTATGACGGTATCACTGATTGGGTGGATCAAGGAAATGCTGTAGATATAGTATATCTTGACTTCAGCAAAGCATTTGACAAAGTCTCTCACACAATCCTTATTGAAAAAATGACTAAGTATGGAATGGACAAGGCAACTGTTAGGTGGATTCATAACTGGCTTAGTGATTGGACCCAAAGGGTGGCCGTAAATGGCTGCACATCCAGTTGGAAGAATGTCTCAAGTGGGGTACCACAGGGCTCTGTCCTGGGCCCTGTATTGTTCAACATCTTTATCAACGATTTAGATGAAGGAATTGAGGGTAAACTGATTAAATTTGCTGATGACACAAAGCTAGGAGGGATAGCTAATAATAGAGAAGAGAGAGAGAGGATTCAAAAAGATTTAAATAAACTGGAGAAGTGGGCAGCAACTAACAGAATGGTTTTTAATAGGGAAAAATGCAAAGTACTACATCTGGGCAATAAAAATGAAAAAAGCATAAATAGAATGGGAGGAATAGAGCTAAGTGACAGCACATGTGAAAAAGACTTGGGTATACTAATAGATCACAGACTGAATATGAGTCAACAGTGTGATGCAGCAGCAAAAAAGGCAAATGCAATTCTAGGATGTATTAACAGAAGCATACAGTCTAGATCACGTGAAGTCATTATTTCCCTCTACTCCTCTTTGGTCAGACCTCATCTGGAATATTGTGTCCAGTTTTGGGCACCACATTTTAAAAAAGACATCATCAAACTGGAGCAAGTTCAGAAAAGAGCGACCAGAATGGTGACCGGTCTGCAAACCCTGTCTTATGAGGAAAGGTTGCAGGATTTGGGAATGTTTAGTTTGCAAAAGAGAAGACTGAGAGGAGACTTAATAGCTGTCTACAAATATCTAAAGGGCTGTCACATTGTAGAAGGCTCAACTTTATTCTCATTTGCACAAGGAAAGACTAGGAGCAATGGGATGAAACTGAATGGGAGCAGACACAGATTAGATATTAGAAAAAACTTTTTTGACAGTTAGAGTGATCAATGAGTGGAACAGGCTGCCACGAGAAGTGGTGAGTTCTCCTCCAATGGTAGTCTTCAAACAGAGGCTGGACAGACATCTGACTGGGATGATTTAGCGAATCCTGCTTTTAGCAGGGGGTTGGACCAGATGGCCCAGGAGGTCCCTTCCAACTCTACGATTCTATGATTCTATGATTCTAAATATGAACCCCACTTGCCACCGCCACAGGGCAAGTGGGAAGAACCAGTCAAAATGCCAGAATTGGTGCTTCCAATAGATGCACAATCTCTAGGAGCTGCGGGCTGCTATTTTTAGGCAAGGGGGGTCAATATCCATGGCCCCTTACCAGCCTGAGAATACCAGCCCCCAGCTGTCAGCTTTAGCTTGGCTAGTTGTCAAAAATAATGGGGACTCCACACTGCTTTTTTAAATAATTTATTTAAATAATTAAAAAAAAGTTTGGGAACCCCTTTATTCTTGATAATCAGCCTTGCTAACGCTGACAGCTGAGGAATGCAGCCTGCAGCTGTCAGTTTTGCCTTGCTGGTTATCAAAAATACAGGGGAACTGTGAGGGACGAAGTACAAGTCTCTCCCTCCTGAAATGTGCCCCCTCCCTTGGCATTCCCCAAGGTCATAAAAAGCCATACAGTGTTTTTCTTTAATTAAAAAGCTAGAAACAAACCTTTTGAAGCTCTTGACACAATGGTGGGAAATCTTCTGCAACTGCAGCCAGCTCTCTTTTGTTTGACTGAAACACATGGAAATTCCATGGTACAACAAGTCACAGCAAGCTCTGAGGTATTGAATCTGGAAAATAACCTATAATAACAGAATGCAATATCTCTGAAACTAGCCGAGCACATAATTTGAATCAGTGTTCCTTTCTCCACGTGCCCATATTATTTAGCCACCTGGTGCACTCTGGATTATGGAGTTATAAAGCATAGCTAATAGGAATTGCATACAGTAGGCATATTTGGTCTCTAGGTGCAGATAAAATCAAGTGGAATACAGTGGTGGTACAACCAACCCATTCAGAGCTTCGGGCGCAAAGTTATGGGCCAGCCACTGTTCTGGACAGAAAATTTTATTCTCAGACATGGGAGGAGGGAGACAGTCCAGCCCAGGGGAGGCAATTGAGTGTGGGAGGGGACAGCCTAGGAGATCAGAGACATCACATGATATCTTCCTTCTCGCGCCTGCATGGACGCGATGCCCGAGATCCCGCCCCGCAGTCTCTTCTGATTTATTCACACTGTGGGGTGGGATCTTGGGCCGCATGTCCATGCAGGAGCGAGAAGGAAGACATCATGTGATGTCAGTGGACGGGCAGCGCTGACTGCGCATGCCCAAGAAACAAAATTACAGCGCAGGCACCAGGTAAATAACTGAATGCTGAGGAGGCGGCGCCCAGAAGAATTGAGGAAATGACTGATGGCTGTGAGGCATCTGTGCCTGGGGGGATAGACCTGCCCCCCAGACAAACTAGAGGTATGAGTGACAAATTATAAAAACGATTCTTTCAGCGGTGGAAGGGACCCTAACTAAAAGAGCCACCTTGACAGAATGCAGCATTAGTGCTGCACAAGGTGTCCCTTTTAGTTAAAAACGCCTGGGGGGGTGACAGGTTCCCTTTAACAGACCAACTAGGTCTGCTGTCTATCTTGTAAGCAATTCATTGAAGAGGAGTAACATTTAACTCGAGGGATCATAACCAGCTTCAAAACAGTGCTTACAAGTGCAATAGAGCTTGTAAGCAGTGTGCATGTTCTGCTGTCTAGCAGCGGTGGTCAGTCTCCAGAGCAATAGGTTGTATAAAATAGAAGTGTTGATATATTTGTGCTGCTCTGTTGATGAAGAATTTACATTACAGGATTCAGATGTATAGTAACCAGTTGCAGTTTATCCCAACACATTTCCAAGTCAAACTGACCTTTTCCTCAGGAGAAGCACAAAATGCATTTTAAATGGTCTCTACCATGTTGTAGGGGACTTGGACTCTATAACAACTATACTAGCAAGGTACCTGTTACTAGAGCAGTGCCTAAGAAAATAGCTTTTAATTCATATATACTTGTAAATGAGGATACTCCGATGCTCTCTTGGCATGGCCAAGAGTTTGGTGCACTGCTATGTCTCCCCATTTGTATATTGGGGTAGATTCCCTGATTGTGATTGACAGTGCTTGCTTTCCAGAATACTGCTGGCATGTGCAAAGCTGAAAGTGGCATGCAGAGTCACATATGGTCTTCTACCTGCCTCCTGTCTTCTGATGCCATTCGCTGTACTTCTGGGTGTATTAGTGAGGGTATGCTAACACTGGCGTATAATACGTCTGAATACTATCCAATGTATTATAGGATAGCACTTCATCAAGTGTTATACTATGGGGCGGTGGAGATCTGCTATTATTTTCTCATGCCGATTCATGTGGCTTAGCTATTTGTATCACACGCACCCATACAAGTCCATGGATGCTTATGAAACATTGGACTGCACTCCGATGTCATGCGAGTGCAATCCAATGTACTCGCACAGAGTCAGTGGAGAAGATGAAAAAATTAAATTCTACATCTTCTCCACACCTGTGCTGCTATTCTCTCATCACACTCAGATGACTCTCGGCTCCAACTCTGACACAGTTTGAGCACGTGTCCTTTGCACAGTCGACCCAATTCTCTCGCTAGAGAAAATTGATGCTAGTGTGAGCGTACCCTAACAATCTAGTACTAGTACGGTTGTTATGGGCGCTAAGTCCTTTACAACACTGTTATACTTTTAAAATGCATTTTGGGGATAAAAGATTTCCTTTAATATCATGGAGAAGAGTTTCAAATGTGTAGCATACCTTATATGTTGAGAATTACTACGAGATTGCCGGAAGTGGAAAAGGATTTCGCCTTTTAGGCCGGGGTCACACTGGCGAGGAATACGGCCGAGTGAGAGGCGCTAAAAGCACGCATTAGACACGGACCAATGATTCTCTATGGGGTACCTTGCACCAGCCGTATATTTCTCATCCGTATTCTACGGTCTGTGCCAATCGCAGCATGCAGTCTATGGGTGCGCAAAAAATACGGATTACACACGGACCAGACGTGTGACCTGCGAGCAATACGCACCCGGTGTCTTTTAGCAAAGCCGGCAATTCAGTGCGCTATACAGTAAACTCACACTGACAGGTTTAATAAAGAAACGAAAGAATAGATATATATAAATATGCATTCTATGTGTCTACATCTATTCTTTGGTTTTTGTTAGAAACCCTGTCATAGGGCTCCATTATATGTCCATTTTTTAAAGTGATGAGAAAATCTCGCCATACGGATTACATACGGATGCTCACATGCACAAAATACGCGACCACACCTTGATTACGGATGACATACGGAGCACTATTTAGGGGTCATTCATCCGTATTACGCATGTAAAATACTGACCGTATTTTGCGTCGGTTAGTGTGACCCCGGCCTTACAGTCCAAAAAGTCCACATCAAAAACACATGATACCAATCAGTTTGTATAATAATATCTCTGCAAAACCTAAGGTCCCTTCATTAAATATCTAGCGCTTTTGACTAAGGGCCCCGTCACACATAGCGACTCACCAGCGATCCCGACAATGATATGACCTTGTCAGGATCGCTGGTGTGTCGCTACATGATCGCTGGTGAGCTGTCAAACAGGCAGCTTCACCAGTGATCAGCACCAGCGACGACGAGCGGTCGCGTTGATGTGTACCTAGGTTACCAGTGTGCTGATGCAGGGAGCTGGTAGCCAAGCTAAACAGCGGGTTTCTAAGCATCGCGCAGCACTTAGAAACCCGCTGTTTACCTTGGTTACCAGTTCCTGCTCGCTAGTTGCAGCGAGAGACCAACGACCCAAAAAAAAGTCCAGAGCTTTCAAGAATGATCAGCGATACCCGGCAGGGGGGCCATTCGCTGATAGGTGTCACACACAGCGATCTCGCTGGTGAGATCGCTGTTGCGTCACAAAACTTGTGACTCAGCAGCGAGATCACTGTGTGTGAAGGGGGCTTAAAGATGAGCCGATCTTTTGAAATCCATTGAAGAGTGTAACCTTTAAATGAGACAGAGAGGACCCTGCTGACCATAAGAGATTACAATCTACAGGAGAGAAAGAGGGGACCATGCTGATCATAAGAGACTACACGCTACAGGAGAGAGAGAGGATCCTGCTGACCATAAGGGTGTGTGCACACCCTGCGGATTCTGCTGCGGATTTTTCCGCTCAGATTTTGCAAAATCTGCAGGTCAAAAGACCTGCGGTTTATCTGTGGATTAGCCTGCGGTTTGCCCCTGTGGTTTGACACCTCTACAATGGAGCAGGTGTAAAACCGCTGCGGATTCCGCAAAAAGAAGTGACATGCTGCGGTTTTGAAACCGCAGCAAATCCACACTGTGTGCACTGCGTTTTTTGTTTTCTATAGAATATAAAGGTACTGTACACCGCAGCAAAAACTGCTGCAGATCCGCAGGGCAAAATCTGCTGGGGATCCGCAGCAGAATCCGCAGCGTGTGCACACACCCTAAGATTACAATCTACAGGAGAGAAAGAGAGGAACATGCTGATCATAAGAGATTACAATCTACAGGAGAGAAAAAGAGAACCATGCTGATCAAAAGAGACTACATTCTACAAGAGAGAGAGAGGATCCTGCTGGCCATAAGAGCTTGTACTCTATAAGGACAGAGAGAGAAATAACACTTTAGCTCTTAAGAGCTTACACTCTACAGAAGAGAGAAACTTACCCAGTGACTCTGGACATGAAAATGACTTCCATATAAACTCTGCTCCACTGGGAACTGCTGATTTGCGATGGTCCAGGTACTGACCACCACTGCAAAAGGTATGATATTCCATAAGATGTCATAGTCGCCGGACATTATGGGGAAACCCACACAGCAATGCAGAATTATGTTAGCCTGCTGTCTGATGCTTCAGCAATGTGCAAAATAATGGGCAGCGATTTATTTTTTTTTGCCGAACCGCAAATCCAATTTCAAAATGTTCAAATTCATGTGAAACTGCAAATTTCAGGAAATTCGACTCAAACTCGGTCATCTGTGCCATCTAGCTACAACTGCTGAATGCAGCCTCAGCACGGAAGCCAAAGATGCAATATTAGCAAAAGAACAATATATTTCCCTCTTTTTCTTTGTTTGCGCATGTAGAGGTATGTTACTTTAAGGTCAAGCAAATTCTATTTACTATATTGTCATGGGTGTAGTGTAATTTTTGTTCTGTCAGTTTTAAAGCCTCAATGTGTCTCATCTCTTTCCTAACACAATAGCAGGAGCCTTTTAAATTACATTTTTACACTGTGCATTTCGATTAATGCATTAATACTAATAGTATAATTTTAGTACTAATACTATAATTTTTATTCATTTTATGCAATTCATTTTTGATTAATATTATTTATCGTGTTAACTTTTTCAGTTTTATTAATATTATTTTTTATTCATAGACATTTGTGATCTGTGATGTTACTTATGATAAGAGTGAAATGCTCATGAATCGCTTTTAATACCGAATACTTATTAAAACATGAATAATGCAAGGCACCATTGATTGTAATGTAGCAGATCAGAATTAATGTTCTGTATGTCTTGAATTAAATAAAAGTTACAGTATGGTCATATTAACTGCATATTATTATGGCTTTTTTTTGCCAGGTGTTCAGTATCAGGCATCAAGTATATTTTTTATAAGCATTGGAGCAAATATTGAATATCCTTCAAAGTGGCTATAGAAAAAGGACTCAAAGTGTTCGCCAAAACATTTCCTATAGTATGGAAAAAGCAAAAAAAAACAACTTTACATTATATTTATTTAAAATTAAGTAACCAGATCTGCACGACAGCACCCCATATAGCCACATCCCCACATCAATGTGGGTGTCCCAGCTAAAGTTGGATTTACTTTAGGTTACTAATAGTATTAGACATTGACTAGAAATACAGTGACTGTCCAGAGGCAATGTGGCTGGTCTAGTTGGCAAAGTGGCTATCATAGGGGTTGAAGTAGTTGTCATAAAGACACTGGGGGACACATTCATTATGGTGTATGCACCAGAATACTGGTGTAAAACAACTCCTTAGAAAGTCACAATTTTTTTGTGTGACTTGAAAATTGAACTTTTAGTTACTTTTGGCGTATTCATGAGCGAACATGCTGGGATAAGGTGTTATCCAAGAACGATCATGTCCTAATCGAGTATTTTCGGGACGATCTAAAAAAATGCTAGAGTCATTGCAGCTGTATGTCTCGCAGCTGTTCGACAGCCGCAACACATGCAGGGATTGCCTGATTGTTAGACAATCCCTGCATGTGTTGTGGCTGTCAAACAGCCGCGATACATGCAGCGCGCAGCGACTCAAGCATTTTTTTAGAGCACGCCGAAGATACGCTATTAGAACACGTGCATGCTCAGATAACAACTTATCCAAGCATGCTAGCTCATCTCTACACAATTTCATTCAAATTTGTCAACATGGCCACAGCATAGGCATTTACACCACAATAGTGACATTAGATTTGCCAGAAATGTACTTCAAATTCTGTTCATCTCTTATGGAAGTGTGTGATAATTGTAAGATGCACCTAATACATTAAGTAGCATGCACCTCTTATTGAATTAGGCACATGTTACTCCTGCACGCTGCACCATTAAGACTACTGTGTTCAATGTTGACATTAGTTAATTTACCCCATTGTGACTAGTTCAACCCCTTAGGCTAATTTCACATTAGCGTTTTTTGTGCAGCGCATCGAGCGCAAAAGAAACGCATGCATTTGCATGTGTTAGCGTTTTTTATGCGCATTCATTCTCTAGGGGTTAAACCCAGTGTCTACACATTTTTACGCCAAAAACGGATTCGCACAAAAACGCAGACGAACGCATGTCCATGCGCACGCCTGTGTTCCCATAAACTGTAATGCGTTATTTTGTCACATTCCGTGAGCAAGCTTGCGCATGCGTTTTTTTACGCCTTTCGGCGGACCCAAAAATGCAACAGGTTGCGTCTGGTGCGCCTAGGCGCACACCTTGAAAAAAACGCAGGAGCAAGAAAACGCATATGAACGCACACAAACGCAAGCCCATGCGCACATCATGTTAAACATAGGTGCGCATGACGCATGCGCATGGACGCGCACGATGCGCTGCGCAAAAAAACGCTAATGTGAAACCAGCCTTAGTGACAGAGACAATTTTGTACTTAATGACCAAGCTAATTTTTACAATTCTGACCACTTTCACTTTGTGAGGTTATAGCTCTGGAATGCTTCAATGTATCCCACTGATTCTGAGAATATTTGTTTGTGAGATATTGTCCTTCATGTTAGTGGTAAAATGTCTTCGATATGAGTTACACTTATTTATAAAAAATGGAAATATGGCAAAAATGTTGAAAATTTTGCAATTTTCCAACTTTAAATGTTTGTGTCCATAAATCAGTGTGTCATATAGCAAGAAATAGTTAATAAAGAATATTTCCCACATGTATACTTTACATCAGCAAAATTTTGGAAACAATTTTTTTTGTTAGGACGTAATAAGGGTTAAATCTTTCCCAGCGATTCCTTATTTTTCCAACAGAATTTACAAAACCATTTTTTTAGGGACCACCTCATATTTGAAGTGAGTTTGGGGGGTCAATATGACAGAAAATACCCAAAAGTGACACCATTATAAAAACTGCACCCCTCAAGGTGCTCAAAACCACAATCAAGAAGTTTATGTTAGGGCTGGCGGAACGCACCAGATAATATAAAGGGAGATATGAGATGCGTTCGCAGTCCGGGGTCCACCGTGCAGAGATGGAACCTCTGCTGAGTAATGACGGACAGTATATGGCAGTAAAGCATAAGCACACGTGGGTTAAATTCACCCGGTATGTATGAGGCAAACCCTGTTACGTCACAGGGCCGTAGTACCTTAGAGAAAATGCTAGAGTTTTTGGTCACAAGACCCTGCCCCAAGGACAAGGGGTTAGAGTCCCTCTAGACCCAGTTGCGTCGGTGCCACAACTGCGGTGTGGAAAACAAACTAAGGATTTCCGCACTATGTGCATACAGCGCCGCTCTGCCGGACGCCACTAAACACCCAAAGCTTGGGCCAGGAAAGCACACTATAAGTGCACGGTGCTGCTCTGACAGACGCTGCTGTAGAAGCAGTGCTATTGTGCCTAGTGCTGGATGGCACAGTCTGGCGCTAGTTAACTCAATCACCCAACACATGCAACAACGCTAGGGAGGGGATCTTAATGAGTCATTCACCAGATATCAAACACACATCCACACATACACAAATATCATTTCATACAAGCGCATGGCCGGGTGGCCATGCAGACCTTTTATAGCTGCAGCCTTCCGGCACCTTCCCAGTGGTGCAATCAGAGCAGCAATAGAACCTGAGCATGTGACCTCTGGCCTCCAATGAGAGGACGTCCCACGAGCATGTTCAGTAGGCCGAAAGAAGGACTTCATCCCAAGAGCTGCTCGCTGCTGGCTAGTGCAGGTTACTATAGCTGAACCATGGGTGGCAGCAGAAACCAAACCATCAGCACTAGCCTGAGCAAGACGCTGGGATCAATGCCTCTGCTGCGCAGCCTCCTCTGTGGTCAGGACTGAATGGGAGACCACAGAAGGCAAGGCTTGGGATTCCACCTGTGCAGAGGAAGAAACACGATGCCTAATAGTTTATTAACCCTTTAAGTGCTTCACAGGAATTTTTGGAGTATGGAAAAAAAAATGAACATTTTAATTTTTTTCACAAAAAAATTTACTTTAGACCCAAACTTGTTTTATTTTTACAAGGGTAACAAGAGAAAATGGACCACAAAATTTGTTGTGCAATTTCTCCTGAGTACACCGATTCCCCATATCTGGGGGAATGCCACTGTTTGGGTGTATGGCAGGGCTCAGAAGGGAGGGAGCATCATTTGACTTTCTGAACCCAAAATTGTCTGGAATCAATGGCGTGCATGATATTGCATTTGGAGACCCCCTGATGTACATAAACATTGGAAACCCTCCAATTCTAACTCCAACCCTAACACCACCCTACTCCTGACCCTGATCCCAACCCCAAACCTAATCCCAACCCTAACCACAACCCTAACCCCAACTCCAACATCACCCTATCCCCAACATACAACCCAACTGTGACCCCAACACAACCGTACTCCTAACAAAACCCTAACCCCAACACAACCCTAACTCCAACACAACCCTAACCCCCACACCACAACTGTAACCCCAACACCACAACCATAACCACAACACAAATCTAACTCTAGCCCCAACCCTAACCCTTGCCCAACATTGCCCTAAAAATGGAAATGTATTTTTTATTTCATTATTTTACCTAACAAAGGGGGTGATAAAAGGGGGCTTGATTTACTTTTTTTTATTTTGATCATTGTGATAGGGTCTATCACAGTGATCAAAATTAACCAATTGGAGAAATCTCCTATTGTTGATTAGTGCCGGCCAAAATCTCGACCGGCGTACTGCGCATGCATCGGCCATTTTTTTCCCCAAAAGAAGACACCGAGGGCCAGGGGATGGAACAGGAGGGACCGGGGGACACCGCAGGTAGTGGGGGGGCTCGGGAGACTTAATTTCTCTCTCCTCTGATGTGCTAGATCATATCAGAGGAGAGAGAAATAAATGGGAAATCTGACTTTTTTTGCGGTCGTCGTTAGTCAGCGAATAACGGCGATCGCAACACTGTGGGAACTGTAAAAACCGACCCAAATCATGTTTTCTGAGGTCTCAGCTGAAACCCTGACAATTTTCTGATGTTGGGGGTGCTATAACCTTATTTCTCAGCGTCATTAAAAAGCTGAGTCAAGTAATAAGTACCCTTAACTGCCGCCGTTAAAAGGCGTACCGGCAGTCATTAAGGGGTTAAGGGACATTGTTGTTGCCAGAGAGTGCATTGTAATTGCAATGAGAGCATTGTTGTTTCTATGAGGCATTATGTCTGACATGTCTGACATGAAAGTCAAACTCCTGACATTGTAGCATAATGGACAGAATAGGAAAATTGATGGCACTGTAACTGTTGTGTGAACATTGTCCGTGGCATAAAAAAACATTATGGTGTTTACAGAGGAAAACTCTCTGGAGATTATTCATAGTTAGAAGAATCCAAATTGCTTTGTTTGAAGTCTAGTAATGCTCCTGGATCTGATGATTTCTGAGATGAGAAACTTTTGGGCATTTGGCAGTCTCTTAGCTAGCTTACGTCAAGAAAAAAGGGCATATGCTAATGAGATAAGTAAGAGGTTATAGATATTAGTTATGTAAAGTTGGTGTCATGTGGGAAAATGTAGCTGTTTGGATTCACTCACACTGGCATATAACACGGTCGACTGCAATCCTATGTATTATCAGAGAGCACTCGGCCAAATGTTATGCTATGGGGTAGTGAAGATCTGCAATTATTCTCTCACTCCGACATGAGAAAACAATTGCAGCATGCTGCATGTGACTGCAAGACATGGCTCACATTCACCTATACAAGTATATGGTTGCGTGTGAAATATTGGACTGCACTCAAAAGACATCTGTGTCATTTGAGAAGATGTAGAAATTTAGTTCTCATGCGAAAGAATCAAAGCACACTCAGATGACACCCGGAAAAAACTCTGACAGAGTGTTTAGCATAATCGGCCTGATTCTCTCGTGTGAGAGAATATATGGCAGTGTGAGCGAGAACTTACAGTATGGGGACAAAGTCATTAGAGATTCACCATAGCTGGAAGAAGCAATGAAAGCATATCCAGTTAGCTGGTATTTTGTAAGTCTGGCAAAGTTCCGGAACTTGACTTATGTGATTTTTGTCCTGAGAGAAGTGTCTAATAGTCATTTAGCAAAAGGCAGAGATGCTTAGCTGCCCAGGCCGCCAAACAAATGCACTATCAGGATGCAGTAGACCCATGTAGTTAAGATGGCAGCAACACAGGTACAAAAATACTGATGAGACAACCACTCACAATGGAGGGGGTGGTTGCTTTGTATGTAATTGCACAAAGAAGACGTATGTGGTGCCGTTCACACAATGGTAATGCATAGCATCCAGGTTAACAGCCTATTAGTGACGCCCATACTATTAGATCAGGGGGATGCCCAGCGCTATCCAGATGCATCCCATGTGAACAGACACCACAGTTTACAAGACCTAATGGGCTCAACTTCACCCTGGATAAAAAGTGCAAAAAACACATAAAAAATATGTGAGGTATTAGTTAATATTTTGGCCAAAATATGCAAGCATACAACCCACGACAAGGGTGCCCACACTTACAAGTCCTAACACTAAGCAAATATAGCACAAAAAGAGGATTTAGAGATCCTCCAAAAATTCATAAAAATACTAGCAAAAAAGGCCGAGATGCTTACCTGCCCAGGCATCCCTCCAAAGAAATGCACCATCAGGATGCAGTGAACCCATGTAGTTATGATGGCGGCAACACAGGTGCAAAAATACCGATGAGTGCATTTGTTTGGAGGCCTGGGCAGGTAAGCATCTCTGTCTTTTGCTAGTATTTTTATGAATTTTTGTAGGATCTCTAAATCCTCTTTTTGTGCTATATTTGTCTAATAGTCATTTAGCCCCTTACTTTAGGTAATTTGACCATTTGACAGTAGTCAAGAAGCATTTTATATGAAAATACTAAATCACATTTTAAAAAAACTATCATTCCCAAACTTCTTTTAAGTTCTGTACGCAGACAAGCAATATGGAAGACATGGAGATGCAATTTAATAATAAACAATGTAATAATCTGAGACATATCTACTTTCAATTTATTTTCAATATGCAATTTATTGATGAAAGATTCTTGTCTTTTAGACTTTTCTATATGTGGTAAGCAAATCACTGCTCTGCTTATCTGGAGATATTTACTGTTTTGTCTTTGCCAAGTTGCAATTGTTTAGTCTGCTAACACTCGGGCTATTGCTTTTTTAGGCAGTAGTTTACAGTTGTGTGAAGGCAAATCATTTAGGAAGACATTCTCTATTTCCTGCTCTGGCAGAAAGTACTAGAAATGTTCAGTTTCAGTGTTTCTTTAGTAGCTCTTGTATGGCTGTTTGAAATCTATACTTCATATGATCTCATTGTACTGCTGCATTTCATTAATGCCTGACTATTTCAGGCTTGGGGAGTGAAATATTTTTCATATGACACTACAAAACTTGACTGTGCAACACCAGCTGCATAAACCACAAGCCATCTGATTTTGTGGTTTCTGAGAGTGTGAAAAGTTCAATTATTTATAGTGAACAATTAAATATATTTGCTTTAGCGTATGGAAAATGACTTATTAGGTTTTATGTAAGAAAGCACAACATGTCTTTGCATTTTATATCAAAGAATTTTTTTTTTGCTTATTTAGAGTGAGCATATATTAAAAAAATTTGTGTAGTGATATATTAAGACCAGAAATCAAATTTTGTGTTGTGTATTTAAAGAAATAATTCACAAACATTCGGATGTCAAGACAATTGAGAAGTTTTGGATATATCACCCTATTCATTGCGCATAGTCTCACTCCATTCACTAAGAGTACAGAGTACATTGGATTCCCTCCAAGAATCCTAGCTGTTTCCCGCGGAGTGAGGTGGGACAATCCTTTTATGTTTGGTTACTAACACTCAAAAAACAGCTGAACTGAGCCTGCACCGACCTTCAATAGAGAAGTATAGAACAATCATGCATGTGGGGAGCAGGGGTTTGTAGGACTGGTCAGAAATCCTTTTGTAAAACAGTAAAAGGCACATGCATTTAAAAACACAAAGACTTTTAAAGTATATCTTCTATTTCTAATTATTAATATAATGACATGAAGTAGAAATAAATCAAGTAGTAAGCAATTAGGAAAATCTATATCTAATAGTTATAGTTCAAACATTTTGCTACTTTTTATTTAAAAGTTGCAATCATTAATTCCTAGTTAAAACTTTTGTACTAAAGAATTAATAAAGGCAGCAGTATACAGTATACTAACCACAGATTAACAATCACTTTGCTATTAATTACTTCATATATAGTAATATGTATTGTTTATAAATAAATAAAGAGACATTTCCTCTTTACTAACCCATTAACGACCAATGACATACATAGCACGGCAGGAGTAGGTGCCAGTTCCCGCATCTTGATGTGCTACGTACGTCATGATGAATTATAACTGTCAATGTGTGAAAACACAGAGTGACTGCTCCATGATGACAGCAGTCACTGACTGCTGATCGGTACAGCCAGGGATGCAGGAACCCATTTCAGCGGTCCCCACTCTCAGATCACTGTATTCGGTCAGTCAAAGTGACTGAGCCTGTCACTACTTTTTGTGTGATTGGTTCAAAGACAGAAAGTGAGCTAGACGCAGGGGGACACTAAGTAAAAAAAATAAAAAAAGTTAAGAGTGAAAAATTTATTAAAGAAAAAAAAGCAGAAGCCACACATAGTCCAGAGAATTTCTGCTGTCTCATTACTAAATGTAATTTCGTACAAATCATGTATTTTGTAGATTTAGATGGAAACCCTGATATAAATGCTGAGTGTAGAGCACAGAGTAAATGAGAACTGATCCAAAATGTTCTGTACTCAAAATTAGAGATGAGCGAATATTTTAATATTCAGTTCTGCTCACAATTGCTGAATTTTCAATATTCAACGATTTAATCACCGAATATAACTGAACACCATACACAACACAAGTGCCAATCTTTCCCATGCTGTGTGACCGAATGTGAAACACCAGCGTAGCGCTTCTGATCGGCTGTAACTTTACAGCCGCCAGAGACCTGTGGGGTCACGCTGTCAGATGTCGGTCAGCAAGCGACACTTGATGAGAGACAACAGTGACAGCAGGTGAAGATGATGGGAGTAGTAGCCTCTCGTCAGTCAGCACCATGCTCAAAGTAAAAAAAAAAAACGTTACCACTGTCAGTGCGCTGCGTGTTCACGATGTCAGATGTCAGCATGACCCCACAGAAATACTCTGACCCGCAGTAGTAACCCGCAGTTTAAAGCCTACTGCAGGTCAGCAGGCAACAACTGATGAGAGACTTCTCCCATCAGGCTATGTCTGCTGTGACTGATAACAATGACAACAGGTGCCGCTTATGAGAGAAGTAGTCTCTTGTCAGCCGGCGCCTTTGGACAAAGTTTAAAAAAAACATGCAAATTAATTACATATTCAAATAAAATAAGAAACACAATATCCTCAAAATAAAGAAACACAACATATACTCACCTTAATGCCCAATCCCCGATGCCCATGTCTCCTGTAAAAACATCAAAAACAATATTCCACCATATACTCACCTGTCTGTCGTAATCCACGTAATCCTGTGTGTCCCATGGTGATCTCCCATGTAGCACAGTCACATCAGGAGATGTGAGTACTCTACCCGGCAACTGGCGAAACACTGACAGCAGCATCATCACTCCAATAGTGTAAAGCGCTGAGCTGCTGTGAGAGAGGTCACACGAGTTCATGATGAACTCCGGTGAACTTTCTCATGCAGCGGTAGTGCCGTATGTGAGATCACCATAGCTGATGAACTCATGTGACCTCTCTAACAGCAGTTCAGATGTATACACTGCAGGAACGATTATCTCCTGTGTCAGTGTATAGCTGGCTGTCTTTGAGAGCAATCACATTAGTATAAAGTCATCAAGATCGTCGTTGGACATTATGGATTATTATCTTTTCAGTAGACAGGTGATGAGTAATGTAGCTGATATCAATAGCCTGGCTATTATGGCTATTGGCTCCTTCCCAGAATATTTACATCAGCCCCCTGCCATCGGCTTTCCCTCTGCTGGTTATGAAAATTACGCGTGAGCCCATGCAATTTTTTTTTTCAAATTAACAGTTGCTGTTTAGTTACAGCCTATGGAGGTTCATTCTTATTAACGCTCCTACATAGGCTGGAAACAGTGTGTGCATGCGTGTGTGTGTTTACTTACCAGCTTAGTAACTGACACCTTTTCATTCCTAAACCTAGGGCTTTGTGTCAATGACAGCTGCTAACACCAAGCCCTAATCCCATTTCCCTGATGTTACTGCATCAGAATGAAAAAAAAAGGCGTTGAACCAAGAAATTACATCACAAAACCATTTTTAAACATCTTTAGGGTAGGTGCACGAGGTCAGAAAATGCTGCAGGTTGGACGCTGCATACTTGCTCAGCGTCCAACCCGCAGACTCCAGATGTTACAGCATAAAACAGTGATGTAAATCCAAGAAATCTCATGTCCACTATGCGTCCAGAGACGGACATGCGGCACGTCTTTCGCATATCTTTTTATCTTGCTAAGACATGAACCTCCACAAGATAAATTTCACCTGTACAATGTATTGGACAAGTTGAATACACATGTGTTATGAACGAGTCACCGTAGGAGGCAAAAACAGAAATACTAGCTAAGTCCAGGAAACCAGAGAAGTTGGCAGCTATCGGATTGCAGACCCCTGAACCTATCAACAACAACTAGCAGTAGCCGTGGGGGGTTCCTACGGTGCCCTAGACCCCTCGATCACAGCCGGAGAACTAAATAGCCTAAAGACAGAAAGGGAAATCTAAACTGCCCCAGAGCAGACCCCAAAGCAATAGGCAGCCCCCAACATATAATGACGGTGAAGCAAGATGAAAAACACTCACACAGATAGAAAGATAGGCTGAGCAAATGATGGGGCCCAAGCTAACTAAATAGGACAGGATAGAAAAGCTGCTGTCTGCAATCCGCCAAAACCCTATCAAAACAAGAGCCAACAGACTGATAGGGAAAAAAGCCCTGAAGACGCTAGGCTTCAAAAAGACTATATCAGCACTCAGGTATTTTCTGAAGACAGAGCAAAAAGGAATTTAGCTCACCCCAGCAGGGAATGGCAGAAATCCAGAAAAACAAGGCAAAACAAAACCAAAACACAAATGCAAAAAGCAGAGCAAAAAACTTAGCTTTTGAGGAGCAGGAATCAGACTGGTCTCCTAGAATCCCTCTGAGAAATCACCAGCAAGGCAGAAGGGCGTCAGCTGCCTTATATCCAGTCAGCAATTCCAGTCACCCAGTCATCATCATCCTGCTCAGGTGCTTGGTAATCAGCCTCACTACCTTCCTTCACCAGAAGAGGGAGTTCATAAGACCTCAATGGTGAAGGGGAAAATGAACTCACAACACACATGGTTCAATGAACACATGAGGATTCACCTGTGTTCAATAGCCGACAGTGCTTTGGATGCAGCAGACATGTGCTGCATCAAAAGCACTGCCAGTTATTGAATATGTGCACATACCCTTATTTAGGTAAAAAAGCATTCATTGCTGGACAACAATGCATACAAATAAGCCAAAGGTGTCCTCTGAGGGTTGCAGCCCCCAGCTGTGAGGTTTGCCTGGCTGGTTAAAAAATACAGAGGAACGCATGCCGGATTTTTCATTTATTTATTTATAGCCCAGGCAGCTGGAGAGGAATACTCCCATCAGGAGTTCCTGCTCTCACTGCTCTTAGCAGCAGCAGGTGTGGGCTGATGGGAGTAATAGTCCCAAAAGCTGCCACCTGCTGTCATTGTTTTCACTTGAAAACAAGTCTCATCATTCTTCCCTGCTCGTGCTGATCACCGGAAGAGCAGTGTTATGATTGGGTCACCGAGGAGGAAAGCAAGACCAAGCTAAGCCACAGAAAACCAGAGAGGTTGGTAACTAAGCAGATTGCAGACCTCTGATCCTATCCACACAACTAGCAGTAGCCGTGGAGCACACCTACAATGATTCTAGATGCTTTGACACAGCCAGAGAACTAAATAAGCCTAAAGCAAGAAAGGGGAAATCTAAACTGCCCCAGAGTAGACCCCGAAGGAATAGATAGCCCCCAAACATATATTGTCGGTGAGACAAGATGAAAACACAAACGCAAGTAGGAAAATAGGCTGAACAAACAATGGGGCCCACACTAACTAGACAGGATAGGAAAGGAAAGACACTGTCTGCAATCACGCAAAAAAACCCTGCAAAAAATGTCCAACACGTCTGATAGAAAAAATACTGAAGTCACTCGACTTCGCCCACTATATCAGCACTCTGGCATATTCTGAAAGCAGAGAAAAAAGAGGCCAATCTAATAAGGGATAAAAACAAACTGGCACAAGCAGTAACATAAGGATGGAAATTCAGCACAGCTCCATTGTTATTGTGAATGAAAGCTCAACTGAGCAAACACTGTCTCGTTCTAGCCAAAGACCACTGACAATATCTGTTACTGACCGGGTAACTTGACTCTCTTTCTTTGGCAGCCACAGAGGTAAGCCTTGTAGATGAGGCTCAGAAAGAGAATGTGCTCCATTGGATGGCTGCATCAAGTTGCCTCTCCTCCTCTTCCTCCATCTTAACATCACGCACATTACAATCTTCAGACAGCTATGTCCCCCCTGGGACAATGTAATAAAGTAAAAAAAAAAAGTGTAAAAATAATTTTTTTAAAAATCGCTGAATAAATAAAAAAAAAAAAATATTCCTTAATAATTCATTTTTTGGAAATAAAAAAAAACCAAAACAATAAAAGTGCACATATTTGGTATCGCCGCGTCCGTAATGAGCCGCCCTATAAAACTGTCCTATTAGTTAACCCCTTTAGCGAACCCCTTAAAAAATAAAAATAAAAAACGAAGCAAAAAATAATGATTTATTATCATACCACCAAACAAAAAGTGCAATAACACGCGATCAAAAAGACGCATATAAATATGGTACCGCTGAAAACGTCATCTTGTCCCGCAAAAAACGAGCCACAATACAGTGTCATCAGCAAAAAAATAAAAAAGTTATAGCTCGCAGAATAAAGCGATGCATAAAAGCGCCAAAACATAAAAAAACTACTTAAATGAGGTATCGCTGTAATCGTACTGACCCGAGGAATAAAAGCGCTTTATCAATTTTACCGCAGGCGGAACGGTGTAAACGCACCCCCAAAAGAAATTCATGAAACACTGGTTTTTGTTCATTCTGCGCCCCAAAAATCGGAATAAAATACGATCAAAAGATGTCACATGCCTGAAAATGATACCACTAAAAACGACAACTCGTCCCGCAAAAAATAAGACCTCACATGACTCTGTGGGTCAAAATATGGAAAAATTATAGCTCTCAATATGTGGTGATGCAAAAACTATTTTTACAATAAAAGCGTCTTTTAGCGTGTGACAGCTGCCAAATATAAAAACCACCATAAATAGTAACTCAAACCCCCATTATCACCCCCTTAGATAGGGAAAAATAATAAAATTAAAAGAAAATGTATTTATTTCCATTTTACCATTAGGGTTAGGGCTAGGGCAAGGGTTATTGCTAGGGTTAGGGCTAGGGTTAGGGCTAGGGCTGAGATTAGGGTTAGGGGTGTATTGGGGTTAGGGTTGGAGTTATAATTGGGGGTTTCCACTGTTTGGGCACATCAGGTGCTCTCCAAACGCAACATGGTGTCTGATCTCAATTCCAGCCAATTCTGCGTTGAAAAAGCCAAATGGTGCTCCTTCCCTTCCAACTTCTGCCATGCGCCCAAACAGTGGTTTACCCCTACATATGGGGTATCAGCCTACTCAGGACAAATTGCAAAACAACTTTTGGGGTCCAATTTCTCCTGTTACCCTTAGGAAAAAAAAAACTGGGGGCAAAAATATCATTTTTGTGGAAAAAAATATGATTATTTTATTTTCACGCCCTTGACGTTATAAACTTCTGTGAAGCACTTGGGGGTTGAAAGTGCTCACCACACATCTAGATAAGTTCCTTAGGTGGTCTAGTTTCCAAAATGCGGTAACTTGTGGGGAGTTTCCTCTGTTTAGTTACATCAGGGGCTCTCCAAAGGCAACATGACACCTGCAGACCATTCCATCAAAGTCTGCATTCCAAAACGTCACTACTTCCCTTCCAAGCCCCAACGTGTGCCCATACAGTAGTTTTCTCCCACATATGGGGTATCAGGGTACTCAGGACAAATTGGACAACAACTTTTGGGTCCAATTTCTCCTGTTACCCTTAGGAAAATAAAAAAATTGGGGACTAAAAGATCGTGTTTGTGGAAAAAATATGATTTTTTTTATTTTCATGCCTGGGCGTTATAAGCTTCTATGAAGCACTGGGGGGTTTAAAGTGCTCTCCACATATCTAGATAAATATCCATGTCTATTTTCTCTTGATACCCTTGTGAATAGTTTTAATTCCCAATTGAATGCCCTTTTAAGTACCTTGTGGGGTGTACTTTTTAAAATGTATTTACTTTTGGGTATTTTCTGTCATATAGCATCTCAAAGCCACGTCACATGTGCTGTGGTCCCTAATTAATAGTCATTGTAAATTTTCTTGGAGAAATGGAAAATTGCTAATAGAGATGAGTGACTTTGCCTTTTTTAGGGTCGAACAAAATCGGCCGACTATAGGGAAAAGTAGGGGGTCCGACTGAAACAAGAAACCCAATGCAAGTCAATGGGGAAGCAAAGTCGGCAGGGAGTGGAGGACAGTAAACACACCTACAGTGCCCATTTCAATGCCAAAAGCATTAATTCTTATTACTGAAGCTTGTCAACCTTAATTTACTTTATAATAATAGTTACACACTGAAAACAGGGGGTTATTTGGATAAAGTTGTGGGGGGGTAGGGCTGGCTCCAGGTTTTCATGTGCCCTGGGCCAAAGAGCGCCCCTTTAACACATACCACAACTCATGATGCTCCGATATGGCACAGAAATATAGGTATAGTACAATGACAAATACTTCACTGCTTACATGACATGACTGATCTATTTTAAATTCTACAATAGCTCAAAAAAGGACAGTATATTACTCCATACAGAATTATGGCCACCACTTTGTGCGCCATACAGAATAATGAGCCCCATATATTTCACCATACAGAATAATTGGTCACATGTAATG
This sequence comes from Dendrobates tinctorius, assembly GCF_039654945.1. Taxonomy (NCBI): domain Eukaryota; kingdom Metazoa; phylum Chordata; class Amphibia; order Anura; family Dendrobatidae; genus Dendrobates; species Dendrobates tinctorius. Next base: position 19,810,930 of record NW_027361703.1, read on the forward strand.
TTCCATACAGTATATGAAGAGCTCCACATAATGCTTCAGTATATGATGGTCCCCATGGACGATGCTCCAGTGTGTTATGGGCCCAAATAATGCTCCATATATAATGGGCCCCATTTCTAATGCTCCAGTGTATAATGTGCCCCATAGATGCTGCTCCAGTGTCTGATCTGCCCCATTTTGAATGCTCCAGTATATGATGGGCCCCATTTTTAATTAACCCAGGCATGGTATGTGAAAAGAGCTCCATGGAGTAATCTGAAGTGTGTGCTGCCACATCCTTCACTTTTGGTGTGGGTGAAGGACACAAGGAAAGTGGTTGCTCCTGACCAGAAGCCTGCACTTACGACTCAGTGCTTGCATTTTTTTTAAACTTAAGAAGAGGAGGCGATAGAGCTGGAGGCTGTTTCAGCAATGTAAGCCAAAAACAGTTCCTGATGCTCCGGCTTTAAAAGCAGTCTACCTACTCCTGTAAAACGGAGCCTTACAGGCCTTCCAGAGCTACACCATGACGCAGGCTCAACACCTCCTGCCTTAGCTGCTATTGTGTTTTTGGCACTACCAGCAGATGCACCACCACCACCATCAGTACCAGGTGGCCCCCCCATGCCCACGTCTGCGTCTTCTTCCACCATACTTCCTCATGTTTTAGAAAATTGACCCAGCAGATATATGGTACTGTATCAGAAGCGTACAGCTCTATACAGTCAAGGGATAACAGTAAATCTCCGTATATATTTCATGAGTCATACACAGTTGCTCACAGTCTCAGTATGGATTACCCAATAAAATAAAAAGGTGAAAAAGGGTACAGTAAAAAACCAAGGTAGCAACAGAAAAAATGATCCCTAAAACTTCACTTTTAATCAATATTTAAAATCTGGACAATCCCAGTTCATAAGGACTAGGGTAATATTTAAACAGACACCAGACAAAAATAGTAATAGATACTCCAGGTCACTAAACTCGCCCTAATGAGCCCTGGCAATCCCTGCCTAGCCGCGGAGGTTGGCACCCTAGTTGTAGACGATAGTGGTGCCCCCGCTCAACGTCGGTGACCCTAATACACCCTACAAGACCCTAGTCCACGACGAGGATACACAAAAAAACACAAACACACAGTAACCACCCGAAAAAAAACCCTGGTGGAGAGACTGTATAACGTCTCTAAGATGTTTTACTAATCTCGTACTAAAATCATGGGTAAATAAACCCATCCCAGATAATATCTCGTAGTAAAAAATACTGATATATAGCAGCTTATAATGACTTATCTCGTAATAAAAAGGCTTATGCTGCAAAAAATGACAGACCTGATATAGCCCCCCCCCCCAAAAAAAAGGGAAAAAGGAAAAACGTATACAGTAAGAGGTGCAGCCACAGGGATGCACAATCCAAGCACCTCAGGTTACATAACCACAAGAATTATCCACCAGATAAAGATTAGTGGCATAAAAATAATATACACAACGCTTAAATAATGGACATAATAGTCCTACATATAAACAGTGGTGGCAACAGAAAACAATCCCTGATTACCAGGTTGCCCTAATACAGAAACATTTTGCCAACCATCAAACAATAGGTCTGTCAGCGTTATGAAAATACTTATCAGCCATCAGAAGATATGAGGCCCAGCCCGACGCGTTTCCCCCTCCTAGATATTGAGGGTTCATCAGGGGCAAAGAAGGAAAGGGGATTCCATCCCCTCTGGCCGAAAGATCAGTGCAGTGTGCGGCGTCTTTTCCGTGTCTCTGAGGCTCATATTTACCGCGTTCTAGTTGTGACGTCACTTCCGGTGACGCGCCGCAATCACGTGTGGTGTAAACAATACTCTCATTGGAGGGATTCAGAAGCATGAGACACCGGCAACGTCACTTCCGCAGTGCTCACACATAATGGGGAAGAATTATGATGGACACCATCCTGCTTCCCATCTAAACATGCGGCGTCACCTCCAAACCCACACCCCGATACTTGCGTATCCTATACATCGCGTCCTGCATCACCCAAATTATATCACAACATAAGATAAATCCATGTAGCAGCTCATAATAATAGATAATCGCTGCAGGATATAATGTTGTAATCATACGTAATTACGAACAATAATAACTCAATAAGGAAATTCCAGGACATCTCCAATAACATGGAAAGATATATAAAGATATTCCTTATGGGTAGAGCATTAGTCATCATAACAGAGCACTCAAAAGACCTCTATGTATCCAAAAGAAGAGATAAATGAAAAATAAAGTAACACAATAAGCACACAAGAAAAATAGCATGCTGGATTCATCAAGTACCATCTTATAGAAAGCTAGTAAAATTCAACTGCTCATTTAAACCATTAGGGCTTTGTGATTCAAGCCAGAAAATCCAACGTGTCTCACGTTGTAGGATTTTCTTGTCCCAATCCCCCTGTCTTGCCAGAATCTGAACTCTCTCAATAACACAGAAACCAATCTGCTTCTCGTCCCCACCATGAACCAAGTTGACATGGCGTGCTAATGGTGTATCTCTCTTATGTCTGATATCACCCAAATGTTCACCAATACGTATGCGGAGCTCACGTTTGGTTTTGCCCACATAGTCTCGGGGACAGGAACATTTGCATAAGTAAACAACCCCTGCAGTTTTGCAGTTAGCAAATGAATTCATCTTGTATGTCCTTTTCGTGTAAGCACTGGTAAAGGTTTTCGAAGGTATAACAAACTGGGCTATTCTCTGGACCGATCGGGATATTAGAGAGATAATTCCTTCTAGACCTTCAGTGACCTATAGGAGGGGCAAATCTATTAGAGACATGGTGGTAAAGAGTCATCTTGAACCTCAGAAGAAGGAGGGAACATGGTTAACAAACAGGCAGGTTGGAACGTTCAGATGCGGACACTGTAGTTTTTGCAAGTTTGTTATACCTTCGAAAACCTTTACCAGTGCTTACACGAAAAGGACAGCACCAGGGGTTTTTTTCGGGTGGTTACTGTGTGTTTGTGTTTTTTTGTGTATCCTCGTCGTGGACTATGGTCTTGTAGGGTGTATTAGGGTCACCGACGTTGAGCGGGGGCGCCACTATCGTCTACAACTAGGGTGCCAACCTCCGCGGCTAGGCAGGGATTGCCAGGGCCCATTAGGGCGAGTTTAGTGACCTGGAGTATCTATTACTATTTTTGTCTGGTGTCTGTTTAAATATTACCCTAGTCCTTATGAACTGGGATTGTCCAGATTTTAAATATTGATTAAAAGTGAAGTTTTAGGGATCATTTTTTCTGTTGCTACCTTGGTTTCTTTCTTGTCTTTGATCCCAAAATATTTTTTGGAGGTTTTTTTGAAAAAGGGTACAGTATCACCAGTTACAAGGTATATATAGTATAGTGTAAACATTCTGAGTCTCCGTATACATTTCAGGATGCAGACACAAACGCTCTAAGGCCCAGTATGGAGTACACAAGAATATGAATAGCTATAAATGGGTAATGTAACACAAGCATACACCTGTATACAGTATTGGGCAAATTTGAAATCTCGGTATATATTTCCGGAGTCACCCTCAGACGCTCACTCAGTCTGGGTTTGACCATAATAAAAAATGTTGTAAAAAAGGCACTGGATAACAAGGTAGCAAGTATATATATTATAGGGTACAATTGAAGTCTCTGTAAACATAGTCCCATAGTCAGTCTCAGACGCTTACTCAGTATGGATTTGACTGTAATACTAAATGTTGAACAAAGGTACTGTATAAAAAGATACAAGCTGTATCGAGTATAGGGTAAAAATTGGTATCTCCGATTCACCGTATATATATATATAGAAGGCGTAAACCACACACGCTCACTCACTATGGATGATACCGTAACACAAAATTTGGAACAAAGGTACTGTATCAGCACATACCAGGTGTATCCAGTCTAGGGGTAATTGTAAATTTTCATCTATACTTCCGGAGTCAGACACAGACACTCACAGGCTCAGTATGTATTACACCAGAATTTAACAAGTAGAAAAAGGGAAAGGTAGTCAAAGCGTACAACAGTATACAGTGTTGTGGTACTTTTAAATCTTCGTATATATTTCAATCTCAGTAAGCCAGTCCTGACTCTCCGCTACTGGAAACGACATGGATACAAGTACAGACAGAAATTCGAGTGTTATCAGAAATTTGGGAATTGCTCATCGCGGGAAAACCTCACGGTAGATGTTGCAGAGGCGATGCAGACCCTCAATTACTGTGTCTGTGGAGACAGCGAAAATGGTTCTTTGTGAAGAAAAGATTGCTTTATCGCAGTAGCGTGGATCACATCACCGTTACTCGTCTCCATCAAACTGTGATCACAGGGAGAGATGTACACATGGTCCTCACTGCCTATCATGATGTGTCTGGTCATTTTGGAGTGCCAAAGACAGAAGCCACAGGCCGTAGGCGATTCTATTGGATTGGCATGAGAGGAGACATTGAAATATGGTGGCAGGAATGTCACACGTCTGTGGCTATCACAACTGTGAAAGGTGATCATAAAGCACCACTGCATCCGCTTGTAAGTTGACATCCATTACAAATGGTAGCCATTGATCATCTGAAGGTAGAGGCCAGCAGGACAGGGCATTGCTACATCTTAACCATCATCGATCAATACACCAAATTTCTAGTGGCTGTCTCTGTGAAGAATTTAACTGCCCAGATTACACAGCGGTGGAGCAGGGAGAGGTAAGTATTGCAACTTGCAAGTGCTGTGGCCATGACCAAGCAGGGGGGCACACTCGTGGTTGACGGTACTGGCACAGGGCCCTTCATAGTACGCTGGTGTGTCTGATGGCGAGTGGGCCCCCCACCGTCAGAGACACTGTATTGTACTATGAGGGGCCCTGTGCCAGTGCCTTTGGCCATCTGTGGGCCCATCCACCTGTTCAGAGCAACGGTACTTGCCCGGGTGTGCCAGGTGTTGACCCCAGCCATTGGGGGTGGGCAGCCCATTTAGGGAGGTTTACAAAATGGCATATGTTGATGTGTTGGCTGGACATTCAGCTGCTGCAAAGGGCAGAATTGGGCAAGTCTGAGGACAAGGAGGACAAAAGCGAGGCAGTTTTGTGGGAACCTATGTGTCATCAGGGGAAGGTGGGACAAAATCCTTTGCAACCCATGCATGGTTCATTTTAATGAAGGTTAGATCATCAACATTTTGTGTAGACAGACGGGTTCTTTTTTCTGTCAGGATTGATCCAGCAGCACTGAAGACTCTTTCAGATAACACACTAGCAGCAGGGCAAGCAAGCTCCTGTAAGGCATATTGTGCCAATTCAGGCCATGTGTCCAGTTTAGAGGCCCAATAGTCAAAGGGGAATGACCTGTGAGGGAGAAAATCGATATGGGAGGAGAAGTAGCTTGTAACCATAGTTGACAACGGCTGTCTCCTGTCACTTTTAATCGATGCATTATTAGCAGTCATGTGAGCGGTACTTGAGAAATCATTCCACAACGTGGTCATTAAACCCCTGTCTCCAACGTCACTTCGGCTGTGTGCACCACGAACATCTCTTCCATTGTGCCCACTACAGCTCGTGGGAGAAACAGCATCACTGCTGTGTGCTGGGAAAGCCTCAAACAACCTGTTTACCAGAGTTGCTTGTTTGTTAGCCAATATTATCTCTAGGTTCTCCTGTGGCATAATGTTTTGTAATTTGCCTTTGTAGCGTGGATCGAGGATGCTGGCCAACCAGTAGTCGTCATCTCTCATCATGTTGGAAATGCGGGGGTCCCTTTTTAGGTTCCGCAAGGCATAATCACACATGTGGGCCAATGTTCCAGGTGTCAATGATGCACTGCCAGTGGTGGGTGGAGGAGCACTTTCTGGCAAATCCACATCTCTACAGTCATGCACAAACACTGTACCTGACCTTGGAAAGCCAACATTTTCTCTTGCCCCTGAGAAGCATCCTCCTGCCCAAAATAATCAACCCCCTCCTCCTCTTCCTCTTCTTCCTTCACTTCGTCCAGGACAGTTCCCTGAACAGACAATGGCTGACTGTCATCAAGGCTTCCCTCCTCCTTCTCTGCAGACGCCTGATCCTTAATGTGCGTCAACCTTTGCATGAGCAGACGCATAAGTGGGATGCTCATGCTTATGATGGCGTCGTCTGTGCTTACCAGCCGTGTGCATTCCTCAAAACACAGAGGTCTTGTTATGATTGGGTCACCGAGGAGGAAAACAAAACCAAGCTAAGTCACAGAAAACCAGAGACATGGGTAACTATGCAGATTGCAGACCCCTGATCCTAACCACACAACTAGCAGCAGCCGTGGAGCGTTCCTACGATGAATCTAGAAGCCTCGTCACAGCCGGAGGACTAAATAAGCCTAAAGCAAGAAAAGGGGAAAACTAACTGCCCCAGAGTAGACCCCAAAGGAATAGACAGCCCCCACACATGTAATGACGGTGAAACAAGATGAAAAGACAAACACAGGCAGGAAAATAGGCTGAGTAAATGATGGGGCCCAAACTAAATAGAAAGGACAGGGAAGGAAAGACACTGTCTGCAATCTGCACAAAAAACCCTACAAAAATAATGTCCAACACTTCTGATAACAAAATTAACCCTGAAGTCACTAGACTTCTCCCACTATATCAGCACTCTGAAATATTCTGAGACAGAGCAAAAAAGAGGCCAATCTAATAAGGGACAAATAGCAAATTGGCAAATACAGATAAATAAGAGTGGAAATTCAGCACAGCCCAAGCCGGGGCTGGCTGACCACACAAAAAAACGAATAGACCAACAAATCAAGTGTGAACATTAGCAGAAACACTTAGCTTGAGATGACTGGAACAGAGCTGAAAATCCAGAAGGAATCACCAGCACCAGAATAGGGCATCGGCTGTCTTAAATCCAGTCTGAGATTCCAGAGGTCCAATCGTTATCCTCAACATCAGGTGGCAGATCTCTACTAATTAAATCAACCTCACTACCTCCTGTTACCACCAGAGGGAGCCCGGAAGGAGAACTCACAACTGGTAGACCAGAAAATGAGTTCACAACAGGAAACCCTCTCAATTCTAACTCATCCCTGACCCCAACATACCCCAAACCCTAATCCCAACCCTAACCCCAACACACCCCTAACCCTAATCCCAACCATAAACCCTAACCACAAGCCTAACCCTAATCCCAACCTCAACACACCCCTAAGCCTAATCTTAACCCTAATTCCAACCCTATCCCTAATTCCAACCCTAACCCTAATCCCAACCCTAATCCTAATTCCAAACCTAACCCTAATTCCAACCCTAACCCTAATTCTAACCCTAATTGCAACCCTAACCCTAATTGCAACCCTAACCCTAAATGCAACCCTAACCCTAATTGCAACCCTAACCCTAATTGCAACCCTAACCCTATTCTAACCCTAATTCTAACCCTAAAGGAAAAATAAAAATAAACATATTTTCTTTATTTTATTATGTGTCCCTACCTACGGGGCTGTTAAAGGGGGGGTTTATTTACTTTTTTTTGTATCTTGATCACTGTGATAGTTTATCACAGTGATCAAAATGTACCCTGTAAAATGAATGAATGAATCAGCCGGCTGGCAAATTTGTGGGTGCACTGCGCATGCGCCCACCATTTTGTAAGATGGTGGCACCCATGGAAAGAAGACGGCGGGACACCAGGAGGTACTGGGACTCAGGACGTACTGGGGGCTATAGAGGGGATCGGAAGGCAGGGGGAAGTGGGGGAAAGCGGAGAGGGAGCAAATACTGACAGAAGTGGGCGATTACCACTGTCAGTCGTGTGGGGGGGTCGGATCATAGTCTCCAGCCATGCCCCAAGCTATTGCAGCCTCGGTCATGGCTGGTTTGTAATATTTCACCAAATATCATTGGCGAAATATTACTATCTCTATGATAGTCTGTTTCACTTTCAACAGCCAATCAGAGCGATCGTAGCCACGGGAGGCTAAGCCACCCCCCCTGTGATTAAGTACAAAGCCCCCCTGTACGTGCGGGTCAGGTGACCTTTCAGTGACCCCGGTCACTGACCCACAGGAGGGCAATTAATTCATGACGCCACATAGGCTTCACTGGTCGGATTGGCACAGCTTTTCATGATGCCTATGTCGCGTCATTGGTCGGGAAGGGATTAATGGAGGCCTCAAATGCCATAATTTGTAGCCCACAGATAGATGAGGCGTGTGATGGAGATACCACACTTTCAAAGATCTGGCCTGTATTTTTATTGTTTTTTCGCCAGTAAAATTGTGTCAATATGTAATCTAAAACACAGCAAAAACAATTCTATGGAGGCCTGAAATGACACAATTTTGACTGCAATGATATGTGATCTGTGTGGCAGACAAAATCCCGTGGAAAATATCTGCCCTATAGCTAAATATTTTTTTGGCAGCTAAATATATTTTGGCAGCAAAATGGTATCAAGAAATTGTGTAAGACACTCCAAAAAATGTTAACAGTACCACAAAAATGGCAGAATATTCTTCGCACTCAGATGTGATCGCTAGGACGGGAAAACCCGTTTAAAATAGCTGGATTTTCATGCTGTACTATGAAAAGGATCTGGCTGTATTCTGCAGTGTCAACAAGCAAGTGGAGAAAAAAGTGTGCTCTGCATTGCTTTTGAATAAAATAAGCAGGATTAAGATGAAAAAAAATTATTCCTGGCCACTGATACCGGGCGCTATGTATATACGGTCAATATATGTAATAGGCAGCAGCAGAAAGTTATGGAATGGACCTTCTTGTTGTATGCAATGAATTATGCCATATACAATGCCTACCTGACTAACAGTGATATCTATATACCCACATACAGTGTCTGCATGCCTTGCACTGATATGTATATACCCACATACACTCCCTGCCTACCTAGCACTGCAATCTATATACAGTGTAATTAGTCCTTAGAAGGACTGTTGATTTAGCTGTATTTGTATATTCAATTATGGTATATCCAGAGAAACTGATACCCACCTATTCTGTCCCTACCGCTGCAGCAACTTCGCTACACTGGTGATTCCGGAGCTGACTGGGATGAGCAGGGTGGTGCCAGGTCTGATATAGACCTGATGATGCTGTGCGGCCAGCCATTCACTGTAATGCCACAACCAACATGGCTGCGGCATTACAGTGCATGGCAGACAATCCCTGCATGTTGATTGGCACTCTAAAGAGTGCCAAGCATGCAGGGCGGGGACCAAGCTCTCACCAAACAATCCCAGAAATGCTTGGCGCTCGCCGAGCACCGCGAGTACAGCAATGCCCTGGTGAGCACCGAGCATTACAGAGTATGCTCGCTCATCACTAGTCTCTATTCAATAATAGTGCCTTCTGTTATTATGATGAAACCTTTCCTCTGGAAGTAGAATATGTCCTTGTCGTCATTACATGATCTCTATACTGTCCCTTCATATAGTTATACAGTGTAATAATATCGCCTCTAAGACTTTTATTTTTTTTCTTCAAACTGAATAAGGCTAAGTTTGATAACCCCCTGTCTATGTATTGTAATTCATCCATTACCTTAATAAACTTAGTTGCTTCTCTCTGCACTAGGTCAGCTATGTCCTTCTTATATACCAGAGCCAAAAATTATCTCAGTGGGGCCACACTAGTTACTTATATAGAGGCAAATCTATGATCTTGTCATGAGCATCTATGTGTCTTTTATTGCATCACATTATTTTATTTGCCTTGGCAGCAGCCTAGCACTAGTCAATAAAGTTGAGTTTGCTGCCTGCCCCATACACCCAAGACTTTTTCAGTGACAGTTTAACCCAGTGTTGGGTGTCAACATGGAAAATATATTCATTGAGCTCACAACTTGATCCATGAACTCTTGATAATGCTAAAAGTTACCAAAGATCTTCAGCAAAAAGCTAGACCATGTGCTGTGAGGGGGGGGTCATAAAACCTGTGAGGCAGAAAGGCAATTGTGTGTCACGTGGAAAAACAGCATTATGTGCACAACCCAGAAGTTTCAAACTGCTTTATCCAGGTGCAAGACCAAGGAAGATCTTGTTTCAACACCAGACCAGGAAAATCTCTTCAAGGAGTCAGACTCAAGGGGAAGTATCTTATTGGTGGACTGGTAATATGCTGGTTCACTGACACATGAGAAATTGATAAGATCTAAAGGGTAAAACCAGACATCTATGTGAACAAAGTGAGGTAAAGGGTAAACTCTCTGAATCTCATGTTTTTGTTAGGAGATCAATCTTGGCCTGGATCTTGGATCTGTATTGGATCGAGTGCATGAGATACTATTAGTCAGCTCTAAGTAAAGTCACAAGACACCAGTGGTTGAGTGTGACTGCATGAGGGAAGATTGCACTTAAACTGACTTTCTGGTTTAATGAATTGATTAGAGATAGATAAACCCGAGCATCCGTACCGAACACCTACTGTTCAGGCACGGACACCCGGAAGTCCGTGTTAATGATCGGGTTCGGCCCCCAATCACCAAGTTTTTGTTGCATGACAGCGCAGCAAGCACCACTTCTGATCGGTGGTAAAATCATTACCGCCAGTCAGACAACCGCAGTTCTCACGCTGCTAAATGACAGTGTGAGCCTGCAGCTGTGATTGGAGAATTTCACTGTGGTGATTTTGAACTGTGGTGAACTCGACTCTGCACCGTGAGACTTTTTCAAGGTGCTAGCAGGGATCTCACTGAGGTCACCGCAGTTCAGCCCAGCTGGTAGCGCAGCCTCAGTGACTGGCAGTAACCTCAATGACATCACCGCTAGTCACTGAGACTGCGCTCACATCAGTTTAGTCACCAGTAGTGTTGAGCATTCCGATACTGCAAATATCGGGTATCGGCCCATATTCGCTGTATTGGAATTCCGATAACGAGTACCGATATTTTTTCAATATCGGATACCGGAATCGGAAGTCCCCATAATGCAATGAGACACTCTTGTGGCTGTGATTGGCTGCTGAAATGATGTCATCATGATGCGCGGTCTGTGCGCATCATGATGCAAGGTCTGTGCTGACTGTCGGGGGTCTGTGCCGGCTGCCGGTGGTCTGTACGGGCCTCTTGAGGGCCTGTGCCGGCTGCCGGTGGTCTGTACGGGCCTCTCGGGGGTCTGTGCCGGCTGCCGGTGGTCTGTACGGGCCTCTCAGGGGCCTGTGCCGGCTGTCGGTGGTCTGTGCGGGCCTGTCGGGGGTCTTCTGTGTGTGTAGGCATCATCCGATGGGACTACAAGTCCCATCGGGCGATGCCTGCTACAATGACAGTGATTGACACATTAGCCAATGATGGGACAGTAGTAGTCCCATCATCCGGCAAATGTGTTGAAAGTAAAACAAAAAAAAACCATACTACATACATATTTCATATATACTACATTCATACAACATACATGCTACATATAAACTACATTCATACAACATACATACATACTACATACATGCTACATATATACTACATTCATACAACATACATATATACTACATACTACATACATGCTACATATATACTACATACATACATACTACATACATGCTACATATATACTACATTCATACCACATACATACTACATACTACATATATACTACATTCATACAACATACATACATACTACATGTATACTACATTTATACAACATACATACATACTACATACTACATACATGCTACATATATACTACATTCATACAACATACATACTACATACTACATACATACCACATATATGCTACATTCATACAACATACATACATACTACATATATACTACATTCATACTACATACATACATACTACATACATGCTACATATATACTACATTCATACAACATACATACATACTACATACTACATACATACTACATGTATACTACATTCATATAACATACATACATACTACATACTACATGCATGCTACATATATACTACATTCATACAACATACATACACACTACATACATGCTACATTCATACAACATACATACATAGTACATACTACATACATACAACATGCTACAGACATACAACATACATACTACATACATACTGCATACAATACATTCATACAATACATACATAGACATACAGTACATATAACAGAGAACATACTCACCATCACTTGTCACTTTGATCCCCAAAGCCAGTGTCATCTGTGGAAAAATATGAAAATAACAAACAAGCCATATACTCCCTGATCTGCAGAAATCCACGAGGGTCCCATGCCGATCTCCCGTGGAGAACAGCAGCATCAGCTGATGAGACCGCTCTCTAGGGGCTTCAATAATCCAATGATGGCAGGTAGGTATCCTTCCGCACTGTATTCCTCCGCCACTGTAAAAAAATAGTCCCTAGTCTCACTTTTGGCATTGCTGTGTGCGAAAGTTTCCACGCAGCTTTTGCCATAAAGTGAGACCAGGGACTATTTTTTTACAGTGGCGGAGGAATACAGTGCGGAAGGATACCTACCTCCTGTCACTGGATTCCTGGAGCCCTGTAGAGAGCGGTTGCATCAGCTGATGCTGCTGTTCTCCACGGGAGATCGGCGTGGGACATGCATGGATTTCAGCGGATCAGGGAGTATATTGTTTGTTTGTTATTTTCATATTTTTCCACAGATGACACTGGCTTTGGGGATCAAAGTGACAAGTGATGGTGAGTATGTACTCTATGTTATATGTACTGTATGTCTATATGTATGTATTGTATGAATGTATAGTATGCAGTATGTATGTAGTATGTCTGTAGCATGTTGTATGTATGTATGTATGTAGTATGTATGTGCTATGTATGTATGTTGTATGAATGTAGTATATATGAAGCATGTATGTAGTATGTATGTATGTTGTATGAATGTAGTATATGTAGCATGTATGTAGTATGTTTGTATGTATGTTGTATGAATGTAGTATATATGTAGCATGTATGTAGTATGAATGTAGTATATATGTAGCATGTATGTAGTATGTATGTATGTTGTATGAATGTAGTATATATGTAGCATGTATGTATGCTGTATGAATGTAGTATATATGTAGTATGTATATAGTATGTATGTGTGTTGTATGAATGTAGTATATATGTAGCATGTATGTAGTATGTAGTATGTATGTATGTTGTATGAATGTAGTATGTATGTAGCATGTTTTGTTTTTTTTTACATTCAACACATTAGCCAGAGGATTTGACTACTACTATCCCATCATTGGCTAATGTGTCAATCACTGTCATTGTAGCAGGCATCACCCGATGGGACTTGTAGTCCCATTGGACGATGCCTGCACACACAAGACCCCCGGCAGGCCTGCTCAGACCACCGACAGCTGGCACAGACCCCCGAGAGGCCTGTACAGACCACCGGCTGCCGGCACAGGCCCCCGGCAGCCGGCACAGACCACCGACAGCCGGCACAGGCCCCCGAGAGGCCTGTACAGACCACTGGCAGCCAAAACAGGCCCCCGACAGGCCAGTACAGACCCCCGAGAGGCCCGTACAGACCACCGGCAGCCGGCACAGGCCCCCGACAGTCAGCACAGACCCCCGAGAGGCCCACACAGACACGCACAGTGTCCGCCCACGCACCGCCCACACTCTTCCCCCCTCCCGACAAGGATGTACAAGGCAAGAAAGGGTTTTTTAATTCCGATATTTCTGTCCCATTGACTTGAATGGGATTTCCAGTATCGGAATCGGCGATACCTGATACTTTTTGTGTATCGGGCCGATCCAATCAGATCGGATATTTCTGAATATCGGATGGTATCGCTCAACACTAGTCACCAGATGTTCTCAGCGTGAACGATGGCATCTTGGCACGATCCAGGTTGAAAACTGTTTATCCCCCTGACATGGATTACAGCATGGGACAAAACGATGGACAGGTGAGGGATATTTTTTTTTTAATTTTGTTTTATTACAGGAAATGAGGGATTCAGTGGAATTAGGCATTAGGTGAGCATAACTGTGTTTGATATTTTTAAATAAAAAACTAAAAGTGTTTTGTTTTATTTCAAATTAAAGACATTATTCTACCTATGTCTTTATTTACCATACAACTATAGGATTAGTAATGGATAGGTGTCTTATAGATGCGTGTACTTGATGTCACCTGACAATACAAAGGTGACATTAACCCTACAAATATGAATTCCACTTGATACCACTACAGGGCATGTGGGAAGAGCTGGGCAAAAGTGCAGAATTGGCATATCTAAATAGATGAGCCTTTTCTGGGCAGCTGCAGGCTGCTATTCTTAAGGCCCCATCTCACATAGCGAGATCACAGCGAGATCGCTAATGCGTCACCGATTTTGTGACACAACAGCGATCTCGCTACGTGTGACACATAGTGGTGACTGCCCCCCCCCCTGCTGGATGTCGCTGATTGTGTTCGAATGTCCTGGGCCATTTTTTCATCGTCGACGTCCCACTGGCCAGCATGCATTGCTGTGTTTGATGCTAACAAGCGACCTCGTTGGTGACACAGAACTCAGGGACGCAGGCTGGAATCATTCAGAATAGCTGCTGTGTGACAACGCACCAGCGATCCTTACCAGGTCGCATCTTTGTCGGGATCGCTGGTGTGTCGTTGAAGAGATCTGCCTGTTTGGCAGCTTACTAGCGACCATGTAACGACGCACCAGCGATCCCTACCAGGTCGTATCATTGTCAGGATCGCTGGTGCATTGCTATGTGAAACGGGACCCTTAGGCTGGAGGGGACAATATACATGGCCCCTGAGAATACCAGCCCCTAGCTGTCTGCTTTAGCATGGCTGGTTGTCAAAAATGGGGGGACCTCATGCCCTTTTTTTTATTTATTTAAAAAATTTTAAAATATTGTGGGAGGACCCCCCTAATTTTTATAACCAGCCTTGCTGAAGCTGACAGCGGAGGGTTGCAGCCCCCAGCTGTGAGTTTTGCCTGGCTGTTATCAAAAATACAGGGGAACCCAGGAATACTCCCACCAGCCACTCCTGCTTTCACTGTTATTAGCGGCAACAGAAATCAGCTGTTGGAAGTAGCAGTCCCATCAGCTGATACCAATGAGCGGAGGTAAACTTTATACCTCAGATCACAGCTGTACGCTCACTCTGTGCTTCTTACAGCATGGGAACCGTGGTTGTCTGACCGTCGGTGATGATTTTACCACTGATCAGTGGTGTTTTCTGTGCTGTCATTAATGTCCCCATAGTCATATGAGGGCTTGTTTTTTATGAGACGAGTTGTAGTTTTGAATGACACAATTCATTAATTATCTGATGCATTGGAAAGTCGAAAAAAATGCAAGTACGTTCAAATTGTAAAAAAGGGCAATTCCAAAATATTTTTTTTTTGTTTTCTTATTTACCATGTTCACTGAATGGTAAAACTGACCTGAAAAGGTGATTCTTCAAGTAAGTACGAGTGTGTAGATACCAATCATGTATAGTTTATCTTTAATTAAGAGATGAAAAATATAGGAAATCTGTAAGAATAAAATAATTTAATTTGTCTCCATTTTCCAAGACCTGTAGCATTTGTATATTTTGGGATATAGTGCTGTGTATTGGATTATTTTTGGTGCCATGAGCTGATGCCTTTATTAAAACCATTTTGGGGTAGAGACAATGTTTTGATCACATCTTATTGCATTTTATGTTGTGTCAGCCAAAAAAAAGTAATTCTGACTGAATTTAATTATCCCTTTTGGAGACTTGACGCTACGATTGTCCGATGGTCTGTACTATACATAGCACTGCTATATATAGCAAAAATCATGGTTGTAATGGCAAGCCCGGGGTCATCTTCAGATCATCGCCTGGCGATCACATGACAGAGATGCCGTTGGGTAGCATGAATGATGCGCTTGCAGCCAGCATGTGTTAAAATCCTGGTGTCAGTGATTGACAGTGCTATTTAACTGGTTAACAGCTGTGAGCACCACTCCACTGTTAAAGGCACATGATAGCTGATTAAATCAGTCATCATGTGCAGGTAAAAAAGTGGGTTCGCTGTGCGAGCCCCATCAAAGGCAGGAACACAACCTTCAGTGTAAAAATAAGTCAAAGGTGGTGAAGGGGTAATGAACAAAAAAGTTAGTGAGAGTGCTTCTTTAACTGGTTTGTGAATTATTGAGTCATTGCCTTGTGGTTTCTGTGTGAAAAGTTGATTTCTTTCTTAGTGTTCTTTTGTAATACTAGCTGTAAATAAAATGGAAATTTTCAGCAAATTCATTGAAAATCATGTCTCTGCTCATTTTCATACATGTGCAGATGATACGTCGTTGACACATCAGTTTAACGACCTAATGAAACAGTGTGGTGGACTGAATTAGAAAAACAAAGTAAGTGGTTGAAAAAGAAAACAAAGAAAAGGGACGTTAGCTTATGTTTTCTGTATGTTACGGAAAATTAAGGAAATTGCAGAATAAAAGGAATAGCATTGGTATTCAGAGAAGGCTCAATTAAGAGGTGAATTGAACAGGAAGTCGGTATGGCTATCGCTTGTGCTGAAAATGTTTGTGAATGTGAAGATTCAAGAGATCAGGTGGACAAAATTGTTCAACAGAATTGTGTGGAAGATAAACTGGAGGAATATGGGGAAAGGTGTAGACTTAGAGAACAGAGAACTGCTTTGCTAGAAGAATTGGAAGCAAATAATAATGATGTTATGACAATACTTAAGAATCAATTGCATGATGCGAATGTAAAATTGGAGCAAAAAGAGCATTGTATTATGTCCTTGAGATCACAAGAGGGTAGTAAATTGAGCAACCATTGTTGTAGTCAAATGTGCAAGTCTGCTGACCAGAGGAATAGAGATAGGAAAAGGGGGAAGGGTAATGCCTGTATGCACTGCTGATCATAACCCAGAATGCAACCCAGATCATATTTCCTCTCTCTTTTCTCCTGTGTCAGGATTTAGAAGGCAAGGGAGAGGCAGTTTGCATATTAATTGTAGCAGTCATATCTAATCCACAACACCCTCCATAAAGGATAAAACAAACATATGCCTGATATTAGGAAAATTTGACACAAGTGCCTCAGCTATTAGTCTTTCCAATAAATTAAAGGCAGTAGTGACAATGCAATTTTAATAATAGAGATGATTTGCTTGTGCATTACTTCATGTATGGTTCTCATCCCGACTTTGTGAAAAGTTGCAACACGTAAAAGATTATCTGCTGTGTTTAACTCCAACTGGGGAAATTCATGTAATACCGTAATAATAATTTATATTTCTATAGTGTCAACATATTCCATAGCACTCTACAAAAGATACTTGTACAGATAATCTATATATATATAAACGCCTTATCGTGTCTGTCTGTAACCGAAATCGCGGGCCACTGACTGGTCGCGGCCGCCAGGCCCCTGCTAAGCCGCAACCAATCAGCGACAGGCGCAGCTGTTTGTAATGGTAAGCTGCGCCTGTAGCAGATTGGTCGCGGCCTGGTGGCTGCGACCAATCAATGGCAGGCGCAGGCCTTAATCTGTAAAAAAGAGAACTAAAATAAAGTTATTCTCACCTTCTGACGGCCTCCTGTCTTCTTTCCACGCGCCCGGCCTCGTGTTCCCAGTAATGCTTTGCGGCTTAGACGGCTGATGACAAGAGATGAGCGACTTTGCCTTTTTTCGGGTCAAGTCGGGTTTCGCAAAACCCGACTTTCGCAAAAGTCGGGTTGAATGAAATCGGCCGACTATAGGGAAAAGTCGGGGGTCCGACTGAAACACGAAACCCAATGTAAGTCAATGGGGAATAAAAGTCGGCAGTAATAGGAGAACAGGAAACACACCTACAGTGCCCATTTTAATGCCAAAAACATCAATTCTTATTACTTAAGCTTGGCAACCTTAATTTACTTCCTAATAATAGTTAGGTATTGAAAACTGGGGATTATTTGGCTAAAGTTGTGTGGGGGGGTAGGGCTGGCTCCAGATTTTCATAGGCCCTGGGCCAAAGAGTGTCAATGAGCTCCTTCAACACATGCCACAATTCATGATCCTCTGATACGGCATAGAATTAGCGGTATAGAACAATGAAAAATACTTCACTTCTTACATCTCGTGACTGATATCCATTTTAAATTTTCCAATAACTCTAAAAACAGACAGTATATTCCTCCATACAGTATTATGGGCACCGCAGAGTGTGCCATACAGAGTAATGAGGCCCATATATTTCTCCATACAGAATCATTGGTCTCATATAATGTTCGATACAGTATATGATGAGCTCCACATAATGCTACCGTATATGTTGGTCCCCATGGATGAAGCTCCACTATCTTATGGGCCCAAATAATGCTCCATATATAATGGGCCCCATATCTAATGCTCCAGTGTATAATGGGCCCTGTCAATGCAGCTCCAGTGACTGATGTCCACCTTTGGAATGCTCCAGTGTATGTTGGGCCCCAGATATCATTCGCCAGAGTATCATGCTCCCCAAAAATTGCTCCCAACCTTTAGAACAATAAAATAAGTCTCCTTGTTAGGGAATCCCTGTACTAGTCTGGACTCCTCGTCGTCCCCATCTTCTCTCTCTCTGCACTGGGACTGTTTAGGCAGAGGGCGTACAGACGTGATGCCATCGCGCTCTTTGACCAGAATGTCACTGTCAGGAAACGCGCAAGACGTCATGGCAGAGGAGCAAGGAGAGGTAAGTATTTCAACTTTGTAAGTGCTGTGATCCTGACCAAGCAGGGGGGGCCACTCGTTGGCGACGGCACTGGCACAGGGCCCCTCATAGTACAGTGGTGTGTCTGACGGCGGGTGGGCCGAACCTGCACTTTCATCTGCACCTTCCTCTTTGTCACCGTGTAAGGTGGTATATTATGTGGGAAGGGTAACCTGAGTTTCATCAGGGTCAGATTCTGGCTGTGTAGAGTGCGAGGGGAATGTAGTGGTCTGGGTCAATGTTCCATCAGAATGATCTAGCATTGGCTGGGCATGTGTGCACTTGTGGCGCCCCAAGGAGTACGTTCGCCACAGTGGCATTAGCTTCCTCCTAGGGAGTGTGATGTCATGCTTGTGAGCAATGAAGGATCTCTCTAGCAGGTAAACCGATTGGGTGGCGTTATTCCCACAAGTCACGACCCTCCAAACAGCGTCCATGAAGGCAAAGTGTTTGCTTTCCGGGGGCAGTATAGTTGCAAAGCTGAACCTTAAAAGAATGTCCAGAAGGGCACCACCAGGGGTGGAGCCTCCGGCTTAATTTGACTCAACACGGGCATCCTCAACCATCCAGCCACATAAAAGATGCCCACATTGCAAGCTTAATTCCGTTAACGAACGAGACTCTGTCATGCCCCCGCGGTCCGCGTCCAGCTTACTAGAGGGACACGCGAGGCTCTGGCATGCAAGATCGGCCAATAACAGGTCTGTCATGCCCTTACCTGTCCATGGCTGCATGCGCGCTACACTGAAAGGACCAGCGTGTGTCGCTTACAGGTGCAGATAACCCGCTGAACACCGTTAGTGATGGGGATCTGTGATTACAATTCTTCCCCGCGAACGAGGATTTACCAGTAAGTGCAGGTCAACCGGAATTCTAGAAAAAATTAAGTGTCCAAACCAGAGGTGCTGTTGCTTGCTTAACAGCTGGGCTCTTCTGCTGAGTAGCACACAGTTCTTACCTAAACAGGCGGCATAGCTTTGTGGCCAACTCTGCTGAGTAGCATACACAGTTACTAGGCCCAAAGTATTAAGTGGTGTAAATGCAGTCAAAAACTGGTTCTTTTATAAACAGGCAGCATAGCACGGTTCACGGGTGGGCTCCTCTGCTGAGTAGCAGACACAGTTACTAGGCCAAAAAGGATTTTCATCATAATATGCGTTATAAAATTATTAGGAGCACACACGGTGTAGCTCCTTCACAGGTGTACTACACTGCTGGCTACCAGACACCGCTACTATGGCCTGAAACTGTCTATCTTTGAAAACCATTATTAATGTGAAAATATAGTTACACGTTTGTTTGATGAAACTTTCTGGAATGGAAACTCAAACAGCCAAATTGTAATCAAAGTTTTGTTGTTCGACGAACGGATCTAACACCCCCCAAAACAGCTAGAATTTGAACTTGGCTAACAGTTCCACTCAAACACCACTCAGCTGTAATCAGGAGGCAGATTCAGATGGTCTCAGGCACAGTATGGATTTGACAAGATTGCAGAAAGTAGAGAAAGGGTACAGTATCACCGGAATACAGGTATATATAGCATAGTTTACACATTACAGATATATGTCTACAGATCAGGAGGCAGACTCAGACGGTCTCAGGCCCAGTATAGATTTGACCAGATAGTACAAAGTTGAGAAAGGGTACATTATCACTACATATTTCTGTCTCAGTAAGACAGTCCAGACTCTCCGCAATAGGAAAATGAGATGTATAAAAGTACAGACATAAAGTCTAGTGATTACAGAAATGTAGGAATTACTAATCACGGGAAAAACTTCCAGGAGAGTTCTCAGAGGCGATGCTGACCCTCAATTACTTTTTGTGTGTGGAGACAGCGAAAACAGTTCTTTGTGAAGAAAGGGTTGCTGTATCGCAGTACCGTTGATCCCATCACCGTTACTCATCTCCATCAAATTTTGATCACAGGGAGAGATGTAGACATGGTGCTCACTGCCTATCATGATCTGTCACGTAAATTTGGAGTGCAAAAGACAGAAGCCATAGGCCATAGGCGATTCTAGTGGATTGGCATGAGAGGGCACATTTAAAAATGTGCGCAGGAATGTCACACGTCTGTGAGTAGGAAAACTGTGAAAGCTGATGATAAACCACCACTGCATCTCCTTGCGAGTCGGCGTCCATAAGAAATGGAAGCCATTGATCATCTGAAGCTAGAGCATGGCCAGCAGGACAGGGCATAGCTACATCTTAACCATCATCTATCAGTTCACCAAATTTGTAGTGGCATTCCCAGTGAAGGATTTGACAGGCCAGACTACACAGCGGAGGAGCAGGGAGAGGTAAGCATTGCAAATGCTGGGGCCCTGCCCAAGCAAGGGGGGCCCACTCGTGGGTGTCGGTATTGGCACTGGGCTCCTCATAGTACAGCGGTGTGTCTGACGGTGGGTGTGCACCCCCACCGTCAGAGACACTTGTTTGCACTATGAGGGACCCTGTGCCAGTGCCTGCGCCCAAGAGTCGGCCCACCCACCTGTCCAGGGCAACGGCACTCGCACAGTTGGGTGTGCTAGGTGGTGACCCTGGCCATGCGGGGGGAAGCAGCCCAGTTAGGGAGGTTTACAAAATGGCATATGTTGATGTTGGACAGGCAGCTGCTGCAAAAGGCAAAATTAGGCAAGTCCAAGGAAGAGGATGACCAAAGCAAGCCATTTTTCTGGCAACCTATGTGTCATCAGGGGAAGGTGGGACAAAATCCTTGGAAACCCATGCATGGTTCATTTTAATGAAGGTTAGATCATCCACATTTTGGGTCGACAGACGGGTCTTTTTTTCTGTCAGGATTGATCCAGCTGCACTGAAGACTCTTTCCAATAGCACACTAGCAGCTGGGCAAGAAAGCTCCTGTAAGGCATACTGTGCCAATTCAGGCCAGGTGTCCAGTTTAGCAGCCCAATAATCAAATGGGAATGACCTGTGAGGGAGAACATTGATATGGGATGAGAAGTAGTTTGTAACCATAGTTGACAACTGCTGTCTCCTGTCACTTTCAATCGATGCAGTATTACCAGTCGTGTGAGCGGGACTTGAAAAATCAGTCCACAACATGGTCATGAAACCCCTGTCTCCAATGCCACTTCTGATGTGTGCACCACGAACACCTCTTCCAAGCTGCCCCCGGCCCCTACGGCTCGTGTGAGAACCATCAACGCTGCTGTGTGCTGGGAATGCCTCAACCAACCGGTTCACCAGAGTTGCTTGTTTGTTAGCCAATATTAGGTCAAGGCTCTCCTGTGGCATGAGGTTTTCGAATTTGCCTTTATAGCGTGGATCCAGGTTGCTGGCCAACCAGTAGTCATCATCATTCATCATTTTGGCAATGCAGGGGTCCCTTTTTAGGATCTGCAAGGCATAATCTGACATGTGGGCCAATGTTCCCGGTGTCAATGATGCACTGCGAGTGCTGGGTGGAGGAGCACTTTCTGGCAAATCCACATCCCTCCAGTCACGCACAAACCCTGTACCAGACCTTGCCACGCCAATATTTTCTCTTGCCCCCAGAGAAGCATCCTCCTCCCCTAAATAATCATCCCCACCATCCTCCTCCTCTTCCTCTTCTTCCTCCACCTCGTCCAGGAGAGTTTCTGGAGCAGACAATGGCTGACTGTCATCAAGGCTTCCTCCTCTTCCTCATCATCCTCGGCTGCAGACGCCTGCTCCTTAATGTGGGTCAACGTTTGCATGAGCAGACGCATAAGTGGGATGCTCATGCTTAGGATGGCGTCGTCTGCGCTTACCAGCCGTGCGCATTCCTCAAAACACTGAAGGACTTTACAGAGGTCTTTCAGCTTTGACCACTGCACACCTGACAACTCCATGTCTGCCCTCAAAGTGGCTGCCCGTGTATCCTCCCACAAATGCATTACAGCCTGCCTCTGTTCGCACAGCCGCTCAACCATGTGCAGGGTAGAGTTCCACCTTGTTGCAACGTCGATAATTAGGCGGTGCTTGGGAAGGTGGAGCAATCGCTGCAGCTTCTGCATACGACTGGAGTGTACTGGCGACCGGCGGATGTGCGAGCACAGTCTTTGAACCTTATGGAGCAGGCCTGTTAACTCCAAATAATTATTGAGGAAGCACTGCACTACCAGGTTCAAGGTGTGAGCCAAGCAAGGTATGTGTCTGAGTTTTGAAAGGGCTATGGCAGCCACAAAATTCCGGCCGTTATCACTATCTACCTTGCCTGCCTCAAGATGTAGACTGCCCAGCCATGACTCACTTTGCCGCTGAAAGTAGTCGGCCAGTACCTCCGCGGTGTGTCTGTCGCCAAAAAACATCATCTTCAACACAGCCTGCTGACGCTTTGCATTAGCTGATCGATAGTGGGACACCTCGTGTGCAACACTGGCAGCTGCGGATGGAGTGCTCGTGCGACTGCGCTCTGTGGATGAGCTTTCGCTTCTGGAGGAGGAGGAGGAGGGTCAAACGCCTACAGCCAACTGTTTCCTATATCGTGGACTAGGCAGCACTGTCCCACCACTGCTGTCCCTTGTGGACCCTGCATCCACCACATTAACCCAGTGCGCAGTGATGGACACGTAACAGCCCTGGCCATGCCTACTGGACCATGCATCTGTGGTGAGGTGCACCTTTCCACTCACTGATTGCTTGAGTGCATGGACAATGCGGTCTTTCACATGAAGGTGGAGGGCTGGGATGGCTTTGCGAGAAAAGAAGTGCCAACTGGGTAGGTTATAGCATGGTACTGCGTAGGTCATGAGTTCGCGGAAAGCTACGCTTTCAACCAACCGGTAGGGCATCATCTCTAATGAGATTAGTTTGGCAATGTGGGTGTTCAAACACACTGTACACAGATGAGAGGATGAGTACTTTCTTGTCCTACTCAGTCTCTAGTAGGGTGAGCTGGACTTGAGAGCTGCATATGGTGGAACTAGCGGTGGACATGGCGGACTCAGAGAGGGTTGATGATGGTGATGGAGCTGGTGTTCTTTCTGATGGCTTAGATTCAATCTTTCGTAGCAATAACATTGCGATACCCTGACTGCTTTGGCCTTGCGACGACACCTCAACATTTGCTGTTGGTGGTGTGCTAACTGGTGGGCTTACAGTGGGGGAAACAATGTAGCGTTGCTGACTACCTTCATTGGGAGCAGTTGCACATGTGGTACGTGAGGTTTGGTAGTCCGTCCATGCTTGCAAGTGCATGGTGGTTAAATGTCTAAGCATGCAACTGGTATTCAAATTTCTCAGATTTTTCCCTCGGCTAAAGGTCTTTGCGTACTTCTTACAGATAACCTTTGCCTGATCATTAGGATTTTGTTAAAAAAAGTGCCACACTGAACTCTTCCCACTATGGAAGACATTTTGAGGCCTTGCACGCTGTGCTAATTTGACCATCTGGCCAAGCTGTCCTGCAACTCTTTTGGTTTTTGTAACCCATTTTTGGACTGCTCTGGGCCTGCCAGATAACAGCTGTTGCGATGTCGATGCCTGCTGCGGATGCGCCTCCTCCTCTTCTGAGCTATTGGCAGCGGCACCCACTTCCCCCAATGGATGCCAATATGGGTCAACAACTGGGTCATCCATCACCTCCTCTTCAATGTCATGTGCACCTTCCTCTGTGTCACTGTATATAGTGGTATAGTATGCGGGAAGGGGCACCTGAGTTTCATCTGGGTCAGATTCTGGCTCAGTACACTGCGAGGACAATGTAGTGCTCTGATTGAATGTACCAGCAGAATCATCTAGCAGTGGCTGTGCATCAGTGCACTCCATGTCAGATTCATCTTGGCCTGGGTAATTCACGATTTGACTTGATAACCCAGGCATGGTATGTGAAAACAGCTCCATGGAGTAATCTGTAGTGTGGCCTGCCGCATCCTTCAATTTTGGTACGGGTGAAGGACACAAGGAAAGGTGTAGTTCATGACCATAAGCCTCCAATGACGACTCAGTGCTTTTATTTTTTAAAATTTCAGAAGAGGAGGCGATAGAGCTGGAGGCTGAGTCAGCAATGTAAGCTAAAACTTGTTCCTGAAGCTCTGGCTTTAAAAGCGGTTTACCTACTCCCAGAAAAGGGAGCCTTCGAGGCCCTGTGGAGCCAGGCGATGACGCAGGCTCAACACCTCCTGCATTAGGTGCTATTTTGCTTTTGCCCCTTCCAGCAGATCCACCACCACCAACACCATCATTACCAGCTGGCAACCCCCGCCCACTTCCACGGCCTCTTCCACCACACTTCCTCATTTTTGGGGAAAATGTACCCAAAATTCCACCAACTATATGGTACTGAAAAACAAGGTACAAGGTGTATATAGTAGTGGGGAGAATTTGAATCTCCTTACACACTTCTGGATACTGAAGAATTCTCTCAGGCCCAGTGTATATTACACCGCAATGTAACAGACTGATTTTGGATGGTGTAAAAAATGTGTATAGAGGACTGGGGAGAATTGGAATCTCTCTACAGACTTGAGGACACTGAAGGATTCTCTCAGGCCCAGTGTATATTACACCACAATGTAGCAGGCTGATTTTGGATGGTGTAAAATATGTGTATAGAGGACTGGGGAGAATTAGAATCTCTCTACAGACTTGAGGACACTGAAGGATTCTCTCAGGCCCAGTGTATGTTACACCTCAATGTAACAGGCTGATTTTGGATGGTGTAAAAAATGTGTACAGAGGACTGGGGCGAATTTGAATCTCCTTACACACTTCTGGACACAGTTGGATTCTGTCAGGCCCAATGTATGTTACACCTTAATGTAACAGGCTGATTCTGGATGGTGTAAAAAAGGTGTATAGAGGACAGGGGAGAATTTGAATCTCCTTACACACTTCTGGATACTGAAGTATTCTCTCAGTCCCTGTGTACGTTACACCTCAATGTAACAGGCTGATTTTGGATGGTGTAAAAAAAGGTGTATAGAGGACTGGGGAGAATTTGAATCTCCTTACACACTTCTGAATACTGAAGTATTCTCTCAGGTCCTGCATATGTTACACCTCAATGTGACAGGCTGATTTTGGATTGTGTAAAAAAGGTGTATAGAGGACTGGGGAGAATTTGAATCTCCTTACACACTTCTGGACTTCTGGATACTGAAGTATTCTCTCAGGCCCTGTGTATGTTACACCTCAATGTAACAGGCTGATTTTGGATGGTGTAAAAAAGGTGTATAGAGGACTGGGGCGAATTGGAATGAATCTCTCTACAGATTTGAGGACACTGAAGGATTCTCTGTGGCCCAGTGTATGTTACACCTCAATGTAACAGGCTGATTTTGTATGGTGTAAAAAATGTGTATAGAGGACTGGGGAGAATTTGAATCTCCTTACACACTTCTGGACACAGTTGGATTCTGTCAGGCCCTGGGTATATTATACCTCAAAGCAACAGACTGATTCTGGATGGTGTAAAAGAGGTGTATAGAGGACTGGGGAGAAATGGAGTCTCTCTACAGATTTCAGGTCACAGTTGGATTCTGTCAGACCCTGTGTATATTACACCGCAATGTAACAGGCAGAAATTGCCTAGTGTATGACAAACTACAGTGTGTGTATGTAAAATTGTCAAGCTCCGTGTTTTTGAATACGGACTGACACACGCTCTCTCTAGTTTTGAATGTAATCAAACAGCAAATATACAAAACTGTTTGAAAAACGGACAAAACTCTAAGGTGTAGGTCTGTAAGAACGGACAAACTCCTTGGCTTATCCTTACAGAATCACACACAGATTGTCAAGCTCCGTGTTTTTGTATACGGACTGACACACGCTGTCTCTAGTTTTAAATGTAATCAAACAGCAGATATACGAAACTGTTTGAAAAATGGACAAAACTCTAAGGTGTAGGTCTGTAAGAACGGACAAATTTCTCGGCTTTTCCTTACAGAGTCACACACAGATAGCTTCAATTTGGCCGTGATAACAGCCAGTACACGGTACTGTGTGAGGAGCATACACCGCTGTACGGTGTGTGAAAAAATGAACGCTCAGTACCTCACCAGGACAAAACAATAACATTTGGATTGCTTTTAAAAAAGCAGTTTGAACACCAGTGTGTACACAGCAATGCAGGTAGCCTTAAAAGGCAGCCTAATCACCACCAGCGCTGATGCACAAAAGCAAAAATCTTCACCTTTCACTGCACACTAACTACAGTGAAAAGCGCTATCAGCAGAAGCATTTTTTTTTCTTTTGGCCTTCCTAACGCTCTCCCTACAGAATGAGCAGCAGCAGCAGCTCTCCCTATTGTGAGATCAGCATAAGTAACATGGCGGTCGGCGTGCATGCCCTTTTATACCCCCTTTGATGCCACACAAAGCAATAAAAAACAATAAAAAACAAATCTGACCTGAGAAAAGTAAGTTAATGTGTATGCACAATGTAAGTGCATATTATTAACACATGACCATTAACCAGAGAAAAACAAAAAACAAAAAACACAAATGTCCTGAACAAAAAAGTAAAAAATATACTGCAAATAATGCATAAAGGTAATAATAATAATAATAAGGGTATTTAGTAAACATAATTTTGATCAAAATAATGTACAAGCCATCCCGCCACGTCACGGCAACCCTTGTGGGACAGTCCCTACTCTAGTATTTAAAACCTTTTCACTTGCCAAGTGACGTGAATGTGAATAAGGATCGAGCGGCTGAACCACTAGTAACAGCTTAGGCCAGACTGGATGGCTTTCCCAGCTCAGAAAGAGGGCGGTCACACCCATATATGCACTGAATGCACAATAAAATGAATAAAAAACAAATCTGAACTGAGAAAAGTAAGTTAATGTGTATGCACAATGTAAGTGCATATTAACACATGACCATTAACCAGAGAAAAACAAAAAGCAAAAAACACAAATGTCCTGAACTAAAAAGTAAAAAATATACTGCAAATAATGCATAAAGGTAATAATAATAATAATAATAAGGGTATTTAGTAAACATAATTTTGATCAAAATAATGTACAAGTCATCCCGCCAAGTCACGGCAACCCTTGTGGGACAGTCCCTACTCTAGTATTTAAAATCTTTTCACTTGCCTAGTGACGTGAATGTGAATAAGGATCGAGCGGCTGAACCACTAGTAACAGCTTAGGCCAGACTGGATGGCTTTCCCAGCTCAGAAAGAGGGCGGTCACACCCATATATGCACTGAATGCACAATAAAATGAATGAAAAATGAATAATGTTGTTCAGGACATTTGTGTTTTTTGCTTTTTGCCACACAAAGCAAGCCAATCATTTGCATGCCCTTCTCAAAGATGGTGGTGAACCCTGCCTATGTCATCACGTTGCCCACAGTGTCCGTTCTTCCTGATTGGCTGAAAAAGGGCGCTAAAGCATCTTTTGAAACGCGAATTTGGCGCGATGGTCGCCGACCTCATGACCGACCTCACGCTAAGGTCGGGTTTCGTTTCATGAAACCCGACTTTGGCGAAAGTCGGCAACTTTGAATTTTTTCGACCCGTTTCGCTCAACTCTACTGATGACGTCACTCTCGCGAGAGCGAGAAAGAAGACCGACGTCACTCTCGCGAGAGCGAGAAAGAAGACCGACGTCATCAGCGGTCTAAGCCACAAAGCATTACTGGGAACGCGAGGCCGGGCGAGGGGACCATACATACCAGGAAAGGGGGGTGACGGTGAGCATACATACCAGGATTAGGGTGTGAGATGACCATGCATACCAGCAAAGGGGGGTGAGGGGACCATGCATACCAAGAAAGGGGGGTGAGGGGACCATGCATACCAGGATAGGGGGTGAGGGGACCATGAATACCAGGATTGGGGGGTGAGAGGACCATGCATACCCCAAAAGGGGGGTAAGAGGACCATGCATACCAGGAAAGAGGGGTGAGAGGACCATGCATACCAGGAAAGAGGGGTGAGAGGACCATGCATTCCAGGTTTGGGGGGTGAGGGGACCATGCATACCCCAAAAGGGGAGTAAGAAGACCATGCAAACCAGGAAAGAGAGGTGAGAGGACCATGCATACCAGGATTGTGGGGTGAGAGGACCATGCATTCCAGGATTGGGGGGGTGAGGGGACCATGCATACCAGGAAAGGGGGTTGAGGGGTAGCATGCATATCAGGACTGGGGGTGAGAGAACCATACATATCAGGATTGGGGGGTGCATTAATGCATTATTATTAAATCTTCAAAAATAAACTGCATATATATTCTAGAATACCCGATGCATTAGAATCGTGCCACCATCTAGTAAATACATAACAGAATAAACATATACTGTAATTCAACAGTTATCAAGAGGAGTGAGGGCCCTGCTTGCAAGTTTACAATGTATGAGGGAATAGGGGAGACAAGAAAGGTAAATTGTAAAAAGTGCTTGTATTGTATGGTCCAGCTATCAATATAATAAATAAGGTAGTCAAATAAAGGTGCATGAACCAGCCACGAGCCAGTATCTGTATAAGTACATATATACAGTCCTGTTAAGTGCATGGAGGGTGTGTAAACAGATGCTATGAGGGACCAAATTTGGATGAAAATTTTGGAAAGGCAAAATCGGGAGTTACAGAAGTGAGGTAAGGTGATAAGCCAGTCTAAAGAAGTGTTTTACGGTACGCTTAGTACATTACCTGACAATTGGCACAGCTCGCAAGAAGTCTTGGATGTGAGAGTGGGAGGTCGAATTATTGAGGTTGATAGTCTAAGGACCTTAGTAGAACTGAGGGCACGGGTAGTGTTATAGACAGAGAAGAAGGAAGAGATGTAGGGTAGTGCAGAATCATGGAGAACTTTGTGGGTGAGAGTGAGAAGATTTTATTGGACTCTGTAGTGGATGTGAAAACAGTGCAATGCCTGGCACAGTGTAGTTGGAAAAGAATATGATCCTAGCTGCTATATTAAGAACAGATTGGAGAGGAGAGTTTAATAAGAAGGAGATTGATTGGTAGAGAGTTGCAGTAGTCCAGATGAGAATGAATAAGAGCAATAGTAAGAGTTTTTGCAAAGTCAAAGGTAAGAAAAGGTCTAATTCTAGAGATGTTTTTGAGGTGTAATTGACATGAACGAGTTAGTGATCAGATGTGGGGAGTGAAGGAAAGATCTGCATCAAATATAACCCCAAGACAGCGAGCGTGCTGCAAAATTGAGTTTGGTAAGGTTGGTAGAGGGAGGAAACACACAGAGTTCAGTTTTTCACAGATTTAGTTTTAGATAGAGAGACAGCATAATGTTAGAGACAGAAAGACAATCACTGGTATTCTCTAGTAATAGTGATAGAATGAAGGAATTACAGAGAGTTATGGGAAGAAAAGTTACAAGAGGTACTAATGTCTTAGATCAGTAGTCGCCAATTTTTTTTAATCTTGAGAGACACATTCTGCTCTGAGAGATAGTCATTAGAGATGAGCGAACTTGTTCGGAAAATGCTCGCCAATCTCAAATTTGGCAAGAACATTGCACATTCGGATTCGTGTTCAGATTCACGAGCATTTTTGCTCATAATTAGCAAAATTTCCACTAATGCTTTTGTTAGGAATTTGGCTGTATGACGAGCGGGAGTTATGTGTTTGATGAGGTCAGAGTATCAGCAGACTGTATTTTTAATTTTTTTTAATAAATTTAATGTGTGAAGATTCCAGTGGCCAATCATGGCGCAGAAACCATGTACAATGTCCAGACACTGGCTGTCAAAGTCACATGTCCCTCTCCATAAATTTTGAACAAGTTTTTGAAGGGTTATATACCAACAAAATGTACCCAAGAAGATGAAATACCCTATGGGTAAGCAATATAACACCGATACAGTTTTGACCAAGTTTTCTGAGGCTTTTATACCAACGAAATGTACTCCATACTACAGAATAGTCTTAAAACCAGACTGATGTGTTCTGGAAAACAACATTAGTTAATGCTCTATTACATGCAAAATCTGCACATAGCCAGGCCACGATCAGAGCCGCCCCGGTCAGACAGTTCTTGAGGATGCGGCGGATATGCTCAACAGACCAAAAATTTGAAAAACAGGCCTTGTATTTGAAGGAAAGATTTAGGCAACTGGGCTATAGTAGGAGATGCATTAAGAAGGGGTATAATAGGGCCAAGTCAACAACACGTGATCAATTGTTGTATTCTAAAATTAAGACTAAGAAGGATGATGGGGTAATACGCTTCATCTCAGAATACAACCACGAATGGGATAACATGAGGGATATCCTCCTAAAACATTGGCTCATTTTATGCATGGAGCCCTCCCTGAGATCTTTCTTAACAGATCGACCACAAATGACCTCCCATAGATCCAAAAATTTAAAGGATCCATTGATAAAAAGCCACTATGTGGCACCCAAAGAAAATCCATTTGGATACACTAAACAGGTTAGAATGTGGTCCAAGTGTGGTCACTGTCTGGCTTGGAACAATATTGTTTGAACTTGGGTTCTTTCTCTTCAGTGGATAACACGAAAGAGTATACAATCAATTAATACATTTCCTGCAATAGTGTTAACGTAATTTATTATGCTACTTGTAGTTGTCGCTAATTTATATAGGGTTAACTTCAAGGAAATTGAGAGTTCGCGTGAGAGAGCACGTTTGGGATATTGTTGTGGCTAGGATGATTGAGAATGAATTGGATCTAAAAACAATTCCTCGACACTTTAGGGTGGTTCATAACTGTGACCCTACAGATTTTATGGTGAGAGGAATTGAAATTGTACACACAGGAATAAGGGGGGGGCAATGTTAAAAAATTGCTTGCCCAGCGAGAGTTAAAATGGATTGTGACCCTAGGTACTATGAAACCTACCGGCCTGAATTATTCCCTTAATTTTATATAGTAACATAGCTATTAAGGTTGAAGGGAGACTTTAATTCCATCTAGTTCAACCCATATCCTGTCCTAACATGTTGATCCAGAGGAAGGCAAAAAAAACCCATGTGGCAAACAGTAAGCTTCACATTGGGGAAAAAAATTCCTTCCCGACTCCACATACGGCAATCAGACTAGCTCCCTGGATCAACGCAATATTAAGGAAACTAGTGTATATACCCTCTAATATTATAATTTTCAAGAAAGTCATCCAGTCCCTTCTTAAATTTTAGTAGGGAATCACTCATTACAACATCATATGGCAGAGAGCTCCATAGTCTCACTGCTCTTACAGTAAAGAATCCGCGTCTGTGAGTATGCTTAAACCTTCTTTCCTCCAGACGTAGAGGATGCCCCCTTGTCCCCGTCACAGGTCTAAGAGTAAAAAGATCATTAGAAAGGTCTTTGTATTGTCCCCGTATATATTTATACATTGTAATAAGATCACCCCTAAGCCTTTGATTCTCCAAACTAAATAACCCCAAGTGTAATAACCTGTCTTGGTATTGCAGACCCCCAAGTTCCCTAATAACCTTGGTCGCTCTTCTCTGCACCCGCTCCAATTCAGCTATGTCTTTCTTATACACCGGACACCAGAACTGTACACAGTATTCTAAGTGTGGTCGCACTAGTGACTTATATAGAAGTCAAATTATGTTCTCCTCATGAGCATCTATGCCTCTTTTAATGCATCCCATTATTTTATTTGCCTTTGCAGCAGCTGCCTGACACTGGCCACTAAATGTGAGTTTGTCATCCACCCATACACCCAGGTCCTTTTCAGTGACAGTTTTGCCTAGTGTTTTACAATTAAGCACATAATTATACATCTTATTCGTTCTACCCACGTGCATGACCTTACATTTATCCCCATTAAAGCTCAATTGCCATTTATCAGCCCAAGCTTCTAGTTTACATAAATCCTCCTGTAATATAAAATTGTCCTCCTCTGTATTGATTACCCTGCAGAGTTTAGTGTCATCTGCAAATATTGAAATTCTACTCTCTATGCCCCCTACAAGGTCATTAATAAATATGTTAAAAAGAAGCGGGCCCAAAACTGACCCCTGTGGTACCCTACTGCTAACCGTGACCCAGTCCGAGTGTGCTCCATTAATCACCACCCTTTGTTTCCTATCCCTGAGCCAGCTCTTAACCCACCTACACATATTTTCCCCTATCCCCATTGTTCTCATTTTATGTATCAACCTTTTGTGTGGCACCGTATCAAAAGCTTTTGAAAAGTCCATGAACACCACGTCCACTGCATTCCCTTGGTCCAGTCCGGAACTTACCTCTTCATAAAAGCTTATCAGATTAGTCTGACAGGAACGGTCCCTTGTAAACCCATGTTGATATTGGGTCATGAGGTTATTCTTCTCCAGATACTCTAGTATAGTATCTCTTAGAAAACCCTCCAGGATTTTACCCACAGTTGAGGTTAAACTTACTGGCCTACAATTTCCAAGTTCAGTTTTTGTCCCCTTTTTGAATATTGGCACTACATTTGCTGTACGCCAGTCTTGTGGTACATACCCTGTTATTATGGAATCCTTAAAGATTAAAAATAATGGTATATCTATGACAGTGCTTAATTCCTGCAGTATTTGGGGGTGTATCCCATCTGGGCCCAGGGATTTGTAAATTTTAGTGATTTTTAGACGCCGCCGTACTTCATGCTACGTTAAGCAGGTAACATTTAATGGAGCATTTTAATCCCTGATCATGTTATCCGTCATGGGATTTTCTTGTGTAAATACTGTTGAAAAAAAGTCATTTAGCATATTGGCTTTTTCCTCATCCTCATTCACCATTTCACCCAGACTATTTTTAAGGGGACCAGCACTATCATTTTTTAGTTTCTTACTATTTATGTAGTTAAAGAATATTTTGGGATTATTTTTACTTTCTCTGGCAATGAGTCTCTCTGTCTCAATCTTTGCTGTCTTGATTTGCTTTTTACAGAATTTATTAAATCTTCTGTATTTAGTTAATGTCTCATCACTACCTTCTTGATTTAATACTCTAAATGCTTTATTTTTATCTCTTATTGCACCCCTTACAGCTCTATTTAGCCATAGTGGTTTCCTCCTATTTCTCGCATGTTTATTCCCATACGGTATATATTGTGCACAGGTCCTATTCAGGATGCTAATAAACGTCTCCCATTTTCTTTGTGTATTTTTATGTCTCAGGATATCGTCCCAGTTAATTGCACCAAGGTCATCTCTCATCCATTGGAAATTTGCTTTCCTGAAGTTTAGTGTCCTTGTAACCCCTCTACTACACATCTTATTAAAGGATACATGAAAACTTATTAATTTGTGATCACTATTACCCAAGTGACCCCCAACCCTTACATTTGATATGCGGTCTGGCCTGTTGGTTAATATTAGGTGTAGCAGTGCCCCCCCTCTTGTTGGGTCCTGAACCAGTTGTGAAAGGTAATTGTCTCTCATAGTTGCCAAAAACCTATTACCTTTGCTGGAACTGCAGTTTTCGGTTCCCCAATGTATTTCAGGGTAGTTGAAGTCCCCCCATAATAATGACTTCTCCTTGAGTCGCTGCTTCATCTATTTGCTTTATGAGGATATTCTCTGTTGCTTCCATTATTTTTGGAGACTTATAACAAACCCCTATCAGTAATTTATTATTTTCTCCCCCTCCCCTTATCTCTACCCACAGGGACTCTACATTTTCATTAGATTCACATATATTATCACGAAGGATGGGTTTTAAGGATGATTTTACATATAAACACACGCCTCCCCCTCGTTTATTTGTACGGTCATTTCTGAACAGACTATAGCCCTGTAAATTAACCGCCCAGTCATGGCTCTCATCCAGCCATGTCTCAGATATCCCCACCATGTCATAAAATCATAGAATCATAGAATCGTAGAGTTGGAAGGGACCTCCTGGGCCATCTGGTCCAACCCCCTGCTCAAAGCAGGATTCGCTAAATCATCCCAGTCAGATGTCTGTCCAGCCTCTGTTTGAAGACTTTCATTGGAGGAGAACTCACCACTTCTCGTGGCAGCCTGTTCCACTCATTGATCACTCTAACTGTCAAAAAGTTTTTTCTAATATCTAATTCTAATAATTATGTTCCAACAACATTAACTCCAATTCCTCCATTTTGTTGGCGAGGCTTCTGGCATTAGTATACATGCACTTTATGTATCTCTCTGTACCTATATTCTTTCTTAAATTATTAACTGTTCTAACCCCACCCCCAATTTCATTATTTGTGCCCAGGTCTCTATCTGCACTGTCTTCCCCTCCTATAAAAGGAATACCCTCCCCCGTCCCTAGTTTAAACACTCCTCCAACCTTCTAGCCATTTTCTTCCCCAGCACAGCTGCACCCTCCCCATTGAGGTGCAGCCCGTCCCTATCGTAGAACCTGTAGCCAACTGAGAAGTTGGTCCAGTTCTGCAGGAACCCAAACCCCTCCTTCGTACACCAATTCCTGAGCCACTTATTAACCTCCCTAATCTCCCGTTGCCTCTCTAGCGTGGCACATGGTACAGGAAGTATTTCCGAAAATACCACCTTGGAGGTCCTTGCTTTAAGCTTACAGCCTAATTCCATGAAATCATCTTTAAGGACCTTCCACCTACCTCTAACTTTGTCATTTGTGCCAATGTGCACCATGACCGCTGGATCATCACCAGCCCCTCCCAATAATCTGTCAACCCGATCAGCGATGTGTCGGACTCAAGCGCCAGGTAGGCAGCACACCGTTCGATGATCCCTGTCTTTGTGACAGATTGCCCTATCTGTTCCCCTAATAATTGAGTCTCCCACTACCAGAACCTGTCTGGCCCGTTCTTATAATGATTTCAGCCGTGAGACATATTTTCTTCCACTTTGTATTTTTATTTTGGTATTTTTTTTTATTTTTTGATTTTAACTGTGTGTTTTTTCTATTTAGTTATTTACGATATATTCATATCTGATCCGTGAATGAAATCAATCCGATAATTAACTTGAAATCGTGGTCCCATATGGAAGTGAAGATTATTACCAAACATTCAATAGTGGAAACAAACATCCAGGGGACTTGGATTCAGAAGGATTTTTAAACTACTGTTGCACTTTATTGCTATCTATTCATAATTTGTGTAATGGCCTGTAGGACCCTGTGGCACTGTTGTGCGCCTGCGTCTCTCATCTGATGCCTCCTGGCCCGGGATATCTGGCACGGCTTTTGTCGGTGTGTGACTGGGGTCCTATGGTCCCCGCTCGCTCACGGGCTGGGCACCGCCGGGTGTCTGGGGTACGTGAGGATCAGGGATTGGCGCATGCGCCATTTACACAGAGCGCTCCCTAAGCAGGTCAGCTGACGGTCACATGACCAATTACTATGGAGACATAAGGTCCTATTCTGCCATTCACCACACACCTCCCCTCGAGAAAGTGAACAGAGAGTAGCGAAATGCGCGTCGGAGTGCTTCGGGACCTGGCTGCTAAGTACCGGATGTGAGTATTTACTACCTTTCTTCCCTCCTCCCCTGTTTCTCAGGATTTGTCTGGTTATATGGAAGGGTAAAATGGCAATGATATGAGACGCTATGGAGGATAAATGGTTATTCAGTTCCCATTGAATGAAATGGACTATTTTCTGGTGATCTGTGGGTTTACTGTATTGTATGGGGGGCTTACCCGGGATATATGAATATTGCATATGCAATGTTTTGACCAAATACTTAGTGCCATATGTTCCTTTTTGGTGTCTGTTGGAACACATTTTGTAGTATTTGAGTGTTTTTTAAATAATTTACTAATGGAAATAAAGATTTTTGTATTTTTATCTAAACTCCTGTGGTCCTCTGGTTTTCTCTCTACAGAATAGTCTGTAGGTCAACATTATAATATCGATAAATTTTTTTACCACGTTTTGTGAGGGTTATATACCAACAAAATGTACCCAAGAACATGTAATACATTGTTATATAACACAAAAATGTGACATAAAGTACGTAATACTATGGATGAGTAATCTAATCCTGAACTATTTTTCTATGCTTTTTGTACATTTTACACACCACCGTAATGCAACAATATCTGTGTTAAAAATTATATGAATGAGTCATTGAATGCATAACAACATTTTGAATTAAAATATTTTTAAAATGTATTTGACGTACTTATACAGTCATAAAGGCTTTGCAGAAAGTGCAAAGCCAGACAGAAAATGCGATTAAGGTCATCCATAGACCACCTGAAAGTCAATAACAGGCAGGCCTCATTGGAATACTGAATATTACAAACACTTTATGTGCTGCTGTCATCTGGTGGTGTTTACACGTGTGGGCTAAATCCTGGCTTTGCTAATTTTTATGAGAATGAGCCTGTCTGCATTCTGTGTTGACAGGTGAAAGTGCCTGTCTATTATGACCCACACCAGTGGCACTAAAAACCCGCTCAGACACGATGCTAGCAGCAGGGCAGCACAACACCTCACCTCCACGGTATAGAGGGACAGCTCATGCCAGGCGTCGAGCTTTGAGAACCAATAGTTGAAAGTTGCAGTGGAATTAGGGATTACACTGGTTTGGTCAGCCAGGTATTGCTTGACCATCTTTTAAAACTTTTCTCTCTTGTCAAAAAATACTCACTCATCAGGCCATAGGAGCTGGGCTGATGTCATTAAATCGGCCCACGCCTTTGACAGTGTATCCCTGGCTCTTCTGTGTGTCTCCCTCGCTTCTCCTCCTTGGTTAGGCAGGGAAGCTTGCCCCTGCCACTAGCCTTATCTTATTGGAATTTTTTCAACATATTTTCCACAATGGCGCTCTGGTATAGCAAAATTTTAGAAGACTTCTCCACCTATGGAAGAAGAGATTAAATATTCTCCTTGTAGCAAGGGTCTAGCAGGGTGAACAACCAGTGCTCTTTCTTTGCCAAGATGAATGTAAAGAAGGATCATGGGAAAGTCAGTGGTATGTAAACTTGGCCTTAAGTGCCAAGCTCCACACAGCCAATACTTCCCTGTCTCATTCATGATGATGACTCTCCGTCTCCTCTTCCTCCCTTACTTCCTCCTCCATTCCATCCTCAGCCCATCCACATTGGAGAAACAGGTCAAAGGTTTTGTGGCTACTAACTTCTATTCCTGTAACCAAAAGCTTTTGTTCCTTCTCTTCTTCCTTCTCAGTGTCCACCTCCTAATTGTTACCCAATCTGCCCTGAGCAGATGAGATGAGGCTGGGCTTGCTACAATCTCTCTGTGTTATGTCTTCCTCCATCCCCACCTGGTCTGCATGCAAACCTTTATGTTTAATTGTGAGCATCGCCTGTTTAAGTAGTCATAGAAGTGGAAAAGCTGCACTGACTATGGAGTTATCACCACTCACTATTTTTTGTAGAGTCCTCAAAGTCTTGGAGAACCAAACAAATGTCAGATATCCATGCCCACTCTTCAACGGTTATGTGGAGTGGCTGATCAGAATATCGATGGGCATGTTGGAGCTGCTACTCAACCACTGGCCTCTTCTGCTCACAAAGCATTTCCAGCATGTACAGTGTGGAGTTCCAACACATGGTGATGTCACATACCAGTCAATGAGCTGGCACTTGCACGTACTGCTGTAGTACTGCCAGTGTTGCGGCAGCTGTAGCTGACTTGTGGAAATGGGCGCTGATGCGGCATACCTTGACCCCAAGTTCTGACAAATCTGGGTATGTTTTTAGAAACCGCTGAACTACCAATTTAAGCACATGTGCCAAGCATAGTACATGTGTGAGCATGCGAAGCTTCAGAGCCACCACCAGGTTATGCCCTTTATCACACATGACCATGTCTGGTTGGCGGTTCAGCGGTAAAAACCACAGATCTGACTGGTCTGTTATTCCTTTAACAACTCTGCAGCAGTGTGCAGTTTGTCTCCTAAACAAATGTGCTTCAGCGGAGCTTGTTGCCGCTTTGCTGAGGCAGTGCTGCAGATATTCCAGCTGATGTGAACACCGCATCGGAGATGAAGGATGAGGAGTAGCAGGAGGAGGTGCAGGAACTGCTGTAGTGGGTTGAGGAAATCCTGATAGTAGCAGGGCCAACCATCCTTGGCGTCGGGAGCCCATGTGCCATGCCAGGTTGTCACTTGGCCCCAATCTTCAAAATGTTCACCCAGTGTGTTGTCAGGGAAATGTATTTATTTATTTTACTCATAATACCACTGACCCTGATGGGGGCTCACAATCTAAATTCCATATCAGTATGTCTTTGGAATGTGGAAGGAAACTGGAGTACCCAGAGGAAACCCACACAAACATGGGGAAAACATACAAACGTCTTTTAAATGTTGTCCTTGGTGGAATTTGAAACCAGGACCCAAGCGCAGCAAGGCGGCAGTGCTAACCACTGAGCCACCATGCAGAGTGAAGCCTCAATTGATACACTGCTGATGGGAACTGACAAACAGATCGATGGCTTCAAAACTTTATTTAAACAGGTTTACAAAGTCAACGCGTTTCGAGGTCAACACACCTCTTCATCAGGACAGAAACGGGTTTTGCAGTTTTACAATTTACAGAAATGTTCACAGACCACACAACTCTGTCTGAGAAATAAAGGCCTACAAAATTTATTAAAGCTTTTTTACAGTTTTAAAAATCACATAAATGTTCATAGACAGTGTAACACTGTATAGGAAAACAGGAGAGCACGGAATATGCACTTTCAAAAAATTGGTAAATTTTATTAAATCTCAAAGATTTTTGAAACTATTAGAAGAGGTACAAAAGAACAAACAAAAACTTTACACCTGCAAGCTTTCTTTTGCTGTGGTTGGTCACACCTAGGTGGTGTCCTTTATCACAACTAAACATGAGACTGGCCTTTTTGTTTTTTAACAAGTAACACTGTATGTCTGAGAATTGGAGGTCTACAACACTTTTAAAAGCTTTTTTTCATTGAGATCACAGAAGTGTATTCCACACTTCCCAATAGTGTAGAAATCACAGAAATTTACTCCATACTACGGAATAGTGTATGAGAAATGTAGCCCAGTAAAATATTTTAATGATTTTTGGGTGTGCTATATAACACAAAAACAACCTCAAAGCACATATTACTTGAAGGATTAAAATATATTCAATTTTTTCATCACTTACAAAAACAAAACCCACAGCTATATATTTGCCAATGGACTGCACAGGTCTAATCCCTGTCTACAGATTGGATTCTGTCACTGTCCCTGCTCCTGGGACTCTCTCTCGCTCCTAGGCTAAATATATGTTGTACCCTCTGCATACATTTAGCCCTTAGAAGGGCTGTTAGTATGATGGTTAAGCTTCAGTACTTCAACACTACAGGCCTCTGATTCATTAAACTGTGCACAAAGGCCTTCACAAGCACTCTCTCCCTCCAATACAAAGTGTCACAGAGCTGTGCAATGGCGTCAGTGTGCCGAGCAGCTCCTGTCCTTTCATAACCTCTGATCATGTCACATGACCAGCCAATCACAGTAACACCACAACCAAGATGGCTACAGTATTACAGTGACTCAGATGCGGGGCGGGGATTTGAGTTTTACTTTGAGCACTGCTCATTACTCAAGCACATCTGAGCACCATGATACTCAAATTATAATCGAGTATTACCAAGCACGTTCGCTCATCCTTAATTTTCATCTTTTACATTTTAAAAATTACAAAAAGGAAAATGGACTGATGCAAAAGTTTTGGCACTCTTGGAGATTTGTGTGCTTAGATAACTTTGACCAAGGTTTTAAATCTTAATTAGCATTCCGCCCACATGCAGGTAGATTAGGTACTGTGCCATGGATAATAAACTTTTTTATTATGTTGCGCACTATGGAAAAAGGAACATCAAGATATTTGGAGATAGAGTTGTAACCTTGAAGCTATTATTTTTCAACAAATGATATTTTTCAACAATTTTGGCTCTCAAGTCCTCAGACAGTTCTCTTCAACAACCTGTTACTTACCACAAGCGAGTTTGAACGAGCAGATCATGCTTGAAACAAAGATTTTTACCTACAATTTTGGAAATGTGCCAACAATTTTGTCCAGCCCATTATTGGGTCTTGTGTGAAAAATTCAGTTTGTTTTGTGTTTTTACAATACACACAAAGGAGATAAATGTGTCTATAACAAAACATGTGTAGTTGTAATAATTTTTAGGGAGAAATAATTTTGTGGAACAATTTTAAGGGTGCCAATACTTTCGGCCATGCTCCTGGTATATA
Source organism: Dendrobates tinctorius (assembly GCF_039654945.1). Lineage (NCBI taxonomy): Eukaryota > Metazoa > Chordata > Amphibia > Anura > Dendrobatidae > Dendrobates > Dendrobates tinctorius. Next base: position 19,851,624 of record NW_027361703.1, read on the forward strand.
CGTCCCTTATCCTGGGAACCATCCTGGTATATATGGCCCCCATCCTTATATATGTCCCTTATCCTGCTATGTATGTTCCCCATCCTAGTATATGTCCACTGTTCGGTCGCTGTTCTTTAATACATAGAAAAAAAAACACAATTATGCTCAACTTCCCTCCTCTCCCCCACCGCACAGCTTCTTCTTCTCAAGCCAGCAGATGACTTCAACGTGGAAGTGGTGGGAGTGCATGACATCACTCCCATGCACCTCCAGTCACATACATGCCAACCTCAGCTGCTGGCCTCTAATTTGCCAGCAGTGTGTATTGCCGCTCATGGAACCAACGGGTCTGCGACACAGTACACTTCAGCTGAATGTGCATCCGAGATAAATAATTGGTAGAGATAAATGATAGAATAGATATAGATAGACAGACATATAGACATATAGACAGACATTTAGACATATAATTGCACAACCTCCTGACATAAAATTGTACCTTGTGGCACTTATTGGACAGCTATTTTTGATTAAATAAATAAAAGAAAATGAAGAGGGATTGTCCCGTTCTTTGCAACCAGCAAAGGGTAAGCAGCCAGATGAGTGCTGAGCATGTTCACTCATCACTAATTTGCACATAACCTGCTCAGGTGAGCACCTTTCTTTTACTTTCCTTTGCAGCTAAAAGGTTATCACCTGATAGTCTTGCACACTTCTGTTCCGCTACAGTTTTACTACAATACCCTTTAATAACATAAAACATGATACAGTGAATAGCAATTATCCATGCATAAAACAATAAAGAAACTTGCTGAAATCACTACAACAGTTTTAAGAATAATGAGACAATCTAGGAGCACATAACAAGCTCAAAATATTAAGGTCATCAGCATAATGCACATGAAGAGCAAATCACAAACAATTCAGATTCATGTCAAGACAAATTTTTGGTGAAGTTTTAGATGAATTTGATTTGCCTTAATTTGATTTACTTAACGTACTCTCATATTTGTATAAAAAAATTACTTCAAAAAATGTATTCTCTAACATGGCTTACTGTTCAAGTATTAACTACATATTAGCTCTTTTATTAAAGTCTGCTGATATGTTGACAGAACAGTATCTTGAGATCAGCTTAAATCCTTTAACATAAATACCACCTGAGTAAAGCAATGGAAAAATAAGGAAAATCTGATGCAATCAGTGCTGGTGCGTTCACAGAGAATTCATCTCTTGCCTTTTTTAAACATGTTTGCCATCACTGAACACTGACATTTTAGAAGCAGAATATCAAGTGCTTGCTTAATTCTATGATGGCCAAACATAGATCAGTGATTTTCATGTAAAAAAAAATGTATCACTGGCTACTCTTAAACTCAGAGCATGGTCAAATATAAAGCAGTATTTGTAATAAGTATATCTAAAGAGATCATCTCAAAGCTACAAATATATTGAATTTCCTTATCATTCTTCAGACACACAATAATGAAATGTATTTTGCATGCTGGACAAGTCTTTGTTTTGATTAGGATTCTTACTTTTTTTACAGAAAAAAATGTTTTTTGCCAATCTTTATTCTAAAGCTATGTGCACACGTTACGGAATTCCAGCGGAAGTTACCGCGGGAATTCCGGAATTCTATTCCACGGGAAAACCGCATTTTAAATTCCCCTGATTTTCCAGCGGAAAAACTATCGATTTGCAAACGTAATTAGCTTGCAGAACACTAGCATTTTACAAGCGATCTGTAGCATCACTTGGAGAACTGATTGACAGGTTGGTCACACTCGTCAAACATAGTGTTTGACGGAGTGTGACCAACTTTTTACTATTGAAGCTGCCTATGCAGCATCAGTAGTAAAAAGATCTAATGTTAAAAATAATAATAAAAATAAAAAATGGTGTTTTTCTCACCTTCCGACGTCCCGTGCAGCGTTCCCGATCATCGCAATGCTGCCGGCAGGTCCCTTTTCCCAGTGATGCATTGCGGCAATGACCTTTGATGATGTCGCGATCTCGCGAGACCACTATGGTATCGCGAGACCGCAATGTCAAGAAAGGTTATTGCCGCAATGCATCACTGGGAACGGGACCTGCCAGCAGCATCGCTGAAGCCTGGTGACTCTGCGAGGGACATCGGAAGGTGAGAATATGATGATTTTTTTATTTTAATTCTATTTTTTAAAGGGATATGGTACCCAGAGCCCGGAGGATAGTCTCCTCTTCTCCGGACCGTGGGTACTATCCGCAAATGTTCTGCTTACTTTTCGCATGGTGGGCACAACCACATGCAGAAAGTAAGCAGAACAATGCATTCCTATGTGGGCAGAATCGTCGTGATTCCGCAAAATTAATGACCATGCTGCGCATTTTTCCACGATGTGATTCTGCTGTGGGAAAATCCGCAGTATTAGCACAGCATTGCAGAATCCCAAAGGATTGCATGGGATGCTGTTTTCTGGCATTTTTGCAGCAAAAATGCACGTTAAATACCGCCGCAAAAATGCGAAAAAAACGCAACGTGTGAATGCAGCCTTAAAATGAAAACTAGTGTAGTTTGCATCAAAATAATATGTGTTGATTTATTTGCTATTACATTTTTTTAAATATATTATTTATAAATTAACCCCTTTGCCTCGAAGCCTGTTTTCACCTTCCTGACCCGTCCAATTTTTACAATTCTGACCACTGTCACTTTATGAGGTCATAACTCTGGAATGCTTCAACGGATCCTGATTGTGTTGAGAATATTTTCTCGTGACATATTGTCCTTATTATAATGGTAAAATTTCTTTGATTTGACTTGCATTTATTTGTGAAAAAATGGAAATTTGGCGAAAAATTCACAATTTTTTATTTTTATACCCTTAAATCAGAGATTCATATTGCACAAAATAGTTTCCTACAATGTTTACCTTACATCAGCACAATTTTGGAAACATCATTTTTTTGTTAGGAAGTTATAAGGGTTAGGCTAGGTTCACATTGTGTTAGGGGCATCCGTTTAACAGATCCGTTAAACGGATGCGCTAATGCAGATGTCATTTTTTACATCTTTTGTGCACCTAAAGATAACTTATGTGCTAACATATGGTAGCATTTTGTTACCATGCATTAGCCATACAGGTCTATGCACAGCGAATATGTCTGTTCGCTGTGCGTTAGATCCGACGCACCCGAAAATGCGGTTGACCGCGTTCTCGAGTGCATCACAAAGTAACGCTTTATCGAACTTGGCATGCGTTAGGATGCATTATTATAATTGCGGCCAATGGGTGCATTAACGCATCCATTACAGAGCTTTAGTGCCGCTTATATGAAAAAATTAACAAAAATTGACAACACTCTAAAAACTGCACCCCTCAAGGTACTCAAAACCACATTCAAGAAGTTTATTAACCTCTCAGGTTCATCACAGGAATTTTTGGAATGTGGAAGAAAAAAATAAACTTTTACTTTTCCTTCACAAAAATATTTCTTTAGACCTATTTATTTTTACTTTCACAAGGGTAGCAGGAGAAAGTAGCCCATACATTTTGTTGTGCAATAACTCCTGGGCATGCTGATACCCCATATGTGGGAGAAATCTACTGTTTGTGCACACTGCAGGACTGAGAAGGGAGGAGCACCATTTCACTTTTTGAACGTAAAATTTGCTGGCATAATTAGCGGACACCATGTCTGGAGAGCCCCTGATATGCCTAAACAGTGGAAACCTGTAACAAGTGAAACCATTTTGGAAAGTAGACTCCTTTGGGACCTTACCTAGGTGTGTATTGAGCACCTTGAACCCCAGGTGCTTCACAGAAGTTTATTACTTTAAGCCGTGAAAATAAAATAAATCAAGTTTTTTCCCAGATAAATCTGTTTTACCTCCAAATTTTGCATTTTCATAAGGGTGAGGCTGGAGTCACACTAACCTGCGCAAAATACGGTCTGTAGTTTACTTGCGTAATACGGATGAATGACTACTAAATAGTGCTCCGTAGGTCATCCGTAAGCAAGGTGAGGTCGCGTATTTTGCGCATGTGTGCATCCGTATGTAATCCGTGTGGCATCCGTATGCAATCCATATGGCGAGATTTTCTCGCAGCCTTGCAAAATGGACATTTAACGGTTTTGAGGCCTGCAAACAATTTAAATCATTAGCCTGCACCCTATTTAGACACTCAGAAACAGGTGGATGCCTACATTCTGTACATTTGTCACCTTGCTTTCACGAGGTGTGTTGGTGTTCTTTGTGCAGCATGGCAGAGGGTCTGCGATTCAATACAACTGAGCAGGTTCTCTTTACCTGGCTTTTGTCACGGCGCTTTGGGCAACCATATCCTGTGATAGTGGATCCGCGGAGGAGGAGACGCATGTGGGTCCATCCACTTTTGAGGCAACGACTCACAAGAGGGCATTTTCACCACCTCTATTCTTCTCTGCGGGAGCATCCCGATAAATTTTACCAGTACTGTCGCATGAGCATTTCCACATTTGATCGACTCTTGGAGACAGTGCGCCCTGGGAAAACCTTTCAGGACACAAGGATGCGCAAAGCCATATCTGCAGAGGAGCGACTTCTACTCACAATACGGTATGTACTACACAACCACATTCTCTATATTCCTAATGTGTGTGCTAAATTATGTTTTTTGGCATTCTTGGACAAAGTTTAATGCCCTCATCTTACTCCAAATATGTTTCACCTGACACAGCAGAATGTTACATCTAATATGTCCTGCATATCACTTAGTCATTGTGCCACCAAATATGTGTGTGTTCTTCGCTCTCATTTCCTACCAAGTTTGGTCGGCATGTAACTGATTTTTTTTTACTTTAGCCATTCTAAACTTTACTATTTCTGTTGTTCTACAGCTTCCTGTCCACTGGCCTGTCTTATGCCGCCCTCCACCATGAGTTTCTCATAGGAAAATCAACCATTTCAGGCATAGTGAGGTCTACATGTGCAGAAATCTGGACAAGACTCCATCAAGTGGTCATGCCCGAGTCCAGGATGGAAGACTGGTTAAGGATATCAAGGGAGTTTGAGGAGGACTGCCAGTTTCCAAATTGTATTGGGGCCCTGGATGGCAAACATATCAGGGTGCGTAAACCGCCGAACTCAGGCTCCCAATTCTTCAATTATAAACAATACTTTTCTGTTGTATTGTTGGCTCTGGTAGACCCTCAATACAAGTTTATAATTGTTGACATTGGGGCCTATGGAAGGACGGGAGACTCTAGAGTCTTCAATACTTCCATAATGGCTCGGCGGCTACGCACCAACCAGTTGGATCTACCACCACCACGCCAGTAACCAGGCTCCCCCGAACAATCAGTCCCTTATGTCCTTGTGGCAGATGAGGCCTTTCAGTTATCGCGCAATGTCATGAGGCCATATCCCCGGCGCAACCTTGACCACAGGCGCAGAATTTTTAACTTGCGCCTATCACGTGCTAGGCGACTGGTGGAGTGTTCCTTTGGGATTCTTTGTGCCAAATGGCGGGTACTCCAGTCTGCCATTCAGTTGAGTGAGCAAAATGTGAATGAAGTTGTGAAAGCCTGTGTTGTTCTGCATAACTTCACCAGGATACATGATTGCTCCTCCTCTGATGGTGTTGTGCGTAGGCCGGACAATGTGCGCAGGGTGAGACCACCTATGAACCCTCAACGTAGACCGCTCTCTGGCCTAAAAGTGCGTGATATTTTCACTAATTACTTTATCTCACCTGAGGGGGCAACTTCTTGGCAAGAGCATGCTGTGTCTATGCTATAATTTGTTGCTTTAAGTGTGTCTAAATATATATTACTCAAGCCTTTATGATTCTATGAGTGTTTCATTGCATTGGTTGTTGTCTGTTAGTATGTTGTGAGGGATTGTGAAAAATCACACAGAGACGTTAAGTAGAGTAGACAAATTTTTAGTTTTGCCTTTTTTTTTTTTCGCTTAAAGGCAAACATAATTTTGCCATAAGACAACTTTGGCAATGGCCAAAATGACCATTTGTGCCTTCTTTAACTTGTTGTAAAATGAACATTACATAACAAAACAGCAACAAACATTAGGCAAAAACAACATTGCTGCATGACTAGATTAACCTAGATTTGCCAACAAAAGGTGAGCTCCATGACCAAAATAAAGACAACAAGATAACACTCACATTTCCTCATAATGTTATCCAATCATAGAAAGATTCCACCATGACAGGCAAGGCTACCTCACAGCTTTCACACAGATATTACCTGTCTGTAGAACAGACAATATTTAAGCATGCTATACGGGAAAGGATGAAAATACAAAACTCACTTGTTAAGACATAGAGAGAGTGGGATATTCTGAATGCTGTTTGCCTAGAAATTTTGTACTAGAGATTGCTAACAAAAAAGGTGACTACTCAACTAAGGCGAGCACGCCTTTCCTAGGCGTTAGCAAGTGAGTAGTGTATTTTCATCCTTTCATTTTACAGCATAGTGCATTTAAATATTCTCTTTTCTACACACATGTAATATCTGTCTGAAAGGTGTGCGGTAGCATTGCCTGTCATGATGGATTGTTTCATATGTTTGGAAAACATAGTTTAAAAATGTGAATGTTAAATTATGTTCTAAATGTTGGTGAAGGAGAACACCTGTTTTTTCATTTATATTAGGAGCACCAGTTACATCTCACTGGACATCTCCAACCATCAGAATCATAAATCCTCATATGTTGGGGAAGGGGAACGTGGAAGAACAGCCTGTGGGTGCTGCTGGACATTGTGGCCAACATCGCCCTGTGTGGGGCCATACTGTTGCCCATGATGCTGGAATTGTCCAGCCTCCTGGGACTGTTGGGGATACTGGCCAGAGTAATGATGATGGTGAGGGGCTTCTTGTTGGCTCTGGTAGGCCCGTGGCTCATACCCACCAAGATAGCCAGATCGTCCCCAACCAGGTTGGGACCAGCCTCCAACACTGGGTGGGTACAAGTGGCCATATTGGTGGGGTTGGCTTGAGGAAGACATTTGGGGCTGCGGAATAGAAGGTTGGGTAGGGGGAGGAAGGGGTTGAGGTGTTGGCCCACGTATTAGGGGCTGTTCAGACCCTGCTTGAGCAAGCATCTGTGTGGATGGTCTCATGCGCATTAAATTTCATGGTTAGAGCTGCCACCTTTCCAGAAATTCAAAAACCTTATATGGAGTATTGGGGGAGTGCTTGCATCAAGCAGGATCTGAATACATCCCCTAATACGGAGCCTGACCTCACGGGTAAGGGCACGGAGATAAAGGGTGAGGCTACGTGCATAGGCCTCCTCACCATCATCTGTAGTTACTCTGGACAAATAATTGAGCACCCCTGTGTCCACATTGGTCCTGCTCTCTTGAATAGTGACCTGGCGCCTTCTTCTTGTTTGCCGTGATGCTAGAGCAGCCTGTGGGGAGGACCTGATCTGGGCAGTTGGGCTGCTGCTCAAGTTGCCCGGCTCTTCCAGGATGGGTGAGGTGGCAGCAGCAGACCGTCCTGGTGGTGTGGTGTGTAGGGCAGCCATTGTGTGGTCTTGTGATGCCTCATCTTCAGCCATCCTTCTTGTAGGGGGAGAAGATGGGCCAGCCACCTCATCCCCTACAGGATCTATAATGGGCTCTGCCTCTGAGGCTGTTCCTCGATCCGTAAGGTTGGATTGAGTTCTGTTATGAAATAGAACAGAGGCAAAAATACATGAATATTTTTGTCCCTGTAAAGTATTTGTGTAATGTATTTGTGTAATGTGGTGTGAGGTATGTACTTACGGTCTCAGATCCAGAATTGGGGCGAGGAAATTCAGCCGGTCATAGTATATATATTTTCTTTTCACATGTCCAGCATCCCCACTCCTGGACCGCTGCTGGCGTTCCCAGCGGAACTGGTCCCGGATGCTTCGCCAGCGTTTCATCACATCTTCCACTGCAATGTGACAGGAAAGATTGTCAAAATCACATATTTGAGAGGTCACATTTTCTAACAGTAGTCTAGGCATGGGGCCTTCTGGGGTGTGCGTTCTACCCATGGTGGCATATGTAATTGGGCAGATACACAGGGTCTCATTAGCTACACTTAAACTAATTTTATTGGAGGATGAGGAGCTTGTGGCCTAACCCCTAATTATGGCTGTGTGAAGCCACGTGTCACACCCAAATGTAACGGCCTCATGAGGCTAATAAAATTACATGCACAGGAAGGGGGGTGCTGATTGTAGAAGCATTTTTTAGCGCGCGCTAAGGTTAATGATGTTTTTATGGTTGCACTTACGAATTTTATGCTGCTCATCACGTGGTCTGTCACCAAAGTCATGGTACATCTGGCGACTGATGCGCCTCCATGACACCTCCTTTCTTGTCCGGTTCGCATAATTTGCATCGCGTGGGTCCCATATTTCGGGACGCTCCTGCACCAGCACAATTAGCATCTCAACATTAATGTATGTGGACGCCATGCTGCTGCTGTACTCTGTGGAGGCGTACTTCCTGGATGTCTGGAGCGCTTTTTGAGCTCATTTGCATGTCTAGTAGAGTTGAGCGATACCGTCCGATACTTCAAAGTATCGGATCGGAATGGATCGGCCGATCTTTAAAAAAAGTATCGGTATCGCCGATTCCGATACCGGAAGTCCCATTCAAGTCTATGGGACTTCCAGTATCGGAATAAGAAAAACCCTGTTTTTGCCTTGTACAGCCTCTCTGGGGTCTGTACGGGCCTTTCGGGGGGCTGTGCCGGCCTGCCAGGGGGTCTGTGCAGGCTCCGGTGGTCTGTGCCGGCCTGCCGGGGGGCTGTGCCGGCCTGCCGGTGGTCTGTGCAGGCTCCGGTGGGCTGTGCCGGCCTGCCGGGGGGCTGTGCCGGCCTGCCGGTGGTCTGTGCAGGCTCCGGGGGGCTGTGCCGGCCTGCCGGGGGGCTGTGCCGGCCTGCCGGTAGTCTGTGCAGGCTCCGGGGGGCTGTGCCGGCCTGCCGGGGGGCTGTGCAGGCTTCGGGGGTCTGTGCAGGCATCGTCCGATGGGACTACAAGTCCCATCGGGCGATGCCTGCTACCATGACAGTGATTGACACATTAGCCAATGATGGGACAGTAGTAGTCCCATCATCCGGCTAATGTGTTAAATGTTAAAAAAAAAAAAAAAAAATACTACATACATACTACATGCATGCTACATACATACTACATGCTACATACATACTACATGCTACATACATACTACATGCTACATACATACTACATATATACTACATGCATGCTACATACATACTACATGCTACATACATACTACATGCTACATACATACTACATATATACTACATACATACTACATACATGCTACATACATGCTACATACATACTGCATGCTACATACATACTACATACATACTACATACATACTACATGCATGCTACATGCATGCTACATACATACTGCATGCTACATACATACTACATACATACTACATACATACTACATACATACTACATGCATGCTACATGCATGCTACATACATGCTACATGCATGCTACATACATACTACATGCTACATACATACCACATACATACTACATACATACTACATACATACTACATGCATGCTACATACATACTACATACATACTACATACATACTACATGCATGCTACATACATACTACATACATGCTACATACATACTACATACATACTACATACATACTACATGCATGCTACATACATACTACATGCATGCTACATGCATGCTACATACATACTACATGCTACATACATACCACATACATACTATATACATACTACATGCTACATACATACTACATATATACTACATGCATGCTACATACATACTACATGCTACATACATACCACATACATACTACATACATGCTACATGCTACATACATACTACATATATACTACATGCATGCTACATACATACTACATACATACTACATGCTACATACATACCACATATATACTACATACATACAATACATTCATACAATACATACATAGACATACAGTACATATAACATAGAGTAACATACTTACCAATACTTGTCACATTGTTCCCCGAAGCCATTGTCTTTTCCGGAATAAATATTAACATAACAAACCACAAAAATACTCACCCACGATCCGAAGCAGTCCACGAGTGTGTCCCACGACGATCTTGGGTAGAGAACTGCAGCATCAGATGATGCTGCCGTTCTCTACGGGCTGCAGGAATCCAATGACGGAAGGTAGGTATCCTTCCGCACTGTATTCCTCCGCCACTTAAAAAAAAAAAAGTCCCTAGTCTCACTTTATGCCATTGCTGCGTGGGAAATTCCGGCGTCGTGCCGGAATGCCGGATCCGGCAAATGTTTTGTAAAACCTGATGTGCCGGATCCGGTTTTCTGCCGGATCCGTCTTGTTCTTGACAGACAAAACCGGATCCGTCTCATCCGGTTCATCCGTTTTTCTATCCGTTTTTCGACGGATTACGCCGGATCTGGTTTTTAAAATTGACCCTTGTGGCCTTCCGAACGGGATTGGCTACTGGAAAACTATATATAGCATGTTCCTACAGCCCTTCTTTGACAGGTTGTAGAGGAGAAAGTGCAGGTTGGAGAGAAGAGCAAGTTACTGGCGAAGATGGATGTTGTCATTGGAAATATTACCACTAGAAGTTCTGTGACGGTTTCAGTAATGAGGGACAATTTTGCACTATACTTTATGTCACCTCAAGGCAGAGTACACTGGCAGGATGACAGAGTGTGAAAGATTTGTGCCCTAACCAAACTTGTGTACCTAAGTTGGCTATCTTGTCATGGTCTTACTATTTTTAGCCACAGCCACAGGTGTGTTCCTTGGTTGTGTTTTATGCAAAGTATTTCACCTTTTAACAAAAGTTGTGTTCATTGTTAGGAAATCACCAACAATAAACACAACTTTTCAGGTGAAATACTTTGCTTCAAACACAACCAGGAACACAACTGTGGCAAAAAGCTAAAATTTACCCACAGTTATATACCTGGTTTTGAATACCTTTTTACCTTTTAAATACCCTGTATTTAACCTTTTTTTAAACATATTTCGCCGCAGAAAGAAATGACAGACAACCAGTGTAAACAATAATTTAACTTTTATTTAAAATATTGTTTTTTGTGTAAACTGTTTTTAAAGTTAAAAAAACTTTTTTAATAAAGGTTTGAAACCAACCAAATGGGCATTTTTATTACAAAAAAAAATTATAACTCGGTGTAGTGTGGGGTGGAAATACTGCTGGAGGGGCTGCGGGACACTTCGACAATGGGAGTGTGGAGAGAGGACTGGGATCGTGGTGGGGAAGGTACAGTTAGAGGTGATGGTGTGGAAAAAGCTACAGAATGGGTGGACATGTGGGAGGCAGAAGAGGTGGTGGGCGGTGGAGTGGAAGGTTGGGCAGGGACTGTAGGAGCAGATGATGTTGATGGAAAGTTGTATGGGGAAGGAGTTTGGTACGGGGAAGGAGTTTGGTACGGGGAAGGAGTTTGGTACGGGGCAGGTTGCTGGAAGTGGGGAGATGTCTGGTACTGGGGAGGTTGCTGGTACTGGGAAGGTTGCTGGTACTGGTGAGGTTGCTGGTATGTAATAGGAGGGGGAGGATGGAAAGTGGCTGGAGGGGGTGCAGATGTAATAGGAGGGGGAGGATGGAAAGTGGCTGGAGGGGGTGCAGATGTAATAGGAGGGGGAGGATGGAAAGTGGCTGGAGGGGGTGCAGATGTAATAGGAGGGGGAGGATGGAAAGTGGCTGGAGGGGGTGCAGGTGGAGGAACTACAGTGGTGGGAGGTGGAGGTTGGGATGTAACCTGCTGTAGAGCACCGTGGCAAGAATGCATTACATGCATCTGCTGGGTAGGAGATAGTGTTGCCATGCGCTCCACAACAGACCTGAAAAAGGTGTGGTTTGGCGAAGATCTTGCTTCTGAATGCATGGTTTGCAGAAGTGTCTTCACCTCCAGAATGCTGGAGTTGATCTGCTGAAAGCCTGCGGAGATTTGCGCTGACAAGACTTTTAGACAGTTCTGGAAAGATGCATTCAGATGCAAGAACTCTGGCGCATAACTCTTTTCCTGACCCCTCTGCCGCTGCCGCCCAGTACCCGCAGGTGTACTAGAGGTGGCAGGGGCAGAAGGGTGGGGTAAAGGGAAAGCGATCTCCTCACCAGCAGCTTCATGTAATGTAGGCGGCCACGATGCTCCTGTGCTGGTGGATGGGACAGATGGGTCGAATGTGTGGGAAGGCTGGGAAGGTGCAGATGTACCGGGGCGGTCGAAGTGTCCCTCGGTGCCGGTCTCCTCAGGGATCGCCTCAGAAGGGTCCAATCGTGCAGGCTCCCGAGTGCTGCTCACCGTGCTGTGGAATAAAGAGAAAAAAAAACAATTAAAATACTGACATGGTATGGCCCTGGCTGAAAAAAAAAAGTTACATCTAACATTTTTTTTCATATGTGGTGTGTAATATTTACCTTCTAGTGACCATTGTTTCCCGGAGGAACGACAGGGCTTGTGCGTACTTGTACTTGCTCCTGCGTCCTCCAGATCCACTCGGGGCCCGCATCTCTTTATTGAACTCCTTCTTGAAACGATCCCTCACAGACCGCCACCGATTCACAATTCTGTTCCCTGAAACGAGAAAGGAGTGGTTAGTATACAACATCAGTGTTTCACAAACTCCAGTCCTCATGGTCCCCAGGGGTCATGTTTTCAGGATTTCCATAGTAAATAGAAATCCTGAACACATGATCCGTGGGGACCACGAGGACTGGAGTTCGGGAAACACTGGTTTACATCAAGCAACCGGTACTGTATATACTTACGCTCTTTAATCTGGGCCCGAACATCGAGGTCCTCCCAGCGGCCCACAAGGAGCGAACAGATTTCCTCCCAGAGTCGTCGGGTAACGATAAGGTCAGCGTGGCGGCGGTCAGCCATATTCCAGAGCGGCTCCCTTTCTCTGACGAGATCGATGAGGTGGTCCACATCGAGTCCTCCATCCTCACCGTCAGAGTCGGGAGCACGCTGTGAAGGCTGTTAAAGAAAAAGACAAAAATAACATAATTAGCCTCCACAAAAGAAATGAAATAAAAAGTGCAAAAAAACAAAGCAAAAATATTTATACTTACACGCTGGTGACCGCCGCGTTGCTGTCGCCGACGACCCTGGGAGGCACTGCGAGGACCTCTTGGCCGAGCACCAGATTGGGAAGACTAGAGAAGAAAACAAAAAATGTTATGTCTTTGGATGTAGGCATTTGTTTGCTGTGTGTGGTCTGCAGAACATTGTTTTCTATGTGTTGTGTGTAGTGTGATGTTGTGTTTGATGCAAAAAACTTACCAATTGTGAGCCCACTCCAAGTGTCTGTCCACCCCTTCCTTCTTCTTCCGGGAGCTCCTCTTCATCTTGTGAATCCTGTTTTGAAATAAAAGGCAATGAATAGACATATATTACAGAGATGATGGATTTTGGAAATAAAAACTTACCGTCAAACGCTGATGATGCGAGGGAGGGCTCCCAGAAGATGATGTGCTGTCTTCCTGGTGGCCACACTCCATGCCTGTGGGTGGTGTTTCTGCTGCTGCCATTGCTGCTGCTGCTGCTGCTGCATCTATTGGGCGGCTGTTGAATAAAGAGAAACAAAGGGCCAATGAATATCTTGATATTCAATAGCCCTAGTTTGGAGGAATGGGGGATTTGATAATTACCGTCTCTCATCTGCTGCTGGCCTCCCCTCCTCAGCATGTTCCATTTGCTGCTCCATTTGGGGTGGTGGTGGTGCTGATGGTGCTGCAGTGGTCTCCTGCCTTCTCCTGCTGCGCTTGGTTGCTTTCTTGGGTGGCATGTTGGGTGTGGCTGTGGGTCCCACTGTCTTGCTTTTATATATGTCTTGTGGGCAGAGCTACTGAGCATGCTCAGACCAAAAAAACCGGATCCGGCCACCGGATCCGGCTTTCGCCGGATCAGGAGCATTGCGGCGCTCATAGGCTTTCATTGTGTGAAAAAGCCGGACGCGCCGGATCCGGCGTGTCCGGCTTTTTCGCCGGAGACAAAAAACGTTGCAGTAGCCGTTTTTTCCAGACGCCGGATCGCGACACATTGCCGGATCCGGCGAAAACCGGATGAAACGCATGGCCATCCGGCACGATCCGGCGCAAATGCAAGTTAATGGGGGGGAAACCGGATCCGGCATTGCATTTCGCCGGATCCGGTTTCTGTCAAAAGCGCCGGATCGCGCCTGACGGCGAAAACCTGATGTGTGAAAGAGGCCTAAGTGCTAGAAAAGCAGAATCCCCCTCCAGTAACCACATTTTGGAAATTATAATCCTTTGGGAATTTATCTACAGATGTAGAGATTATTTTGACTCCATGGGTGTTTTCCAGAGACAGGCAGCAGTGGATGTTGCTGAGTGAAAATTGCAAACTGCCATTGTAATGACAGAGCATATTATGCCCTGCTCATGCTTCTGAAGACACGCACCTGTAAATTAGGCATGCTCTCATCACTACAGAAATGCCAAACATGTGGGTGGTAAATGTTGCTTAGGCACACTGGGGCTCAAAAGGGAGGGGGTCATTTGGTTTTGGGAGCAGAGAATTTGCGGAACTTTTTTGGAGGAGCAAGAAGCCATTTCGCTTTTCCAAAGCCTTTGTGCTACCAGTAACATTGAAGCCCCCTATATTTCCATTAACAGATAACAGACCTGAGTGGGGACTTGCTTTTTTTGGGGATTTAGTTGAAGCTTTTTTTGGGAACATTTTACATATCGGAATTTTCTGCTGGGGGTTCTGTCTGAATCACGTATTTTAGAGATTTACATGGAAACCCTGATGTAAGCACTCAGCGCAGAGCGCAGGATAAATGTGAACTAAGCCTTACTGAGATCTTTGATCTTTTGGAGGCAGAATGAAAAAAAATCAACAGTAGATGAAATATTGATTTTATTTATTTTTTACGCCATTCCTTGTGCGGTATAAGAGATTAGGCCACTTTATTCTTCAGGTCAGTGTGATTACAGCGATACCATATTTATATCGGGTTTTTATGCTTGGCTGCTGTTACTTACTTAAAGACGCTTTTTATTGTGAAAACTAGTTTTTGCATCACCATATATTGAGAGTTATAATTTTTTCATATTTCGGCCGACAGAGTCATGAGAGGGCTTGTTTTTCCGGCAGTAGCTGCCATTTTTATTGGTACTAGTGATGAGCGAGCATACTCAGTAATGCTTGGTAATCACCCGAGCATCGCTGTACTCGCGGTACTCGGCATCGCTGTACTCGCGGTACTGAGCATTTCCAGGATAATTTGGCGGGAACTCAGATCTCCACCCTGCATGTTTGGCATTCATTAGAGCACCAATCAACATGCAGGGAATGTCTGCCATGCACAGTAATGCCGCAGCCATCTTGGTTGTGGTATTACAGTGATTGGCTGGTTGCGCAGCGTCATCAGGTCTATATCAGACCTGGTGCCACCCTGCTCATCCCAGTCAGCTCTGAAATCACCAGTATAGGGAGAGTTGCTGTGACATCGGCGGCCGTGCCCGCCGATGTCCCTTCAGCGGTGGTGCCCGCCGCAGCGTTTCCTCACCTGCGCGCTCCTGTCCTCGCTCACTCCCGCTCTGCCCTCCGCCCTGCTGCAGGTACCCGCGCCGGCCTTAGGTCGCGGGCGCGCGTTCCCCCGCTCTCTTCCGCTAGTGGGGGGCGTCGCTGAGGGGCGGGGCTGCAGGACGTACTTCCTGGCTCAGGATATATCAGGCGTCCTCCCTATATGGAGGGCGCCTGGTGATTGTGTGGCTACCCTGCACACTCCGGCCGCATATCTTCTCTATAGTAACCCGGCCTGCCCTTTTGTCTAGTGCTACTTTCCCCTGCCTGCCTTCTGTCCTGCCCTGTTCCCCTCGGCCAGCCTTGTGTCCTGCTCCGCTCCCTTCTGCCTTTCTCTGCCTTGTCCCTTCCGCTCCGATTCTCCCTCCTGTGGTCTTCTGCTTAGTGCCCTCCGTTATTCCCTCCTGGTACTCTGGTTCCCGTCCTGCCTTGTCCTTCGAGACGTCCCTCTTGGTACCGGCTGTCGCGGTTCTGCCCCCTGCGGTCCTGCCCCTAACGATCCCTGTATAGGGGTCGGTCTCCACCTGGTGTGCTCGGCCCAGGGGCTCCAGATCCACGACCCAGAGGGTCCACTCTTGGACGTATTTAGCCAGAAACGTCACAGTATCACCAGGCCATGGATCCCGCCGGTGCCGCGGCCGCTACACAGAAGGAACTGCTTTTCCTACGAGAAAATCAGACCCGGATAATGTCCTTCATGAAGTCAATGGACACCCGGCTATCCGCCCTGCAGACCTCAGACCCCAGTCACGCTCCCCTCCTGGCCAGCCTCCAGCAGGAGCTCGCGCAGCAGCGCGACGCTCAATCCCACATCTTAGGTTACATGGCGTCCGTGGATGATCGATTGCTTGCCCTGCAATCCTCTGCGGCCGCCCCAACTCCTTTCTGGGACGTAGTTTCAACCCCGTCTCCCCGTCTGGGTAAACCCCCCAGGTACAGCGGAGACCCTAAGTTATGTCGGGTTTTCTAAATCAGTGCAGACTGCACTTTGAACTGGCACCCCTGCAGTATCCTACTGACCGCGCCAAGGTGGCGTTCATTGTGTCCCATCTTGAGGGGAAGGCCCTGTCCTGGGTGAATCCGTTGTGGGAGAGGGATGACCCCGTAGTGTCCAGCATCCAGAATTTCTTGGAAAACTTTCGCAAGGTATTCGATGAACCGGGTCGTTTAGCGTCCACTACGGAGGCCCTTTTTAACCTCCGCCAGGGTTACCTTACCGTGGGGCAGTACGCCATCCGCTTTCGGACCCTGTCTTCTGAGCTGGGATGGAACAATGAGGCTCTTGTGGGTGCCTTTTGGAGAGGTCTCTCCAGTAAGATCAAGGATGAGCTTGCCGGGCGAGACACTCCCACCACCCTGGAGGATCTCATTTCTCTGGCCACTCGTATTGATCTGCGGTTTCAAGAACGCGCTCGAGAGGCCGCCAGGGAGAGAAGGCCCTTTAGGCTGTACCAGGCTCCTGTCCCTCGTTTACCTGCATCTCCTGTTAGCACCGCTCCTGTGCCCATGCAGATTGATCGTGTCAGACTGTCCGAGCAGCGGCGCAGGGAGAGGATGACCAATGGACTCTGCCTGTACTGCGGAGGGGCCAACCATTTTGTGCGCACTTGTCCAGAGAGGCCAGAGAGACCGGGAAATGCCTCCACCTAGGTCAGGTAAGAGAGGACCCCCTAGGTGATCATGATTCCTCTCTCCCCCTTACCCTTTCAGCTTTGATAATTGCAGGTCGGGAGCGTGGATCTGTGGAGGCGTATGTGGACTCGGGTGCAGCTGGTAATTTCATCCGCCAGGAGGAGGTTGATAAACTCCGGATCCCGGTAAATGTACTGAGGAACCCTAGTGCAATTTCCTCCGTCGATGGTAAACCTCTACCCGGACTCATCACCACGGTTACCGTCGAAGTAGTTCTTCAAATCGGAGCACTCCACCTCGAGAGGATAGCCTTTTATGTCCTGCCGCAATTAGCCCACGCTGTTCTTCTTGGGTTACCCTGGCTCAGACTGCACGAGCCGGTGATCGACTGGCGCTCTGGGGAAGTTCTCCGTTGGGGGCACTCCTGCCAGGAGCACTGTCTGCGGGCTCTCATTCGTCCCCGTCCGTGGTCGAAGCCAGCCGATCTTCCGGGCCTTCCCGCACCGTATCACGCGTACGCCGATGTATTCAGCAAAAGGGAGGCGGACTCTTTGCCACCACATCGCTCCTATGACTGCCCTATCGACCTGATCCCCGGAGCCACCCCTCCCAGAGGGAGAACGTATCCTCTATCCCCAGCAGAGACCACGGCTATGACGGAATACATACAGGAGAATCTGGCCAAGGGGTTCATTCGGAAATCCTCGTCCCCTGCGGGCGCGGGTTTCTTCTTCGTTCGGAAGAAAGATGGATCCCTGCGACCCTGTATTGACTACTGGGGCCTGAACAACATCACTGTTAAAAACCAGTACCCGCTTCCGCTGATTCCAGAGCTCTTCGACCGGCTGAGGGGGCCAGGATCTTCACGAAGTTGGATCTGCGGGGAGCTTACAACTTAATCCGAATCCGCGCAGGGGACGAGTGGAAGACGGCCTTCAATACCCGGGATGGCCATTATGAATACTTAGTCATGCCGTTCGGTCTCTGCAATGCTCCGGCTGTGTTTCAGGAATTCGTAAACGAGGTATTCCGGGACCTACTCTATTCCTGCGTGGTGGTATACTTAGATGATATTCTCATTTTCTCGGCCGATCTGTCCTCCCATCGGAGAAGTGTACGCATGGTCCTGCAGCGCCTTCGAGAGAATCATCTTTACGCCAAGATTGAGAAATGCCTCTTCGAGCAAACAGCGTTACCTTTCTTGGGATATATCATCACAGATTCCGGCCTAAAGATGGATCAGGAGAAGCTTTCCGCGGTACTCCAGTGGCCCCGTCCAGTTGGCATAAAGGCCATCCAGCGTTTCCTCGGTTTCGCTAACTATTACCGACAGTTCGTACCCCACTTTTCTACAGTTACCAAGCCCATCACGCTCCTGACCCGTAAAGGGACGAAGTCTAACAGCTGGTCTTCCGAAGCCGAGGACGCCTTCCTTGCCCTGAAACGCTCTTTTGCCTCTGCTCCGATCCTACACCGTCCAGTGGCCAGTAGGCCTTTCATCCTAGAAGTGGATGCCTCCTCCACTGGAGCTGGGGCAGTCCTCTCCCAACAGGCTCCATCCGGACTTCTAGTTCCCTGCGGGTTCTTCTCCAAATCTTTTTCCCCTGCGGAGTGCAACTACTCCATTGGGGACCGGGAGTTGTTAGCCATTAAGATGGCGCTGGAAGAATGGCGATACCTGCTCGAAGGGGCAGTGCATCCCTTTACTATCTTCACGGACCATAAAAATTTGGCCTACCTGCAATCCGCCCAGAGACTCAACTCCAGACAAGCCAGGTGGGCCCTGTATTTTTCCCGTTTTGAGTTTAAGCTCCACTTCTGGCCCGGCAGTAAGAACATCAAGGCTGATGCACTTTCCAGGTCCTTGCAGTCTCCTGAGAAGGAGGAGGATCCATCATATATTATTGAGCCGGCTAAAGTTATCTCCGTGGCTCCTGTAAGATTCTCTACTCCTCCGCCAGGCAAGACCTTCATCCCTCAGAACAAGCGTCTGGAGGTGCTGCGCTGGGGGCATTCCTCCAAGGTTGCTGGGCACGTTGGGATTAAGAAGACCCTTTTGCTTCTCTCCCGGTATTACTGCTGGCCCTCCCTCCACCAAGACGTAAGGGACTTTGTAGCCTCCTGCACGACCTGTGCTCAGAACAAGGTTCCGAGGACTCTGCCCTCCAGTCTCCTTCACCCGTTGCCTGTGCCAGAGGCTCCTTGGCAGCAAATCGCAATGGATTTCGTGACTGATCTGCCTCAATCTGCTGGATGTACTACCATCTTAGTCGTAGCAGACCGCTTCTCCAAGATGGCCCACTTCATTCCCTTGTCCGGACTGCCATCAGCTCCGAAGTTGGCCGAGATCTTTATCCACCAGATCTTCAGACTGCATGGTCTTCCTCAACGACTTGTGTCTGATCGGGGGGTCCAGTTTACCTCCCGATTCTGGAGGGCTCTCTGTCGGCTTCTGGGCACGTCTCTCGACTTCTCCTCGGCGTACCATCCGCAAACCAATGGCCAAGTGGAACGAATTAATCAAATCTTGACTACCTACTTACGCCACTTTTCCAACGCCCATCAGGATAATTGGGTCTCTCTCCTACCTTGGGCAGAATTCGCTCATAATAATCATCCCAGCGAATCAACCGCCAAGTCGCCGTTCTTTGTAGTAACTGGGCAAAATCCTGGAGTTCCTGCAGCAGATACTCTCGCCAAGGAATTTTCGCAGATCTGGAGGGAGACCAGGGAGGCGCTCAAGGAGGCCAGCATCCGAATTAAGAGACACACAGACAAGAGATGAAGGGATCTACCCCCGTACCATCCCGGGGACAAAGTCTGGCTTTCGACCAAACATATCCGCCTAAAAGTCCCTGCTTACAAGTTAAGTCCTCGATACATCGGGCCTTTTGAAGTACTTGGGCGCATTAATGAGGTAGCCTACAAATTGAGGTTGCCGGCATCACTCCGGGTCCCTAACGCCTTCCATGTCTCGCTCCTTAAACCTGTGGTTCTGAATCGGTTCCAACCAACTTCCATTTCCCCTCCTTCTCCAATTGGTTCGGACGATGTCTTTGAAGTAAAGGACATTCTGGCCAAGAAAAGGGTCAAGGGAAAGACTCTTTTTCTTATCGACTGGAAGGGTTTTGGTCCCGAAGAGAGGTCCTGGGAGCCTCGAGAGAATGTAGATGCCCCACTTATCATGAAAAGATTTCTGGCCAACCTCAGAAGGGGAGGACATAAGGGGGGGGTACTGTGACATCGGCGGCCGTGCCCGCCGATGCCCCTTCAGCGGCGGTGCCCGCCGCAGCGTTTCCTCACCTGCGCGCTCCTGTCCTCGCGCACTCCCGCTCTGCCCTCCGCCCTGCTGCGGGTACCCGCGCCGGCCTTAGGTCGCGGGCGCGCGTTCCCCTGCTCTCTTCCGCTGTTCCCCTCGGCCAGCCTTGTGTCCTGCTCCGCTCCTTTCTGCCTTTCTCTGCCTTGTCCCTTCCGCTCCGATTCTCCCTCCTGTGGTCTTCTGCCTAGTGCCCTCCGTTATTCCCTCCTGGTACTCTGGTTCCCGTCCTGCCTTGTCCTTCGAGACGTCCCTCTTGGTACCGGCTGTCGCGGTTCTGCCCCCTGCGGTCCTGCCCCTAACGATCCCTGTATAGGGGTCGGTCTCCACCTGGTGTGCTCAGCCCAGGGGCTCCAGATCCACGACCCAGAGGGTCCACTCTTGGACGTATTTAGCCAGAAACGTCACAGTTGCTGCAGTGATAGGGACAGAATAGGTGGGGTATCAGTTACTGTGGGTATACCATGTTGAATCCACAAATCCAGCTAAGTCAACAGTCCTTCTAAGGACTAATTATGGCAGGGTATATTGATATCAGTGATAGGTAGGCAGGCAGTGTGTGTGGCTATATATACAGTATATATCAGTTCTAGGCAGCAGACAGTGTATGTGGGCCTATAGATATCTGTCTTAGGCAGGCATTGTATGTGGCATATTTTATTGCATACATTAAGAGGGTCCATTCCATTACTGTCTCCAGCTGTTGCTGCCTATTACAGATATTGACCGTATATACATTGACTCAGGTATCAATGGCCAGTAATAATTTTTTTTCATCTTAATGCTTATTATTTTATTCAAAAGCAATCTAGAGCACACTTTTCTCTCCATTTGCTTGTTGACACTGCAGAATACAGTCAGATCCTTTTCATAGTACAGCATGAAAATCCAGCTATTTTAAACGGGTTTGCCCGTTCCAGCAATCACATCTGAGTGCACAGAAAATTCTGCCATTTTTGTGGTACTGTTAAAATTTTTTGGAGTGTCTTATACAATTTCTTGACACCATTTTGCTGCCCAAAAAATATTTAGCTGCCAAAGAAATATTTAGCTACAGGGCAGATATTTTCCACGGGGTTTTGTCCACCACACAGATAGCATATAATTGCATTTAAAATTGTGATATTTCATAGAATTGCTTTTGTTGGGTCTTAGCCTACTTATTGACACAATTTTACTGGCCAAAAAAAATACAGGCCAGATATTTGAAAGTATGGTAGCTCCGTCACATGCCTCATCTATCTGTGGGCTACAAATTGTGACATTTCAGGCCTACATTGAACTGTTTTTGCTGTGTGCTATCCTAGTTAGTGACACTATTAATAATGAGCGAGTATACTCATTGATCGGGTTTTCCCAAGTATGCTCAGGTGCTCTCCGAGTATTTTGGCATGCTCGGAGATTTAGTGTTTTTCAATGCAGCTGCATGATTTGCAGCTGCTAGACAGGCTGAATACATATGGGATTGTCTGTTTGTTAGGAATTCCACACATGTATTCAGGCTGTCTAGCAGCTACAAATCATGCAGCTGTGTCGACAAACACTAAATCTCCGAGCATGCCAAAATACTTGGAGATCACCCGAGCATGCTCGGGAAAACCCAAGCAACGAGTATACTCGCTCATCATTAGACACCATTTTGCTGTAAAAAAAATACAGGCCACATATTTCACACTACGGTATCTCAGTCACACACCTCATCTATCTGTAGGCTACAAACTGTGGCATTTGAGGCCTCCATTCAACTGTTTTTGCTGTGTGTTACCCTAGTTCTTGAAACTATTTTCCTGTAAAAAAATAAAAATACAGGCCACATATTTTACAGTGTGGTATCTCTGTCACACGCCTCATCTATATGTGGGCTTCAAATTGTGGCATTTGAGGCCTCTGTTCAACTGTTTTGATGTGTGTTACCCTAGTTCTTGAAACTATTTTCCTGTAAAAAAGTATAAAAGTACAGGACACATTTTTTACAGTGTGGTTACTACATCTCATGCCTCGTCTATCTGTGGGCTACAAGTTGTGGCATTGGAAGCCTCCATTCAACTGTTTTTGCTGTGTGTTATCCTAGTTTTTGAAACTATTTTCCTGTAAATAAATAAAAATACAGGCCACATATTTCACTGTGTGGTATCTCCGTCACACACATAATCTATCTGTTGTGGCATTTCAGGCTTACATTGAACTGTTTTTGCTGTGTGCTGCCCAAGTTAATGACACTGTTTTGCTGTAAAGCTGTAAATACATAAAAATACAGGCAACATATTTTACAGTGTGGTATCGCCATCACACACCTCATCTATCTGTGGGCTACAAATTGTGGCATTTCAGGTTTACATTGAACTGATTTTGCTGAGTGCTACATTGGTATCCCACAAAGTGGCCATTTCTATGGGATACAGTATATATAGTGTGTTTTCATAGAAATGCTGTGAATTTTTATGTGGACTGTGCATTTTAAATACTTTGTGAGACCTGCTGACAGGCAACACAAAAAGGGTTATTCTTCTCCTCCCCGGCTTGATCAGGTGATCCAGCTCTGTTTTACTATGCAGAAGGTTCTGGAAAAACGCCTCATTGCAGTCAGCAAATGACTGCAGCTCTACAGTCACATAGAAGGAGGAGGAGCTAAGTCATGTGAGAAAGCTTTACATTTGAAGTAGCAGTTGGTGGTCGGACATCTTGAGAAAAAGAAGCCATTTTGTAGGGGAAGGAATTACCTACTTTCTCCCTGCAGGCTTTGCTTAAAAAGAGGACTGGCACGAAAAGGGGATTATATGTCTTCATATGAGTAAAACTTCCATTGCACCTCTGGGAGGAAGAATTACCTCAGGGCAGAAACAGAGCACAGTGTTGAAGAGGAGATATTCAGACTTAATAAAACCAGAGGTTACTAATATCTGCCTGTCTGAAGGTGCACAGTGACAGCAATCATCAAACATGAGTGTAATCCTGTACCTCAGTTTACTGCTGTTTGTAAATAATAATTTTCCCCATTACCTTCAGTAAAAAGACTTCTGTTTCAAATTCTTACTGCTGCTTCATGACTGGGGCTCAAATGCAACAACTACTACTACCATCATCATCTTCTGCCTAGATAGAAAGTCTGAGGAGCAGAGGGTGAACGCTTTGGGCGGTGTTGTAGTCTGTCAGTGGATTAGGAAAGTGAAAGCTTCTAGATTAAATAATGACTGGAAGAGCTAGAGCAAGAGCACGTGGAAAAGCATGGAGCCAGGACTTGCAACCACACAAGCCTGGTGTTCCTTGCCCGGATTCTGACAGGCTAGAGATTTTGACATTGCTGCTGGATTTCAATATGTGTCAATTGGAGAGCACGGTGATCGTAGACGTGACTTCCATGATATGGGTGTTTCCACTAGACAATCCATCCAACATGTCATAGAATCAAAATCTTATTTTTCTGACAACCTCATCCCTAAGCTCACCACAGTCTTCATCCATCCATTACACATCTCTTCAACCTTTCACTTGCAAATGGGTCTTCCCCTCATCTTTCAAACATCTCGATCACATGCATCCTCAAAAAGCCCTCCTTCGACCCATCCTCTGTGTCTTGCTATCACCTGATATCACTACTCCCCAATGCCTCAAAACTACTAGAACATCATGTTCATCTTGAACTTTCCTCCCACCTCTCGTCCTGCTCCCTCTTTGACTGGTTACAATCTGGTTTCTGACCACATCACTCAACTGAAAATGCCCTAACTAAAGTCACCAATGATCTACTCACCGCCAAGAGCAAGCGACACTACTCTGTCCTCCTTCTCCTGGACCTGTTTTCTGCTTTTGACGCTGTGGACCATTCCCTCTTGTTACAGATTTTCTAATCTCTTGACATCACAGATTTGGACTTATCCTGGATCTCGTCATATCTAACAGACTGAACATTCACCGTCTCCCTCTCTCACATCACCTCCTCACCTCGCCCCTTGTCTGCTGGTGTTACCCAAGGCTCAGTTATAGGACTCCTACTCTTCTCT
Organism: Dendrobates tinctorius; assembly: GCF_039654945.1. Lineage (NCBI taxonomy): Eukaryota > Metazoa > Chordata > Amphibia > Anura > Dendrobatidae > Dendrobates > Dendrobates tinctorius. Next base: position 19,876,160 of record NW_027361703.1, read on the forward strand.
ATCTACACCTTCGGCCTGGGACAGCTCATAGAATCCAATGGTTTGCAGTATAATCTCTACGCTGATGACACGCAGATCTACCTATCTGGACGTCACCTCCTTATTGACCAAAATGACTGTCCGCTATTTCATCTTTCTTTTATGCTCGCTTTCTAAAAGTGAACATGGCCAACATAGAATTCATCATCTTTCCCCATCGCACTCCACCCTTCCACCGGACCTAAATATCAATGTCAATTTGCTGCTCACTTTCACCAGTCCTGCATGCTCAGTGCCTTGGGGTGATCCTCGACTCTGCCCTCTCTTTCAATCCACATATCGAAGCTCTTGCCGCCTCCTGCTGACTACAACTGAAAAATTTTTCCCGGATCCATACATTCCTTGACCATGAAACTGCAAAAATGCTCGTGCACGCTCTCATCATCTCCCGCCTTGACTATTACAACCTACTACGCTCTGGCCTCCCCTCTAGCATTCTTGAACCACTCTAATCTATCCAAAACTCTGCTGCCCGACTAATCCACGTATCTCCCCATTATTCCCCAGCCTCTCCTCTCTGCCTAGCCCTTCACTAGCTTCCTATTGTCCAGAGGCTCCATTTCAAAACCCTAACTATGTCATACAAAGCCATCCACACCCTGTCTCCTCCATACATCTGTGAAATGGTCTTCCGGTACTTACCTACAAGCAACCTTCAATCCTCTCAAGATCTCCTTCTCTACTTCCCTCTTATCTCTTCTTCCCACAACCGCATACAAGACTTCTCCCGTGCTTCCCCCATACTCTTGAACTCTCTACCCCAACACATCAGACCTTTGCCTACCACGGAAACTTTCAAAAGGAACCTGAAGATCCACCTCTTCCGACAAGCCTACAACCTTAGTGATTTTCAGTGTAATCAACCACAGCACAACCATCTCTACCCTCTCCTAGTGTATTATCACCCTTCCTCTGTAGACTGTGAGCCCTCACGGGCAGGGTCCTCCCTCCCTCTGTACTTGTGTGTGCCTTCGATTGCTCATGTTTAATGTACTTGTCTATGTATGCCCCTTTTTTCACATAAAGCGCAATGAAATAAATGGCGCTATAAAAATGAATAACAATAATAACTCTATTCAGCTGTGCATAAACTATGTCAAATTGATTGCTAGACCCCAGTGGGTCTTGTACCAGTACCATATTGACTACAATCTACAGATGGAATCTAGATCCCTGAGGTCAACTCTACTTTACCAACATGATGAATTAATAGGAAAAGCACATGGTTTTGATGGAGCTGTTCTTTTCTTGCCAAAAAAATAAATAAAATCAATGAGGTAGTTATCAGCACACGCAACGGAGAAATAGTAAAGATTACAACTACTTTGACAAATGAGTTACCACCAACTTCACCAGCCTGCTTTCAATTTAACAACATTATATTCCGAAAGCTTTTGAAGATGATGAATATGAAGCAAATAGGTCTGAATTTTTATCACCGAAATGATGTTACAGAAGTCAGAACACACAACCGATCTGTATGGCAAGGATTTACCACCTCAATTTTGCATTATGACACTACTATAATGTTGTGCATTGATGTGAGCGACAAAGTCCTTTGAAGTGAAACTTTTCTGGATGTAATTGCAGGCGCGGTACTGCATAAGGAACTTTCCTCTGACTGGGGGGCCCATATGGCTAAAGCTATAAAGCTAGCAAAAATACGGCTCAGTGCCCAATTCCCCCTCCCACTACTCCCCAAGTGATGCACTAATTGGGATGCCCAGCTGTCCAATGGGAATAAAGGGGAAGGGGCCTCCAGCCACACCTACTGGGATTAAATTCAAGTTCCTAGTGTCAGTGAATTCCTCTTTCCTCCGACTGATCCCTGGAAGCTTTTGGCTATTTGCTGTTATCCTCCTTCTTCTCATCCTCATCATATACTACCACTAGATCACCAGGGTGAACGTGTTCCATGATGCAACAGCCACGATATTCTTTTCAAGGGTGTTTATGATGCCCGTAAAAAAAATGTTGACACAGTAGGTTGATGCGTACCTCCTAGGGTGAAATGTTTCTCAGTCCATACACTTAGGGGAACTTCACACTAAGTGAGATCGCTAACGAGATCGCTGATGCATCACCGATTTTGTGATGCATCAGCGATCTCGCCAGTGATCTCAGTGTGTGTGGCATGCATCAGTGACCGTCCCCCCGCCAGGTATCGCTGATCAAGCAGGAATGTCCTGGGCTATTTTTTGATAGTTGGTCTCCTCCTGGCCAGCACGCATCGCGTTGCAGCAGGAGACCAACGATCAGCGAGCTCCCAGCACTGTAAGCAGACGCTGGTATCCAGGGTAAGTAGCAGGTAACTAAGCGTGCGCATCCCTTAGTTACCCGCTGTGTACCCTTGATACCAGTGTGCTCATGCTGAGAGCCGGTATCCAAGGTAAACAGCGGGTAACTAAGAGCCGCACGTGCTTAGTTACCCGCTGTTTACCCTGGTTACCAGCGTCCTTGCTGGCCCTGATTGCTTGTGATTCTGCCTGTTTGAGAGCTCACCAGTGATAATGTAGTGATGCACCAGCGATCCTGACCAGGTCGTATGGTTGTCGGGATCGCTGGTGCGTCGTTTAGTGTAACGGGACCCTTAGTGTATGGGCATTACAAGTATAGGAGACCCACTCCTTTAAATTGGGAAAGAAATTTATAGGAGGCCATCCTCCACATCTCTTCAGACACCACCAGTAAATCACCAGGGTGTTCTGTCATGCAACAGCCACGTTATTGTTTTCAAAGGGGTGTTTTTAGTGTCAGCAGCGTTCACCTATGGTTTCTTGTGCCACCACCTCCCCATGAGGAGTCCAAATAAATATTAACTTAGAAAAAAATTAAAGGGTTGTACAGGAAGAGCACATAGATAGTCATGTTATGGTCCCGCACCGTGTCTACACTAAATTTTTTTTATTACCAGCATTAAATACAAATTTGTAAATGCCGATGAAGTTGATAGAAAACCATAATCTGTGTCCTCCCAGCATTCCTCTGTACACATCTCAGTATTTAGATCACTATTAGCGCGATCTATTTCCCTTCAGAATTTCTCTGTGTTCAGATCACAGATATCACAACATGCTTAAGCCATATATGATAATGCCCAGTATCAGAGAACGAGACAAGGCGGTGACCATGGTCCAAAAACGCCTTGTGCATGGATTACCACTCCATATGCTAATCTTAAAAAGGAGAAAACGGAGTAACGGATACAAAATATATGCAAAAGTATAAATTTTATTAATACTCACATCAAGTGCTGACAAGTATACAAGTTGACTAAAATAGGGGGGATAAGCCCCAATGATACAACAATCAGGACAGACAAGGACAGGGTAAATAAAATGATACCAGTGCTCGAAATCTACATGGCACAACGTTCAGTCAGCCCATGGGCATTGCACATAACAGACATGTGTCTAATGGTAAAAGATAGTCAAATATGGCATACTCAATTAAATGTGTATTGTACATAGTTGTACATGTCCAGAGCGCCAAAAAAAAAAAAAAAAAAAAAAAAAAAAAAAACCATCCAGAGGGGTCAATGTGCAAGTCCAATGGACACTGAACATAAATGAATCAATGACATGTGGAAGGATTCTTACATAGTAAATAACATATGTATCAACATATCAAAACTGCGCAATTGTGCCAGAGAGATCCCGGGAGACGACCCGCCCAGCGGTCCAAATGACCGAAGTGTGGAAACAAGTAAAGGCAGGCTGCTTACCGGGGAGCAGAGGAGGTGAAGGCCCATGCAACGACACCCGACGTACGTTTCGCGCCCGCCACAGGCGCTTTATCAAGGGAGTTCTCTCTGGCACAATTGCGCAGTTTTGATATGTTGATACATATGTTATTTACTATGTAAGAATCCTTCCACATGTCATTGATTCATTTATGTTCAGTGTCCATTGGACTTGCACATTGACCCCTCTGGATGGTTTTTTTTTTTTTTTTTGGCGCTCTGGACATGTACAACTATGTACAATACACATTTAATTGAGTATGCCATATTTGACTATCTTTTACCATTAGACACATGTCTGTTATGTGCAATGCCCATGGGCTGACTGAACGTTGTGCCATGTAGATTTCGAGCACTGGTATCATTTTATTTACCCTGTCCTTGTCTGTCCTGATTGTTGTATCATTGGGGCTTATCCCCCCTATTTTAGTCAACTTGTATACTTGTCAGCACTTGATGTGAGTATTAATAAAATTTATACTTTTGCATATATTTTGTATCCGTTACTCCGTTTTCTCCTTTTTAAGAACATGCTTAAGCCGCAGGACAATAAGTATTGCCTACAATTGTATAGTTCTGGATGACATTTTCACAGTGTGAAACATTAATTAGGCAAAAAAAATTTTTTGTCTAGAACATAGTCAGTGAGCAGTTAGTAATCCCCCCCATTTACTGGAATATGCAGGTCTTCATATTCATTTGGAGGAATCCAGATATTAAAACTACTAAACAACAAAGATTATCTTTTAAGCTGAAACAGATTATTGAAGACATTTAAACAAGTTATTCAGCATTTAGCCTCCCTTGACAGACATAACAGTAGAACCATAATCATGCAGGATCAAAATACTAGAGCAAGGGTAAAACAGAAATTCTTGAGGCAATAACACAACTACCCCACAACAAAGGTGAACTAGACCACAATGCTGGAAACAGAATTGATTGTCCATTGTCTGATGCCAGACTCCTTCAAACATCAAATACCTGCTGGTGATCGGCGCTAAACAAAACACAAGAAGCAAAATGAAGGTTTTTTTAAGGAGTCTTTGGGCCTTATGTGACTTGGGAATCTGTCTTATTACAGTCTCCAATGTGTTGGTCTTATTGGAGGAAGATGTGGACATAGCGGTATAGGTGGAAGAGTCAAGGGAGTAATCCAACACTGTTTTTTTTTTATTATTATTTTATTTTGAGCTTTTTCAGTCATTTTTAAAAAAATTTTATTATGGACCCGACTTAAAGCAACCTACAACTTACAAAGCAAAACTTGCTATCTCGAACCAAGTGGCGTAGGTCCAAGTGGAGGAAGAGGTGGATGTATCAGTATGGGTGGAAGAGGCAAGGAATTAGTAATTGAGCATTTTTTTTCGTGTTGGGACAGTATCCTACCCTCTGAGCCATGTGTGTACAACAGGCCTAATAACAGTGTGAATTTGCGCTTCTCCTCCTCCTGCTCTTCTTTCTCCTGTGCAACCACCTCATCCATTATGACCTGAATTGTTTTTTCCAGCAGGCATACTGTATCAGTGGTCTTGTAACGCTGATGATGGTGACTTCAGCACTTGTCGTATTGGTGGAATATCAAAGCAATGAAACACAGCACACACGTGGTATTGAAGTGGTGCTGTTTTGCAGTGTGACTCAGCCATGCGTGCTGCAGTTGAAACTCCACTATTGCCTGCTGTTGCTCACACAGTCTCTCCAGCATATGTAAAGGTGGAGATCCACCTTGTTGGTACATTGCATATCAGCCGGTGAGCCGGAAGGCAGAAGTGATGCTACAGCGCAGACTGTCGAGCAGCAGCAAGTGATAACGACGAAATTGCACACTTTTAGCTGCAGCTCCGACATGTGTGGGTAGTTTTTCAGGAAGCTCTGCACTGCCAAGTTTAGCACAAGCAGCAGGCAATGGATGTGCATCAAACTGGCTAGGACTAGAGCTGTTTGAAGATTTCTCTCGTTTTTACACACCACCAGGCCGGGCAAGAGGTTCACTGGCACCAATCACTCATCTGTCTGCTGTTTGATCCCAGTCCACAGCTCTTGTGCATTGTTGGATTTGTCCCCCAAACAGAGGAGTTTAAGAACAGCCTGCTGTCATTTTCCCCTGGCTGTGGTCAATTTGGTGGTGCAGGTCTTCCTGTGACCAAATGATGAAGCAGTGAAGGAAGCAGAGTAGGAGGAGGCAACCTGTACAGATAGATGTCCAGCAATACTAGGTTATGGTAGGACATGAACTAGAATTCCTTCCGCCTCTGTATCAGCCGTCTGTGGGCCGTTAGGGGTATTAATAGCCTCTGGCAGTGCTTACCGGTCCATGTATTAATGGTTATGTGGGCTTTGCCACCGATGGCATTGCGCAGTGCACACCAAATTTGTCCGCTATTTTCTGTGGTGATGCTGTCACATTCTCTCTTTTTGGAGGAGGCAATTGACCCTGTTGATCAGGAGTGGGAGGAAGAGGCAGAGATCGCAGCAAAAGAGGAAGAAGGAGGAAGCTCTGATCTGTTATGTTTTCAAAGGTGTGTGCTCTACAGCACCCCATGCTTGGAATTCAGATGCCTCATCATACAGGTGGTGCTAAGGTTCTGAACATTTATGGTTCACTTCAAGGTCTAATGGCACAGTATAAAAATCACATGTCACTTGTCAGCAGCACATTACCTGATGAAATTCCTTGCCAGGGAGTTCTTTTGAGTGCTTATTTCAGTGCTGCAGTAGGCAGTGTAATGGGCTGGGTGGTGGAACCACTGTGCCAAAGCCAAAGTAAGATCTGGAGGGGTGTGACTAGGAGTCTCACCCAATCCAACCATGGACACGCAGCAGCTAACGACACCGAGGTCCATGAAGAGATAAGAGAGGTGATCCAGGTGCTACTCTAGGACTGACCTTGAGTAGATGGCGGCTTTCCCCTAGGAGTAGATAGCTAGAATGACCTGGGGAAATGTAAAAAAAATGCGGACAGGCGGAGAAGATGACAGGAACCACAGGTGCAGACAAGACAGTCTAACGAACAGATGAGCACTGACTGGTGCAGCCGGCTCAGCTGCCATTGAGGTGAGCACTGATGTGTGCAGCTAGCTCTGCTGCTGTTGACGTGAGCACAGGTGGGTGCAGCTAACTCTGCTGCCATTGAAGTGAGCACTGGCAGGTGCAGCAGACTCAGATACAAGTACAGGGACCTGAGAACTGACAAGCGTATTAGAAACAAACTCACAACATTACACAGGCACCTCCATGTTGGAGGAGGCAGTTTAACTAGTAAGTGACCTCCAGTTATTGGCTGGGGACACTTTAGAGGAACGTGCGTGGACACCTTAAGAAAGAGAAAGTGTGCACACACGCACTCTAAGTACAGTGCCTGAAGATCTGCTAGGAGTGCACACACCCCAGACAGCAGCAGACCCGGAAGGAGCAGGATGGGAGCCTTGATGGTGAGCACGCTGATGACTCTGCAGTGAAGGAGGGACTGCAGGCAGAGATGTGGATGCTACAGTACCCCCACCGTTACACCCCCTCTTTTTCAAGCCTGTCAGAAATTTCTCGAGGAGGAGAGAGGCATGAATGTTCTCCCTGGACCTCTCCTCAGGACTAAATGCCATCCAATCAACAAGAAAGAAGGTATTTCCTCTTACCTTCTTAGTGGCCAAAATGTTCTCTACCTTGAAAACATCCTCAGCGCTGACAGGAGTCGGAGTGGCACCAGGAACCTTGAAAAAAGAACTGAGGACAACAGGTTTGAGAAGAGACACATGAAAAGAATTGGGAATTCACAAGGAGGCCGAGAGTTTGAGTTTGTAGGCTACTGGATTAATTCATTTCAACACCTCAAAGGGACCAATGAAGCGAGGACCCAATTTATAGGATGGTATCTTGAGGTGGATATACTTAGATGACAGACAGACCTTATCTCCAGGATGAAACAGAAGTGAATCCAGATGTCTCTTGTCCACGTGTCTTTTCATCCTTTGGAGGATTTTACTAAAGACGCTTTGTTGTCCTCCCAGCTCTTGGAAAAGTTCCTGATGAGGGAATTGGCAGCTGGAATATCGGAGGTGACAGCTTCAGGGACTGGCACTTTAGCGTGTTGACTGTAAACCACAAAAAAATGGAGATTTGAATTCACTCACGTGGTTATTGTAAGAGAATTCGTCCCAAGGCAGGAGTTCAGCCCATCCACTGTGATGAGCATTGAAAAAATGCCGGAGAAAATTAGTCAGGATCTGATTGACTTGTTCCACTTGGTCATTGGACTGAATATGGGAAAAAGATGATAAATCTAAAGTAACATCCAGTAGCTTACAGGTGGCCTTCCAGAAATGAGAGGTAAACTGGACACGTCTATCGGAGACTATGTGAAGCGGTAGGCCATGGTGATGAAAAACCTGAGGAATGAATTCTTTGCCAGTACTGGCGAAAATGGAAGACCGGATAGCGGAATGAAATGAGAAATGTTGGAAAAACAATTCACCACCACCCAGATGATGGTACATCCAGCCGACACTGGCAGATCTGTGATGAAATTCATGGAGATATGCTGCCATGGAGCAGACAGCACAGGCAAGGGAAGCAACTGACCAGTCAGAAGCTGTTTGGGAGTCTTATTTCGGGCACACGAACATCAAGCAGAGAAAAAATTCACATCTTTGCGCAGAGTCGGCCACCAATAGTGTTGAGAGATAAGAAGAGTAGTCTTCTTCTGTAGGGCATGGCCCGCCACCTTAGAAGAACGTCCCCAGAGAAGAACCCGATACCTTTCAGATTCAGCTATGTAAGTCTTACTAGAAGGTAGACGAGAAAGTCTAGGGGAGCGACTGTGATTATTTTGGAGGGTTTGATGATATGCTTAGGCTCCTCCTCCTGGTCAGAGGCCTGGAAGGACCTGGAGAATGCATTCACCTTAATGTTTTTATCAGCTGGATGAAAATGGAGTGTGAAGTTGAAGCAGGCAAAGAATAAAGACCATTTGGCTTGATGGGGTTAAGCCACTGAGCAGACTGTAGATAAGCCAAACTCTTGTGGTCAGTGTAAATTACCACAGGGTGCAATGCTCCTTCCAG